>NC_092759.1:35520462-36120462 GCF_047496795.1 Chiloscyllium punctatum | reverse complement strand
GACGTAATGTTACACAAGGTAATGCATAATTTCTGTCCCCATTTCACAAATTATCACGCTGTTGAGCAACATATCAGAAAGAGTGAATATACTACCATCTCTTACTATTAGAGGCCGAGGGAAAGTGAGGACTGCAGATGCTGGAGATCAAAGTTGAAAATTATGGGTCTGGAAAAGCAAAGCAGGTCGGCAGCATTCGACGGGCAGGAGAGTTGACGTTTCAGGCATAAGTCCTTCATCAGGAAAGTGGGAGGTAATGGAGGGGGAGGGGGGTTGAGAAATAAATAGGAGGGTGGGAGTGGAGCTGGGTGGGAGGTAGCTTGGAAGGCGATAGGTAGATGTAGGTGGGGTCTAATGGTGATAGGTCGGAGAGGAGGGTGATGTGGACAGGTGGTAGGACAGCTGAAACCTTCAAACTATGCAGCATCAACATCGACTTCATCAATTTCCAAATCGCCCCTCCCCAACCTCATGCCAGATCCAACCATTCAACTTAGCACCGCCCTCTTGAACTGCCCTAACTGTCCATCTTCCTACCCACCTATCCACTCCAACCTCCCTTCTGACATATCACAATCACTCCCACCGACATCTTCCTAACGCCCTCCAAGTGACCCTCCCACCAGCCCAGCTCCTACCCTCCTTTTTATCTTTCAGCTCCCTTGTCCCCTCGCCACATTCCTGACGATGGGTTTATGCCTGATATGTCGATTGCACTGCTCTTCGGATGCTGCCTGATCTGTTATGCCTTTCTGGCTCCTCACTTCTCAACTATTGGAAACTTAACAGATCCCGCATCTTGCAAAATTATAACTTCTTGTCCTCCCCCTACACCCGATATTTTCTTAGTAAGGTTTATCTACAGAGACAAATTCTTTATAGAGGTCAGGCACCAACTCCATACACAGCCCCTAAATAGGCTGTGCCCTCTCTTGCAGCTCCTCGCCTCTAGTTGGGGTCTCCTTTACCAGGTTCACTAATACCACTGGCTTAAACTCTTTTACCACATTTTTCCCAAAGGGTCTTCCTTTAATGCCCAGCACTGTGTGTCCCAGCTTACTGCAGTGAAAACACCTTTTTAACTGTGCCCTTCTTAAACCATCGGTACTGTAATTTTATATCTTCTACTATGTTATAGTGAGACCTGAGGCCTTTCACTTCCTTTCAAAGTCTTTGGGCTTTTTTTTAAACTTGTGGTAAACTATTGCCAGTGTGCTGCTTTTCTCGATGTTTTGTAGTATAGGATCTCCCTTTCTCCCAATTTCTATCCCTCACAGGATGAAAATCCTCCCAGAAGCTAAATTTCATCTCATGCACCAATACATACTTTACTGCCATTTCTGCTGCGCTTCTCATTTCTTGAACTTCCTGTTCGTTCACATGAATTCTTACCATCTCTGGAAGTGAGTCTTTAATTTCGTTCAGCAGAATAATCTCCCATCGGGCTTCACAGGTCTTATCCATTTTTAAGGCCTGCACGCATTTATCAAAATGACTGTGGTTATTCTTTTAAACTCAACATAACTCTGACCTCGTTCCGTCTCTATATTTCTGAACCAATGTCTATATTCTTCTAGTACCAATTCATAAGCACTCAACATAGCCTGTTTGACTTTTGCATAATCTCTTGCTCCGTCATCTGACAGCGCTGCACATACCTCTCAAGCTGTGCCCACCAGCTTAGTCTGAACTACAATTACCCACAAATTCACAGGACACGCCATCTGCCTAGCCAATGTTGCAAATGAAATAAAAAAAGATTTTGGCATTTTTCTCATCGAAACATGGCAATGTATTAATATAGTTGTATACATCCCTACATTCTCCCTTCATCTTCATCCTGCTAATTTAACTTTCTTATCTAATTCCAAACTTCTGAATTTCAAATTCTCCCTCTCTTCCTTTTTCCTCTCTTTCTCTTTCTCTATCTTCTCTCTCTATTTCTATCTCTTTCTTTATCTTTAACTCAAGTTGCCACACTTGCAATTTAAGTTTTTTCTAACTCGACTGCAGTTCCCTGCTTTTCTGATACACCAAAGTGCTTGACCAACTCCATTATGGCGACAGCTTTCCTTTTGTCCCTGGTGAAACCCAATTCTAATCTACATGTTAATTCTAAAAGTATGCCCTTCCTTTGTCTTTCTACACTTTCCTGACAAATTTGTGAATCAGCTTCAAACCTCAGAACCTCTTTCGTAATGTTGAACGCCTTTTCTTTTAATTTAACCAACTACAAGGAACAAAATTAAATGACTTTTGTCACCTGTTTTAGTTGAAGATCTAGGTCACTAACTGTCAAGTGATGGAATCTGCTGGGACCTTTTGTACCCCAAATCTATTCAAATCCCATATGACAAGCCCTCACACTGTTATGATAGCGATGTCGAACCACTCTGTTAATTAAAACCACACACCCAGAAAAGATCACCTCGCCTCGTAATCTGTTAAAACATGAGTGACAAAGTAGCGCCAAAGTCCACTATTAAAAGAAAAATAACAATTCATAAGTATGTAAGTTAACTCGCTGAGCTTGAAGGTTTGTTTTCAGATGTTTCGTCTCCATGACAAGGTAACATCATCAGTGAGAGTCTCTGGTGAGGCACTGGTGGTATGTCTCGTCTTTCTATTTATAGGCCTTGGTTTCTTAAGGTGCATGATGTTATTTCCATTTTTTATTCAATGGAAGGTAGATAGGATCTAAACCGATGTGTTAATTGATGGACTTCTGGTTTAAATTTCATGCCTCTAAGAACTTTTGTGCGTGGCTTTGTCCTAGGAAGTGTGTGTTGGCACAGCCAACGTGGTGTCTTTCTTTGTCTGTATGCATGAAAACTAGTGATAGTGGGTCATTTCTTTTGGTGGTCAGGTGGTGTTCATATTTCCTGCTAGAATGGCAACAGGAGAGTTTGAAATGAAGGAACAATGGTTTTAAATACACTGTTTAATCAATGTGTGTTCAGAGAAGTAACATTTTTCACATGTGTACAACACATTCTGAATGAACAACAGAAACACAGTTAACGAAAAATTATGCACATGATGTGTAAAATTTATAAAGCATTAAAACATTATTTGATCCTCATCTGAAGTGATACCTTCCCTTTTTCTCAACGTTCCCCCTTTTCTGGGATTCCCAAATCTAATCTCTCATTCTTATCAGGATGTGTGTTATAAATTCTTGCTTCTCGTGTCCCAAATTATTTCAGTTCATCTCCTTTCTACAAGCAATTAAATATGTTGTCCTGCTTGGTTCTTTCCAAAACTATTGTCTGTCATATTATTGGAGATAAAAGTTATGGCATCAGACCCAGCATTTGAACATATTACTCTGTTGTACGTGCACTGTACAAAGAACCACAGCACACAGGAATTGCCAAAACATTGAGGGAAGTACATCTACTTCTTTTGTTAATCTAGTTTTCTCATTTTCCACATCTCCATATCTATCTCCTCTCTCTCGTTCTCCCTTTGTATCTAGTGAAGAAATCCACCAATTATTCTTCGTGTCCCATCTCTCAAAACTCCTTCTTTCAGTTAATATCGAATGCTCTCTTCAAGATGTTATGTGGTTATAATTAAGCAATGTAACTACAAAGACATGCGGGAGGAGATGGCCAGAGTTAATTGGAAGAGGAGCTGAGGAGGAAAGACCATGGAGCAGCAATGGGAGGAGTCTCTGGGGATAATTCGGAAGATAATACTAGAAATTCAACCCCAAGAAGATAATACGTATTCACGGGAAAACAAGGCAGCCGTGAGTGATAAGGCATTAAACCAAAAGAGGAAACATACAATGTGGTGAAGATGATTGGGAATCCAGAGAATTCATTGGCGCTGAAACTACATAAGGCTGGCATCACTGACACTACAGAGCTCTTAATCATGGTCAGGGAGAGAAACAGAGGAAACACAGTCACTTTAAATACAGAAGATGGTATTTCTCAAGGAAATAGATTCAGGTGAATTAAACATTTGAATTAAGATCAGTTAAATGCTTTTGTGGAATGTGTCAGATTGGAAGCAAGACCCGGGGAGACAGACCCTCAGCAGAATGAGAGTTTGAAAATTGAAGTATTTCCACATTAGAATCCAGGTTAGGTCACTGAGTGCAGGGCCGATGAGTGAATGGGTCACATTTAGAATTGGGGAACAGACAGCAGAATTGCATTGCAGGTATTGCAGCTCGAAACTGCGTATTCATGTAGTGCTGTAGATCACAGCAGCAGGAGAAGCAGACATGCATTCAAACACAACCTGAAACTTTTTGCCATGGTAACACCTCAGTCTGTCATTACCATCAACACCATCTATGGCTCAGTGACGAGTGTGGGTGAACATGTCAGAGTCAGATTCACATGAACTTTAACCTAATGCTAACTCATTAAAGCTACCAGACTTGACCAATAGATCTGATCGAAGCTCTGCAGTCCTGTCACGTTCAGTTATAAATGGTCATCGACGATTAAACAAGTGACTGGAGGAGAGAGCTCCACAAACATTCCCATCCTAAATAATGGAACAGACCTGCACATCAGTGTAAAAGAGAAGGATGCTTTATCTGCAGCATCCTCTGCCAGAAGTGTTGATTCGATGATACACCTCACCCTCATCATGATGCCAACAAAATCACAGATGCCAGTCTTCACCTAATTCGATTCGCTGCACGTGACATGAAGAAACAGCTGAACACAGCAGATACGACAAAGGCAATCGGTCCAGACTCCATTTCTGCAATAGAACTGAAGACTTGTGCTGTACAACAAGCCGTGTCCCTGGGGAAGCTGTTTCATTCCAGCTCCAACTCTGACATCACCCTGGCAATGTGGAAAATTACTTACTATGTCCAGTCCGCAAAGATGAGTATAATTACAACCTGACTAATGACCACCCCCTCAGTCCCATCACGGAAATGAAATCGGTGGGAGTTCTTCTTGACAGAGCTGTCAAGCAGCACAGAAACAACCTGCTCAGTATGGTTTCCAGAGGTCCCCATGTGGAGATGGTGCTGTTGTGGAATTTTCACTGAATTACTCATCCAAACCAGGCTAACGCTCTGGCAGGTGGTGGAAGTTAAATACAATTAATACAATATTGAGATCTAAAATCTGGTGTCAGTAACAGTGACCTTGAAGCCAATATGGATTGTAAACAGAACTTCCTTCTCCAATGTACTTTTAGGAAGTGAATCTCCCATGATTTCCTGGGCTGGGCTAAAAGTGACTCCAAAGACCCTGACATGTGATAAACATTTCAATGGTCTCTGAACCCCAAGCAAGGGCACTCATTTGGATCAAACTACTCCGAGGTCTGAAAGGATGAAACCGGACAGAACATCCGACCTTAGTATCAGTGTCTGAAAAGGGAATGGGAACACAGTCCTGTCGACCCTGCAAAAACCTCCTTCTTAACATCTGAGAGCTTGTGACAGCATTTACAGAGCTTTCCCACAGACTTCATAGAAACAGCGGGAAAGGAGTAGGTCATACAACACATTGAGTCTCCCCCATTCTAGTTCATGGAAAACATCTCCTCAATGCACTTACCCCACACGATGTACATATCTGTTAATGTGAGTAATCTGTGGAAGCTATAAAAGAGGAAGCGCAGTAGTACGTTTGGTCAATCGAGTTTGCTGCCCAATTCAATGTAATGATGCTTGGCCCATCATTTCCACACCGTACTCCTGCTCTCCCACCATCCATTTACTGTCTCTAAATCCTTATTTTAATCAGTGATTCGGTTTCCAGGTGCGAGCGAATTCCCCAGGTTCCCCAGTCAGTGAGTACAGACATTTATTCTTATCTCAATGCAGAGTGACCTGCTGTACCTAATACTGTGTCCCCTTGTTTTAGGCGTTGCAGCCAGGGACATTATCATCCCTACTTCCAATCTGACTCACCCTGTCAGAGTTCTGTATATTCCACTGAGATCTCGACTCATTTTCCTCAACTCCATGGAATACTGGCCCAGTCACCCCAAACTCTGCTCCCACAAGAAGCCTGTCATTCCAGAGACCAGTCTGGTCATCCTTCGCTGCTCTCTCTCAATGTCAGGTTTGTCCTTTATTAGGTACGGAGATCAAAATTGCCCACAATACTTACAATGTTCGAGATGATATCTCACCAGTTCCTGTACAGTTGCAGTAAGACACCTTTTCTCCTGGAATCACATCACCCTAAAATGAAGGTCCACACACCATTTATCTTCCTCACTGCTTTCTGTTTCTGCAATATTCCTTTCAGCGACTGGTGTACAAGCAGATGCAGATCCTTTTCAGTGTTGCAGCTCCCCACTTGATGGGTCCGTATACACTGGTCAGCATGCCAATCTCTTGCCCAGTATTGACTTCTGGTTACAAAACTCACTGCGCTGCAGGTACCTCAGAGGTTTATGCAGAAGGAAACAACAAAAAGAAACATATGTCCCTTTGTAGATCAACATGTTTCAAACAAGCCTTTCCAAATGGTAGGCTGCCAATTTATCGTTTCCACCAAAGGGCACACCGTCACCTCTCTCCACATTGTTCTCCATCTGTCACGTGTTTACCCATTCACTCCACTTGTCTTAGTCTTCTCGGTGCTTTTTTACATCCTCCTCACCCACTCACAATCCCACATCCGTTAGTGCTGTCAGCAGGCTGGGATACATTGTATCTGATTTCGGCAAACCAAATGTTTAAAGGGCATTGTGAACAGCTGGGCCCCAAGCACCGATCCCTGCGACACCTCACCAAACTTTCTCTGTTAATTTCTATTTATTTATTTCATGAATCTGGGTGTGACTGGCTGGGCCAGCATTTATTGCCCGTCCCTAGTTGCCCTTGAGAAGGTGGTGGTGAGCTGCCTTGTTGTACGCTGCAGTCCACCTGCTGTGGTTGACCTGCAGTGCCATTAGGGAGGGAATCCCAGGATTCTGACCCAGTGACTGTGCAGGAGCGGTGATAAATTTCCAAGTCAGAATGGTGAATTGCTTGGAGGGAACCTGAGGATGATTGTATTCCCATACATCTGTAGCCCTTGCCCTTCTAGATACACATGGTCGTGAGTTGGAAAGATGGTCTCTGAGGATCTTTGGTGAATTATTTCATTGCAGCATGTAGATAGTAAAACACTGCTGCTGCTGCTGAGCGTTGATGGTGGAGCATTATGGATGAAGGGACAGTCAGACTGACTGCTTTGTCCTGGATGGTGTAAAGCTTCTTGAGTGTTGTTGGGGCTGCACTCATCCAGGCAAATTGGGAGTCTCCTATTACACTTCTGACTTATGCATTGTAGATGATGGACAGATGTTTGGAAGTCAGGATGTGAGTTACTCGCCGCAGTATTCCTAGCTTCGGACCTGCTCTTATAGTTACTGTGTTCATGTGGCGAGAACAGTGAGTTTCTGAGCAATGATTACCGACCAGAAGTTTGATACTGGGAGATTCAGTGATAATAACACCATTGATGCCAAGGGGAAGGTTAGATTGTATTTTATTGGTGATGGTCATGGTCTGGCATTCGTGTGGGCTGAATATTATTTGCCACTTGTCAGCCTGGATACTCTCCAGATCTTGTCGCGTTTGAACATGGACTGTTTCAGTATCTGAGGAGCCACAAATGTTGCAGAACATTGTACAATCATTGGCGAACATTCCCACTTCTGACCTTAAATTGGAGGGAAGGTCATTGATGAAGCAGCCTTGAAGATGTTTTCGGTCACTGCTCGAGGGACTCCTACAGACGTGGAGCTGAGTTGACGGACCTTCATCAACCATGACCATTTTCCTACGTGTCAGGTATGATTCTAACCAGCAGGGGGTTTGCCCCTGATTCCCATTGATTCCAGTGTTGTTAAGGCCCCTTGATACCACATAGGGTCGAATGCAGCCTTGACTTAAAGGGCTGTGACTCTCACCCTACCTCTGGAATTCAGCTCTTTTGTCCATGCTTGAACCACGGGAATGAAGTCAGGAGCTGAGTAGCCCTGGTGCAGCCCAAACTGGGCGTCATTGACTAGGGTATTGCTGAGCAGGTGCTGCTTAAAAGCACTGAGACCCTCCACCACTTTACTGATGATCGAGAGTAGACTGATGGGGTGGTATTTGGCCGGATTGGATTTGTTCTGCTTTTTATATACAGGAGATACTTTGGGTAATTTTCCACATAATGAGGAAAAGCCATTGTTGTAACTGTATTGAAGCAGTTTGGCTAGCGGAGTGGCAAGTTATGGAGAACAACTTTTCAGGACTATTGCTAGAATGTTGTCAGATTATGGACCCTATGCCGTATCCAGTATCTCCAATCGTTTCTGGATATCGTGTGGACTGAACCAAATTGGTTGATGACTGGTAATTGAATTGCTGAGGACCACTGGAGGAGGCTGAAATGGATCATCCACTCAGCATTTCTGACTGAAGATTGTTGCGAATGCATCAGCCTTATCTTATACATTGAAGGGCTGGGCTCTTCCATCATGGACGACGGGGTTATTTGTGGAATCTCTTCCTCCAGTGAATTATTTAATTGTCCCCAACGTTTCTCGACAAGATGTGGAAGGACTGCTGAACTTAGAGCTGAACCGTTGCTTGTGGGATCAATTAACTCTGTCTATCACTTACTGCTTATGCTGTTTGGCGCACAAGTTGTCCTTTTTGGTGGTTTCACCAGGCTGACACCTCATTGTCAGGTATGCCTGGTGCTTCTCCTGCCATCCTGCACACTCCATTGAACCAATGTTGATCCTCTGGATTGATGGCAATTGTTGTGAGGGGGATATACCAGGCCATGAGGTTATGCAGGAGTACAATTCCACTGCTATTGATGACCCACAACACCTTAAGGACATCCAGATTTGAGCTGCTAGATCTGTTCGAAGTCTGCCCTATTAAGCACCGTGATAGTACCACCCAAATGGTGGAGGTTATTCTCAATATGCAGGTGTGACTTCGTCTCCACAACGACTATGCGGTGGTCACTCTTACTGATACTGTCATGGACAGATACTTCTGCAACTGGCAGATTAGTAAGGCTGTGATCAAGTTTGTATTTTCCTCTTGTTGGCTCCTTCATCACCTGCCGCCAGTTTTATCCTTTAGGACCTGGCCAGCTCGATTAGTAATGCTGTAGCTGAGATACTGTTGGTAGTGAACATTGAAATTCCCCACCCAGAGTAGATCTTATGTACGTGCTACCCTCAGTGCTTCCTTCAAGTGTTGGTCAGCATGGAGGAGTACTGATTCATCAGTTGAGAGAGGCTGGTACATGGTAATCAGCAAGACGTTTCCTTTCCCATGTGCAAACGAATGCCATGAGACTTCATGGGCTACAGAGTCACTGTTGAGGACTCCAAGAGCAATTCCCTTTCAACTGTATCCCACTGTACCACCACTTTTGATCTGTCCGTCCTGCTGATGACACAGGAGATATCTGGGGAAGGTAATGGGGAGTCTGGGACATAGTCATACTCACAGAATCATACCTTTCAGAAAATGTCAGGCTGTTGCTTGACGATTCTGTTTATTTCTATTCACTGTTTCCTGCCAGCTGTCCCATTCTAGAAACATGTCCATATATTCGCCCCAATCCACTCAGATTTGATTTTGCAAATTGAACATGGAGCTTTACCAACATTTTTCTAAAAATCAAAATGTTTTACATCATTGCTTCTCTTTCATTTGTCTCCCAGTCTGTTTCTCCAACATCATTCCCATTTCATAAATCTGTGTTAGTGTTGTCTATGACCATTACTTTCAGCCCCAATAATTTCCCCTAAACCATTTCCTTACTATGTTGTATGTTCCATGTACTCTATCATTTTCCCACACCAGACTCGGTTTTCCTTGTATTGTTAGAAAGTTTTGTGAAGACAGAACGGAAGTAGTGGCTTCATCGTTCTGCCATTTCCCTGATCGCCATTTTCCATTCTCTGGTTTCAAACAGTAAGGAAACTGCACTTGTTTTCTCATATTTCCAACATTGACGTAATTTAACAAGCAAATACAGTTCACTCTTATAAGCCTTATGAATATAACTCTTCAGAAATCCATCAATTCCTGCCTTAAACTGCTCAATAATTGACCTTCCACACCATACACTCACAGGGGCATAGACTCTGTGCCAACAGAAATACAGCACGATCCATACTAGTCCCACTTTCCAACACCGGGCCCGTAGCATGGAATGTTATGACACTTTCAATTGCTCGTCCAAGTGCTTTTTAACGATTGTGAGGTGATCATTCCCCTCTCAGGAAGTAACCCCAGAACCCCATACCTCGAAGTGAAAAAAATGTTTAAATCATCTCTGAACCTCAACTCTTCACTTTAAAGGTGTGCTCCTTTGTTCTTGACCCTCTTACTAAAAGGAACAGCTGCTGTCTATCCACCCTGTCCATGTCCCTCAGAAACTTATCCTTCTGAATCCCTGACCCCTCAGCTTTCCCTGCTCCAAAGTAAACAACCTGAGCTTATCCAGCTTCTCTCCATAACTGATATGCTCCATCCCAGGGCACATCCTGGTGAATCACCTCTGCACCCTCTCCAGTACAATCACATCATTCCTGGAATGTGGTTCCCGGAGCAACATACAGTTTTCCATTTTGTCCGAACCAAAGCCCTGTATTGCTCTTATAATCTACAATGAGAAAGTGAGGACTGCAGATACTGGAGATCACAGCTGAAAAAAATGTGTTGCTGGAAAAGCGCAGCAGGTCAGGCAGCATCAAAAGAGCAGCAGAATCAACGTTTCGGGCATAGGCCTTGTTCAGGAATCTGCCCGAAACATCGATTCTCCCGCTCCTTTGATGTTGCCTGACCTGCCGCGCTTTTCCAGCAACACATTTTTAAGCATTAACCTGTCCAGTCACATTCAGGGATGTGTGGAGAAGCACAATCTGAGCTTCCCAATATGCTGCCATTCATTGAGTCCTCCCCTGCCTGGTTCCTTCTCCCAAAGTGCATCACCTCATATTTATCAGGGTTACATTCCATCTGCCATTGATCTGCCCATCTGACCATTCCATCTGTATCTTCCTGTAACTTAAGACCTTCCTCCTCACTGCGAACCACTCAGCCAATCTTTATATCAAACATACACTTACTTATCACATCTCCCCCACTCTCCACCTAGCCCCCTCCACATTCACATTTTTTTTTGCTATGAATAACACAAACAATAAGGGACACAACACTGATCTCTGTGGTACACCAGGGGACACTGGTCTCCAGTCACACAAACAGCCTTCTTCCACACCCTCTGTCTCCTGCTACTAAGAAAAGTTTCGTTGTAACTGGTCAAGTTATCATTCATATTGTGAGATTTTACTTGATTTCTCAGTTTCCCAGGTGGAAATTTGTCAAAGGCAATCCTACAAAACTAAATAATCGACTTCCTCAAACTAATTCCATCAAATCCATTGGATGTGACTTCCTTCTGATAAAGTCATGATGATTATCCCTGATCAAACCTTGTGACTCTGATTGGAGTTCGATTTTCTCCTTCCCTATTTTATCCTGTAGTTTCCTTAACAGTGATCTAATACTCGCTCTTCTATAGTTCCCTGGTCTATCTCTCCCACCCTTACTGTGAAGTAGAATCATATGAGCAGTTCTCCAATTCTCTGGCACCTCCCCTATTGTCAGATTCTAATTAAAATATTTAGTCAGGGTCTTTCCTCCTTCGACCCCAACAGCCGCCTGTGATACAACTCATTCAGACATGGACATTGGTCCAAATTTGTGCAGGACAAAGCCTCAAATCCTTTTTCATGTTTTTCATCAATCTGTTCAAGAGCTTCCTCATCCATCTTCTTGATTTCTGTACCTGCCTCCTCCTTCTCCCAAGTAAAATAGATGTGAAGGTCTCATGTAACAATCTATCAATATTCTCCAGCTTGATACACAGATTGCCACTTGGTTTCTAATGGACGCTAACTGTTTGCTGATTATTCTGTTCTATTTGTCCATGTAGAATATCGTGGGATTCTCCCTTATCTCGCCTAGTTGTACTTCTGCATGTCCCTCTGTTATTCAGTCCTTCCGATGTTTCTAAGATTCACCACAATCAACTCTCATGTTTTAAAACTCGAGATTAAGGCTGAGGTTCCCCATCAGACAATCTTGCCATTTTATGGATGAATCTGGATTTTACCTTTTAAAGTTCCTCTGTAGTCAATATATTCTTTCTTAGATAGGAACTCCGAACGATACACAATATTTTACGTTTAGTCTCACCAACGCTCGATGCAACTGGTGCACTACATCCTCTATCTTCCAATTACATTCACATGAACGTAAACCTAACTTTTACGTTCCCATTTGCATATGTTCTTCCCAATACCTCTCGCTTTAATTTTTCTTATGAACTTGCTGTGTGAGTTCTTTAAAATAGCTCATGAATATCCAACTATACGTTAACCAATGGTTCATCATTGCCTATGTCCACAAGAATCATCTTCAAACCATTCCAAATAATGTTTGCCACTTCTGGTTTTCCTTCCATGGGTACATTCTCACACTCCCCAGTTATGTTATTACCTTCTAAATATCTAGTAGCATGTTCTTTGTCATGGAGTCCAAGAGATACCCGGCTGCGGATGACAAGATAATTGGTCTGTAGTTCACCATTCTCTAAATTCATCCTTTCTTAAACTGTTGGATAATATTTATAACCTTTGCCTTATCCAGATTGGCTAAATGCCTTTCGGGAATGTGTCGGAAAATAAAGTGAAAATCCGCAATGCACTCAACATGTCTATTGCTGCTTCCTCTGAAATTCTTGTATGATGTACGTCTACTCTGTCAGCTTTAGAAATACTCAATCCAGCTTTCTTTTCAAAGATAACCCCAACACTAATAAGAATGATCTTAGACGTTACTTACACAAGTCCCATGGTCACTTGGTATTTCTGGAAGGATTTCTGGACATTCTTCCATGAAGATAGACACAAAGAAACTGTTTCTTTTCCCTGCGATTTCTCTGTTCTCTGCAATAAATTATCCTGAACGCGCACCAACTGTTCCACATTTGACCTTGTTTTTATTTTGTTCCTACATCGATAGACACTTTTTAGCAGTCTTTTATGTTAGATAACAGTTTGGCAGGTGGAATTTAACATGATATAACCTGCCATTTCATTTACAGGAATAATGGAGGGAAGTATGACACTGAAATGGAGAGGGATTACAGGATTTAACGATACTGTGTACAGGGCGTTTCCCGCAGACCCGTTCAGACATGGGAGGTTTTGCTCCATCCCTGATCGTCTGCTCCCAGACACTCCAAGTGACCTCATTGCTCTCCGTACACATGGAATACATTGATGTGGTTAATTGGTGGTGGGAATAATGTTTTGAAATGTGCATCAAGGGGACAGCCTTTATCCAAGATATATTCATTTCTTTTTACGTGGAGACCTGATGACGATGGGAATGGCTGACTGCTTCTGAATGAAGAGGCCGTGACTGCTGCCAGGACCATGGGATGTATTCACCAATACGATGTACTGTGATGGGCACACTGTAACATTAATAGAGAGAGAGAGAGCTCCTTCGGTTCTTCTACCTCTCTCTATTGACATGGGTACTCTGCAGATGCCATGTACACCATCGGGAATTCCATTATACTGGAAATACCCGGCAGCTCCCTGCTGTGGAAGAAACAATGTATTTACCTCATCCACTATATATAGCCTCCATCACCCAATGGTGACATTGATGTTGAGATACTGGGAAATGATTGATATGTCACCGAGTACTGCCTGGAATGTTATGGATCATAGAAGCTGAATGAAAGTGTGACCCTGACAGTCACTGACAGCACCATCCTCCCCCTGGTGTGAAGCTGCAGGTCGTGTTGAAGGAGGTGACACCTCTCTATGACCAGCTCCTTGTTCAATCAGTGTCCCCTTACACCCTGCTCCTCTGGATTAAGTGGAGCTTGGGAAGCTGTTCCTGGAAAATCCGGGGTGGATACAGCAGATCCCCTTCCCCACACACACTCACTCTGTGGTTTCAGAGCTTCCCCTCTCTGCAGCCTCTGCTCCATTTGGTGTTCATATTGCAGACCCAGATGCTGTAACTACAGTCCCCATTCTCCATCCAGAGTTGGGGCACCAAATCCTCAGGTCTCCCTGAATGTCTGAGGCAGCTCACAGTACAAGCTCCAGCACCTCCACAAAATTTTTAATTACAGGAGCCAGTCAGAAACCCATTGGTACAAGTGTTGTGGACCAGACCAGATCCCCGCTTAGACCAAAACCTTTCCTTATTTTGAATATAGATGTGAAGTGTGCATTCCAGATATGCTGTGACTGGTCAAACCACTCGACATTAAGCAAAATACAATCTACTCAAATGTTTTAGTCAAAATACAATCAAAGAAAAGAACATTTTGGGACAGCTTATATGTTAGAACACTTACACAAACAATAGATACCGTACCTTCTTGGTTTACACCGCTTGGCACAAAGATATATTCAAATACAGATCCTTACAGCAGTTTTCCAATCCAGGAGGAAACAACGTCAACAGAGATCTCAGAGAAAAGCAGCTATGGATCATGTATTGAAACTTCAAAACCTTTTGGGATCCCCAGCAGCTTCTGAATGCTGAGCTAAAATCAAAGTGAAGAAATTTGGTCTGGGAGAGCTGCCCTTTCATTGTTACCACTGTTTTAATGAAACCTAAAATCTCAGTTATTTACTTAAACTGTTTTCAGACAGCAGTTCTGCACCTCTGCCTTTAAAACCTCTCTTCTAAAAAAAACCCAAGAGAAAATAACCTTTTTACAGTCATAGTATTCTCACAACTCCATCTTTAATAAATTAATCCATCAATATACAAAGGTGGATTCATTTTAGACCTCCTAATCTTCCTCTATTAGTAGATTGAAATACATATACATTACATTGACTGTGAGCATCCAGGATTTCAGGCATTTTACTCCTGCCACAGAATGCCTTTATCTTCCTTCATCCAAGTCTCCACAACGTGTCAAAACGTAGGTTTGCTTGCCCTGTCAACTATATAATTTCAAACTGAATGGCAGCAATAATAAACTCAATCGAAACAGACTGGTACTTTTCTCCCTAAACTTCTCCAAAAGCTTTAAGAGGTCACGATTAGTGCTAAAGATTTGTCTCATGTATGTTATTCGCAATTTAAATGCTGAAATGTTGTAACTCCAATACTAAGCTCAAGGCCTCCTTCCCCATTCTGGAATAAATCTGTTGATATTTCCACTGGACAATCCAAACACACGTTACATAATGGAGTACTCCTCATCTCTCCAATACTCCCTCTGAATGACATAGCTCCTCATGTCTCAGCATAAAAGAGTTACAGACTTCTGTAACTCTTAATGTTCTAATCTCTTTACCTACTACTCCTGGCCTATGCCAGTATACCTTACTCTCACAGGTATATGTTTTATGAAGATCTCGCACATTCTTCTCAATCTCTCACAGAAACCAAACTTTGATTTATGAACTCAGTCATCATCATCAACCATTTCAGCTTCTAATCTTGCCATTGTTTCTCTCTGCTCTTCCACACGAGTTCTCACGACTGCAGGAAGTGAATTATTGAACTTCTCCAAAATAAGAATCTCTCTAAGTGTGTCATAGGTTTGCTCTGTTTTTAATACCCTTACCACCTTTCAAAATTACTTTGATCCTTTCAAACTCTATGTGAGTTTAACCAGGGACCCTTATTTAGATTCCTGAAATGCTGTCTGTCGGCTTCTGGCCCAAGTTCTTATGAACTTCAGATGGCTTTCTTCACCACCTCATACTGGCCAGATACTATCTCCGATAGTGATGCAAATACCTATCAGCTTTGTTTGGATTAACTAAATCCACATGGTTACTAGCCACTGCATTGGTTTAGCCACTTTCTCAAATGAAATTCAAAAGGCTTTCCCATCCTTCTCATCAAATTTAGATAATGCCTGGGTGCATTTAAACAGAACCCCATCAGGCCATTGGCTACAATAAGGTTGCTCAACCTCACTAACCTCCTCATTCAGCCTACCGTCTGCATTCATCTTCGCCTTTTGTATCAACTTTCCTCTCTAATTCAAGTTTTGAAGTTGAAACACTCAATTTCTCTTCTCTCTTTCTTCTACATTTCCTTTTCTTTTGTTTCTATTTTTCATTATAATTCAAACTGTTTCAAATCCATCTCATGTTCAAGGCGCCTCATTTGAAATTGAATTCTAGCCATTTCCAAAGACTCTGATGGTGTTTCCACCAAATATAATTGCAGAGCTACAGCTGTAATTACCTCTCATTTTCTCACAGACAACCACAACCCCAACTCCAGCTTGTCTGTCAATTCCTACAGCTTTGCCTTCATTACCTTTTGTTAAAAAAAAACAACTTCACTTCTTCCACATCCAGAGAACTCTCAGTGACTGAAAGAATCGTTATACACAAATCACTGCTTAAACCAGCCAAATTCAATATCCGGAACGAAAGACACTAACAACTACCATACACGACCTTTGAACCCAATAGCCTCCTGGTGCACACTCTCCAGTTTCTGCATGAGCTTATTCTGGATGCTCTGTTTTCCTCCCACAACCCAAACATGTACATGTCAGGTGAATTGGCCATGCTAAATTGTTCATAGTTTTCAGGGATGTGTGGGTTAGGTGCCTTAGTGAGGGTAAATGTGTAATAATAGGGTGGAGGAATGGGTCTGGGTCGGTTACTCCTCGGAGGGTTGGTGTGGACTTGTTGGGTCGAATGGCCTCTTTGCACACTGTAGGGATTGTAATTCTAAACCCAATTTATTCTCGATTTAGAACCAGACAAGAGTCCCCAGTTTACGATAGACCAACCAGACTGCTTCAAACTATTTTAAGAGGGTAGGTTGGATGCCAACCTTTCCTTATTTTAAAGGAAAATGGGAAATGAGTGTTCCAGATGTGATTCTACTAGTCAAAACACTCACGATTATGCAAAACACAATATATTAAAACACTCCAATGAAAATCCATACAAAATGAAGAGGAATTTGGAATAACTTAGCTGTTGGAAACCTTAACTGAATGATGGATACAGTATCTTCTACAAGTGAACTGTTCCAATTTATTAACATCACCTAAATACAGGGCGGCTCCATGGGCGGCATGGCGGCACGGTGGTTAGCACTGATGCCTCACAGCGCTGGAGAGCCGGGTTCAATTCCCACCTCAGGCGACTGACTGTGTGGAGTTTGCACGTTCTTCCCGTGTCCGCATGGGTGCTCTGGTTTGCTCCCACAGTCCAACAATATGCAGGTTAGGTGAAATGGCCATGCTAAAATGCACCATAGTGTTAGGTGAAGAGGGAGAATGGGTCTGGATGGTTGCTGTTCGGCGGGTCGGTGTGGACTTGTTGGGCAGAAGGGCTGTTTCCACACTGTGATAATCCAATGTAATCTGAACTCCCCTCCCCCTTGGTAAAAAAAGGAGCATTCAGCATTCTTGCATGCAGTATCAAGTGAGGTTTCAGAGAGAATAGCATCAAGGGATAATTTACTAAAACTTCCAACCCTTCTGGGACCCAAGCACATGGTAGCTGTTACATATACAAGAAAAAAAACTGGAAAGCCTGTCTGCGTGAGTTGGTCATTGTTACTACTATTTATTAAAAACCCTAAAAGCCTCATAAGTTGTTTACTTGAGCGGTTTTCAGCAGGCTGTTTGGCCTTTAAGATCTCTTATTTAAAGAAAGGAGAAAATATCTTTTTTTTGTAAGTGACAGCATTGTCATACAATCTAGATGCCTGGTCCTTTACTCAAGGAGCTTCCTCATGTTACTGATAGCAAGATCACCTGAGAGGGACAAACACAGGTATAGAATAGGTTACAAGAATGTGTCTCATGACTTCTGAAACACGCCTGTTCATGGATTATCACATCGGGCATACCGGGAAGGGAACAACAGCTTGATACATCCCATTTCAGTATTGCTGAGCTACACAATTTCAGTACTCGATACACTAGGGAGCCAAACCCCAAGGCCAGGAAAAGATACAGAGGGACAGAGAGACTCACAGTAAAGACAGAAACAGACAGTTAATTAACTGAAAAGATGTTGTGGAAATATGGGGAAAAAGACAGGGCAGTGGGACTAACTGGAGAAGTGAGTTCTTCAAGAATAAACTTACAAGAATGAGAACATTGAGTAAAGGCATTGTCAGATCAGCTGGAATGATTTGTTACATCAAATTCTGAATCTGCTTCACAGAACACCACAAACAACATAAACTGGGACAAGATGACAGCCCAGCATGGAGAGCTGTGCAGACCATGCTAGTGTGTTGCTAAGTAAACTGCACTATCTGCCCAGCATAGAGAGTATTGCAAACTTTACTATCATATGCTAACTATCCTCGCATCAGATTACCGTTTACAATGGGAAGGTTTGCTCTGTGTGTGTGTGTGTGTGTGTGTGTGTGTGTGTGTGTGTGTGTGTGTGTGTGTGTGTGTGTGTGTGTGTGTGTGTGTTCATCAGAGACTGAGAGACAGTCCGTGTGCGTGATTGGCGTGGTTGAATGTGAAACTCATTGTTTGAGAAGGAATGCACATGGAGAAAACTATTTTAATTACGAAAAACTGGCAAGCTTTTTGTTAATCAACAGAGGGAACGAGGGAAGTTTCATCGACAGATGAGGTAAAGTGTTTGAGAATGTTCAAATAAAGTCATTGCCAGACACAACAAAAATATACATCGGCATACACATGAATGACAGATGGATGGGGGTTTGGTGTGAGTTCGAATCAGATTTGCTACGGCAGGATTGAAGCCAGGAGCATCAGCATCAGATTATTAACGTCATTAAGACTGTATTTCATAGCTCAACATTCAAACAGCAGATGCAACAAAACAGTGAGATATATTCTGGAGTGGTGAGCATTTCAAGTTAGAAATGGTCAGGGAATGGTGTCAAAATTCAGCTCATGTTCAAAGGGGTGTCCCACAGTTGTGACCTGTGTGCTTCAGCCGCAGATATTGGCCAGGGATGGGATGGAAACAGCGGAAGGAAGTGGAATTTGTAACCAGAACAGTAGACAGTGACCTCCATGCTTTTAATATTTAAATAACAACGGCAATGATACAATACATTGCAGTTCTCCGTTGAAACTAAGTAGGTCAACATAGAGACCCATGAGTAACACTGTCAGAGCAGAGAGGAAAACAATAATTGAACACGTTCATTGATGTAGTTAGTAGTGGTCTGTAGAGTGAATATTTGGATTCAGAGTTTCAACAGGAATAATAATAGTGGCAAGAAGTGTAGACTGTATGAAAGGACAGTAATACAGTTATAATTCGTTTATAGAAAACAAAATCTGGACAGTGACACTTACCAGGAACACCAACGATAGCCAGGAAGGGATAATAAAAGTATTGAACAATGCGAAGAGTGTAAAAGATCTGCAATGATAATGGCAACCAATAATAAAATGCAGAAAGATACCAAACATAACTGGATAAGTGCCTGTCTATTGTTGGAATATTCGAGTCTAATATTCTCAAATTCTGATCCATTGTTGAAACATTCCAGTCTAATGTTTGCATATTCTGATCCATTGTTGGAATATTCTAGTCTACTGTTCTCAGGTTCTGATCCATTGTTGGAATATTCTAGTCTACTGTTCTCAGATTCGGATCCATTGTTGGAATGTTCCAGTCTAATGTTCTCAGATTAATATCCATTGTTGGAACAGGCCAGCCTAATGTTCTCAGATGCTGATCTCTCCTCCCCCTTTCTCTGGAGCTGCGGATCCCTGTCAGTGCTGTCGGTGATGCTCTGCTCATGTTATGGGATAACACATTGAACGGCGCCCATTTATCATTAAAAGATGGAAACCCTCCACTGGGACAATTAGAATCCATCAAGACTGGCATTAATCACAGTCACTGAACAAATAGGCTCGGTTAACCAGTTCCATATCACTTTTCATAAAACTATAAAAGGGAACATTTACCGGGTTTGGATGGAATGGATGAGGGTTGCTGAGGGATGGACCATAAACCTTTCAATCTCTTTAATCTTTTTTGTATTGTATATGAGAGTATTAACAGAACACTGCAATGGTCTATATTTGTTTTACTCTGTTTATGAAAGGAAACAGTTATAAAATAACAGATTGGCTGCATAAAAAATAGTCGGCTGGGCAAGTTTCTCGATACCTGAACACAAAGTACGATACTTATTGACCAGTGTGAGGCTACTCCTGGTTTTAATGTCCTGTTATCAAATCATTTCATAACCTTGAGACAGAGCATTGAGACTGCTGCTCAGGAACAGGCCAAAGAATTCTGTTCACATGGAACTCTTACAGAGGGATAAGAGAAGACCATTCAGCTTATATTAACCTGTTGCTACTTGAAAGGTGGTAAATTGGCATATTTTGTCAAAAGAATCATTCAGAACAAAGGGATGGGTCACTGCAGCTGTATGAAGTGTTACTGAGAGGGCACCTGGAGTACATTGTTGTTTGTGTTTCTGTAACTGAGAAAGGATGGGCCTCCATCAGATACAGTTTAACGGCTGCTCATAATCCACGGATTGCTGTGTCATTTAATGGCTCGGGTCTGTTACACAGGGACAGGAGGAAGCCATGAAGCCTCTTGAGTCTATTGCAGAGGGACAGGAGGAGGCCATTCAGCCTCTCAAGCCTGTTCCGGAGGGGCAAGAAGTGTCTATTTAACTTTTCATGTCTGGTACGCATAAATATTAGTTTTAAACTAGTTGTGGAATAGGAAAGATTAACATTAAACATTAAAGTTCTAACTTTGAACAAGGCCAATTTTGAAAGTGTTAGGCGAGCCCTGTGAAAGGCTGATTGGAATACCCTATTCACAGTTAAGGGATGGTTGGAAAATGCAAGGCCATCAAAACCTGGTTTCAGAGAGTCCAGAGCCAACGTGTTCCCATGAGTGAGATGGGCAAGGCTGGTGGGGGCAGGGAGTGCTGGATGGTTAGATATATTGATGTTATGGTCAAGGTAACGAAGGAGGCATATGTCAGGTAAACAGAGCTGAGATCAAGTGAATCCCGAGAGGAGTATAAGGGCAGTAAGTGTGTAGTCAATGGGGAAATCGGGCTAGAAAAATATGGACATCAGATGGCGTTAGAAATAGGGTTAACGAGGCATTGAAGAAGTTCTGTAAATCCTTTAATAGCAAAGGATTAACTAGGGAAATAATAGGGCCTCTTAAAGATCAGTAATCACACTAGATGGGAGGGATTAGAAACAAGCATTTCTCCTCAGTATTTAATGTGTAGGGGGTTAGAAGAGCCAGAGAATGAAGGAATATAGAGTGATATCTTGAAATGTGCCTATATTACAAGGAGATGTAGGACATTTTAAAATATATAAAGGTGAGCAACTTCCTGGGACCTGATCAATTGCATCCCCAAAGTATGTGGGAAGCAAGAAAGTGATTGCTCACCATTTTGCTGATATATTTGTATCATTGATTTCCACAGGTGATGTGTCAAAAGACTGGAGAGCTGCGAACATAGTGTGATTATTTAAGAAAGTAAGGAAAAAAAACAGGTAACTATAGATCGGTGAGCCTGATGTCGATGGTGACTAAATTGTTGGAGGGGGTTTTGAGGGAAACGATGTATATGCATTTGGAAAGACAAGGACAGAAGAGGGCTTTGTACATTGGAGATCATGTCTCACTGACTGGGTGGAATTTTTTGAGGAAGTGATGAAGAGGATTGATGAAGGCAGGAGAGTGGATGTTGTCTTTATGGAATTCAGTAAGAAAACCTTAATGTTCTACATGGTTGACTGGTTAGCGAGGTTAGACTGCCTGGGATCCAGTGAGAGCTCACCAGTTAGATCCAACATTTTCTTTTATATTGGAGAAAGGGCGTGACAGTGGATGTTTGTTCATTGAACTTGGAGACCTGTGACCAGTGGCATACCGCAAAGATCAATAGTGGGTCCACTGCCTTTTGTTACTTATACAAATCATTTGCATTTGAGTATATGAAGTCTGGTCAGTAAGTTTGTAGATAATATCAAATTTGTTGGTGTAGCCGACAGTGAAGAATGATCTCTCAGACTATAATGGGACCTCGATTACCTGAGCCGAGGAGTGGCAGATGGAGTTAAAGTTAAATAAATGTGAGGTGTTTCATTTTGGAAAGACAAATCAGGGCAAGACATGTAGGTAGGGTTCTGTCGAAAGTTGCCAATCAAAGAAAACTCCATTGAAATTCTAGAATTCATACAGTGAGGAAACAGGCTATTCGGCCCATGGAGGCCACACCATCTAAACGATATCCTACTGGACATACCCCTCATCCTATCCCTATCAGCCTGCATTTCCCATGGCTAATCCACCTCGCTCACACATCCCTGGGTACTTGGAGCAACTTAGCATGGCCAATCTACACTTGCCTGTATATCTTTGTACTGTGACAGGAAAACGTAGCACCCGAAAGAAACGCACGCAAACGCGGAGAGAATGTGCAAACTCTACACAGGCAGTCATTCAAGGATAGAATTAAACCCAGATCCCTGTGCTCTGAAGCAGCAATGCTAGTCACTGAGCTACTGTGAGGCACCTTGTGGTGCAGGTTCTCCGTTCCTTGAAAGTGCCGTCACAGGTAGACAGAGCAGTGAAAAAGGCACTTCGTGACCTTCCCTTTATTGGTGCGTGCTTTGAGTCTATGCTTTTGCATGAAATGTTACATCTGTACAGGTCATTAATTTGGCCACATTTGTAATATTGCCTCTAATTCTTGTCACCCTGCTGTCGGAAAGATATTGTCAAACTTGAAAAGGTGCAGAAGAGATTTAAAAGAATGTTGCAGATATTGGAGGGTTTGAGCTACAGGGAGGGTTTGAATAAGCTGGGACTATTTTCAAGTGTTGAGGCTGAGGGGTGACCTAAAAGAGGTTATAAAATCATGAGGGGCATAGATAAGGTAAATAGTCAATGTCTTTACCCCAGGATAGGCGAGTCGAAAATTACAGGACAAAGGTGTAAGGTGAGAGGTGAAAGATTTCTAAAGGGAAATGAGGTACAACACTTTCAAAGAGAGACTGCTGTGTTAATGGACTGAGCACCCAAAAGAGGTAGTGGAGGCAGGCACAGTTGCACCATTTAAAAGACATCTGAATGGGTATGTTCATGGAAAGGGTTTAGATGGAAATGGGCCAAGTGCTGGCAAGGGGGACGAGATTAATTTAGAATATTTGGTCAGAATGGACGACTAGATCGAAGCGTCTTTTTTCCGTGCTGTACATCACTGAGACTCTGTTGACTCTTGAGTGGATAACACAGGAACAGGAAGGGGCTATTCCGGTTCTAAATTCTGTCAGTCAGCTTGTTTGCTCAATTACTGACAGTCAAATAGAAAAATACATCATTCAGGAGAAAGGCCTTTAGTCAAGAGAAGCTGTAAGGAATGTGAAGAGGCCATTCAGTCCCACAAGTCCATTCCACAGGAGCAGTAGGTGAGCACTGAGCCTTTGGAGCCTGTTACTCAGTACCAAGAGGAGGACATCTATTTTCACAAACTTGGGATCAGGAGGCATCACTCAGTTGCTCAAGACTGGGACACAGGAACAGGCGGGAGTCACTCAACTGCTCGAGGCCGTCACTGGGAAATCTAGAGGCTTGTGAGGCCCCAGGATCCTGTTACGCAGGGACAACAGGAGGTGACTCACTCCCCACCAGCATTGAGCACTGGGAGGGAAGGGGAGTTTGCCTGTTGCAAACAGAAGTAGATGAATATGTTGCATTCGTGGGTCCACACAATCCTGCCCCACCATTCACTAAGAGCACGGCTGATTTGATAGTGACTCTTTCATTCCATTTTACGGAGACCCCCTCTCTGCAGCCTCTGCTCCATTTGTTGGTCATGTTGCAGACCCAGATCCTGTAACAACAGTCACCATCACTCATCCAGAGTGTCGGGTCTTTTTGGATGAGTCTGGATTTGAAGGGTCCAATAACAAGAATGAAAACATAAAATGAAGGTATTGCCAGATGTTTAGTTCTCTCACATTCGAAATCCAACTCACATAACCAGCCCATCCATTGTACGTTAAGGATGGAGCAGTGTGTAGATCTGGCGAGCGAACTGCTGAATGCAACCCAGCAATGTCCAGAGTGAAACTCTGTGCAGTCCACACCAATGCTTGATCTATAATCCTGGGTTAAACATCCAGGGTGGGGAGCTGTACAGTCTGCACTGGTTCATTCGTATGTAACCCCAGGCTTTTGCATTGTTCGGTAACACTGTGTTAGATCACAGCCCAATGTGGGGAAACTTGCAACCAATGCTGGCAGTGACAGGATGTGCAGCTCCCATCCATTTACAGCTTTATATCTCCATTGTGCCTTGACAAGGGTGTACTGTGGGTGTGAAAAACACTGGAATGGAGAGATGTAAATTGAAACAGTTTCAATACCAATAGTTCCGATTCAGACGCATACCACTGCAGTACTTAAAGATGAAATAACTGAGATAATGTTGAGTGGGGTTTGGGGATGGTGCTAAGAAGTAAGAGGGGGTTGGTGATGTTATAGTGGTTACACTATAAGCCTCCAAATAATTAATGGGAATTAGAGAAACAAATATGCAGGGAGGCTGGGGAGAATTGCAGGAGAATTAGGATTGTCACAATAGGTGATTTTAATTACACTAACATAGAATGGGACTTTCAGAGGGTTAAGGGCATAGATGAAAAGAAATTAGTTAAGTGTGTTCAGGAAAGTTTCCACAAGCAGCATATAGAGGGTCCTACTCGGGAAGGGACACACTCGACCTACTGTTAGGACATAGGGCAGGATAGGTGACGGAGGTAAAGTGGGGGAGCATTTTGGGACCGGTGACTAGAATTGTATGAATTTTTAAATAGTTATGGGTGGGACAGAATTGGTGCACAGATTCAAGTTTTAAATTGGGGCGAGGCGAATTTTGTTGGAATTAGAGAGGGACTTGCAATGGTTGATTGGAGTAGCTTGTTTCCAGGCAAAAGGATCTCTGGTAAGTGGGATGGCTTTAAAAGCGAGATAGCTCGAGTTCAAGGTCGATATGTTCCTGTGAGGGTGAAGGGAACGTGAGGCAGGAAGAGAGAACCCTGGATGAGATGAGATAATCAGGCTCTGACCAGAAAAAAGGAGGCGTGGCTCAGGTTCAGGGAGCTGGAATCAATGGAATCTCTGGAGAGACCCAAGGGATACAGGAGTTTACTGAGGAAGGAAATCAGGAGGGTGAAAAGGGAATATGAAATAGACTTGGCTGAGAAAATTAGGGTGAATCCAAAGATGTGCTTTGGAAAAGCACAAAGATTTGCAAAGAAAAAGAACGACTAGAGAGAAAATAGGACGCCTTAAAATCCAAACTGGGCATTCATGTGTAAAACCACAACAGATGGGCGCGGTCTTCAATTTCCCCTCTGTGTTTACCATGAAGAAAGACATGAAGATCTGTGACCTTTGGGGTGGTTAGTTCTCATATCTTGGTACCTTTCATATCACAGTAGAGGTGCTGATGGACATGTTAGAATGCATAAAGTCAGATAAATCTCTTGGTCCTGACCAGATATATCCAAGAGCTCTGCAAGAGGCGAGAGAAGACAGTTCAGGGGCCAAGGTCCCGGAACACTGGGCGGTAGCAAATGTTGTGCCCTTAATCAAGAAGGGCTGCAAAGAAAAATCTGGGAAATATACACTGGTAAGTTTCACATCTGTTTTCGGTAAACCACTTGACAAGGTTCTGAGAGATAAGATGTGCATGCATTTGGAAAGACAGAGTTTGACTTGGAGCAGTCAGCATAGCATGACTGATCATGCCTTACAAATTTTGTTCGAGTTTTATGAGGAAGTGACCAGGAAGGTTGACGAGGGCAGGGTGGTGGACAGTCTATATGGATTTCAGTAAAGCCTTTGATAAGGTTTCACATGGTAGGCCATTCGAGAAGGTTAGATTGCATGGACTCCAATGTAAACTGGCAAATTGGTGACACAATTGGCTTGACGTTATGAAACAAATGGCTATGGTGGTGGTATGCCTTTCGGACTGGAGGCCTGTGACTAGTGGAGTGCCTCAGGGGTTGGTGCTTGGCCCATTGCTGTTTGTTATCTATATCAATGATTTAGACGAGAGTGTACAACGCCAGTTTAGTAAGTTTGCAGATGACACTAAAATAGGAGGGATCCGATGAGGAACATGACCAGAAATTGCAGCAGTACCTTGATCGGCAGCAGAAGTGGGCTGAGAAATAACATGTGGAGTTTAACATAGATAAGGGTGACATCTTGCATTTTGGAAAGTCAAATCCAGGTGGGAGTTTAATGATGAATGATAGTGCCTTAAGGAGTATAGTGGAACAAAGGACATTAGAGATCAGGTGCACGGTTGTCTCAAATTTGAGTCACAGATAGACAGGACAGAGAAGAAGACTGTTGGCACACTGACCTTCATCAGGGCACTGAGTATAGAAGTTGGGACGTTATGTTGCAATTATACAGGATGTTGGTAAGGCTGCAGTTGGAGTATTTGGTTTCAGTTTTGTTCTCCTTTCTCTAGAATGGATATCATTGAATTAAAAAGAGTGTAGAAGAAATTTCAGAGATGTTTCCTGGGCTAAAGGGTTTAAGTTATAGAGAGAAGTTGGACAGGTTAGAATTTATTTCTTTACAGCCTAGGAAACTGAAGAGTTTCTTACAGAAGTGTAGATGGTTTGTGAGAAGATTTGTAGCTCCGGTGTTTATTGTTGTGGTTCTGTTCACCAAGCTGGGAATTTGTGTTGCAGACGTTAGAGCGGACAGCTGGAACTGACAACCGGAAGCAGCAGATACAAACCACTGTAAATGCCAGAGAAACATTACAGAAGCGCTTCACAGGAGGCCCCCAAGCACTGAGGATGTCACCTAGACAGGGGACGAAACGTCTGTAACACCAATTTCCAGATCGGCGAACAGAACCACAACAAGAAGTGTAGATCTCATCAAATTATGAGAGACGTGCATAAGGGTCAATACTTCAATATTTTTTTCGCAAGGTTGGGGAGTCGAGGATTAGAGGACATCCGTTAATGTTTCTAATGCTTCGAGAGGAATAAAATAAAAATTAACCCGTAGGTGCAACGTTTTTACACAGAATATGGTACACATATGGACTGAGCTGTCAGTGGAAGTGGTTGAGGTGGGTACAATAACAACATTGAAAAGGCATTTGGACAAATACACAGTTAGGAAAGGATTAAAGGATACAGAGCAAGGGCAGAGAAATTGGATGAGTGTGGATAGACATTTTGTTCGGCACGGAGCAGCTGGGCAGAAGGGCGTGTTTCCGTCTGTAGAACCGTATGACTGTAAATACATGTATTTTGGGATAGAGACAGGGAGGGGGAGACTGAGAAAAAATGTCATAGAAAGATATGTTCACTGTTTCCAGAATGCTGAAATGAAGATATTTCGATAGTATCATGCAACACGGATCAGTATTATGAAGAATTAAGAGTGAATGGTATATTAGTATGGGGTCAGGCGATGGAGAGTTTTGAATGAGTATTTGACCTGCAGCTTTGTAACTGGGAGGGAGGACTGCAGAGTCTTCGACACATTGAGCTGTATAAAACAGTAATTTCTCTCAGTTTCATTTTCGTTGAGTGTGAGAGAGGAATTGTCTGTACGAAGTTGAGCTAGTTTCCGGTGCTATCTTATCGAACTCACCTCATTAGCTACCTACCCCACCCCATGGTGTCCCTCTCATTCAATACCAGCCCGATTCTCCCACCCATCATGATTGACCAGATGGCACTCCGGCACTTTTACCCCATTTTTCTTCAAGTGGCTGTTCGAGGGCATTTCCCATGGAACGCACTCTCCTAACAATATATTCCACCTGCTATATACTTTCATACGACGGTCAGCATGCTTTACACAGACGAAACAGAAAATCTACACTTATTTTATGGTTATAGATTCCAATCACACTGAGTAATTCTGGTTATTTCACTTGACTCACCTTAATGATATTAAATCAAAGACAGCTTCTAAACACGTCTTCTCATAAAATACAATTTTGAGCAGAGAACGTTTTTACCCCCAGCCGTTATATTGACCATTATCTGAATTGTACCATTTTCATTGTTATGAAAGTTTCTCTTCCCCTTTGCATGTGACTGTTTCTGTCTGTCACAGTTGCACTGTCTCCCACTCAGTTAGTTGGACGGCTGGTTTGTGATATAGAGGGAGTCCAACAGCGCAAGTTCAGTTCCTCACACTGACAGAGGTTACCATGAAGGGGACGCTCTCTCAACCTCAACTTCACCCCATCACCCGAGATGTGGTGACCCTCAGTGTAAACTAGCACGAGTCGCCTCTCTAATGAGAGTTCTTTTCGACTCTATTCTATCAATGTTACCATTTTTTTTAAAAAGTAATTTTATTGAAAAGAGATTTTCAATGTTACAATGATCCAAGAACAACACAACTCAAATAACTGAACAAAATTGCAGTCATGTGCATGTACGTACAAAACAAGTTAAAAACACTAAATGGACAGACGAAAAACAAAAATAAACAATAAATAATGAATAAGTAGCAGAGCTCAGCATAACAAAACTATATTTCTCGTACTTCGAGAGCATTAACTGATACGCATTTTTATGTTCATAATTGCTCCTTGCTGGATATTAGCTTCATTAGACAATATCGGCATGGCTATATAAAACCCCTTCTTAATGCGACAGATAAACCTGCATCGTGGTAATCCAAAAAGAGCTGCCATGTCTTATGAAAATCTCTGGTTTTTTTTGATGCACCACACTGGTCAGAAAGTCCAAAGGGATATTCTCCATGAAGAACTTACGACGACCCAACAGACCCGGGTTTTCAGACATCCAATACAACAGAACATGTTTGCTCGCACAGAACGTATGGATATAATTTTTTCCTCATTTGCATCTGCGTAAGGTACCCTGAGCAGATCCAGGTAAAGAAAAACTGGGTCCATCTCCAATTCAGTTCCCAAACCCACTCTATCACAGCTAACACAGTGCTCCAATATATATGAAGCTTGAAGCAGGACAACAAGCAATGAATAAGAGTGCCTGTAGTCATTCTGCATTTACGACATGCTGAAGATAATCCCACTTTGCATTTTGAGAGACAATCTGGGGTCAGATAGAGCCTATGAAGAATTTTCAACTGCATGGAATGGGTCCTATTACAGATCAAAATCCTTCAAACATTTTCACAAATATCCTCGCATGTCTTTGAGATGTTCTGAACCCTCAACTCTCTCTCTTGCAGACATCATAAAGCTGCACAGTCTCGTCTGAGGGGACACACTCCAACTAATGATAAAGCTTACTGACAGAGAGTGTATTCTAAGCAATAAGCACCCACTTCTCTGTATCGGATCTGTAAGAGTCTGTTAAAGGTGTATTTTTTAAAAATCAAATCTCTGATCTGGACAAAAGACAGAAGAGGTCTCTACTAGGTAGACCATACGTACGAGTTATTTGATCAAATGATGTCATTTTTTTCTCCCTCAAATAACACATGGTGGCTCAGTAGTTAGCACTGCGGCCTCACAGCACCAGGATCCAAAGATGTGCAGGTTAGATGATTTGGCTATTATAAATCACCCATAGTGTTCAGGGATGTGTAGGTTGGAGCATTAGTCAGGTTAAATATAGGATGGTAGGCGAATGTGTCTGGGTGGGTCGAAGTCAACTTGTTGGGCCCAAAGACCTGTTTCCACACTGTAGGGATTCTATTAATTCTAAATCACTGAACCAAGTTATATCCCTGGTTTCCCACAGTTTAAACATGGAATCCATTTTCCCCAGTCGACACTTGGTATTCCAATTATAGGGGTAAGCAGCATAGTTTTGGCTATGAGTCCTCAGTGGCCCAGACACTAACATAGGATAATAAAGATCTTAATTGATAGCTTATAATCTTGGAGATCTACTCCCCACACTCTGTGGGGTAGTTGCAATTTGGTTGGCTTGATAAAGAGTCGCTTATGGTGCCAAATAAAAGAGCAAGACCAGCCATTAAGTCTCCTAAATATCTGTCTTGGAAACATCAAAGGAAGCATTCACACGGGGTATCATAAATAAGGAAGGACATTCATTTTAAGAACAGCTATCCGACCTAGCCAGGATATTGGAAGTGCCTCCCATCTTTGAAGGTCTGTTCAATTTTGTCAAACAAATGGACATAGTTCACGTTAAATAAATAATCAAAGACGGACGTAATGAATATACTAAAATAGGAAAACCACTCCCGTGACCATTTAAAAGGAAAACAGGTTTTGCCTTGAACATCCGGTATTTCCCTGAGACCTCCCATAGGGATGGCCACAAACTTTGTAAAATTAAACTTATAGCCCGAAAAGGTGAAAAGCCAATTAATGTATTGCATCACGTGAGCTGCCGAAACTGTGGGATTTGACAAAAACATAAAGACCCTCATCTGCATACAACATAATCTTATGTTACTTCTATCTTACTTCTGGGGCAGGAATGTTGGAATAATATTCCCAATTGTGTAGAATGCCAACATATCTAAGATTGTTGCAGGGATGGGGAAGAGGTCAACCGTCTTGTGCCATTTCTGCGGGTTAAAGGAGAAAATAAAATTCCTACTTGTGAGGTAGATCTGCCTCCAGGCATCCACCAGCTCTAGTTCCTGACACAAATCCATTAATTGCTTACAATATAAGAACGAGGGTATTGGGGGACCTTTGGACATTCTGTCCACCGTGGGGCCATAACACAGTTGAAATCTCCTTCTACAATAATCTGCCATGATGCAAGATAACTTACTTTGGAAAATGCATCTACAGGGATTTTAAGAGGGTGCGCCGGGTGCCAATAAACATTCAAAATACTGTAATATTTCGCATAGTTCAAGACTTTGGGGATGATGATCCTTTCGTGAGTGTCTAATACAATCTAATAATTTAAATTGAAGATTCTTCTTCACTAGTATGACTTCTTCCCTACCTCTAGTATTTAAAGTCGAGAAATAAACCCGATCAAACCCGTCCTGCTGTAACGTCAAATGTTTCTTGTCATCAAGGTGCATCTCCTGCAATAGGACAACATCCACCCTCTCTTCTTGAAGATTAGAAAGTACACTTTTCCTCTTGACTGGCAGATGGATCCCCTTAATGTTCCAGGTACAACATTTAAGCACATCATTATCCATAACACACTGTAGCAACATTTCAACTCTAGAGTTTCACATCGAATTACACAACGCTGATCATTAATGAAAAAAAGAGTCATTGGGCCGAAAACACTGTACAAACTAAAACTACTACAACTAGCAAGCTCTCAAAACTTTCCAAAGCCAAACACATAAAAAACCAAAGAACGAAATAAAATCCAAAGTGCCAATGACACTCGATTGGGGAATTTACCCCCCACCGCCCACTGGGGATGCTTACATACCTCAAAATTTTATCGTCTGCCCGCTACCAATATGGAATCCAGGACAATTAACAACAAAAATCGGGCATGAATGCCCTTCGGTCGGCACTTAGTCATCACAACTACCTTTGTAACTCCCTCCAGCTTGAGCTTCACCCCAGACACAAACAAAGTAAAAAAAGAGTAGTAATACTAATGAAGAAGTTAAAAATGAGTACTCTACCCATTGCAGGCTATAATTTAACACTGTTTAATAGCAGAAAAATAAACAAAATTTCTTTAAGCGAGAAACATGATTACCTTTAATATCCAGCTTACTTTAAAATGTCCATAAAGTTTTCGCTTTCTCTGGAGAGTCAGACGGGTTCACGGATCCATTCAAAGAAATACGCAACAACGCTGGGTATATTAAGGAATGCTGAATCCCGAGTTCCCTTACTCTTCTCTTGCTATCATCAAAAGATTTTCTTTCCTGAATCACCACCGCTGAAAAGTCCTGAAAGAACATAATCCTGGAGCTCTTGTGGATTCAACCCATCTGATCTTTACCCTGGGTTCTGGAAGCTTCCATCAGTCTTTGCTTGTCCCCATAACTATATAATCGCGCAAGGACAGGATTAGGGCGTTGGTCTGAGTCTGACTTCCGCACCGTTACCCGATGAACTGTCTCACTCTTCACCCGTCCCTCCTCAGTTTCCAAGTGAAGGAATCGCTGCAGCCAGTTCTTGAAAAAACTCAGCGGCTGACCACCTTCTGTCCGCTCCAGCAAACCGACGATGTGAATATTCTTCAGCCTACCCCTGTTCTCGAGGTCGTCATCTTGTTCAGTTGAGGTGCAGACCTGTTTTACAAAGGCGAGGATCGTCTCTCGAGAGGAATCGGTCACGGTCTCTGTCACTGCAGCTCGGCAGTTTGTTCTGTTTCCAAGGCTGTGAAGTTGCTGCTCATGTTTTTGGAGCATGACTGAGAGCGGCTCTAGCCACGGCTGAACTGTTCTTCAATCGTGGCTTCAATCATTTCACGTAACTTGGTGAACTCAGTGACCAAGATCCGGTGAGTAACTGAGTCTGTGAACAAGCAGAGTGGGTTGCAGCTGCGGCCTCAGGTATGCTGAATGCTTCTGACAGGTGTACTGCGTGTTCAGAGTTACTCGATCCTTTCCCATATTTTGTAATGTCCCTTTGACAAACAGGGATTGGTAAAGATTCTATCGCTCTTTTAGCATTGAATTTTAAGTAAATGGCTGGGATGGGGTGGGTTAGAGAACCACTTTGCCTGTGCATTGATGCAGAGCCCAGCAAAGCAGATCTTCTGGATCGCCGCCATCATGTACTCCCCCTTAAGATTTTATTGATATTATCATTTCATTTTGCATTATATTCCTGGAGGTTCTGAAGCCGTGTTATTTGATACCACTGTCTACATTTTCCCCCACACTGCACATGGCTGCCCATTCCTGGATAATCCTTGACTCTGTTGTTATTTATGAATTTTCCGTCTGTGCCTCAAATATATTCAATATCTCTGCCTCCATTGCTCCGTGGGAGAGAGTGTTCCAAAGACTCACAGCTATTTGAGAAAACAATTATAAACATTATGATATGAGTGTGAGATTAGTTTAATGTATCTCCTTATCTGAAAAAGGATATAATTACATTGGAAGCAGTTCAGAGATATTTCATTTCACGTATTCCTGGGGTGAAGGGCTGATATTATGAAGGCTTTAACAAGTTACTCTTGGAATGAGAGAAAAATAAACATACAAGACCTTGAGGAGAGAGGATTAGGTATAATCCCACTGGGTGTTGTATAGTCCAAACTTGTTGTCATTTCATAGAACCTCTACAGTGTGGAGGCAGAGCATTCCATCCATTAAGTCCACACTGACCCACCAAACAGCATCCCACCTGGATGTGCCGCCCCCCAGTCTTATCCAGGTAACCCTGCATTTCCCATAACTAACCCACCTAACCTACGCATCCCTGTGCACTATGGGCAATCCACTTTAAACTGCACATATTTGGACTGTGGCAGGAAACTGGAGCACTGAGAGGAAACCCACACAGACACGGGGAGAATGTTCAAACTCCAAATAGAGGGTCGCCCGAGGTTGGAATTGAACCCAGCTCCTTGGTGATGTGAGGCAGCAGTGCGAGCCACAAATCCACCATCCTCCTCCGCTAGTTCTGTTCGTAACTTGTGGCGGACTAAAGAAATCTGCCTGACTTGTTCTTATCACTGAATCTCACCCAGTCTAAGACCTTTATCATCAGTCATATCACCAACCTGGTTACATTTAAAATTTGTTGTGAGCAGTGGAGGAGTGGGACTAGAAACGAAATAGTGACAATGTCCATCCTCAGTCACAACTGGAGTGAGAAAAAAATCACGAAGAGGGAATACATTCAAGTGGGAATTCTCTTTCCCTGAAGTTTGGGATGGCTGCATCTTTATATTTTCTCGAGGCTGGTTTCGTCTGATTTTCCATAGACAGGTGAATCAGGGATAATGGTGCAAGGAGAGAAAAGTGCAGCTGGGACCACAATGAGATGAGACGCGACCTTATTTACTGGTGGGATAGTGCCAAAGTGCCGATTGGTCCACTAGTGTCTCTCAGCCCTGTGTTCTAACGTTCCATTCAGCCCTTTGGACCTGCTACATAGGGGCAGATCAGGGTCACTCCGATGGTTAGGTGTAGTTTTGGAAATGCACTTGGAAAATCCAGGCTGGGTCAGGAAGTGACACTCACCCCCAACACCTGTTTCCAAGCTTCCCCTCTCCGCAATTTCTGCTCGAGATGTAAGTTATGTCCCAGATTCGATATGAATACAGCCCCCATACCCCACCCAGGGTAAACTCAAACAAATCCTTTGCTCATCCGATTGTAGCATTACACAACACAACTTCCAGGAAAATAACCAGTTACTTTCCAAAAGCATAACATGTGAAATTAATAAATTCGGCCCCTCAAGCCAGCCCTGTCATTTAATATGTACATGGCTGATCTACTCCAGGTCTAACTCCACTTTCTTGCCGACTCCTTGTATCCCTGTATCCCTCTCTGGGTTTGGGAATTCCAGGCATTCACTACCTTCTGAGAGAAGACAGCACTTTGCATCTCAGATAGAAATTGATGTTCCACATTCGGTGTCGATGTCTTCGAGTTCGAGACTCCACCCAGGAATGGTAACAACTTTTCAACTTGTACCTTACCTAGGCCTCTCTGTGCCTTCTTTTTTTCGGCAGTATCACTCCTCATTCATTTAAACCCCAATGAATAATCGCCTCACCAGTTTAGAGATTCTCAGTAACACAACCCTTTTATCCCATGACCCCGTCTCATGAACCAACGTGGTTACTTGCTGCGTCAGCATGATGACTTTATGCTTCATACACAGTCTAATCTCTTTGTATGGTCCCTTCCTGGAAGTCCTCTCCATTAAATAACAGCCTGCCCTTTGGTTCTCAGTGTCATCCTCAAACCCGGATGTATATTGCACTCATCTCCCTCCTTCAGACTATCAGTATAGAGTGTAAAAAACTGAAGTCATCGGACTGATAGCTGTGGTACTCCAGTAGGTACACCTTTATCATGAAGATCCATTAATCCTGACTCTCCGATTTCTATGTATCTATTGCATCATCCCATGTTAATACATTGTCCATCATCCTACGAGCTTCTGTCTTGTGTAAGAACTTTTGTTTTGTAATACCTTGTGGAAAATCTCTGGAAAGCCTGGTGTCTACCAAATCCCCTTTATCAAGTCCGTTTGTTACATTCTCAGGCATCTCCAGAAATACATTGCATGATTTTACAAGGCAAAATATAATTCCCTTTCACAAAACCACACTGACCGTGTGCGAAGCTTTTCTAAATGTCCATGCTGGCCAGGTTTTCCAAATTAAGCTCGTCCCATCTGCTTTCATTTCGCCCATAGGCCTCTAAATGTTTCCCATTCATATGTTTGTACAAATGAGTTTTAAATGTTGTAGCTGTACTGGCATCTACTACTCTTCCTCTGGCAGCTCATCCCATACCCACACCACCCATGGTTTCAAAACGTTGCCCCTTCGTCCATTTTAAATCTTCCCCTTTCACCTTCAACTTCTGCCTACTTTGGCTGAACTCACCCATCCCGTGGAATATATTTTGACTATTCACCCTATCCATACCTCTCATGATTTTACAAACTTCTATAATGTCAGCCCGCAATCTTCTACACTTCACCTGATACAGAACAAGCATTTAAAGATAAATACTGCAAATTTGAAACTATATTAAATATGACAGGTAAACAATACTCAGCCCAAACTTCATATGGTGATTTGTCTTTCTCCATACTACCATACTAAGGCAGCATGAAATAATTACTAGTGCCAATAAGAAGTCAAACACCTGAAATCCTTTGTCTAAAGGGGGTGATGATCTCGACAGTGAAAACGTATTTATGGCCAGATCTATATGATGCCACATAGTTAACATTCTCCCTCCTGGCCTCGCTATGACATTGTGTGGTAGTGCCTTCTTTATCTTGCACTCAGTAGAGAGAACCCCTTTCCCCCATTCACACCTTAATTTAAACCTATTTTATATAATGTTCTCGTTCACCACTGCTAAAAGCCCGCTTATTTTTGCCATACCCTCTTTCCCTTGTCACCCATCTCCCACCTCTGTCAAGGGATTAAAAAGCCACGTTTCCAATCCTTTTCAGTTCTGAAGTGTCATACTGGGCTTGAAATGCTCACGCTGTTTCTCTGTCTCTGCAGATGCTGACAGACCTGCTGAGTTTCTCCAGAACTGAATAGGCACAGAACAAATCTTCACTAAACAAATAACTATGGATACTGGAAATAAAAATTCAAAAATTTATGGAGACACTGGGACCTTTGTAGAGGGTCACTGGATCTGAAATTTTGACTCTGCATTAATTCCAGAAGATGTTGCAACATCTTCAGCAATTTCTGTTTTTGGACAATTTCCAAAGAAGGACGTCAAAGATGCCCAAATATCTTGTCCAACATGGAGTGCCATACACTGGGGACTGAACAATAATGCATGGTGCACATGTTTCTTGAATCTGAAACTACATAGGTCTGTCATCACTGACACTACAGAGCTTTTAATCATGGTCAGGGAGAAAAACAGAGGGAAACACATTCCCTTCAAATACAGAAGTTGACATTGTGGAAAAGAAACGATTTAGATTATTGCTTTAAATTGATTGAGTCAAAGTAACAAATTAGAGAAGTGGCACCAGGGAGAGACCTTCAGCATAATGAGAATATGAAAATGGAAGTATTACCGCATCAGAAAACAGGTAGGTCACAGAATACAGGGCTGATGAGTGAATGGATCTTGGTGTGAACTGGGGGACAGTCAGTAGAATTAAATTGTAAAGATATTGCAACTCAAATTGGGTTATCTTCTGATGCTGTAGACCAGAGCATCAGCAGAAAGAGAATTGTAATAAATGACAATCTGTGACTTCTTCCCGAGGATAATCCATCAGACTACCATTACCATCAAGCCGATCCATGGTTCAGTGACGAATGTGGGTGAACATGCCAGGGTAGGAATTACGTGCACCTAAACCTGATGACAACCCATTAAAGCTACCACAGGTGACTGGTTGCCTTCGAAACAGCAGGACTAATGCCTGATGGAGAGGGGGAAATGATCCCAAGACTAACAGATCTGATCTAAGCTCTGTCGTCCTGCCAAATCCATGCATAAATGCCGATGACTACTAAACAATTTACTGGAGGAAACGACTCCACAAATATCCTCATCCTAAATATCGGAACAGCCCTGTACATCAGTGAAAAAGTCAAGTATATGGTGTCTGCACTATCCTCAGCTAGACGCGTTGAGTGGATGATCCACGTCACCCTCACCATGATGTCCACAGAATTACAGATGCCAGTCTTCAAGCAATTCGCTTCGCTGCATGTGACATGAAGAAATAGCTGAACACAGTAGATATGACAAAGGCAATGTGCCCTGACCCCATTCCTGTAATAGCACTGGAGACTTGTGCTGCACAACGTGCCGTGTCCCTGGGGAAGCTGTTTCATTCCATCTCCAACTCTGACATCTCCCTGGCAATGTGAAAAATTACTCAACGATGCCCCATTCCCTCAGAGGAGAACAATTACAATCTGACCAATTACCACCCCCTCAGTACCATCACGGTAATCAAATTGGTGGGAGCTTTTTTTTTGACAGAGCTGTCAAGCTGCACAGAAATAATCTGCTCAGTGTGGTTTGCCTTAGGTGCCCATGTAGAGGTGGTGCTGTTGTGGAAATGTCACTGGATTACTAATTCAGACCAGATTAATTCTCTGGCAGCTAGTGGAAGTTAAAAGTAATTAATAAAATATCGAGACCTAAGATCTGGTGTCAGTAACAGTGATCTTGTGTCCAATGTTAATTGCAAACATCGATCTCCTTCCCCAACGTGCTTTCAGGAAGTGAATCTCCCGTGCTTTTCTGGTCTAGCCTAAAAGTGACTCCAGACACACAGACATGTGATAAACCTTATCAATGGTCTCTGAATCGGCCAAGCAAGACATTCAATTGTATCAAACTGCTCCGAGATCTGAAAGGATAAAACTGGACATGATTCCTGGCACCAGCCTCAAAAAAATGGAACGGGAAACACCATCCTGTTGACCCTTGCAGGATCTCCTTCCTAACATCTGAGAGCTTGTGAAACATTTACAGAGCTTTCCAACAGACTGCACAGAAACATTGTGAAATTAATAGGCGATTCAACACATTGAGATTTCCCCATGCTATTTCATGGCCAAACATCTCCTGAATGCAGTTTTCCCCATACAATGTTCATATCGTAATTAACCATTGTGAAATATACAATAAGAACTGCTGTAGTGCCTTCTGCCCATCAATTTTGCTCCTCCATTCAATATACAGCAGTTCTCCGATAACACGTGTTTATTAAATACAATTTGACTGCAATGCAATTCATCTACCGTTTTCTATAAAGTGAATTCCCGTTCACTGTGATGCGATTCCCTGCCAGGCACCAGCTCAACAGCAAAATCCAGATTCGGGATCTTCTTTCTGCAAATTGCACAGTCAATGCATTCACCAAAACAAGAATGCAATCCGCTCTGCAAGCCTTGAAACTGAGCCTGAAACTGGGAATTGTAGTCTACATTTAGGTGCAACTTTATTTCAAACCGGGGTGGGGGAATGGGGATAGAATCTTGAGGAGAACTGGAATTCTGCATCACGTGTTCAGTCAGCCTCGCACGCGTACTGGTGAAGAGTGTGGTGAAAGGTACACTGCTGTAGTCAGTGACTGTAGTGTGAAAGTTTCACATTTACAGCACAGTTCCATAACAATATGTGATTTAAAGGTTTCATTTAGACTGTGCTCGTGTGCGTGTTAGACTAAACTTATTTCTTGGTATTTATTGATAGTTGGGGGGGGGGGGGGAACAGAGATGTGCCCCTTAACCACTTTCCAGCATTGGCTCCATTATCAATATTGCAGGATTTTCTACAACACAGTGTTACACTGGAACACAGACACCGTGTTATTGGAGAACAACCTGGAATGATAACTGATCTTCTATCTTCACACCATACTCCTGCTCTCTCCTTATCCCTTTAATTTCCAGAAAGCCTTAATTATATTCAGCGCCTTGGCCTCTACAGCCTGATTTGGGTGACAGCTCCCCCGGGTACCAGTCTCTGAGTGCAGATATTTATTCTCATCACAATGCAGACTGGTCTGCCTGACCCTAATACAGTGGCCCCTTGTTTTAGACATCCCAGCCTGGGAAATTATCATCCCTGCTCCCAGTGTGTCTCATACTGTCAGGGTTTTATATATTTCAATGAGATCTCCACTTATGTTCCTACATCCCATGGAAAACAGGCCCAGTTTCCCCAACTCTGCTCCCACAACAAGACTGTCATCCCAGAGATCAGTTTCCACTGCTCTCCCTCAATGTCAGGATTGTCCTTTACTGGGTAAGGAGGCCAAAATTGCACACAATACTGCGCAATGTTCGAGATGGGGTCCAACTAAGGCCATTACAGTTGCAGTCAATGACCCTTACTCCTGCATTCAAATCCCCCTGAAATGAAGGTGAATACACCATTTATCTGCCTAACTGCCTTCTGCTCCTGCAATATTGCTTTCAGTGACTGGTGTACAGGGAAAATCCAGATTCTTTTCAATGTTACAGTTCCCCACTTGTTGGGCCTATATAGACTTGTCAGCGTGCCAACGCCATTCCCAGTATTGACTTCGGGATTCAGAACTCACAAACCTACATGGATTCGGAGGGCTGTGCAGAAATAAACAAAAATGCAGCTTAAGTTCATTTATAGATCAACATTTTTCAACAAATCCCTTTTCAAATGATAGGCTGCCATTTTATTGTTGACTTCAAAGTACACAATATCTCATCTCTCCCGTTGCTCTCCATCTACCACGTATTTGCCCAGTCACTCCACTTGTCTCAATCACCTTGGAGCTTTTTTTACATGCCACTCATACAAGCTAACATCGTTTAGTGCTGTCAGCAGACTTGGGAATATTGCATTTGAGCCTCTCAACCAAAGATATGATGTGTATTGGGAATTGCTGCATCCCAAATCCCAATCCTTGTTATATCCTCCAAGCGTTCCATTCAAAAACATGGTTTTAATCTTACTCACTGTTTCCTGCCAACTCTCCCATTCTAACACTATGACCATGCATTAGCCCCAGTCCGGTAGGATTTGAATTCGCACAATAGGCTTGGGGCTTTATCAAAAACCTTTCTGAGATTCCAATCGTATTGCATTAATACCTTCTCCATAATTTTGCTAAAATCCACTTTCTCAAATATGATTCCTATTTCATAAGTTACTGTTGACTTTGTCTATGCCTATTAATTTCAGTCCAATACTTTCTCTAAAACTGTGTAGTTCCTAATTTCATTCTATTCCCTTTTTCTCACCAGACTAAAGTTCCTTAGTATTGTTGGGAAGCTTTCTTTTTTGTTTTGTTTTCTTCTGTGAAGGCACAACTAAAGTATTTGCTCCATAGTTCTGCTATTTCTCTGCCCTCAATTATCTGGTATCAGACTGCAAGAAAGCTGCACCTTTTTCTCTTTATTTTGCCATTGACATATTTTCAGAAGATATCGCAAGTTCACGCATATAATCTTTGATAAGATATTCTTCAGAAACCTATCAATTCGTAACTTAAGCTAGTCAATGATTGACCTTCCACAGCCATACAATTACAGAAGCAGAGACTCTGTACCATCAGAAATACTGACCCACTTTCTGACACAAGACCCGTACCGTGAGTCGTATGGCATTTCAAGTGCACAATCATGTATTTTCTAATGGTTGTGAGATTACCATGACAACTCACCTCTCAAGAAGTGCATTCCAGACCCCAACACAGTCTGGGTGAAAAACAGTCCTCAAATCTTCACTAAACTTTAAACGCTTCACTTTAAAAGTATGGCCATTTGACTAAAAGGAACAGCTGCTGTCTATTCACCCTATCCATGTCCCTCGTAATCCTGTCCTTCTGAATTACGGTTCCCCTCAGCCTTCTCCGCTCCAAACTAGACAACCCGAGCTTATCCAGCTGCTCTCCATAGCTGATATTTTCCATCTCAGGGAATATCCTGGTGAATCTCCTCTGCACCCTGTCCAGTGCAATCACATCCTTCCTCTAATGTGGCTCCCAGAACCCCACACAGTATTCCATCTTGGCCTCACCTAAGTTCTGCATAGCTCTTTTAATCTATGCCTCGATGTATTAAGGCTGTGTTTATGCTCCCCTATGCTTTCTCAAAAAATTATTAACCACTCTAGTCACATTCAGGGATGTGTGTAAAAACACCCTCTGAGCTTCCTGGTGTGCTGCCATTCATTGAATCCTCCCCGGTCTGGTTCCTTCTTCCAAAGTGTATCAACTCATGTTTATCAGGGTTACATTCCATCTGCCATTGATCTGTCCATCTGACCATTCCATCTTCCGGTAACATAGGACCTTTCTCCTTACTGCCAATCACCCGACCAATGATTGTATCAAATACAAACTTACTTATCACCCCTCCCCCCCACCCCCGCTACCGGTCCATATACACAGCTGCATCATTCATGAATCCCACAAATAATAAGGTTAAAAATCACACAATATCAACTTATAGTCTGACAGGTTTATTCGGAGGCATTAGCTTTCAAAGCGCTGCTTCTTCACCACGTGGTTGTGCACTTTGAAAGCTCATGCCTCTGAATAAACCTTTTGGTCTATAACCTGGGGTTATGTGATGTTTAGCTTTGTCTACTCCAGTCCAACACCAGCACCTCCAAATCACAAATAATAAAGGACACGTCTCTGATCCCCGTGGTGCACCATTGGACACTGGCCTCCAGTCATACAGACAGCCTTCTACCACCACCCTATGTTACCTAACAGTAAAGTTGATTTGGATGCAACTTGGCAAGTCACTAATGTGTCCTACCTGTTGTCTTGTTATCCTGTTCCGCTTGACACACTTGTAGAACATCTGGAGATTCTCCCTAATCTTAATTGCCAGCAGGTTTCTATACCCCGGTGTTAGTCCGTCCACTCGAAGTGAAGAATTTTCTCCATATTGCATTCTTCAATGGCCTGTCCCAGATCCTTGCATTATTTGCCTTGAATGTGGAAAAGACAGCGAGGGAAGCAGTCTGTTATTTTCCAACTTGTCATATGTTTTGTGAATTTTCTCATTTCACTGTGACCCACCTCTCATTCTTTGACACTTTAGAGAACATAGGCTGAATTTCCTCATAAGGCAATCTCACCATCTGAGAGATTAATCTAGAGAATGTCCATTGCACTTCCTCTGTGGTCAGTATATTCTTTCTGAGACTCGGTCACCAAAACTGTGCTCAATACTTCAGGTACAGTCCCACCAACATGCTGTTAAACAGCTTCAACATATCTTTACATCAATGTTCTGACTCTCTTAAATGAAGGCGAACCAAACTTTAGCTTTCCACTGACATATATTCCTCCAAATACCCATCACATTCATTGAAATTACAAACTCACTGTTTGAATTCTGATAGAAACCCTTCCGAAAATCCAATATATGCCACTTCTACTGGTTCCCCATTATCTATGCTGTAAGAAACAACTTCAAATGATTCCGAAGTTTATAAAGTTTCTCTAACAGAAATGGATGTTGATACTCTCCATTGTTGCTGTTAATTTCTACATATCAATAATCTCATCCTTCGTAATAGATTCCAACAGTTTCCCTAGAGATGTCAAGTTAGTTAGTCTACAGTTCTCCAAACTATGTTTTTTTCCCTTTGTAGCTGCTTGGATCCCTTCCACCCATCTACAAAGCTTGTCTCACGTTTACTAACTTCCATTTATCTACAATGATTTTTGGTCTCTGCAGAATGTACAGGAAAATAAAACACAGTCATCGACAGTACAATTAATACTTCTAGTGGTGATTTATTTCTGACATTTTGATAGGAAGTACATCTGTTTCGTCAGACTAAGCAATGCTCAATCCAGCTCCATGTTTAAGTACTACCTTGTTACTAATATGAATTGACTTTATTTCTTTAGCTGCAGAAGGCCAATATGATCACTTGGTATTTCTGGATCTTCCTGCATGAAGACAGATGCAAAGTAACTGGTTGTTTTCTTGGCCATTTCCCTGTTCTCCACAATGACCTCTCCTCTCCCGATTACAAATTTCCGCATTTGACCTTGCTTTTATTTTGTTTCGTTTGAAATATAGATCGTAGACTGATGCAGTCTTTGTGTTCCTGTTCGTTAGCATGCACTTTCTCTTTTTGATTTCCTTATCAGTTTCATGGCCTTCCTTGTCTGGATCGTTAATTTCTGAGAATTTTCAGGTTTCCACAATATCTGGAATTCTTCTGAAGTCACTTCCCATGATTAATATATTTTCTAATTTGTTATGTTAACCATCATTGAGTCACTTTCCCTTTCTTTGGTCTTCGTACCTGAAATATATAGACATATTTTTCAGACTTTGCAGTATTCATATAAATCTCCTAGTCCTGACCAGATATATTGAGCTACAGTGCAGAAGGATAGAGAAGAAATTGCGGATGCCCTGGTTGATTCTTTTCCATCATCACTGGACAACGACTGAGGTCCTGGACGACTGGAGGGTAGCAAATGCTGAGCCCGTGTTCAAGAAAGGCTACAAAGATAAACCTGGGAACCAAAGGACAGTAAATCAAAAATCTCGTAGGTAAGTTAATTGGGAAGGTTAGGAGAGATTGGATATAGATGCATTTGGAACGGCAGGGTATGGTTTGGAGTAAGATTAGAATGATGCTGGAAAAGCAGAGCAGGTCAGGCAGCATCCGAGGAACAGGTAAATCGATGTTTCGGGCAAAAGCCCTTCATCAAATTCGGCATGGTTTTTGCATGGGAGATCATGACTCACAAATTTGTTGGACTTCTTTGATGAAGTGACCAGCAACGTTGAGGAGGGCAGGCAGGATGGTATAAATAGAGAAAGTGAGGACTGCAGATGCTGGAGATCAGAGCTGAAAATGTGTTGCTGGAAAAGCGCAGCAGGTCAGGCAGCATCTAAGGAGCAGGAGAATCGACGGTTCAGGCATGAGCCCTTCTTCGGGATTCCTGAAGAAGGGCTCATGCCTGAAACATCGATTCTCCTGCGCAGGATGGTATACATGGCCTAGATCGATTCCAGTAAGACCTTCAGTAAGCTTTCACATTGTACGCTGCTCTGGAAGGTTAGATCACATGGAATTGAGGGGGAACTGGAAAATTCGATACAAAACTGGCTTGATGGTGGGAAGCAGAGGGTAATACTAGAAGAATGCTGGTCAGACTGGAGATCTGTGACTATTGGAATGGTTCAGGGGCTAGTGCTGGGACCACTACACGTTACATATATCTGTGATTTAGATGAGAATGTACAGGCATGATTTGTAAATATGAAGACAACACTAAAATGGGCAGCATCATGCAGAGTTAGGAAGGTTACCAGAAATTTAGAAATTACAAGAAAACCTTGATCAGCTGGGGAAGTGGGCTGAGAAATTGCAAATAGATTTTAATACAGATCAGTGAAAGCTCTTGCATTTTGGCAAGTCAAATCAAGTTTGGAGTTTCATGGCGAACGGTTGGGTCCTAAGGACTGTAGTGGAACAGAGGGACCTTGGAATTCAGGTGCATGGTTCTCTGAAAGATGATTCAGAGGTAGACAGGACAGTGAAGAAAGCTTTTGGCACACTGGCCTTCATCAGTGTATATCACTGAGTATCGAAATTAGGAAGTTACGTTGCAGCTATACAGGATGCTGGTGAGGCCATATTGGTAGCGTTATGTTCAATTTTGTTCACTGGGAGGCAAGCAATGGTTGTTGGAGTCATAGATGCTATTAAGCTGGAAAGAATGCAGGACAAATCTACGACGATGTTGCCGTCTCAATGATCTGAGTTATAGGGAGAGGTTGGATAAGCTCGGACTTTTTACTTTAGCGTGTATGAGACTGAGGGGGATCTGATATAAGTATGTAAAATCATGACAGGCATGGTCAGAGTGAATAAACTCCGTCTTGTTTTCCCAGTGTAGGGCAATCACAGACTAGATGGAATCAGTTTAAGGCCAGAGGGAAAAGAATAAAAGGGAACCTGAGGAATAAAAGGGAACCTGAGGAAGAACTTTTTAAACAGGGGCTGGTACGCATATGGAATGAGCTACCAGCAGAAGAGGTTGAGTTGGCTACTTTCACAACCTTTAAAAGCCATTTGGCCAAATACACGGATAGGAAAGTATTACAAGGATACAGGGCAATGACAGAGAACTGGGGGTAGCGTGGATGGACATTTTGTTGGAATGGACTATATTGGACCAAATGGTCTGTTTCCGTGCTGCTGAACTCTATGAATCTAACAAACATTGCTTGCCTCCCACTGAATGTTAGATTGTACTTTCCCAAATCACTGGAGCAAACTTGACCCTCTAGCCTCTGGGCTTCCATGATGTTTAACCAGAATGATGAAGCATTCTATATTGTATGCAGACACCGTGTAAAATCCACCTAATTAACGTCACTGTTCCTTAAAAACTGTTTCAGTACAAGGTTATTAATTCGTCATTCTGACCACACAACACCAAATCCTGCTCTCTAATTTGCTTCACAACATACTCTTCAACCCACCTCATACACACTTATGGAATTTATTTTACACAACAGGAGCAGTCACTTAATTAATGTAGTTTATATGCAACTTGAGACCATCCAATAAGACTGCGGTATCCACAGTACTTGCCTATCTAATTTCCAGAGCATGTGATGCTGTGATTGTCTGCAGCCGTTTGGCTTGGATATATAACACACCAATATTTGCTTCTCCTTCCCATTTGTAAGCTCTACCCAAACTGATTCTGTGGAAGCTGAGGGACAGGTCTTTGTCATTCATAGTGCTAGACTTGGACAAGACATTCGATGAGACTCACCTCGACGCTGAGATGATCCGAAGAAATGTCCATCAATACAGGACAAGCATCAATATCCTCCCCACTCTGTCAGTATAAAGGTCACCAAATTCTCTCTGCTTCCTCACACTCACTGCATATCTGTTATATCACCTACCCCCAGACAATCCTCATGCTCTATCTCCAAATAAGGCTCAGGCACTACTACTCTCACTATTTAATTCAGCACCTTCCTTCCCACACTTTCTCTGTCACCTACGCAATAATTCCCACACTAATAATACTATATGAATTCAAAACTGTCGACTGACTCATTCGGACACCTCAAAACTCCCCCCAGCCCCACCTCCACCAGCAATAACAGCAGGGCCACCCACTCCTGCCCTCACTCCCTCCCTCCCTTTCTCCCATTCCAAGGGAAACATCCTGAAATAAGACAGAAATGGCCAAGCCTTGTGGTGGAGTTCCCAATATCCATTCCCTCACGCGCCTATCGCCCGCCAAGTGGGGAGGACCCTAGTACAAGATGGAATGGACTGGGACGCCTCACGTGGAGTTTCTGAAACATCCATGTCCCACCAACCGATTAAGGAGCAGTGCTCAGTGAAAGACAATTGTCACTTTAAACCCACTGGCAGTTCCAACGATAGTCCTTTCACTCCCCCCAAAAAACACAGGCACCTCACTGCACACGGATGCAGACACAGACATACACAGAATTATTGGGAAACACCCCAATATCCGAACAAACACAATACATACAAGGGGATAGGCATGCACACGCTTAGAAACACACACAGACATATAGAGTCACACACAAATAGACAAAAACACAGAGAGAAATACACAAGCTGGTACACAGAAGGGCAGACGTAGACACACAAATGCACAGATGACAAGCAGATGAACGCACATACGCACACACAGACACAAACTCTAGTGTCATTAAGGCACAAATAGATAAGTTTTTGACTTATAAGGGTATCAATGATCCTCGGGGAAGGCAGGAGAATGAGGTTGAGGAACATATAATAAATTATTGAATGGCATATCAGACTCTATTGGTCAAATCGCCTCATTATGCTCCTTTTTCATGCTCATATCGTGTTATGTTATCAGGTGTTCTCTTCCCGAGACAGCAGCAGAGGCTGGGTTTGATACATATTTGATTGGACAGGGTCAGTGGAAATGTGGGAGTTTTGAGTCTGGAATGATTTATGTTTATTCCTAATTAGTCTCTCTTATGTCTGAAAAGTGGTGGTGATTTGGTGTTCAGTTAACACAGTTTTAAAATAACAGGTCCCACAATGAAATAAGGACGTCCCTTTCACTTTAGTATTGTGCTACCTGTGGTGTCCTCATCCTCGGGGAGCAGTGAAGACTCGGTTATTGAAGATATTCAAGGCTGAGCGCGACCAACCTTTGCTGGATAGGAGAATCAATGTTTATTAGGAACAGATAGGATAAGGATGGTCAGACACACTTGGATCAGCAATGAGCATTCTGAATGGTGCAGGGCCTGCTGCCCCTACGCCATGTTTTGTTCCTCAATCCACCCTCGAAACTGTTACAGAGTTATACTGCTGTCCCTACCCCATGTGTTGTTCCTTCAATCCAGCCCTCGAGGCTGTTACAGAGATATACTACTGTCCCTACCCCATGTGTTGTTCCCTCAATCCAGCCCTCGAGGTTGTTACAGAGATATACTGCTGACCCTACTCCATGTGTAATTGGTCAATCCACCCTTCGAGGCAGTTACAATGTAGAATCGTTACAATGAGACAGGAGGACACCATTCTACCATCTAAGGAATTATACAGGAACATCGAATGAAGTAATTCAGCTCGTTGAGTACATTACACAGCCCAGGAGGTGTCCATTAAATCTGCCTGAACGGATACACAGGAACAGGGAAGCTGTAGCTAACAGGAAATCGAGAGTAGAGACAAATGTTTATTTTCAGGCTGCAAAAGGGTACCTGATGGAGTGCCTCAGAGATCACTGTTGGGTCATCAATGATCAATAGTCTGTATCAAAGATCTGGAGGAAGGGGAGGGAATGGCTTGGAGTTCAATTAGCTCATACACTAAGATGGTCATTCAATGTGTCATCAAATGGAGATAGTGAGTCTGCAATGTGATACAGGCAGGGATGATTAGTGAGCAAACCTTCAGCAGAAATAACGTAAGGTAAGTTGTCTATTTTGGCATGAAGGTCGAAACAATGGTAAACAATTTAAATGGAGAGAGATTGCCGAACTCTGTGATACAGGTGGTTTCTATGTTTCTGGGACATGAATCATATGAAGTCAATCCGCTGATGCAGAATGTGATTTGGAAGGTAAGTGGAATGATGCTGCTTTTGGCACAAGGTATCTGGTTTAACCGCAGGGATGTTTTACTGCATCTGTACAGGTCATTGCTGAGACCACACCTGATGCACTGTGTGCAGGTTTGATCCCCTAATCTAAAATGAAAGGATATAATTCTTTTCGAAGATTTTCAAAGAGGTTTCCCTTCACTCATTCCTGGATGCCGGCCTTTCGTTATGGTGTATAATCAGTTTCGATCTTAGCTGAGAAATAATATTGAACCATCCATGACTTTCTGAAAAGTGTATGAACTGGATGCATATTATCTCTTGTCAGGGAGACTAAAGCAAGGGAATAAAATTTAAGAAAAAGATGATTGATATTAACACACATACTATGAAGACACCTACCGATATTTACAAATTACCCAGACACATGTAAGCATGTCTTCAAATTATAAAATGTGGACTTTTTTTGCGATCTAAAGGAATTGTGTACAACAAGAGCAATGACGCACTTGCCTAAAATCCATAATCAGGTTTTCAATAGAATGTTCCAGTGGAGCACATCTGGACCAGTTTCCTGTTCAATTGACCTTATTATATGTGTCAACACAGAGAGGGATAAAAATGTTCCCTGGCTGAAAAGCAGCAGCCAATTGATCTCTCTCTCTTACTTTGTTCCGCCTGATAGCAAAGTGTGAGACCATAAAATCCCTGAGTTATCTGTACCAGTTGTGAAGGATTCCTGGTAAGGATTCAATGGAATCTCTTCGCTTCCTGAAACAAAGGGAATTCTGCCAAATCCAACTATTCCAGAAAGAAATCCAATTACCAGTAGCTTGTCTGAGAAGAATAATTTCAAAGCAGAATAACGTTTGGGGCACTCTATCATTTTACCATTTGTTATGAGTTCAATTTTCTGTGTCTTATATTTTTCTAGAAATTGACCTACTCTGAGACCTATATCACTGGCCACCTGTCTAAGCTGGTTGCATTTAAGATTGGTGTAACCAGTGGAGGAGTGGGACTCGAAAAGGAAACAGTGACCCTCCAACATTGGTTGGAACACAAATGAGAAATTTACAAAGGGCTGTCAAGTGGGAATTCCCTTCCCCAGAGGTTTGTAGTGCCTAGATGTCTGCATTTATTCAACGTTGATTTTAGTGACATTTGACAGGCAAATGAATTTAGGAAAATGGTATACAGACAGAAAAGTGCTGCTGAGACCACAATCACATCACCCATGATGTCTATGCATGGTGGAGCGGTGGCAAAGTTTCTAATGGCCCACTCCTGCTGCTCAGTCCTATGTTCATATGCTCCATTTAACGCCTCACAACTGCTGCAAGGAGCAGATGGATCCCACTTACTTCAAATACCTTGTCCACAGTAACACAGGATCTCATTCAGTCCCTCCTGATTATCACACACGTTTAGGTGTGGGTTAGAAAAGACTGCTCTAGTCTCTATAGAGTATGCCCTCTCGACAACTTGTGCTTCATTTGTTGGTCATGGTGTAGACCCAGATTCACTGTGATTGCAGCCCCTATACCTCACCAAGGAATGACTCACAAAATACTTTGCACTCTCTGATTGCAACGTTCAATAACAGACCGTTCAGGAAAATTACAGCCATTAACTTTGTAATTACAGGATATGAGGACATAAGGAACAGATTCGGGTAATGCGAACGATTAAGCCGTTGTATACCATCAACCATCATGGTTAATCTACTGTTGACATTAACTGCTTTTAATGCTCAATTCTTCACACTCCTTAGCTCTCTGACAGTTCAAAATCCATCTACATTCTCCTTAAATACTTTCAGTGATGTAGGTCCCATAACTCTCTAGCCCAGATAATTCCTGACAGCGATTACCCTCTGTGAGAGGAAAACACGCCCTGTACATACACCGTCACCTATTAATATGAACAAGAGGTGAACGCAGGGATTCAGGAAAGAGTGAATGGCCTTCATATCAAGGCAGTATTTGACGGAGGATGGCATCGGGACCACCTACTTATTTGAGCTGAATGGGACCCAGGTGTAAACATCCACTTGTCTGGGTCTTTCAGAGCACAAAGAAAGATGTTTGTGGTTGGTGGCCAATAATCCTTTCGGTTCCGGGACATCTCCTCAAGTTAGCCTCCTCAGCACAAACACCTTCAGCTGTTCCATCAATGTCTTTCCCCATCATAAGCTCTGAAGTTGGGATGATGACTGAAGATCACACAATGTTCAGAATATTTTGTCCCCGACCACAAGAAGAGGGACAGCCCATTCAATCCTCCTGCCTGTTCCACAGGAAGAGAAGGGTCAGTATATCGAGCTGTTAAACAAGAACAGGCAGAGGCCAATCAAACACTTTAATCTCATACATGAGCATAGAAGGAGGCTATTCAGCCCCACGAGATAGTTATACAGTAACAGGAGAGTGTCAGTGATACATCAACATGACAAACCAATGAAACTGAGAATGCACTGATAGAGGACTCCATGATGTTAATCATGGTTCCATTGTTTGTAGAACGTGTGCTACTTTAACACGATTTGCTGGCAGTGAGGAGGCAAGTCAACTGTTTTGTGTCAAGTCTCAAGGAGGCATCTTCCATCTCCGAGAAGATGCACCCGTGTTCTCCATGAAGGTCAGAAGCTGCAGGGAAGAGTTAACTCTTTTATAATGAAGGTATTGCGGCTGCTGTCAGGATTATAGATAACATGATCTTCATTGCAGGATCACGCACCAATTGGACTGTATTAATGTTGGGAGATTTTATTCAAAAGCCTGGACCCCTCTCTCTCTCTCTATCTCAATTGAAATAGGGAGTGGGGTGTGGTTGGGTCGATCATTCTCAAAGGCTCTTAAACTATCGATAATCATGAAACCCAAGTGAAAAAAATGTCATGGAATTTGTCACCGTATCAGTGTCTGTTTAGATAATCATGAGTGATTGTCCATCCCCCTTAAGGTTCAATGCAATCACCTCTTATTCTCTCACTGAGCGTCACTCACTGTTCATGGTGCCATCATCCCAGGGATTAGTCTGGTGAAATGTGAGAGAAAGTCAATCTACAGTACCCCAAATCCGCCTCAACAATACTCTTAGGGATGATCATAATAATTCCCTTCTCTCACTTAGGCATCGCCTTTTCTTTCCAGTGCCACAAAACACCATTCCTTCTCTATGCCCTACGACTGACACGAAATTTGTAAGTTCATTACAGCTGTATTACAGCATCTATAAAGGTAGTACCAGAGATGTCTATGGAGATGTGCATCACTTTCGGGGAGTATTTCAAAGAGATTGAATACACCCAAAATAGGCGATGATCACCGACCTGAATGGAAGTGAGCTGTAGGAATACGGGAAACAAAGGAAGGGAGCTGTCTTTACTTCTGGTCTTCTCTCACAGGATGTATGCAGCCCTGGTCAGGCCAGCATGTTATGCCAATCTTGAACTGAGTGGCAGGTTCAGCTGTTTTTCAGGACAGTAAAGAGTAAAACGCATAGCTGTGGGTTGTAGTGTTACAATACAGGATAAATCTTCCTGCTTAATTAAAACCAGCAACAGAGAAAAGATTTATCCCATGCAGTAATCTGTGATAATTCTAGATTCCAAATCTGTTTAAAGTAAAAATTAACAACATTATTTCTTAAAGTCTATCAGGGAATAATAAACGAACGACTATTTACAACTTCTTCCTCTAACCTGTCTTTGACCTTCCCCCTCCACAATACTAGTCCGATAAGACTCCTAATTAAGATTTACAAAACAAGACTTCTTATCTCAAAACCAGGAAGCTTTCGGTTCTTCTCCATATTCCTGCCTTCTTTTCTTCTTGTGAATTCTGCTTCACTAGTTACTCATCAATAAAAGTACATGTCGTCGAGCCTTTCTTCAGGCAGTCTGCCTGCTGGTAGCTTGGCAGTTCTCCATTGAACTGTTCAATTTTCGACAGTCTTGTACCCCAAACCGTCGGATTATGTCATTGCCTTTTAAGATTGTCAATATATTAAATTCAAACTTGATTGGAGGTGGGTACTTTCGGATATAATTTAAACTGTTTGGCCGAATAGGTTTTTGTCTTGAGACAATGAGCTAAACGAGTTGTTACATTATATCTATTTTTCCAAACACTTGGTGCTGTCAGGTGGCTATTGCTGGCTTTTAATTCTCATCAAGGTACCGTACACCCACATGTTCATCACCAAAGTCACACGGAAACCTGACTAGGGAAGCATGACACACATTGATTTCACGAAAGGACTTGAGTCAAGCAGATGGGTTTTTAATAATAAATCATAACGGTTACTTTTAAATTCCACCAATTTCCTTCATGTTATAACAACAGACTATTATTCTATGGCTCTCGATTATGAGTCAATGGATTGACCACCATAAACTGTTTTGGCATATGTGCAGAGAAAAAGTTAAATATCCTCAAGAGCAGTTATTGAGTGACAGACAAGCAGTTCGAAAGAACTTGAAACAGTTGCATCCGGATTGAACAAAGGCACAAATATAATTGGTAGAAATATTAGAGAACTGGTGAGACAAGTTGCTATTTCACCCAGAGTTATGATAGGGATCTGGGAGATTACGGGCATAAACTCTCAAACCATTATACAAATGTGCCTGGATCTGCACCTGAAGGCCGAAAGTCTCCGGGAGACAGAACTAAGGCTTTTAGAAAACGTTACTTCTTGTCCAGTGCAGACAGTGATCTCCTCTATACTGTGCTATTTTCTGAAGTTTTCAAATGTTACCAACATCTGACAGGATCAATAAGTAGGGATGAGGGAGAGGACCGGGAGGAGCAGTATGTAAATTGATTAGCGTCACAATAATACTGCTCCCATTCTTTATAAACAATGCTACTTCACTGTGTTGGCCTTTTTGTCCTTCCTGTATAAATGGGGAAACCTTTGATTATCCAGTTCTCAGTCGTGGTCCCACTGCAGCCACATCTCCATAATGACAGATACCTGACCTGGTTCATACTATTTAAAGCTACCATTTTGGCCGTTTTGAAACGGTAGTAATGAATTCAGGGATGTCAGCAAGTACAGAGCCCAGGATGGCTGTAGGGTCCAGAGGAGGTTACAGAGATAGGAAGGTGTGTAAGGGCTGGGGGATACTACAGGGATATGGGTTGTTCTAAAGGTGGAAGGAGATTGCAAAGACAAGAATAGTTTTAGATTTTAATTGAAGTGAAAATGGAGCTGGACCAGCCAGATAAATATTCTGGCTACAAGATCCTTGTAGAGAGAAACCCTCTCTGAAACCTGATAAAAATGTTACCTGAACAATTTATCACATGATATAGCCATCCTTGTCTCTGCACCAGAAATAAACATTCTGTCCACTGTGCCTATAAACGGCCAGTCTCTGGAACATCCTTCATGTTCCATGACCCTTCCCACTTCTATAAACCAACTGATTTTTACAAACACTCCTATTTGTGCCCTATGAAGTTCCCTGCTTCAAAACCCTCTTCCTCCTTATGGAGACGATATCACACAAATGGCGATCGAGTTCTTGGAAAGCGGTGAGAGATTAGTAAGAGACGTTCTGGATGGAGGACGTTGAGATCGAGAGTTCGCAGAAAACAGAAAAAAAAGCTTGCACTGGTCCTGCAGGAGATTGATAACAGGAGGGTCTACTGAAAAGGACAGGACTTTCCTTCGATAATTTTACAGAGACAGTGTTAGCGAAACTGGAGGAGCTTTCAGAGAAGAGGAGATTTGTAGGTGTTAATGAACGTTACAGATACGTGGAATGTTTTTTAGAATGATTGAAATAGGGTCAGTCAGGTAAACCTCATTAATAGATGTTCCCTGATTGGGATTGTGAACTTGGTCCAATCAGGGAATCCTGGCTGACATAAATAAACAGGAGCATCAGGGGTTCTGTTCATTATAGGAGCCGGCTCTAAGCTAACATGGGTCACTGCCATGTATCGTGCATGTGGAAACAAAAGGTTATTTTGGTGACGGGATACCGGCCTCTGTGGAGTTATTTCAGTTTTAACATCTGGTAGATATTGCAGAGAGATCGAGGGCTGGGGGTGTGTCCACAGATCAGGATGGATTTGGAATCTGGAGGTTGCAGAGACAATGAGCTGTGTCGGGGCAGAAGGTGGTTACAGAATCGGGAGCATTATCAGGACTGAGGGATGTTACACAGCTGGTGAGGCATTGGAGTAGGTTACACAACAGGGAAAATTGTAGGGAGTGGAGCAAAGAAAGGAGATGGGCAGGCAAGTCAGTGCTGGAGGTAGTTGGAGATATAATGATCACTGTAGTGGCTGGAGTTTATGGAGATACTGCAATCTGTCAGGGCAGGAGGAAGTTAGTAACGTTGATTGGAATGGAGGAGATTGTACAGATTTGGTTTCTATGGATCATAGTAGTTGCAGAGAAGGAGAGAGGTGTAAAGATTTGAGAAGTTTTTTCTACAGAGAAAAGATTATCAAGGCTGGAGGAGACTCCAGAGAAAGAAGGTTTATATGACCTGTGTGAGTTACAGGGATCAGGAGGACTACATTGGCTGATGGAGATTAGAATATATCATACAGGATCGACGAGGTTACAAAGACAGGATTTTTTGGATTTGGAGAACTCTCTAGACGTCACACTTAATGACACAGACGCCTTATGACACAGAAGGGGGTCATTTGGCCGATCGTGGTTACACCAGCTCTTCAACTGAACTCTCTGCTGAATAATGATCTCCTCTTTCCCTCACATCGTTTCACATTTATTTGGTATCAACAATCATCCAAACTCCTCCTGGATGTTTCAGTCAAACATTTAGTGACAATGGATCTAAGTGTATCCGAACTACTTGCAGAGATCTTTTTTCCAGGTATAAATCCTCTTTCTAGTTTCGAACCAGCATTACTCCATCTTTTTATAAGCTCACTATGAGGTTCCCACAGAGGATTCAGGGACAGTTCGATTTTGGCTCACAGTTTTCCCATAATTCCCCTCCCCGCGCTCTACTATCTCCCTCTGAACCTTCATCATTCCTCCTGGTCCTCAATCACATTCTCGATCTGATACCAATTCTATTGTTATTCTCTGTCACCATCCTCCCTTTCCCATTTGAGGGACAATTCCTCGAATGGACCCAAGAGATATTCTCTTTGAAGGGACACCATTTTTCAGTTTGTCTTTTTCTGACCAACTTGGTGTTCCAGTCAAACCTTTCCAGCTTCGTTCTTTCTCCATTAAAGGCTGCTCTGAGTCAACTAATGTTTCTCACTCTCAATTATTGCATATCATTCTCTACCATCATCCTGAACTTTACAACAAAATGATCGCTGTGCCACAAAACGTTCCCCTACTGATACTGGATCCATTTGCCCCACCTTTTCCCAAGGACCAGGTCCAACAGTACATGCTGTCTTGGGCTGGACACATACTCCTCCATGTAACCCAGGGACACTCACCCCTCATGACCGTCCACCAACAGTAACCCAGTCAATAAATTAAGTTTCTCAATGTAACTACTCTGTCGTATTTTTATAGCTCTCAAATAGCCATCTCCATCCTTTCCAATGATTGCTGGCCGACAGACTGTACCTCACAGTGTAATTGTACACTTTTTTGTTCTGTAGCTCCCGCCAAATTAATTTTGTACTTGGATGGATCCTCTTTCTCTTGGACTCCTTAACTAACGCTAATCAAAACCAGTACTTCTACCTTCATTCTTTCCCTTCCCTTCTAGCATTTTGGAATCCTTTATACCCAGCAATATTTAACACCCCGTCCTGCGTTTCCTTAAGCCAGCTCTCGGGGTTCAGTACATCAGATTTCCACACACCAATCTGCATCTGGAACTCCCCAAACTCTGAGTATTCATGTCTATACAGAGTAGCTCAGATTAAGGCTTTCTTTCTTACTCCATCTTCTACTGATAAACTTGTTGTTGTAAATTAATACCAACTGTATCTCCCATTATTTTGAGAATCCTGGTAGACTCCTCTACTATTCCTTTTTGGATCCAAAGCACACGCCAAGTTATTGTCAATCTGTCCCAAACACGCTGTAAGAAATTCAGTCCCAGCTCTGTCACGTTAGCCCATCCAGCTTGTACAGTTGCTGCCTTCCCCAGAACCAGTCCCAATGTCCAGGAATCTGAAGCCCTTCCTGCTGCGCCATCGTTCCAGTCACACTCTGATATACCTAAAACTCCGGAGTTCTATTCTCACTTGGACATGGCACTGGCAGTAACCAAGGGATTGCTATATTTGAGGTCCATCCACCTAGCTCCCTAAATTCTGAATCCCAGACCACTATACCCTTCCTACCCAGGTCATTCCTACCAACATGGACATGACCTTTGACTGCTCAATGCACCCCTCACTCCCCAGACGAATGTCCTGCAGACATCGTGACATTCTTAACCCCACTACCCTGGAATTACAGAAACGCCTACACCTTATTCAATTTCCGGACTCCCCTGTGCCTATTGCTCCTCCTTCTATCTCTCTCCCCTCCTGTACAGTCAGGCAGCTTCTGGTACCACAGAAATGACTCCGACTGCATTCCCCTGAGCAGTCCACAACTTCATCAGCTTCCATTTTGGAAAACTGAATTGGGAGGTGAATTCAGGATATTCTTCCTTTCCTGATTGTTTCTCTTCAATTGTCTAGTCCCCTATTCTCTTTCTTCTTCTCGGTTGTCATGTCTGAAGGGTGATCTTCTCTGTGTGTGTGCTATCCCCCTAACTCTCAGCATTACAGATGGCGCATAGAGTCTCCACTCACTGTCTGAGCTCCAGCAGGGTGCGATGGCATCCCAATGTAACAGAATATATTTTCCATCTTACAAGCATGTCTTAAAATGCAACATGTCTAGAGTAACTTAATTAATTACTGAGAATGAAGTTACCATCAGGGAAATAACAATATGGTTGACTCCCTTATTCAACTGTGGCTTACTGAGGGTAATGTATTATATTGGCTCTGAATTTCACATGTCCCTCTTATTTCTGAGATCAATCCTTACGTCACATGTTGAAAAAATAAATTTGCAAACTTCTATCCATTTACTGACAGTCGCTAATAACGGTATATTATCTGCCGATGAAGTTACAGCCTTTTCGGTAATGGCTCTTTTCTTTCCATCAAACTCAGTGAAGGCAGGTCCCAGCAGCAGAAAGTTATCTCTGTGACTCCCAGCGACGTGTAATCCTCCAGCTCTCACTCCACTCTGCTCCCTCGCAAGGTCACCGTCTCTGTGACACTCAGGTACGTGTAATCCTCCAGCTCGCACTCCACTCTGCTCCCTCACACAGTCACCGTCTCTGTGACTCCCAGGCGCGATTAGGCCTCGATCCTCAGTGCTGATTTATATCCTGCAACTTTGCTGCCTCCCAGGTATGTTAGCCTCATGCTCCTGCCCCAAGTTGCTCCTTCACATGGTCACTCCGTTTGTGACTCGGTGCTGATTTCCAGCCCCCTGCTCTGCTGCTTCTCCAAACCCAACTCCCAGTCGCCCTCGATCTTCGCTGCTGATTTATATTTTCGCATTTGCATGCGTTTGGTCCATATCCCTTCAAATCTATTCTTTTCCATGTTGTAACTTTACTTTTCTCTACCCCTTCCCCAGACGTTCATTCCATACATGCACCATTCTCTATGTGGAAATGTTCTCCTCTGGTCACTTTTAAATATTTCTTCTCTCATCTCATATTTCCGCCCTCTAGAAATGGATTCTCCTACCCTTGGATAGAAACCTTTACTATTCACATAAAGTATGCCCCCCATGGTTTTATAAACTTTTATAAGGTCACCCCTCAGCCACCTCCGCCCAACGGAAATACCAAGGATAATGATACAAATATCTCTGCCATGGTCCCCGCTGCGACTTTGCCACAATGTTAAGGACCTCGGACGTTCTATACCTTTGTGTTCTAAGATCTCCAGCAACACCTCTTCTGTAACGGAGACTCTTTTCAAGACATCATTGTTTCTCTCCCTTTGTTTCCTGGTGTTTGTCCACAGTATGCTCTGACATGAACTATTCATTTCAAGTCGCGCCCATCTCCTGTGGTTCCTGGCACGGATGGCCTTCTTGATCTTTGAAGGGCTCTATTGTCACTCGATTTGCTTTTATGTACTTGTGTGCTGTAGAATCTCTTTGGATTCTGCTTAACTTTATCTTCCAAAGCTATCTCATCGCCCTGTTTTGTTCTCCAGCTTCTCCAGCCTGTCTGTTTCTCCACGTGTGAAGCCACATCCAAGGAACAATGTAACTGCACCACTTGGTCACTCTTCGTGAGACAACACTGAACAGAGCACTGCCATTGACTGTGCTAGTCCTCCCTGGTTTGTCTTAACAAAATCCAACACCTGAATTCAACTCCACCTTTCATTACTTGACCCACGGCTCAGTTGGTTAAGATCACCTTTGATAACTATATTCATTGCCCACTCTAACACATATTTTACTATCCATAAACATGCTAACACTAATTCATATATTATCGTTTATGTCAATAATACATATGTATGGACGCTGCACCGATCCTCATGGCACACCGTTGGTCCGAGGCCCCCAGTCTGCACAAGAATCCTCTCCCACCATCCTCTGTCTCCAACTGTCATGCCCATTTTGTGTTTGATTTGCTTGATCTCCCTGATCCCATGTGATCTAATCTTACTAACCAGTGCACAAGGCTAAACCCTGTCTCAAGCCTTGCTGAAGTCAGGATAGACAACGTCTACTGCTCTGTCTTCATCCATCTCCTTGGTCGCCTCTTCAACAAACTCTATCGTGTTTGAGAGACACCCCTTTGTATGCACAAAGCTATGCTGACTATCCCTAATCAATCATTGCCTTTCCAAATGCATGTGACTCCTGTCCCGCAGAAACGCTTCCAACAACATTGGCACCACTAACATCAAGATAATTGGTGTTTATGTCCCTGGCTTTCCCTCGCAGCCTTTCCTAAATGCTGGCACAACATTAGCCACCCTCCAGGCTCCCAGTTCACCACCCGTGGCTGTCAGTGATAGAAATATCTTTGTAAGTTTCTTCCCTAACTTACACCAATGTCCTGGGGTGTACTTGATTAGTTCCCTGGGAGTTGTCTGATTTTAATGTGTTTTAAAACCTTCAGCACCTCCTGTTCTCCAAAGTGGACTCTTGAAAACATCACTGTTTATTTCCCTGCTTCCCCAGTGTTTTTTCCACAGAAAGTTCTGACTTGAAATTTTTGTTTCGGATCTCACCCATTTCCTGTTGGTTCACACACAGATGGCTTCATTAATCTTTCAGTGGTCACATTTTGTCTCGAGTTAATCTTCTGTTGTTAATATACTTGTAGAATCTCTTTGGATTTTCCTGAACCTTATCTGCCAAAACTCTGTCAGTTCCCCTTTCGGCCCTCATGGTTTCCCTCTTAAGAGTATTACTACACCCACAATGTTCTTTAAGGGATTGACTTAATTCAGCTGGCTATATAGGACATGTGCCCCCTTTTGTCTGGACCAGAACCTCAATATCCCCAGTCATCCAGTGTTTCCCATTTGTGTCAGCATTGTCCTTCATGCTAATAGGAATATGCTGCCCCTGAAATCTTAATTTATCTCTCTTTTGAAAGAATCCCACTTGCCCGACGTCTCTTTACTTTCAAATAGCCTCCACGAATCAACTTTTGAACAGTCTTGCCTAATAACTTCTGGACTGGGTCAAGGCCAGTTTTGATCTTTAACTTGTGGACCAGGCCTGTACTTTTCCATCGCTATTTCTTAACTAAGAGAATTGTGGTGACTTTGCCAAAGTGCTCCCCCACAAGCACTTCAGCCCCTTTCTCGAATGGAGGTCAGGTTTCATCCCTTTCTCCAATCGGACCAGTTACATACTGACTGAGACAGTTTTCTTGAACACACTGAACAAATTTCTTCCATCCAAGCGTGAACATTCTGGCAATACCAGTCTCGGTTCAGAAAGTTAAAATCCCCGACCATTACAACCCTATCATTATTACAGATATCTGAGATCTCCTACATATTTGCTGCTCAATTTCCCACCGACTGTAGTACCGTCATATCAAACTGGTCATCCAGTGTAATTTCTCAGTTCCACTAACACAGCTTCGCTGGACGATCCCCAGTAATATCCTCTCTCATGCTGCAGTGATGTTTTCACTGATCAAAACACACCAATCCCCCTCCTCTCTTGCCTCCCCTTCTATCCTTCCTGTATCATCTGTCCCTGGAACATTGAGTTGCCTGTCTGCCCCTCCCTCAGCTATATTTCCGTAATTCCAGTGATATCCCTGTCCCACGCTCCCATCCATGCCATGCGTTCATCTGTATAATCTGTTAGATCTTTTACATCAAAGTAAATACAGCTTAATTGATGCGTTTTCCCTCATTGCCTGCTGCATTCTTGCCGGACTTGTCGATTGAAATGACTCTCTTGAAATACTGACCCAGCCTCAACCTTCAGACTGCAGCCTGAGACCATCCCCCTCACTGTGGACAACACCCTCACTGTTCATGTCATCTACAAACCTACTTCTGTTTCCTTCTGCTTTCACATCCAAGTGACTAATGCCCATTAGGAACAACAATGATTCCTGCACAGATCCCTGTGGCACACCCGCTGGGCAAAGGCTTTCAATCAGAAAACCAACCCTCCAATAATTTTGGATCCAATTTGCCAACTTGCTTTGGATTCCATGGGCTCTTCCCTTTTGGACCAGTCTTCCATGTGGGACCTTGTCAAAGGCCTTAATGAATTCCATGTAAACCACAACATTTGCACTGCCCTAATCAATCTCTTCAATGGTAATTTCAAAGAAATCTCAGCTGATTTCATTGGACATTAACTTCGTCTTCCAAATCTGTGCTGACTATCACTAATCAATCCCTGCCTTCCCAGTTATTGATTAACCCTGTGCCTCAGAATTGTTCCCAATTTCCCTCCCCCCTGCTGTCAGACTCCCTCTTCTGTAATTACCTGGCTTATCCCTGCTGCCCTTCTTGTATAAAGGAACCACATTAGCGATCCTCCAGTCATTCGGCACTTCACCTGTGGCCAGCAAAGTATTAAATATATCCACTAGGGCCCCAGCAATCTCCTCCCTTACCTCCCATAGCAGCCTCGGATACATTTCATTGGGCACTGGGGAGTTTTCCATCTTTTATGCCTATGAAAACATTTAATTTCACCTCCGTATTGATCTTAATATGTTCTCGAACATTATCCTTCCAAATGAAATCTCTGGATACAATGTATTTCTCCTGTGTGAATACAGATGGGAAGGATTCACTGAAGACCTCACCTACTTCCTCTGGCTCCATGCACAGATTATCTCTTTGGTTTTTAACAGGCCTCACTCTTTCCTCAGTTACCCTCTTATTCTAACGATACTGATAAAGTACCTTGTGACTTTTCTTTAATAGTATCTGACAAGCATATTTCACCGCCATTGTGTGTCCCTCATTTCTATAGATCCCCTTGCACTCTCTATCCTTCTGAATAGCTTCACTTGAGTTTATTGCACTGTATTTTCTTTATCAAACTCACAATATCACTTGATCAGTATTTGCTGGACTTGCTGTCTTTACTATTCCCACGTCAGGAACTCACTGGCCCTGAATTCTCACTGTATCACTTTAACATACTCCCACTTTCAAAATAGACCCGACTGCAGATAGTCCTCCCAGTATATGTTTGCCAGATCCTCTCTAATGATCGTGATACTGATTGGAGACTCATTTTCGAGGAGGACAGACTGGAGATCCTTTGGTTGCAGAAGAGACCCCAGGATGGTGTGCTGCCTCCCGGGTGCCAGGGTCAAGGATGTCTCTGAGCGGTTACTGAACATTCTGAAGGGGGAGGGTGAACAGCCAGAGGTCATTGTCCACATCGGTCCACATGATATGGGTAGACAAAGCGATGGGGTCCTGTGAAATGAGTATCGGGCGTTAGGTAAGAAGTTAAAAAGCAGGACCTCCCAGTGCCACGTGCCAGTGAGAATGGACACAGAATAGGCCAGTGGATGTGTGCCTGAGCAGCTGGTGGAGGGTGCAGGGTTTTCAGTTTTTTGATCATTGGGATCGTTCCTGGGGTAGAGGTGACCTGTACAAGGGGCTGGGTTAGACATGAACCAGAGGGACACCAGTATCACTGGGGGGACATTTGCTAGCGTTACCCTGGAAGACTTAAATTAGTTTGGCAGGAGGTTGGAACTCTGAATAAGAGAGGGATCATCGAAATGTCAGGGGAAAATACTTCGGCCATCAAGAGCAAGTTTACTCTGCAGAATATCCAGGGTCACAGTCAAGGGAGGGAAAAGACTTTGGTTTAAAGTTCATTTATTTCAACGCACGTGACCTGACTAGTAAGGCAGACAATCTCAGAGCATGGATTGGCTCTGGGGACTTTGATATTATAACTATAACATAATCATGGCTGAGAGAAGGGCAGGATTGGCAGCTCAGTGTTCCAGGATATAGAAGCTACAGGTGTGACAGAAGGACAAGTAAGTGAGGAGGGGGAGTTGTCCTTTTGATAAGGGAGAATGTAACAACAGTGCTTCGACAGGATACTCTTAAGGGGTCATAAAATGAGGCCACATGGTTAGAAGTTAGAAACAAGAAGGGGTGGTCACTCTGTTGTGACTGTATTATAGACCCCCAAATAGCCAGTGGATACTGGAGGAGCAGATGTGTAGAGAGATTGGAGATAACAGTCAGAATAATAGAATAGTATTGGTTGGAGAGTTTAAGGCACCCTCTGCCACCTACTATCAAGCCAATTTTGTGACCACTTCAACAAAAACAATCAAGCTAGTGAGACCTGACTTTGTAGACACAAAGCTGTGCTGACTATCTTTCATCAATCCTTGCCTTTCCAAATGCATGTGACTCCTGTCTGGCAGAATCACTTTCACAACTCACCCACCACTGATATTGAGCTAATTGGTCTTTAGTTCACTAGCTTTTCATTGCAGCCTTTCTTAAATAATGGAATAAAACCATATTCTTGTCAAAGAGCCATACAGCACGGAAACTGACCCTTCCATGGAACCAAATATGATCTAAAAGTAAACTCATCCCAGCTGCCTGTTGATGGCCCATATCCCTCCAAACCTTTCCTGTTCACGGACTTATCCAAATGTCGTTTAAACGTTGTTATTGTACCCACACCCTCCCGTTCCTCAGGAAGTGCATTCCACACTCAAACCACCCTCTCTGTAACAATTTGCCATTTTTATAAACTCTCTCTTCAAACCTTAAAAATATGGTGCCTACTCTTGAGACTCCCCCATCCTGAGGAAAAGGCCCCTACCATTAAATCGATGTATATATCGCACCGTTTTCACGAACTACTATAATGTCACCTCTCAATTTCCAGCTCCAGTGAAAAAGGACTCAGCGTATCCAGACATTTTTCAGAAGTCAAGTCTTCCATATCCAACAACATCCTTTTAAATCTCTTCTGAACTACTGAAGCTTAATAATATCCTCCCCATAACTGGGCGACAGAACTGGAAAAAGTATTGTAGAAGTGGCCTCACCAATGTTCTTAGAATCTCCACATGACATCCCAAAACCTCCACTCAATGGACCGAGCAATAGTCAGGCATGCCATGCACTGTCTTATTCATCCTGTGAGGCAAGCTTCAAGAATTATATACCTGAACCCAGAGGTCCCTCTGCTCTAAAATATTATCCAAGGTCCTAACATTAATTGTATACCCTTTTTTGTTTTACCAAATGCAATACCTCGAAGTTATTCAGATTGAATTCTATCTACAGTTTTTTTAGCCCATTCACCCATACAATCAAGATCCCTTTGTAATCTCAAAAAATCACCTTCACTGTCCATGATTCCAACCTCCAGCCTTCCAGCCAATCACACATGGTTGCCGATGGTACAAATACCTTTGCTTGGGGCTCCACAGTTTCTTCCCTAGCATTCCACAATGTCCTATGATACACTTAATCAGGTCCTAGGGCATTCCGTACCTTTGTGTTTTAAAACCTACAGCACTACCTCTTCTATAACATCCAGTCTTTTCAAGTCATAGAGATGTACAGCATGGAAACAGATCCTTTGGTCTCCAATTCGTCCAGGCTGACCAGAAGATCTAAGTAAATCTATTCCCTTTTCCATCATTTGGCCCATATACTGCTACACCCTTACTATTCATATACCCATCCACCTACCTTTTAAATGTAGTAATTGTATCAGTCTCCATTACTTTCTCTCTCAGCTCATTCCATACACGCATCACCATGTGCATGAAAAAGCTGTCCCTTCAGTCCCTTTTTAAACCTGGCCCCTCTAACCTTAAACCTCTAGATTATGTCCTCTAGATTTGGACTCCCCAACCCCTGGGGAAAGACCTTGAATGTTTACACTATCCATGCCCATCATGATGAGATAAATCTCTTTAAGGTCACCCCTCATCTCCGATTCTCCAGTGACATTAACCCCAGCTTAATCAGCAACAACCCGGGCAATATCTTGTAAATCTTTTCTGAGCCCTTTCAAGTCTCACAACATCATTCCTATAGTAGGGACACTGGAATTGCAGAGTACTCCAATTGTGGTGTAACGTATTACTCTTGTTCCTGAGTCCACAGTAAGTTCTGGAGAGAAAGATTTGTTGAGGGTCTTAACCATATTCTGCAGTTCCACGCATCGATGGCCTCATTGATCTTGAGTGGGCCCTATTTTGTCCCGACTTACTCGTTTCCTCTTAATATATTTTTACAATCACTTTTGGATTCCCCTTATCCTTCTCTGCCGAGTCTATTTCATGTATCCTTTCTGCATTCCTGATATCTACCCAAAGTATATTCCTACAGCCCCTATGCTCCTCAGGGATTCCCGTGATCCACGTAGCTATACCTGACATGTGCCCCCTTTTCATGACCGGAGTCTGAACAGTTAACTCGAGTTTCTAAATGCTGACTGCATTGACCTGCACACTAACAGGAATATGCTGGCACTGAACACTCAATTTATCTCATTTCTAAAATATTCTTACTTGCCAGACTTCCCTTTCTCTGCAAAGAGTCTCCCCAATCACCTTTTGAAAGTTCCTTGCTAATACTATTAAGATTGATCTGGCCCATTTTATAACTTGAACTTGTAGACCACGCCTGTCCTTTTCCATCGCTAATTTCAAACTAATAGAATGGTATTCACTTTGGCAAAATGATTTCCCACTAACATCTCAGTTCCTTTCCCTACCTTGTTTCCCAAGGGGAGGTTAGATTTTGCATCTTTCTCGAGTTGGGCCACTTACATACTGTTTGGGCGTTTTCTGGAACACAATTACCAAATTACTCCCTCCCTAACTTTGAATAGTGGCAGCGCCAATCTAGGTTTAGAAAGTTTAAACCCCCCTACATTACAGCCTTATTATTATTATTGAAATTTGAGATCTCTCGACATATTTGTTCCTCAGTCTGCCACTGGCTATCCAGGGTCAGTACACTCGTAACAAAGTGATGATTCATATTCTTATTTCAGATTTCCACCAAAACAGTGGGCGATCCCACATGTATATCCTCTCTAAGTATTGCTGTGATGTTTCATGTAATCAAAACCCACACCCACGCGTCTTTCCTTCTCCTGCCTCCCCTTCGATACTTCCTCTGGTCGCTGTACCTTGAAACATTGAGCTGACAATCCTGTCCCTCCCTCAATGGTATTTCTGTAATAACTAAAATCTCCCAGTCCCATATTCCCATCTATGCCCTGAGTTCATCTTTTTTAGTTTAATCATCAGTTTTTTTTTACCTATTCCCTGCTGTGTTCTTGCCTGTCTTGTCTGTTGAAATTGCTCACCTGGACTTGTGTACCAACCTCACACTTCTATCTGGCTTTATGACTGTTTAAGGTCTAACACCCTGCTAGATTAGTTTATATCCTCTCAAGCCGCTCCAGCAATTTGCCCCACCAGGATGTCTGTCACCATCCCACTCACAGGTCCATTCCCCACCCTGTGCTGACACCTTCAGGGATCTTTGAACTTATCCACCAAGTTCCCTGTGCTTCTCAGTACTCTACAAGGACCTACCATTCATTATGTCTGTCCTTCGCTTATCATTCCTCCCACAGAGTATTACATCACTGCGATCACTCCTAAATCCTCCTCAGATTATCATCTGATCGACATCGGACTGTAGATTGAGACCATCCCCCTCACATTGGACAACACCCTCACCTTTCATGTCATCTGCAAACCGACTAATAATACCTTCTGCTTTCACATCCGAGTTGCTAATGCACAGAATAGCCAGCAGTGGTTCCTGCACAGTTCCCTGTGGTAAACCCACTGGTGAAAGAATTTCAAACACGAAGAAGTCTATCCACCAATTGTGTATCCAATTTGCCAACTTGCCTTGGAACCCAATGGCTCTTTACTTTTGGACCAGCCTACCATCTGGGATCTTGACAAAGGCCTTATTAAATTCCATGTAAGCCATATCATCTGCACTGCCCTCCTTAATAGAAACCATTTCAAAAAAGTCCATTGAATTTCTCAGACAGTACCAAATCCCTGATGATTGAGCCGAGATGATCCTTACTTTGCAAGTGTTGATTTAAACTCAGAATTGTTCCAATAATTTCCATCCCACCCTGCTGTCAGACTATCTGCTCTGTAATTACCTGGCCCATCCCTGCAGCCCTTCTTGAACAAAGGAACCACATTAGCGATCCTCCAGTCATTCAGCACTTCACCTGTGGTCAGCAAAGTATTAAATATATCCGCCAGAGCCCCAGCAATCTCCTCCCTTACCTCCCATAGCAGCCGGGGATACATTTCATTTGGGTACTGGGGATTCCTTCACCTTTATGCCTGTGAAAATATTTAATACCTCCTCCTTATTGATCTTAACATGTTCGAGGACTTCACCATTCCAATTGAAATCCCCGGCAACAATGTTTTTCTCCTGTGTGAATACAGATGGGAAGTATTCATTGAAGACCTCCCCTACTTCCTCTGGCTCCATGCACAGATTAACCCTTTAGGTTTTAACAGGCCTCACTCTTTCCTCAGTTACCCTCTTATTCGAACTATACTGATAAAGTACCTTGTGTCTTTTCCTTAATAGTATTTGACAAGGATATTTTATGGCCATTGTTTGTCCCTCATTTCTAAGGACTCCCTTGCACTCCCTATACTTGTGAATGGCTTCACCTGTTTTTATTGCACTGTATTTTCTTTATCAAACTCAAGATATCACTTGATCAGTATTCGCTGGACTTTCTGCCTTTGCTATTCCTTCAACACACTGGCCCTGAATTCTCACTGTATCACTTTAACATACTCGCACTTTCCAAATTTCGACCCAACTGCAAATAGTCCTCTCAGTCGATGTTTGACAGATCCTCTCTAATGATAGTGATACTGATAGGAGACTCCGCTGTGCGGGGGACAGACTGGAGTTTCTTTGGCTGCAGAAGAGATCCCAGGATGGTGTGCTGCCTTCCAGGTGCTAGGGTCAAGGATGTCTCTGAGCGGTTACTGAACATTCTGAAGGGGATGGTGAGTAGCCAGAGATCACATCAGTCCACATGATAGTGGGAGACAATGGGATAGGGTCCTGTGAAATGAATGTCAGGAGTTAGGTAAGAAGTTAAAAAGCAGGACCGCAATGGAAGTGATCTTCAGATTACTCCCAGTGCCACCTGCCCAGTTGAGGACTGAAATAGAAAGATAGACCAGATAGATGTGTGGCTGAGGAACTGGGGGAGGGAGTAATGTTTGGATCATTGAGATCTCTTCTGGGCTAGAGGTGACCTGTACAAGTAGGACAGTAATCCTGGGGGAGATTTGTTAGTGTTACACGGGGTGGGTTTAAACTAGTTTGGCAGGGACTCTGAGTAAGAGAGGGCCCATCGACCAGTCAGAAGAAAAATACATCAGCCATCGAGAACAAGTTTCCTAGTCAGGATATCCATGGGCACAGTCAAGGGAGGGATAAGACTACTGGTTTAACGTGCATTTATTTCAACACACGAGGCCTGACTGGTAAGTCAGACGATCTCAGAGCACGGATTAGCTCTGGGGTCTGGGATATTATAGCCATAACAGAAACATGGCTGAGAGAAGGGCAGGACTGCCAGCTCAGTGTTCCAGGATACAGAAGCTACAGGCGTGACAGAAGGCCAAGTAAGTGAGGAGGGGAAGTAGCACTTTTGATCAGGGAGGGGATGACAACAGTGTTTAGAAAGGATACTCTTAAGGGATCTTCAAATGAGGCCATATGTTTAGAATTTAGAAACAAAAAGGGGATGGTCACTATGTTGGGACAGTGTCCTAGATTGCGAAAGTGCCAGTGGATACTAGAGGAGCAGATGTGTAGAGAGATTGCAGGTACCTATAGAAAAAATAGTGTAGTATTGGTTCGGGATGTTAACTTCCCCTGGATGGACTGGGCCACTCACAGAGTAAAAGGCCCGTATGGAGTGCAATTTGTCAAATGTGTCCAAGAAAGTTTCCTAAATCAATTTCATTGAGCACAGGAAATTTGCAAAACCCAGACATGTTGAAGAGCCGACCATCTATGCCCAGGTATGAGTATGCCAAATAAGGGAGGATAAAGTACAAGTGTCTAATCTCAATGATGTACATTGACAAAAATAAAACAATTCACTTGAATAAAAGATGGAACTGATCTAACTCTATACAGGCGGGTGCAACACTGGACCTCCTGTCAGAAAACTTGGTCGGGCAAGTGACTGAATATTTAGTCAAAGAGCACTTTGGGTCCAGTGACCACAAATGTCTTAGTTTTAACATAGTTATGGCAAAAGGTCAGACAGGTCCACAGATGAAACTGGAGCAGGGCCAGGTTTGGGGCCGTTAGGCAGGATTGAGCAGAGGTGAATTAAAAATCATAGAACACCGGGTTATAGTCCAACAGGTTTATTCCAAAGCACCAACTTTCGAAGTGCAGGTGATCATCCTAAAAGATGAAAGGCAGAAACTAAATGTGTTTGATTTTACATTCCATGACACTGCTATCCTGTTGCTATAAATTCTGTGTCTTATGATTGTGCTGCACAACCACCTGATGAAGAAGCAGCGCTCTGAAACCTAGTGCCACCAAATTAACCTGTTGGACTATAAACTGGTCTTGTGTCCATCCCAATCCAACTCCGGCTCCTCCACATTATGATTATCATCGGTTGGGTGAGTCTGTTTGAAGGAAAAGGAATGACTGGCAAATGGCAGGGTTTTAAAAGTGTCCAGAATCCAGTGCTAATATGTCCCTGTTAGGGTGAAGGGAAAAGCTGGGAGAGTTAGGGCTCCCTGTCTGCTGAGGGATATTGAGGCTCTGTTCAGGACAAAGAAAACAGCATACATTGTGTTTAATCTATCCATATCTTCTTCAAGACTGAAAGACACGATCAATCTGTGGAGACCCTTCAATCCTCTCAGGTCCTTGCTGCAGTCAGGATCTGTAGAACTCAGTCCCATGCCTGTTACTCTCCTGATCCAGTTCTGTAAATATTCCCTATCTGTGTAACATCCTTTCGCGGCTATTTCCCACCCTGTCAATGCAAGCTCCTCCAGTCTCTCCATCCATCTACTCATCTCCATAACCTTCTCCAGCTCTTACACCCCTATCTGTGTAAACAACACCCTCCCCTACAACCCTTCCCACTTTGACCAAGCTAATGCTCCCTTTTCAGTGACTGTCTCCAACCAAAATGGCTGTCTTTTCTCCTGGTAAAAATGTCCGAATCCACACCCTCTATATCTAAATAACCTGCAGAACCTTAGCCTTTCTATAATTATAAACATCTTCAGTCACAACTGCCATCCATATATCTGTGTGTTCTTCTAATCTATAAAACCGTCTTGATTTCAACAATCTGCTCCATTCAGCTAAAACACTCCAGTCTGTGTAAAATAACCCATCCTACCAACATCATTATACCAGTAAATTGCTTCATCCCTCCCAATCTCCCCATCTCCATGAACTCCTGCACGTCCTATAGCTCTGTAACCTCCTGTGGCTCTATGGTCCTTCCTCCCTATGAAACCTCCTCCAGTGCCCACAGCACTCCCAGTTTGGATCGTCTGCTCCAGATCGGAACATTGCTTGTCTGTTACCCTCGACAATCCGAGCACACCTTCCTATTTGTGTCTCTTCATTCAGATCCCATTTCTCCAGTTTTTGGAAACCTCTTTGTGCCATTGTGAACCTCCCTATTTAGAACGTAGAACAGAACAGCACAGCCCAGGCCTTTAGGCCCTCAATGTTGTGCTGACCTTTTATCCTACAGACCCTACATTTTACTATCATCCATTTGCCTATCTAAGAATTGCTTAAATGTCCCTAATGTATCGGACTCTGCTACCACTGATGGCAGTGCATTCCACGCACCCGATACACGATTTGTAAAGAACCCACCTCTAACATCTCCTATAAACCTTCCTCCAATCACCTTCAATTTATGCCACCTCGTCATTTCCATTTTTGCAATGGGGAAAGTATCTGGTTATCCTCTCTATCTAAGCCTCAAATCATCTCGTTCCCCTCTATCAAGTCACCTCTCATCTCTTTTCATTCCAATGAGAAAAGTCCTAACTCCCTCAAACTTTCTGCATAAGGCCTGCCCTCCAGTCCAGGCATTGTCCTGATAAATGTCCTCTGCACCCTCTCTAAAGCTTCCACATCTTTCTCATAGTGAGGCAATCAAAATTGAATGCAATATACCAAGTGTTGTCTAACTAGGACTCGATAGAACTGCAACATAACCACGTAGCTCTTAAACTCAATCACCCTGCTAATGAAAGCCAACAAACCACATGCCTTCTGAACAAGGCTATTGGCTTGAGTACCAGCTTTGAAGGATCAATGGATGTAGACCCCAAGATTCTTCTGTTCTTCCACACTGTCAAGAATCCTGCCGTTCTCCCTGTAAAGGTTTTCTGCGGAATCCTTCAATCTTAAACCCTCCCTATCTTGGTGACCTGTTCCAATCCCTTCAACAATCGTAAACTGGGACTCTTCAAGTCCAGACAATCCTCCTTACCTCTGTAACATCCTTTATTATTATCTTCCCTCAAAATTACTGAAACCTATTTGCCACAGCAATAATCCTGATATCTGCATAACTCTCCAGAATGGCTGAGCACAGCTTCAGGTTCCCAGGCTGGGAGATGTCAGATCAGATGTGAATCTATTTGCCCATTCTGTCTGTTTGCCTGACACTGACCTGGTGCTGCTCTGCTACTGGAGTCGTACCAGATGATTCGAGATTGGCAAATGTTATTCCTTTGCTCAGGAAAGGGAATAGGGATAATCCTGGGAATTACAGACCTGTCAGTCTTCTGTCTGTGGTGTGTAGATTATTGGAGAGGACTCTGAGATACAGGATTTATGACTCCGTAGAAAACCATAGTTTGATTAGAGAAAGTATGGTTTTGTAAGGGGCAGGTCATGCCTCACAAATCTTATTGAATCTATTGAGAATTTGACAAACACTTTTATGGCTCATTCAGAAAGTACGGAGGCATGGGATACAGGGAAACCTGTCTGTCTGGATACGGAATTACTGGCCCACAGAAGACAGGGCGATGATAGATGGAAAACATTCATCCTGGAGCTCAGTGACTAGTGGTTTTCTGCAGGGAGAGGTTACAGGACCTCATCGCTTTGTGAGTTTAGGAATTATTTCAATGTGAGTGGAAGAGTGGGTTAGAAAGTTTGTCAATGAAACGAGGGTTGGTGGAGTGGTTGATACTGTGGAGGGCTGTTGTAGGTTGCAACGGGCCATTGACAGGATGGAGAGCCGGGCTGAGAAGTGGCAGATGGAGTTCAATCTGGAAAAGTGTGAAGTCATTCATTTTGGAAGGTTGAATTTGAATGCAGAATGCAGGGTTAAAGGCAGGATCCTTGGCAGTGTGGAGGAACAGAGGGATCTTGGGTTCCAAGTCCCTAGATCCCTCAAAGTTGCCACCCAAGCTGAGTGCCTTGTTAAGAAGGAATATATTGTGTGCGATTCCATTAGTTTGGGGATTGAGTTTTAAAGCCGTGAGGTTATGCTGCAGCTCTATAGACCTCTGGTTTGACCACTCTTGGAATATTGTGTTCAGTTCTGGTCCCCTCATTACAGGAAGGATGTGGAAGCTTGAGAGAGAGTAAAGAGGAGATTTACCAGGATGCTGCCTGTACTGGAGGGCATGTCCTATGAAGAAAGGTTGAGGGAGCTAAGGTTTTTCTCATTGGAGTAAAGAAGGGTGAGGGATGACTTGGTAGAGGTGAACAAGATGATGAGAGCCACAGAGAGAGTGAATATCGAGAGACATTTTTTACCTTGACATAACTAGCTATTACAAGGGAGTCTAATGTTAAGGTGATTAGCCAGTGGTTAAGGGGAGATTTCAGAGGTAGGTTTGTTACATATAGAGTGGTGGGTGAGTGGAATGCGCTGCCAGCGGTGGCAGTAAAATTAGATGCATTTGGAACATATAATATACTTCTGGATAGGCACATGGATGGCAGTAAAATGAAGAATATGTAGGTTAGTTTGATCTTACAGTCGCATAAAAGATTGGCGTGACAAAGTGGCCGAAGGATCTTGTGCTGTACTGTTCTGTGTTCTACTTTCCATGTGGTAAACTGGGTAATAAGCTCAAATCAATGTAAAAGGTTATGACATTCAGGAGGAGCTAGTCAACTGGTTACAAAATTGGGCTTGATGGTAGGAGACAGAGGGTGATGGGAGACATGTTGCCTTTCTGACTGGAGTCATGTGACCAGCGGTGAAGTGGGTCACTGGTGTTTGTGATTTGGATAAATGGTTTGGATGGGAGTATTTGTTTCCAGGTAAGTAAGCTTTTTTTGGGTGACACTGACATTGGTGGGAAAGTGGACAGTGAAGAAGGTTATCTATGATACAACAGGATGGACAGTACTGCTGGGATAGTGGGCTGAAGAATAGCAGATGGAGTTTAGATAAAGGTGAAGTGTTCTATTTTGGTGAAACAAACCAGGGTGGGACTTGTACAGTTAATGTTTGGACCCTGGTTGTGTTGTCAGTCAGAGACCCGGGGATGCAGGTAGACACTTCTTTGAAAGTGGTGTCACAGGTAGACAGGCTGGTGAAGCAGGCGTTTGGGATGGTTACCTTCATTGGGTAGAGCATTGAGAGTAGGAGTTGGGATGTCATGTTGTGGCTGTACAAGACATTGGTGCAGCCACCATAAAAACATTGTTGATCAGTAGGAAGTACTCATCTGGTTCACTTACCTCCTTTAGGGAAGGACATCTGACATTCTAACCTGGTCTGGCTAACATGTGACTCTGAGCTACCCTCTGGATAATTACTAGTGGGGCAATGTATGCTGGTCCAGGCAATTACATCCACATTGCATTAATGAATAAATAAAATGCTTATGTCCATCCCTACCTCTGCAAACCCCTCCAGCTGCAGCGATCCATACTGGCTGTGTTCAGGCCCTGACTACTCTCTGTAACATTCTCACCACCTCCAGCATCTTCACCTCTCCCTGTTCCTATTGTGCCAATAAACCGTGACAATGATTCCCCTTCCCACTGCCCTCCTCCTGCTAGCAGACCCTTTGCAATCCCTTTAATACTTACTCCTAAAACACTCTGTCAGTTCACGATTTTAAGTATTTTTGGTGACATTGTCAGCCTCATAATCTAATATGTTCCATTTTGTCCTGAGTGAGGGGCCAGTGGGGATTTCTTGCTGAGGTTTTGTCTGTTTCAATGGAATGTCCTTTTGTTGAGTGTTTTACACTGTTCCTTCAAATGTTTTCCACTGTTCATTGACAGACACATATTTCAGTCTGTTTAGCCTGTTTACCTTGGTCAGTTATCCTCTCAAACTCATGTAATTGATTGTTTTTGTTTTCAGATGCAGCTTGTCCTTTCTGTGATTCACTTTAAGATGTTATATTCCTTAAAACTGCACTTTATCACAATTTGCTGGAGGATCTCTCCAGGTGAAATTAACCATTCACAAAGTTTCATCGCGCAACGGTGGGTCTGAGATAGTTACATCCCGACCCAGTTGTACAATGTTTTATTCAAAGAAATACTGAAAAAAATTCTCCGAACTCCTCTTCCAATATCACTCTTGTTAGGGTGATTGTCCCAGATTATATGAATTTTGAAGTTTCACTGAATTATCATTATGCCTTTATCAAAAATTCCAATGAGCTCCTGTGTAATGCAGTGATGAAAAATGGAATGCTGTTCGGTGGCTAAAACTGTTCTGCTGCTTGAGTCCTTGGCAAGTAGAGGCCATAATTTACATTCAGACTGACTCTACTTCATGATCTGAGGTCAAATGCTTTCTCTGTAATGCCTTTGTTACCCATTGTTGTTAGCGTTGCCATTTTGCCTGAGTTTGCACAAGGTTGTGAACAATTGAATACTTTTGTTCGCCCTGGAAGCATGTCTCTCTGATGTCAAAATCTCTTTTATCTCTGAGTCTTAAATCCATCTACCTTATTACAGCGACATTATCCATTAAAAATAACATAATCTACTCTTTCCTACAATTTTCTGTCACAAATCTATTCACTGATGTACAGTTTTAGTTAAACTTTGTCCTATCCTGTTCCTTTCTGCTTGTCTTCAGCCACATCCCTGCCCTGTTCTGACGCTTCAACTTTTCTCTTTGGATTTGGAAAGCTCCTTTCACCTGTACCCTGTCCCTGCATCCTCTCTGTCAGTTTAAAGCTCTGTCCATAAACCTACCGACATGATTAGCCGGGACACTGCTCCCAGCATATTCCAGAGGGACCATCCTAACGGATTATTTATTAAATCAGGTATGGGATGTGTGAGTCTCTGTCTGACCAGCCTTTCTTGCCCAGTCCCAGAAGCCCTTGAACTGAGTGACTTGCTCGGCCATTTCAGAGGATCATTGAGAGGCAAACACTTTGCTGTGGGGATGTCGTGCAGACCACGTGAGGATGGGAAGATGTCCTTCTCGAAAGGACAAGCGTTTGGGTTTTTTTTTGTCCATCAGCAACGGGCTCATACTTATTTATGGATTATTATTAGTTTTAAAACTATTGATTTCAAATGTCTCAATTTCAGATGGTGGGATTTAAACCTGCCTCCCCTGAACATTAGCTGAGGTTTTGGATATATTCTGTAGCAATAATACCACTCGGCCATCACTTCACCTGCACACTAGTTGCTCATCCCTGAGCACTGATACCAGGGCATCATGAAGCTAAACCCATTCTCCCGACACAATTGTGTGATCCTGACATCTTCCAGCAATCTGGTGCTCTTACTTAATACCGCTCCATTTTCCAGATCTCTGTGGGACTCAATGTCATTCTCCCTGTGTAACCCTCACTGCATCAGTCTAATTCCCCATTGTGTCTATTCCTCTGTCTCCTGTATGTATTCAGGAAGGTCCTGACTCAATAGTCTTCCCAGCTGCGGGGTGGATCGTCCATCACCACATTGATCACAGTTAGTCAGCCAGAGACAGACAAAGGGAAAAGAGATTTGGACCCTTAATAAACCCTGTAGTGAGGTAATTCGCTCACAGTGCACAGAGCAAAGAACAATGAGAGGGCTCCAAACATCTGTGAACAAGACATGACATAGTTACAGTGCTGGAGGGGGAGCACAGTACCTGCACACCCCAGGCTCAATCACCACCCCTACTGTAAGTTCTGTTGTACTAAGACTCACTACTCTGCAACACTGTATCTGTGGCATGTCTTGTGGTCCAATGTCTTTAATAATTTTTAATTCCTATAACATTTCCTATCTCTGTAACCTCCACCTCCCCAATAGTCCCTCCACATATTTGAAACATACTGCATTCCAACCTAACATCTCTATCTCTGTAACTTGCTTCAGTGTCTACAACATGCTTTGTCTCGGTAGTCGCCTCCTCCAATAACTGGAGACAGAGGCATGCAGCACGGAAACAGTTCTTTCGATCCAACCACTCCATGCTAACAAGAGTCCCTGAATGAGACGCGTTTCTCTACATTTGAACCATATCCCTTCAAACCTTCTCCTCTCCATGTACCTGCCCAAATGTCTTTTACATGTTGCTATTCTACTTTTCTCTACCATTTCCCCCGGAAGCTCATTCCACACCTGCACCATTCTCTGTGTGAAAAATGTTCTTGTTCCTTTAAGGTCTTTCCTCTCTCACCTTATATTTATGCCCTCTAGACCTTAGAACATGACGGCGCACTACATGCCCTTCGGCCCTCAATATTGTGCCAACTTCTGGAACCAATCTGAAGCCCATCTAACCAACAGTATTCCATTATCGTCCATATGCCTATACAATGACCATTTAAATACCCTTAAAGTTGGTGAGTCTACTACTGTTGCAGACAGTGCGTTCCACGCCCCCTACTACTCTCTGAATTAAGAAGCTACCTCTGATATCTGTCCTACACCTATCTCCCCTCATGCAAGGCATTGCCATCCGAGGGAAAAGCCTCTCAACCCATCTCACCCTGTGCTTATCTTATATGCCTCAATTAATTAGCCTCAAACATTTTCTCTCGAACGAAAACAGCTTCAAGTCCCTCAGCCGTTCCTTGTAAGACCTTCCCTCCAGACCAAGTGACATCCTCGTAAATCTCCTCTGAACCCTTTCCAAAGCTTACACATCGTTGCTGTAATGTAGTGACCTGAACTGGAACCAATACCCCAGGTGTGGCCACCCACTAGTTTTGTACAGCTGCAGCATGATCTCATTGTTCCGAAACTCAATCCCTCTACCAATAAAAGCTAACCCACCGAATGCCTTCTGAACAAACTTATCAACCTGAGTGACAATTTTCAGGGATCAATGTACATAGACACTGAGATCTCTCTGTTCACCGACACTACCAAGAATCTTACCGTTAGCCCAGTAATCTGTGCTCCTGTTACTCCTTCCAAAGTGAATCACCTAACACATTTCCGTATTAAACTCCTTTTGCGAACTCTCAGTTTATCTCGGCAGTTTATCTATGCCTCTCTATAACCTACAACATCCTGCATCACTATCCACAACTTTACCAACCTTAGTGTAATCCGCAACTTCACTCATCCATCCTTCAATGCCCTCATCCAGGTCATTTATATAAATGACAAGCAACAGTGGATCCAAAACACATCGTGGTGTTTCCCCACTAGTAACTGAATTCCAGGATGTATATTTCCCATCAACCACTACTCTCTGTCAACATTCATCGAGCCAATTTCGATCCCAATTGCGAAATTACCAACAATTCCATGCCTCTGTATTGTCTGCAATAACTTACCATGGGGAGCCTTAACAAACTTATCAAAACAAGCCTTACTGTAATCCAAAAACACTGCATCAACTGCTTTACCCTGATCCACCTCATTGCTCACCTTCTCAAAGAACTCAGCGGTTTGCGATGCACGACCTATCCTTCAAAAAACCGTGTTGACTATCCCTCATCAATTTATTCATCTCCAGATGGTTTTAAATCCTATCTCTTATAAGCCTTTCCAACACTTCACCCAGAATCAAAGTAAGGCTCACAGCTCGTATAATTACCAGGGTTTTCTCTGCTTCCCTTCATGGACAAGGGGACAACATTTGCTATCCTCCAGCCTTCTGGCACTATTCCTGCAGACAATGACAACATAAAGATCAAAGCCAAAGGCTCGGCAACCTCCTTCCTGGCTTCGCAGAGTATACGAGGATAAATCCTACCCAGCCCAGGGGACTTAGCCAGCTTTACACTTTGCAGAATTGCTAACACCTCCTCCTTCTACAATTCAATCCGATCTAGTTATGGACTCCACTAGCCTGGGGTAAAGGTGTTGGCTAATCAACTTAACTTTATCCCTCATGGTTTTCTAAACCTTTATATGATTACCCCTCAGCCATCTACGCCCAATGGAAATACAAAGGACAATGATAGAAATAGCTCTGCTCGTGTCCCTGCCACTACTTTGCCACAATGTTCTGGGGTACACTTGTTCAGGACCTAGGGCTTTTTCTACCTTTGTGTTCTAAGACTGCCAGCACCCCCTCTTCTGTAATGGCGTCTCTTTTCAAGACATCACTGTTTCTTTCCCTTTGTTTCTTAGTCTTTGTCCACAGTGCGTTCTGATATGAAATATTCATTTAGGATCGCGCCATCTCCTGTGGTTCCACATATGGATGGCCTCACTGATCTTTGAGTGGCCCTATTGTCTCTCCATTTGTTTTTTCTGTCCTTGTATGCTATAGAAAACTCTTTGCATTCTCCTTTATCTTTTCTGCCAAAGCTATCTCATTACCCCATGTTGCTTTCCAGCTTATCCAGATTCTCGGATTCTGTCAAACTCTCCAGCATCAGTAACATCTTCGTCAATCTTTGCTCCAATTACAATTTCAGATAATGCTTCCTAAATCAGGATGATCAAAATTCTATGTAATACTCCAAACCTGTGCTGACTACCCCCAATTAATCCTTGCTTTGCAAATGCATGTAACTCCTGTTCAGCAGAATCACTCCCAACAACTTACGCACCACTGACATCAAGCTAATTGGTGTTTATGTCCTTGGCTTTCCCCTGCAGACTTTTTAAAATATTTGCACAACATCAGCCACACTCCAGGCTTCCAGCTCATCACCTGTGGCTGCCAGTGATAGAAAAATCTCTTTATTTGACCCCACAATTTCTTCCTGAGCTTCCCACAATATCCAGTTATGTACTTGATTAGTTCCCAGGGATTTCTCTACCTTTTATGCATTTTAAAACGTCCAGTACCTCCTGTTCTGTAATGTGGACTCTTTTGAAGATATCATTGTTTATTTCCCTGACTTTGCCAGTCTTTCTTCACAGTAAGTTGAAACGTGAAATTTTCGTTTAGGATCTCAGCCATCTCCTCTGGTTCCACACTTGTTTGGCCCCATTGATCATTAAGGAACCATATTCCGTCCGTATTTAATCTTCTGTTGTTAACATACTTATATTTTCCTCAGTTTGATCTGCGAGAGCTTTCTGTGGTTCCCTTTGGGCCCACCTGATTTCCCACTTAAGTGTATTACTCCACCGCAATGTTCTTCAATGGATTCCCTTAATCCAGCTGGCTATATGTTACATGTGCCCCCTTTCTCTTGATGAGAACCTCAATATCTCCAGTCATTCAGTGTTTCGCAGTTGTATCAGCATTATCCTTCACACTAACAGGAATATGCTGGCCTGAACTCTCTCATTTTATCTCAATTTTGAAAGCTTCCCATCTGCCTGACGTCCCTTTACTAGCAAATAGCCTCCACAATCAATTGTTAAATGCTCTTGACTAGTATCTTCTAGATTCAGGCAAGGCCAGTTTTGATCATTAACTTGTGAACCAGGCATGTTCTTTTCCATTGCTATTTTCAAACTAATATGATTGTTGTGACTTGATAAAGTGTTTCCCCACGAACACCTCAGTCCCTTTCTCTACCTTGTTTCCCAAGCGAAGGTCAGGTTATACCCCTTCCTGCAGTCCGACCATTGACATTCTGACTGGGACAGTTTTGTTGAACATGCCTAACAAATCCCTCCCATCCAAGCTCTGAACACTCTGGCAGCCCTAGTCTAAGTTTGGAAAGTTAAAATCCCCAACCATTACAACCCTATCATTCTTACAGATATCTGAGATCTCCCGACATATTTGCTGCTCAATTTTCCCACTGACTATAGAGAGCCTGTAGTGCAGTCATACCAAAGTGATGACCAATTTTTAATTTCTCATTTCCACCATTACAGCATCACTGGGCGATCCCCAGGAATATCCTCTCTAAGTGCTGCAGTGATACTTCACTGATCAAAAACTCCACTCCCCCTCCGCTCTCACCTCCTGTTCCTTCCATCCTGTAGAATCTATACCCTGGAACATAGGCCTGTCAGTCCTGTCCCTCCCTCAGCTGTATTTCTGTAATATCTATGGTGTCTCAGTCCCATGTACCCGTCCATGCACCAAGTTCATCTGCCTTTCCTGTTAGGCCTGTTATGTTGAAATAAAGTTGTTTAATTGATCAGTTTTCTCTCATTGCCTGCTGTGTTCTTGCCTCCCTTGTCTATTTATATGTCTCTTTTGAAATTCTGTCCCAGCCTCAACCTTCAGATTGTAGCCTGAAACCATCCCCTTCACTGTGGGCAACACACTCACCTTTCATGTCATCTGCAAACCTGATAATGATACCTTCTGCTTTCACATCCAAGGTATTCATGTACATACAAACAGCAATGGCTCCTGCACAGATCCCTGTCGTATAGCCACTGTTGAAAGAATTTCAAACACAAAACCAACACTCCACCAATTGTGGATCCGATTTACCAACTTGCCTTGGATCCCATTCGTCTGTTGGACCAGCCTTCCATGTGGGACCTTGTCAAAGGCCATACTGAACTCCAAGGAATCCACATCATCTGCACAGCCCTCATCAATTTTATTATTCGTGATTTCAAAGAAAACTCAGCTGAATTTATCAGACAGGATCTTCCTTTACCAAATCCGTGCTGACTATCTCTAATTGTTTCCTGCCTTTCCAATTAGTGATTCATTCTGTCCCTCAGAATTGTTTCCAATAATATTCCTCCCCCTGCTGTCAGACTATCTACTCTGTAATTACCTGGCCTATCCCTCCTGCCCTTCTTGAACACAGCAACCACATTAGCGATCCTCCAGTCATTCAGCACTTCACCTGTGGCCAGCAAAGTGTTAAATATATCCGCCGGAACCCGGGCGATCTCCTCCCTTACCTCCCATAGCCGCCTGGGATATATTTCATTGGGCTTTGGGATTTCTCCACCTTTATGCCTGAGAAAACATTTAATACCTCCTCCTTATTGATCTTAACATATTCTCGAACCTCACCTTCTCAACAGAAATCCCCGGCTGCAATGCCTTTCTCCTGTGTGAACACAGACGGGAAGTATTAATTGAAGAACATCACCTACTTACGTTGGCTCCATGCACAGATTGTCCCTTTGGTTTCCAGCAAGATGCAGTCTTTAGCTGGGAATCCTCTGACTATAGTCACAAAATATCCTGTAGCTTTTCCTTAATACTGTATACCAAGGATATTTCATGGCCATTGCTTGCCCCTTATTTTTAAGGACCCCCCTGCCCTCTCTATACTTGTGAATGACTTCACGTGATTTTATTGCACTGTATGTTCTTTATCAAACTCACGCTATCACTTGATCAGTATTCACTGGACTTGCTGCCTTTGTCATTCCCATTTTATTAGCACACAGGCCATGGATTCTCACTGTTTCACTTTAACATATTCCACTTTCCACATATAGCCGTAACTGCAAACAGTTCAAGCCAGTCTCTGTTTGCCACATCCTGTCTCAGTATCGGAGACTCAGTTGTGAGGGGGACAGACAGGAGACTGTGTGGCTGCAGAGGAGACCCCGGGGGGTGTGCTGCCTCCCGGGTACCAGGGTCAAGGATGTCTCTGAGCGGTTACTGAACATTCTGAAGGGGGCGGGTGGTGGTGAACAGCCAGAGATCATTGTGCACATCGGTCCACATGACAGGGGTAGACTAAGTGATGGGGTCCTGTGCAATGAGTATCGGGTGTTAAGTAAGAAGTTGAAAAGCAGGACCTCAAGGGTAGTGATCTCCAGATTACTCCCAGTGCCACATGCCAGTGAGGATAGACATAGAAAGATAGGACGGATGGATGTGTGGCTGAGGAACAGATATCGGGGGCAGGGTTTTCAGTTCTTGGATCATTGGGATCTCTTCTGGGATAGAGGTGACCTGTCAAAGGGGGGCGCGGGTTGGACTTGAACCAGAGGGAAATCAGTATCCCTTGGTTGGGGGTGGGGGGAAGGTTGGCTGACTGGCAACGCACGAGACCTGACTGGTAAGGCAGATGAGCTCAGAGCATGAATTGGCTCTGTGGACTGGGATATTCCAGCGTAACAGAAACATGGCTGACAGATATAGGACAAAGATACAATGCTGGGCATGGAACAGCTACATTCAAGGCTTCAATCCCACCATCTTGTGATGGTCCTGCTTTCCCCTCTGCTGTACGGTCCTCACTGAGACAGCACAGGTGATCCCAGGCATTAATCCTAGTCCATGCTGTATTAGTGATCTCTGTAATATCCTCCAGTCCCGATAATCCTTCCTCTGTTTGGAATCTCCTCTAGTCCACACACGGCTCTCTGCCTCTGTCAGGTTCGCTAACCAGTAACACCCTAATACCTAAACTCCTCCAGTAGATACTAAATTCCTTCATCCCTGTAAATTCTGACAGTCCTGTCTATCCCTGTAAGCTCCTCCTACCAATACCACCCTCCATGTCAATGAATTTGCCTTTAACCACCCCATCCGTCCCTATCTGGGTAAACTTCGCCAGCTCCTCCAATCCTTCCTTATCTGTGAAAAATTATTCAGTCCATTGAGCTGTCCAGATTTGTGTAATCCCTACAAGACCTGAAATACCTCCCTGTCTTTATAACTATGTCAGGCTCCTACCTAAGAATCTCACTATATGTGAAATCTCCCAAGGGATCCTGACCTTAGGAACCTCCTCCACCTGTTAATATCCTCCAACGCTGTGGATACGATCCAGTTCTACCGTCCCTAACATGGAATGTAATCTCTACAATCCTAATGATGCCAATAAACTCTTCCTCTCTCAATCAGACTCAGTCTCTGTAAACTCTAGTAGTCCCTACTCCCCTTGCATGTAATCTCCTTCAGACATTGCAAATCTTTATACCTTTAATGTGCTCCCCTTATCACTACACTAGTTATTTCTGTTACCTTCATGAGCTACCGTAATTGCCACTGTGACTCTCACCATGTTCCATCCCTACATCCTTCCGTTTCTCTGAAAAGTCCTCCTTATTCTTAAAACCCTCCCTCTCTATGTCACCTGTTCAAGTTTCCACAACCCTCCCTATCTCTGGAGAAACTATATAGTTAAAGCTGCTGCAATAACCTCAAATCCTCCTGATCTTACTAACTCCCTTTAGTTATGAAACTCTCCCCATCTCTGTAACATACTATCCTACAGGGTTGAAAGCCCTCCCTATCCTTGCTCCTCCAGTCCCTAGAGCTGTCCCAGTCTTTGTAACTTTGTCCTGCACCTTCAAACCTCCTGGTTGCTGAACCCTCTTCAGACACTGCACTTGGTCTATTTCTGTTACTTACCCCTGCTCTTAGAAATCCCCCTGTCTGTATGATCCCCTGCAGTCTCTGCAATGCTCTCTATCTCTGACCACCAACTGCTTCGATAACTATCCCTACATTTTTTACCATTTCCAGTTCCTTCAGCACCTTCTATAGTTGCAAACTCACCATTTCCCAAGGCTACTCCACTTCGAACAATGGCTGTCATAATCTGAAGTCCACACTCTCTCTAACCTGGAACTCTCTCTATAATCCGTTAACATCTGCAGCCACCACTGCGGTCTGTACCTTTCTTTGCTCCTCCAGCCCTATTAAGCTTCCCATTATTGCATTAACTAAAGCCTGTATATCTTAGTACTGTCCCAAAAGTTTTCATGTCACTGCTAATTGCTTCAGCCCTGCCACTATCTCCATAAACATCTACAGCCCTTAAAGCCCTCCCTTTCTGTGTAACCTCTTCCAGTCCTGACAACACCCCAATCTATGCAGCCCCTTTAATTTTCACTTGTTGGGTAATCCCTTGGAATCCCTGACGATTTCCCGATCTTAGCACAAACCCCAATCTTTGTGACTCTCCGTTGTCATGAGACTCACTTTCAATGTCAGCTCACCCAATCCATACATCTGTAACCTCCTTATCCTTCTCTAATTCATCGATCTTAATCTATTTAAACCTCTCCCCCCCCCCCCACCCCCCAACCCTCATGACCACAGGAACCTCTTTCAGTTTGTGCAATCTTCCCCATCTGTGTAACTGTCTCCAACCCAGTAACCTGGCATTCTCCATTGCCTTCCTATCTATGTAGCCTTCAGAACCTGGAAGCTGCCTTATAGCTGTAAATGTCTTCCGTCACTACAACGTTCCATATCTCTGATAGTATATACAATACATTTCTCCCTGAAACACCCACAGTCTCTGCCTTTCAGACTGCCTGACTATCCCTACATCCATCCCTATCCCTATCTCCAGAATGTAATCCAGCTCCCTCTATCTCTGTGAATTCCTCCAATCCCCAAACACCTTTGTCCCACTGACCTTCTTGACCAGATGTAACTCTGTTTAACTCTAAAATCCTCGAGCCCCTGTCAGCCTTCCTATCTCTGTAACCTCTACCCATCTGTTCAACCCCCCACTACTGAGGAATGACTTCCTGTATTCGCCACAAGGCAGATGGAATGACAGTGAACAGATATGATAGAACTGTCATTCCAGAGATGTAGCTGCAGAATCGCCATCGCTGGGAAGGGAATATTGAAGTGTTGTGGGGTTGAGTCATAGAGTCAATGAGATGTACAGCATGGAAACAGATCCTTCAGTCCAACCCATCCAGGCTGACCAGATATCCCCACCCAATCTAGTCCCAAGAGGCAGACTAGGCAAAACATCAACAAGTTGTGAAGAAAGGATGAGGTTAATGCATTAATGAGACAGTTACGTGGATCTGAAGATCTAAAGTTGGAGTCCAGTTGAGTGGAGCTGAGAATAAGCAAGCAGCAGCAATCATTAGCAGGAATTCTTCTATATGCACCAACCAGTGATGGTAATGTCAATGTGATTACAGTCAGGACACTGAATGTACTTGTAGCAAAGGCAGTACAGTGACTGTGTGTGACAGTGGTCTCCATCCCAACTGGATAACTAATGAGTATCAGGGCTGTAATGGATGGATTCCTGAATTGTATACGAGATGGTTTTCTATAACATAATATCAAGGAACCATCAACAAATTTGTCTTGTGTAGATCAAATGCTGTTTAATAATAAATATCCAATAATGCCATTATAAAGGAGTTTTCTGAGCAGAGACCCATAATGTTATGTAAGACATACTGAGTTTGAGTTCAGACCACGAGATGTAGGAGCGGAATTAGGCCATTTGGCCCATTGTGTATGCTCTGCCCTTCAATCAGATCATGCTTGATCTGATGATCCTCTACTCTATTTACCTGCGTTTTCTACAAAACTCTTGTTTCTCTGTTTAATTAAAATCTGACCATCTCTGCTTTAAATATTCTTAAGGACGCAGCCTCGGCAGCCCCCGGCAGTCAGAAATTCCCACAGAGTCACTATCCTCTGAGTGAAGACATTCCTCCTCATCTCCAGCTTAAATGGGTGGGCCCTTGCTGGGATTTTCTGCCATCTGGTTACTGATTCTCACACAATTGAAATGAAAGGTAGTGACAAATATAATTATTGCAGGTGAAATGAAAATTGGTGGAGTTGGGATTAATAAGGTGATCCAAGGTTGCAGGAGGTTACAGATCAGTTGGAAAGATGTGCAGAGAAATGGCAAATTGGACAAGTGTTAGATGATGTCAAAGTCAAGATGAAAGTTAGCATCCTGAGGGACATTGATATACAGAAGGATCTTGGTGCAAGCCAGGAACTCCCTGACAATGGCAACAGAAGTGTTTCAGATGGGAAAGAAAGCAACGGAAACACTGGCCTTCATCGGTCACAATGTTGAGTATAGTGGGTTACATCTGATGTTGTAATTGTACAAAACTTCTGTTTGGCCACATTTGGAGTACCGTGTGCAGTTCTCATCTCCAAACAATAGGAAGGATGTGGAGGCTTTGGAAAGGGTACAAAAGGGGTTTATCAGCATGTCACCTGTGTTATGTTTTTAAGGGTGTGTTAGGTGTTAAGAGGAAATTAAACAAAGTTGGATTGCTTTGTGAGAGTATCAGAGGGTGACAGGCGAACAGGTACAGGGATATAACGTTAGGACAGGGACAGATAATGTAGATAGTCAGAATCTCTTTTCCAATGTGTAAATTTCAAATACTAGAGCGCAGAGGTTTAAGGTGAGAAAGAGAAAGTTTAAATGAGGTGTGTGAGGCAAGTTTTTTTTTCTTTCCAGAGAGTGGAAGTTTTCGAGGAGAAAGTGAGGACTTCAGATGCTGGAGATCAGAGCTGAAAATGTGTTGCTGGAAAAGCGCAGCAGGTCAGGCAGCATCCAAGGAGCAGGAGAATCGACGTTTCGGGCATGAGCACTTCTTCAGGAATGAGGAAAGTGTGCCCAGCAGGCTAAGATAAAAGTTAGGGAGGAGGAACTATGGGGATGGGCGTTGGAAATGTGATTGTTTGGAAGGAGGTCAAGGTGAGGGTGATAGGCCGGAGTGGGGATGGGGGCAGAGAGGTCAGGAAGAAAATTGCAGGTTAGGAAGGTGGTGCTGAGTTTGAGGGTTTTGACTGAGACAAGGTGGAGGGAGGGGAAATGAGGAAACTGGAGAAATCTGAGTTCATCCCTTGTGGTTGGAGGGTTCCTAGGCAGAAGACGAGGCGCTCTTCCTCCAACCGTCGTGTTGCTATGGTCTGGCGATGGAGGAGTCCAAGGATCTGCATGTCCTTAGTGGAGTGGGAGGGGGAGTTGAAGTTGAGGTTGAGCCACGGGGTGGTTGGGTTGGTTAGTCCGGGTGTCCCAGAGGTATTCTCTGAAATGTTCCGCAAGTAGGCGGCCTGTCTCCACAATATAGATAGAGGAGGCCACATCGGGTGCAGCGGATGCAATAAATGATGTGTGTGGAAGTGCAAGTGAATTTGTGGCAGATATGGAAGGATCATTTGGAGCCTTGGAGGGAAGTAAGGGGGGAGGTGTTGGCGCAAGTTTTGCATTTCTTGCGGTTGCAGGGGAAGGTGCCGGGAGTGGAGGTTGAGTTGGTGGGGGCTATGGACCTGACGAGTGAGTCACGGAGGGAGTGGTCTTTTCGGAACTCTGATAGGGGAGGGGAGGGAAATATATCCCTGGTGGTGAGGTCCATTTGGAGGTGGCGGAAATGACAACGGATGATACGATGTATATGGAGGTTGGTGGGGTGGTAGGTGAGGACCAGTGGGGTTCTGTCCTGGTGGCGATTGGAGGGGTGAGGCTCAAGGGCGGAGGAGCGGGAAGTGGAGGAGATGCGGTGCAGGGCATTGTCGATCACGTCTGGAGGAAATTGCGGTCTTTGAAGAAGGAGGCCATCTGGGTTGTACCGTTTTGGAACTTGTCCTCCTGGGAGCAGATGTGGCGGAGACAAAGGAATTGGGAATATGGGATGGCGTTTTTACAGGGGGCAGGGTGGGAGGAGGTGTAGCCTAGGTAGCTGTGGGAGTCAGTCGGTTTATATTAAATTTCCATGTTGATTCGGTCGCCCGAGAGAAATGGAAAGATCTAGGAAGGTGAAGGAGGAGTCTGTGATGGTCCAGGTGAATTTGGGGTCGGGGTGGAAGGTGTTAGTAAAGTGGATGAACTGTTCACCCTCCTCGTGGGAGCACGAGGCAGCGCCGCTATAGTCATCGATGTAGCGGAGGAAAAGGTGGGGGGTGATGCCAGTGTAGCTGCGGAAGATGGACTGTTCCACATATCCTGCGAAGAGGCAGGCATAGCTGGGGCCCATGCGGGTGCCCATGGCTACTCCTTTGGTTGGGAGGAAGTGGGAGGATTGGAAAGAGACGTTATTCAGGTTGAGGACCAGTTCAGTCAGTAGAAGGAGGGTGTCAGTGGAAGGGTACTGGTTGGTACGGCGGGAAAGGAAGAAGCGGAGGGCTTTGAGTCCTTCGTGAAGGGGGATGGGGGTGTACAGGGACTGGATGTCCATGGTGAAGATAAGGCATTTTGGACCCGGGGAAGCGAAAATCATGGAGGAGGTTGAGGGCATGGGTGGTGTGCCAAACGTAGGTGGGGAGATCTTGGACTCAGGGGGACAGGACCGTGTCGAGGTATGCAGAGATGAGTTCGGTGGGGCAGGAGCAGGCTGAGACAATGCGTCGGCCGGGGCAGTCAGGTTTGTGGATTTTGGGCAGGATGTAGAAACGGGCAGTGCGAGGTTGTGGGACTATGAGGTTGGAGGCGGTGGATGGGAGATCCCCTGAGGTGATGAGGTTATGGATCGTCTGGGAGATGATGGTTTGGTAGTGGGATGTGGGTCATGGTCAAGGGGGCAGTAGGAGGAGGTGTCCATGAGCTGGCGTTGAGCCTCAGCGGTTTAAGGTCGGTGCGCCTAACTACTACTGCGCCTCCCTTGTCTGCCGGTTTGATACTGAGGTTGGGGTTGGAAGAGAGTGGAAGTTGCCAAGTGGGGTCATAGAAACAGAAATGTGAGTAAAGTTTTGAAGTGACATTTAGACAGAAACATGAACGGCCAGAGAATAGAGGGACATGGACAATGTACATACAGATGGGATGAGTTGAGAATGATATCAAGGTGGGCCGAAGGGCCTATTGCTGCACTGTTCTAGTTTCTAACTTCCCAGCACTTAACCAGTCAAAGCACTTCAGAATCTTGCATGTTTCATTAAGTTTCTCTCTAATTTTTCTCCACTTCAATGGGTTCATTCTCAATCTACTCCACCTCTTATTATGTACTCTCTCCATTTCCAACATCAGCCGAGTGGACCTTCTTTGGCCTGCCTCTGATACAAGAATATCTTTCCTTTGGGCACACACACTGTTCATAATGTTCTAGGTGTAGTCTGATTTGTACCTTGCATCATTTTAGTAAGACCTCCCTATATACTCCAGTCCCTTTGTAATAAATGGCTGCCTTTGATTTGCCTTCTCTATTACTTGATGACCCTGTAAGCTACATTTTTTCAGATTGATAAACAAGAACTCCCACAACCCTTTATATTTCCAGTCTAAAAACAAGTACTATTAGCCTGACAGTAAGTCAGGAGCATTGTGAAATGAGTAAGAAACGACATATCAATAAAAAAATAACTGGACCCTTAGAAACACATTTTATAAAAGAGAATTTGTTTTTGAGCCTGTTGGATTTATTTGTTGTGTGAATATAAATGGCAGAATAGATAAGGGTGTTGGGAGGGTGGGGTGATGGTACGGACAATATGGTTTATTTGAATTTTCAGAAACCTTTGTGCAAGTTTCAATAAGGGCTAAAGAGTAACTTGGTAGAGAATAGGGCCCCTTACATATCAATAAGGTCACCTATGTGTGGAACCAGAGGAGATGGGTGAGATATTAAATTTAAAAAAACAACTCTTGTCAGTATTTACTCGGGAGAAAGATATGTAAGCTCCGGAACGTTGGGAAATAAATTGCGATGTCTTGGAAAGAATCCTCAACAGAGAAGAGAAAGTGCTGGAATATTAAAACAAGTAAAGGTAGATCTATTCTTAGTAGCTCATTAGGTCGATCTGAGAATATTTTGGGAAACTAGGGAAGAAATTGTGGTGTCCCTAACAGAGATATTTTAATTTATATTATCAACAGACGCAGTGATGTGCCGAAAGACTGGAGGTCGGCTAATGCTGTTCCATCACTTGCAGGGAAAAGCCAGGAAATTACAGCCCCGTGAGCCTAGTGATGGGGAAGTTGTTGGAGGGGATTCTGAGAGAAAGGAGCTCCTTACATTTACAGAGGCAAGGGCTGATTCGAGATGGTCAGCATGGCTTTGTGAGTGGGAAACTGTGTTTCACAAACCGTATTGACTCTTCGAGGAGGTGACCAAGAGATAGAGGAAGGAAGAGCAGTGAACATTGTCACGTGGACTTTAGCGAAGCATTGAACAAGGTTCAAAGGGATGTAGAACATCTCGTCAAGAGGAAGAAGGAAGCTTACTTAAGGTTGAGGACGCTAGGATTGTTAGACCTCTATAGGGTTATATGAGGGCGGCACGATGGCTCAGTGGTTAGCATGGCTGCCTTATAGCACCAGGGACGCGATATCGATTCCAGTCCCGGGCGACTGTCTGTGTGGAGTTTACATGTTCTCCCCATGTCTGCGTAGGATTCCTCCAGTTTCCAACCAAAGATGTGCAGATTAGGTGAATCAGCCATGGTAAATTACCCATAGTGTTCAGGGATGTGCAGGATTGACACATTAGTTAGGGTAAATGGAGAGTAATAGGGTGGAGGAATGGTTTTGGGCGGGATGTTCTTCGGAGGGTCCGTATGGAGTTTTTTGGGCCAAATAGCCTGTTTCCACAATCTGGGGACTCACTGAAGGTAGCCAGGAAGGATCTGAAGAATGGACTTAGGACAGCTAGAATGGGACATGAAAAATCTTTTTTGGGAAGGACTAAGGAAAACCGTAAGGCATTTTCCACTTATGTGAGGAACAAGTGGATGGTCAGCGTGAGGGTAGGGCCGGTCAGGCATAGTGGAGGGAACATGTGCCTGGAGTCACAGGAGGTAGGGGAGGACCTTAATGAATACTTTGCTTCAGTATTCACTTCTAAGAGGGACTTTGTCATTTGTGAGGACAGCGTGTAAAGGACTGATATATGTGAATAGGTTGATGTTGAGAAGGAGGATGTGCTGAGGATTGTGTAAAACATAAAGATAGATAAGTCTATTGGACCAGACCAGATATGTCCAAAGTTACTGCAAGAGAAGGGATTGCTAATGGCGATGACCTTTGGACCCACACTAGGAGAAAAGGCTTGAAGAAGAGCTTATGCGCGAAACGTCGATTCTCCAACTCCTTGGATGCTGCCTGGCCTGCTGTATTTTTCCAGCACCATATTTTTCAACTTTGCACCCACACTGTCCACCCGAGTCATACCAGATGATTACAGGGCGGCACATGTTGCTCCCTTGTTCAAGAAAGGGAATAGGGCTAATCCTGGGAATTACAGACCTCCACTTTCTTATGTCTGTGGTATGCAAATTATTGGAGAGGACTCTGAGAGAGCGGCTTTATGACTCCGTAGAAAACCATAGTTTGATTAGAGATACTCAGCATGGCTTTGTAAGGGACAGGTCATGCCTCACAAATCTTATTGAATCCTTCGAGAATGTGACAAAACGCATTTATGGCTCATTCAGAAAATACAGAGGCATGGGATACAGGGAAACCTGTCTGTCTGGATATGGAATTCCTGCCTCATAGAAGACAGAGGGCGATAATAGATGGGAAGAATTCAGCATGGAGCTCGGTGACCAGTGGTGTTCTGCAGGGATCAGTTGCAGGACCTCTGCTCTTTGTGATTCTTTTTTAAAAACTACATGAATGTGGTTGTGGAAGAAGGGGTTAGTAATTTTGCCAATGACATAGAGGTTGGTGGAGCGGTGGATAGTGCGGAGGTCTGTTGTAAGTTGCAACAAGATATTGACAGAATGCGGAGCTGGGCTGAGAAGTGGCAGATGGAGTTTAATCTGGAAAAGTGTGAAATGATTCATTTTGGAAAGTCAAACTTGAATGCAGAATACAGGGTTAAAGGCAGAATACTTGACAGTGTTGTGGAACAGAGAGATCTTGGTTTCCACATCCATCTATCCCTCAAAGTTGCCATCCAAGCTCTTAGGGTTGTTGAGAAGGAAAATGTTGTGTTGCCTTTCAATTGCTGTGGGATTGGGTTTTCAAGCCGTGAGGTTATGCTGCAGCTCTATAGAGCCATGGTTAGACCCCACTTGGAATATTGTGTTCAGTTCTGATCCCCTCATTACAGGAAGGCAATGGAGGCGTTATGGTGGGAAAATTGGAGGTTTACCAGAATGCTGCCTGTACTGGAGAGCACGTCTTACGAAGAAAGGTTCAGGGAGGTAAGCCTTTGGTCATTGAAGTGAAGAAGGGTGAGGGGAGACTTGGTAGAGGTGATCAAGATGATATGAGACATAGATAGAGTGATTAGTGAGAGACTTCTTTATACCATGGCATACATGGCTATTGGCAGTGGGCATAAATAATTTTAAGGTGATTGTTGGATGGGTAAAGAGAAATTTCAGAGAAAGATTCTTGACACAAAGAGTGTTGCGTGGTTGGAATGCACTGCCAGCGGTGGTAGGAGAGTCAGATACATGAGGGACATTTAATAGACTCTTGAATAGGCACATGAATGGCAGTAAAATGAAGGTATGTAGGTTAGTTTGATTTTACAGACGGATAAAAGGTTAGCATGGCATCATGGCCGAAGGGTTTTGTCCTGTAATGTTCTGTGTTCTACGTTCCATGTGGTAAACTGGGTAAGAAGCCTAGACCACTGTAAAAGGATACGGCATTCAGGAGGAACGAGGAAAATGGATACAAAATTGGGCTTGATGGTAGGAGCCAGAGGGTGATTGGAGACATGATGTTATTCTGACTGGAGAGATGTGACCAGCGGTCTAGTGGGTCCCCTGTTGTTTGTCATTTGGATAAATGGTTTGGATGGGAATATTGATTTCCCGGTAAGTAATTGTTTTGGGTGTCACTGAAATTGGTGGGAAAGTGGACAGTGAAGAAGGTTATCTATGATACAACAGGATGAACAGTACTGCTGGGATAGTGGGCTGAAGAATAGCAGATGGAGTTTAATTAGATAAATGTGAGGTGTTCCATTTTGGTGAAACAAACCAGGGTGGGACTTGTACAGTTAATGTTTGGGCCCTGGGTAGTGTTATCAGTCAGAGACCCAGGGATGCAGGTACACAGCTCCTTGAGATTGGCAATACTGGTAGACAGGCTGGTGAAGCAGGTGTTTGGGATGGTTACCTTCATAGGGTAAAGCATTGAGAGTCGAAGTTGGGATGTCATTTTGTGGCTGTACAGGACATTAGTGCGGCCTCCATAAAAGCATTGTTGATCAGTTGAAGAACTCCTCTGGTTCACTTAGCTTCTTTTAGGGAAGGACATCTGACATTCCAACCTGGTCTGGCTGACATGTGACTCCAGACCCACAGCAATATGGCTGACTCTGAGCTACCCTCTGGGTAATTAGCAGTGGGCAAAGAATGCTGGTCCAATCACCCTCATCCCATGAATGAATAAATAAATATACATACGTCCCTCCCTACATTTGCAAACCCCTCCAGCTGCAGCTGGCTTTGTCACACTGTTCAGGCCCGGACCACTCTCTCACCACCTCCAGCATCTTCACCTCTCCCTGTTCCTATTGTGTCATTAAATCCTGACAATGATTCCCCTTACCATTGCACTCCCCCCTGCCAGCAGACCCTTTGCAATTCCTTTAAAATTTACTGCTTGAACTCCCTCTCATTTCAGGATTTTAAGTACTTTGTGGTAATCTTCTAAGCCTCATAATCTGATATGATCCATTTTGTCCTGAGTGAGGGATGGGTGGGAATTTCTTGCTGAGGATTTTCTATTTCATTGGAACGTCCTTTTGTTGAGTGTTTTACACTGTTCCTTCAAATGTTTTCCACTGTTCATTTACAGACACATGTTTCAGTCTGTTTAGCCTGATTACCTTCGTCAGTTCTCTCAACCTCATGTCATTGGCTGTTTTTGTTTCCAGATGTAGCTTGTCCTTTCTGTGATTCACTTTAAAACTTTGTATTTCTTTAAACTGCACTTTACACAATTTCCCAGAGGATCTCCCCAGGTGACATTACTCACTAAGTTTCATGACACAACGGTCGCACTGAGATAGTGACGTCCCGAGCCAGTTGCATAATGTGTTATTCAAAGAAACACTGAAAAAAAAATTCCACAATCTCTTCTTCGAATATCACTCAATCCAAAAATGTGCAGGTCAGATGAAATTGCCGTACTAAATTGCCCATAGTGCTAGATACAGTCGTCAAGGGTAAATATTGGGTTGGGAAAATGGCTCTGGGGAGGTTACTCTTCGGCAGGACAGTGTGGACTTGTTGGGCCAAATGGCCTGTTTTCATACCGTAGGAAATCTAACCCTAACAGGATCTAACCCTCACAGACCATCATGGGAGGTTAGAATTGAACCCAGATCGACGGTGTTGTGAGGCAGCATTGCTAACCACTGAGCCATTGTGCCGCTGAGCTGGTCAGTGCGAGGTCCATTGCTTTTTGTTGTCGATATCAATGATTTGGATGAGGATGTTTAAGGCATGATTAGTAAGTTTGCAGGTTAAACTAAAATAAGTGAGGAAGGTTCTCAGCAATTGCCACAGGGCCTTGATCAGCTGGGGAATTGGGCTGAGAAATGGCACATGGAGGTTAATATAAACAAGGGCGAGATCTTGCATTTTGTAAAGTCAAATCAAGACAGGGGTTTCATGGTGAATGGTAGAGCCTGAAAGAGGAACAGAGGGACCTTGGATTCCAGGTGCACGATTCTTTGAGAGTGGAGTCACAGATAGACAGGGCAGTGAAGAAAGCTTTTGGCACACTGGGCCCTTCATCAGTCAGAGTATGGACTATCGAAGTTGGGAAGTTATGTTGTAGTTGTGCAGAATGTTGGTGAGACCGCACTTGGAATATTGTGTTCAGTTTTACCCACCTTGCTATCAGAAGGATGTTATTAAACTGGAAAGAGTGCAGGAGAAAATTACAAGGATGTTGCCAGAACTCAACCAGAGTTATAGAGAGAGGTTGGGCACGGTAGGACATTTTCTTTAGTGTGTAGGAGACTGAGGCGTGTCCTTATAGATGTGTATAAGATCATAGGAGGCATGTATAGGGTGAATGCACTCAGTCTGTATCCAAGGCTTGGGGAATCGAGGACGAAACGGCATCTGTTTAAGGTGAAAGGGGAAAGATTAAAATGAAACCTGAGGGACAATGCTTTTACCCAGAATGTGGTACACATACGGAATGACCTACTAGTGGGAGTAGTCGAGGTGGATACATTTAGTAACGTTTAAAAGGCACTTGGACAAATGCATGGAGAGGAACATATTGGAAGGATATGGGCCAAGTTCAGGGAAATGGGGTTAGTGTGGATGGACCAGTTTGGGCCAAAGAGCCTATCTCCATGCTGTAGAACTCTATGACTCTATGAGTATACCCTGGTGTCCCACAATGCAGAAGCAGCCAAGGCAATAGGAACATGAGCCGGTACAAATGTGAAACAGTCCTGCAGAATTTGGCAGGAAGCCAGCCTGGCCTTGCCGTGAAGAATTCCTGGTACAGGAGCTGTGGTGAGAAGCCCATAGAGAACTGGGGAAGGAAGCTGGGAAAGCTCACTCCACTGCTGATAGCCTGGAGGACCCCCGGTTGGGATAAGGCATTTGGGATCCGGTCACCCCAGAGAAACCTACAGGCTGTGACAGAGCTAGGTCTCCTACACAATGAGCAGGACAAAACGTTTCAGGAAAATCTCACTCACATGGGACTACTCCAGTTACAATTGAGAAGAGTCAAATCCAGTGAAAGGAGGGTCTCAGGGGATGGGGAAGCAGCCTCAGGTCACATGGGCAATCTGGAAGGACAGTGTAGGGAGTTCCAAGCAGCTGTATGTGTCCTGTATGCCTGCAAAACTGAGCAGCATACATCAGGCCCTAGTTGGAGGTGCCAAGAGCAAATACAATCCCTAGGGAACCAGGGCTCCTCCCAGAATGGGATAATGTGTGCCTTTGTGGTTCTACCTCCCCAGGGAGATAACGACAGGCCCCACACTGAGACATCCACACCCGCTCACAGATAGGTACTCCCACTTCCTTTCTCCCAGGTAACTGCACCTTTTGCCCCCAGCCCTGACCCACAGCCGAACTCAGAATACATGAACCCTGAGATTACCCAGTGTCAAACAGCTGATGGTCTCACTCCATACACAACAGCCATTCCAGGCACCCAGCTGGTGGGCAGCAGCAAAAAGATCCCGTCTCTGGCACAGATCCATGTTTGGATGAGATTGACTGACAGTCTGTCATACACAGAGTGGACGCTGAGGAGCAAACCAAATGAATCGCCATGTGCCTTAGTCCAGCACGCCATTCAGCCCTCCCTGAGGGCCAACAGCTAGGGAGGGACATCCATGATGAGATGAAGGCAGCGGTCCTCACTGCTTGAGGGCAGGTTAAGGCAGATCCTGCAGAGGCGCTACATAAATGCAGAACAACAACCAGAGGAAAGCCCCCTCCCATGCCCCCATCAGCTTTACCCAGAGTCTCTGGGTCCAATTTGTCTGGGAATTCAGGGATATGACCTTCATCTCTCTTAACGATGAGAAACTGGGCCCGATTCTTTGTCTCGCATATCTCAGAAAGGAAGAGGGACACCTGGGATTCGACTCCTCAGACATCCCCTGTAATGAGGCTTGGGCCCTCTGTTAATTAATTGCTGAATAGGAAATAGAGTTTAGGGATTTCACATTCTGTTACTGGAGCTCAGGGATCAGAGGCGATTGGTAAGGTTTCCCTGAGAACGGATGCATGGTAGTGGGATACCAAGCACACAGCCTGGACAAAGGGGTCAGAGTTCGGTAGCGATATCCCAGGAAGCTCACCAGGGAGAATTCCTCAGAAACAAAATTAAAAACTGGATGAGACCAGGAGTTAAGGCTCTTCCCACAGCTTGTCCCACATACACCAGGCTCTCACAATGGGCTAGCCACTAAACCCAAAGGGAATTCCTTGTTCACTAACATTTATCACAAGCTGACAATAATCATAATGAATGCATCAGGGATACAGTAACCAGAGTGGCGTCCTTCCTCATTAAAATTATTATGTTCCCAACTGACCCACAGGATAATGGGACGAAAGATAGGGAAATTTCAGGGAAAACACAGAACCCAGAAAAGTAATTAACAGACAAAAGAAAAGAGAACCCCTTAATGATGTAGCCACGGTATACAGGGCAGGAGTGTTACTGGTCAGTACGTTGACTTGGCTAATTTGGAGATTAAATTCAGGATCCTGACCCAACAACTCTCTCACGAGCCTGAGAAAGACTGAATACAGAAGACCCAGAGGTGACCATGGGACAACTAGTGGAGAATCAGGCTAACCATCAGTTAGTGACCAAACTGGAGGGTCACGCCAACACGATTAACCAGATCATCCACTGACCAATCAGATGACAGTGAGCAGTAAAACCACACCCTTTGCAGTATATATGGTAACGGGATGATGGAACAGCTGAGGAAGGAGCTCAGGCAGGCCAGCCAAGGGAAAGTCCCATCCCGGGTTGGGGACACACAGCGTAAACATTTGTTCCAGGAGAACACCCACACGAACATCTCTAACTGTCAGTGACAGCAGCTCACCAAGGGCTGTGTTAATGACAGCTGTAAGGACAGTCTCAGTGGGACACTGGGCTTGGTGCTAGGGATTCCAAATATTCCGAGTGACAAAATTAGGATGAAGTCCAAACTATCGGAGTTTTACAAAAAAGGTATTTGGATGGGTGACCATGATTTCCTCCTACATACTGTGGAGATAGAGGGAACATCGACAGGGACCATACTCATGTAAATGTGAAGGAATAAGTCATACCTTGACATTCCCACAGCCTGTTATCCAAGAATTCGGCTGCTCTCACTTTGGTTGTGGTCCTAACCACACTCACCTTCATGTATCTCGGGATACCATTGGTTAGGATTGCAGGCTGCGACAGATGGGTACAATCATGGTGAATCATGCCTGGACACACCCCTAGGCGCTGGAAGGTAGATGGAACTCCCCGGGTGATCACCTTAGTTTCATTCATTTGCAGCGTTTGAGTGTTCCTGGCTGGGCCAGTATTGATTGCCTGTCCATAGTTGCCATTATGACAGATTGGCCATGTTAAATTGCCCATTGTGTCAAGGGATATTCGGGCTAGCTGGAATAGCCATAGGAAATGCAGGGTTTCAGTGATATCATTGGGAGAATGGGTCTGAGTTGGATTCTCTTCAGAGGGTCATTGTGGACTCAATGGGCATAACGGCCTGATTCTGTTCTGTCAATATTTTAAGATATCACTTATCAGCCATAAGACCATCGGTTCGACCATTGCACACAATGGCTTTTGCACAGACAGCTGGCTACTCTGACAACAAGCATGACCAGCTTTTAAAATTAGGTTTGTGATTTATTGCATAACCTTATTTCCATTCAAGTGGATGAGTTGAGGGAAATGTCACAACCTCCTCGCTAAAACACAGATTGGCCAAGTTAATCTCCCAAATCACAAAACCCGCACACTAGGCACAGTGGAAACACAGCATAATGTAAAAGGCAACAGTTATTCTGTACAGACTTATCCACCAAGCAAAGGAGGGCCCAGACAGGAAAGCTACACAAAGAAACTACCCGCAACAAGCCATCCAAATGATTGGCAATGCTTCAAACTATTAACGGATTCTCTTAATTGGTCAGAACGATAGAAAGTTCCGGAAAACCACCCAGAAATGAACAAAAACAGGGTTCATCTGCTGACTGATTCCTTGAATTTCTGGAAGTCTCTCTGGAGACCAACATGGCAAGAGACAGAGACTATCTGACCATCCAGAGAGAGAGGAAGAGAGAAAAATGTTTCGCAGACCCAGAAGCAGAACCAGAGAGAGAGAGAGAGAGAGAGAGAGAGAGAGAAAGGCTGAAACAAAACCCAGGAGCATGGCAGAGAGGGAATGTGAAAAACCATCGAGAGAGAGAGTTGTAACCAACTGGAATAACGAGTGTCACCCCTTCAATTTGTCCATGTTTTAACTCCTTTTTGACTCAGTCTGACTTTCCCCTTCTCTCCCTCTCTTTTCCTCTCTCTCTCTCTGTCCTTCTGTATCTCTCACTCTGTCTTACTCTCACTCTCTCTCTTTCCCTGTCTCTCTCTGCCCATCTTTCTCCCATCCCTTCTCCAGCCCTGCTCTCTCGATCTCTCTCTCTATTTTTCTCACCCTCCCTGCGGGATATAGGTAAAGTAGTGTTACTTCTGCTATCATAATTACTTATGCAAGGTAAATGAACTCACACCAGTATATGATTGTTTCAGCCAAGAGCTGAGTCACCAAAAATGAATGCTATGTGAAGGAAATACATTATTGTTTTGTATTAGCTAAAATGTGCATGCAAGAATGAAATGTGCCTGCAAACAATGGTAGATGTTCCAGACAAATAGATAAGGTACTGTGAGGGGAGAGGGTTAAGCTAGATATGCCTGTAAAAACAGTAGCTATAAGCATCTTATAGCTACTGGAAAGGCTAAGGCACTTGGGACTTTTCTCATTGGAGAAAAGAAGGCTTAGGGGAGATTTGATAGAGGTGTACAAGATGATTAGGGGTTTAGATAGGGTTGACAGTGAGAACCTTTTTCCGCGTATGGAGTCAGTTTTTACTAGGGGACACAGCTTTAAATTAAGGGGTGGTAGGTATAGGACAGATGTTAGGGGTAGAATTTTTACTCAGCGGGTTGAGTTCATGGAATGCCCTGCCAGTAGCAGTGGTGGACTCTCCCTCTTTAGGGTCATTTAAGCGGGCATTGGACAAGCATATGGAGGTTATTGGGCTAGTGTAGGTTAGGTAGGCTTTGGACGGCGCAACATCGAGGGCTGAAGGGCCTATACTGCGTTGTATTTTTCTATGTTCTATGTTCTATGTGTTTCCCGCTTCCGCAAAAACAAGAACAAACCACAATCAAGAAGTCATGAGGTCATAAGATCATGACAATTGAGGGAAACAGATGGTAGTGAAGAAGGATATACCTAACAATGGCCCACGGCAGGATGTAGTCAAAAGGCCTTGTGAGGCCAGAAATAAGCATTTTGTCACAGACAAGGCCGGATAAGACAAGAGATAAACAAGAGTAATGGGCGCTGGTCTTAGAGAGGTGGGAGATATAAACAGGGGAGGAGCAATGGGATTAAAGAATAGGAACCAAATTGCATAAATGTTGTGTACTAGTTGAATTCTGTGTGTGTGTGTGTGTGTGTGTGTGTGTGTGTGTGTGTGTGTGTCTGCCTTGTGGACAGCGGACGCCACACCGTCTTGCTATAAATGACACTACTGATTCAGATCTTGTCTTGGACTGAAATTATTGAAGTGAGTGAGCTTCGTTTCTCACCCTCCCATTCTGTTTTTCGCTATTTCAGACCTGAAAGATCTCACGCAATTTTGAACCCCGTCAAAAATACAATAGCCCTCATTTTCACTGTCCTCCCAAATTTATCCCCTTCCACAAATACCGTCCCTCCCAAATAAATGCCTCACAAAATACGCCCCCCTCAAATATTTTGCTCTCCCCAACATTGCTGTGAGCCCCACTCCGTGGGGTAGAGGGAATTGAGTGGAAAAGAATGGGGCTGGAAAAGCACAGCAGTTGAAGACTGAACCGTCGACTGCCCTGACTGACCTGCTGTGCTTCCACAGCTCCACACTTTGTAACTCTGACTCTCCAACACTTGCAGTCCTCACTTTCTCACACAGGTAAATGACTCTGGGTTGGCTGACTGGCCTGTGGCTGTTTTAAGGCACAGCAAGAGACTACTCCCAGAACTAGTGAAGGCTTGTATCACAGATGGAGTCCTTTCTGCCCATCATCCCCGCTCCCCCATTAAATGATCCTTGTCCTGTTCAGGATCCTCAGAATTGGCCCCTGAATGGCATCATTGACTATCCTTTCTGTGGAGACCTATTCTCCGTGCTGTCTCAGACTTTGCATCACATGCTGTCCCTCCCTCAATCTGTCCCTGACAACAGCCCCTCCTTTCTCCACCAATCCCAAAGCCCCATTAAACACTCCCCTGTCTCTGGCTGGCCCACTCCCTCCTTGTGTCCCAATCTCCCCCTTTCCCATGCAGACTCACAGCCTCTGGGCTGGAGGACATAGTGTAGAGACTAAATCGCTTTTTGACTGACTGCTGTAATGCACAGCAAGATCCCACTCCGCAAACATGCCCAGCCACAGACATTGACCTTCTCCCTCCATATGTATCCTTCTATCTCTCCCTGTCTCTCTCACTCTGTCCTTCTATCACTCTCTCTGTCTCACTGTCTCTCATTGCCCATCTCTCTCTCTGCCTCCTCATTTTCTCCATCCCCACTCTCTCCATGTCTCTCTCTCTCTTTGTCACCCTCCCCTTCTCTTTTTCTTGATTTCAGAATCAATGCGAAAACTCCTTAACGTCGCTTACAATCACGCGCTAACCCACTGTTGGGTTGAAACCCAGAAGAGACCAGGAAAAGGTTGACCCCCGCAATAACTGTTCAGCGACACCGAGACAAACTCGTCCCAATGTCTCTTCCCCAGTCACTGGGACAGAGCACAGGGGTTCAGGGAGAAAGAGGAAGAGAAACTACAAGAGAGAAAGAGAGATGAACAGACAGACAGTGAAAGGGAGGGAGAGCACAAGAGAATGACAGGCAGACAGAGGGAGAGAGAGAAAGTGAGAAGAACTGAAAGAGAGCAGAAGAGATGCAGAGAGAGAAAGGGAGAAAGAGAGAGAGAGAGAGAGTAAAACCCCAGGAAGAGAAATACAATGTCAGACAGATACAAGGTGAAAAAGGGGAGGAAAAGACAGGGAGAGAAGGTGAGACAGACAGCAAGAGAGAAATCCCAGGGAGAGATATAGGGCAGAGAGAGAGAGAGGAGTTGCAGCAGCAGAGATATAGAGCTTAGAGAATTGGGTGGTGGTGGTGGGGGGGGGGGGGGGTGGGTAGGGGGCTGCTGCGATGCAGCTGGAATGATGTACAGACAAGAATAGCAAGATCCCGCAGAGCTGAGAGAAAGACGCAGAGAGAGATGAGCAATGTGTTGGTGTTGTGAAAGATTGAATAAGTAAGCATTCCTGAAAAAACATGATGGGGTGACAAAGGAGCAGAGTGTCGTAGGAAGGGAATCTACAGGGAAATGTCAACAGGGCAGAGATGTGAAGAATGTTGCGAGATAGGAATTAAAGGATAGATGTGGGAGAGACAGCTGGGAACACAGAAATAGACATGAAAGCTCTCATGGGAGTGGGAAGCAGCGAGATCGGTGGGATCAGAATGTGCAGCTGCCGCCTCTCTAGCATTTTGCGCCTTTGTCTCTCATCAGTGCAGACTCGCCCTTGTGGTAAAATTCCCAGAAACAGCCTGAATTCTTGTGTGTGTCTGGGTGTGTCTGTGTGTGTGTGTGTGTGCATGTGTGTGTGTGGGTATGCGTGCGTGCATGTGTGTGTGTGTACGTGTGTGTACGTTTGTGTGTCTCAGTGTGCATGTGTGTGTTTCTGTGTACGTGCATGTACGTGTGAGTGCACATCTGTCTGTGTGTGTGCATGTGTGTCTGTGTGAGTTTGCGTGTACGTGTGTCTGTGTGTGTGCATGTGTGTGCGTGCGTGTACGTGTGTCTGTGTGTGCGTGCGTGTCTCTGCGTGTGTCTGTGTGTGCGTGCATGCATGTGTGTGCGTGTGTGTGCGCGTGTTGTGCGTGTATGTCTCTGTGTGTGTGCGTGCGTGTACGTGTGTGTGCCAGAACCGCCCCCCTACAATCCCCGTCAAACACGTCTCCTCCCCAACCCCGTCTAACACCGCCCCAACACGCAACCATGTCCAACACAGTCTCCTCCCCAACACAATCCAATACCGGTTCCTTCCGAACCCAGTCCAACACCGTCCCCAAGCCCAGCCCAACAAACACCGACCCCTCCCCAACCCTGTCCAACATAGTCACAACCCTCAACTCTGTCCAAAACCGCCCCCTCCCTCAACTCATTCCAACGCCACCTCCTCTGCCCAACTCTAAACAACACTGCCCCCTTTCCAACACAGTCAAAAACTGCCTCCTCCCCAACACAGTCCAACATCGCCCCCCTCCAACTCCGTCTGACACCTCCCCCATCCCCAACCCATTCCAACAACGCCCCCTCTCCCAACACCATCCAGCACCACCCCTATCCAAATTCAGTCCAACACGGCACACTCCACCAACAAAGTTCAACCCCGTCCCCCTCCAACACCGTCTAACACCGCCCCTTTCCCAGACCCGTCCAACACGGCCCCTCCCCATCTCCGTCCAACACCGCCCTTCTCCTACCACGTCCATCACCGCTCCCTCCCCCATCCCCGTCCATCACTGCTCCCTCCCCCAACTCCATTCAACACCGCCTCCCCCAACCCCATCCAAAAACACCCTCCCCAACACTGTCCAACACCGCCACCCCAAACTCGTCCAACACTGGCCCCCAACCACGTCCTACAAAGCCCGGTCCCCAACCTCATCCAACACTACCCCCTGCCCCTACTGCTACCAACACTGCACCATCCTTCCAACTCTGTCCAACACCGTCCCCTCCTTCCAAACCTGTACAAACTCGCCCCCTCCTTCCCCCCATTCCTACACTGCCACCTCCCCAACCCAATCCAACACTGCCACTTCCCCAACCCAATCCAACACCGCCCCCTTCCTAACCCCGTCCAACATCGTCCCCAACGCCGTTCATCACTGTTCCTTCACCAACTCTGTCAAAAACCGCCCCCTCCCACAACCCTGTCCAACATCGCCCCAACCCCATCCAACACTGGCCCCAACGCTGTCCTATACCGCCCCTCCCCAACCCCTTCCCAAACCGCCTCCTCCCCCAACCCGTCTAACAGCACCCCATCCCCAACACAGTCCAAAACCGCTCCCGCCTTCCAACGCTGTCCAACACTGCTCCCTCCCCCAAACATGTCCAACACCACCCCCTCCCTGTTTAACACCACCTCACCCTAACCCTATCCAACGTCGCCCCCTTCCCAACCCCGCCAAACAAAGCCCCCACCCTCAAACATGTCCAAAACCTCCCCCTCCCCCTACCCCATCCAACACCGCCCCCTACCCCAACCCGGACCAACAACACCCCCTCCCCTACCGCGTCCAACACCGCCCCATTCCCGTCCAACACCGCCTCCTCCCCAACCCTGTGCATCACCACCCCCTCCGCCAACCCCGTCTGACACCTGCCCCTTTCCAACCATTTCCACCACCGCACCATCCCTCCTTCCACCTCTTACACCTCACCATTCTCAACCCTGTCCAACACTGCCCACTCCCCACAACCTCGACCTGCACCTCCCCTCCCCAACTCCATCAAACACCGCCCCCTCCCCAAAACCAAACAACTCTGCGGCCTCCACACAACCCCGTCCAACACCGCCGCTTCCCCCAAACCCATCCAACATCTCCCCCTCCCCAACCCCTTCCAACTCCGCCCCCTCCACCCAACCCTGTCCAACACTGCCCCCTTCCCATCCAACAACTTCCCATCCCCAACCCGTCCAACATAGCACCCATCCCCAAACCTGTCCAACACCACCCCCTCCCCGATGGAGACCAACACTGACCTGTCCCCAACCCCTTTCAACGTCGCCCCTCCACAACCCCGCCAAACAATGCCCCAACCCCTAAACAGTGCAAAACCTCCTCCTCCCCTACCCCATCCAACACCGCCCCCTCACCAACACCGTCCAACACCGCTCCACCCCCAACCCCGTCCAACACCGCCCTTCTCCTACCCCACCCTACACCGCCACCTCCCCTACCCCGTCCAGAACCGCCCCCTCCCCTACACCATCCAAAACCGACCCCTCCCCCAACCCTGTACAACCCTGCCTCCTCCCCAACACAGTCCAATACCACCCTCTTACCCCAACCCAATCCAACACCGACGCCTCCCCTACACTGTACACCTCCATCCCCTTCCCCAACACAGTCCAACATTGCCCCCACCCCGACCACGTCCAACACTGCCCAATCCCCAACCCGGTCTAACTCCGCCCCCTCCCCAACACCGTTCAATATCGCCCCCTCTCCCACTCCGTCCAACACCGCCCTTCCGCAACCCCGTCCAACAGTGTGCCCTCCCCAACGCAGTCCAACACTGCCTCCTCCTTCCAAACTAGTGCAACACCTCCCCTCCTCTACGCCATTCAACCCCGCCCCCTCACCCTACCCAGTCCAACACCGCTCCCTCCCCCAACCTCGTCCAACACCACCCCTCCCCTACCCCGTCCAAACCTTCCACCTCACTTACCCCGTCCAAAACAGCCCCTACCCCAACCCCGTCCAACACATACCCTTTCCCCAACTACGTCAAACACTGCCCCTACCCCAACTTCTTCCTACACTGCCCCCTCCCCAACACCGAAAAATAACGCCTCCTCCCACCAACCTCATCCAACGCTCGCCCTCCCCAACCCCTCCCAAACCCACTCACCCTCCCCGTAAAACTCCTCCTCCTCCCTAACCCCTTCCAACATCGCCCCCTCCCCGAACCCCGTCCAACACCTCCCCCTCCGCAACTCCTTCCAAAACTGCCCCACCGCCAAACCAGTCCAACATGTCCCCCTCCCCCAACCCCACACAAAACCGACCCCTTCCCAACTCCATCCAACACCGAAACCTCCCCAAACCCTGTCCAACACCGCCCTCTTCCCAACACAGTCCAATACCGCCCCCTCCCAATCCTCGTCCAACACCGCCACCTCCCCAACCTCGTCCAACACCGCCCCCAACACCGCCCCCTCCTCCAACACCGCTGCCTCTACCCAAACACGTCCATTACCGCCCCTCCCACCAACCCCGTCCAACACTGCGCCCTCCTCCAACACAGTCCAAAATCGCCACCTCCTTCCACCCATTCTAACACCACCTGCTCCCCCTACCCCGTCCAACACCGCCCCCTCCCGCAACTTCGTCCAATGCCGCTCCCTCCCCAACCCTGTCCAACACGGACCCCTCCCCTACCCCGTCCAACACCGTCCCTTCCCCTACCCAGCCCAACACTGCCCCTTCCCCAAGCCTGTCAAACACAGCCCCCTCCACAACCTCATCCAACACCACTACCTCCCCAACCCCATCCATCACTGCCCACTCCCCAACACCGACCAACAGCACCCCCTACCACCAACTCCATCCAACACCACCCTCTCCACAAACCCATCCAATGCTCCCCCAACCCTGTCCAATACCGCCCCCTCCCCAGACCCGTCCAACACCGCACCATCCCCGAACCCAGTCCAACACCTCCCCCTCCCCCAAACACATCCAACACTGGACAATCGCCAAACCAGTCCAAAACCTCCCCTTCCCCAACCCTGTCCAACACTGAACACTCACCCAACCCCGTCCAACACGGTCCGTCCCCTAACCTGGTCCAACACCGCAACCTTCCCCAACCCTGTCCAACGCTTCCCCATTCCCTAACCGCGTCCAAATCCGCCCCCTTCCTCCAACCCCGTCCAACCCCGCCCCCTCCCCAAACCCGTCAAACAATGCCCTCTCCCCAAACCTGTCCAATGCTCCCTCTCCACAACCCAATCCAACACGTAACCCTCCCCAGCCTCGCCCAATACTGCTTCCTCCCCAACACATCCAACACTGCCCCCTCCCCAACACCACCCCCTCCCCACAACCCCGTCCAATAACGCCCCTTGCCCCAACCCCATCCAATACCGCCTCCTCACACACTCGGTCCAACTCCGACCCCTTCCCAACCCCGTCCAACACTGTATACTCCCCTACCCTGTCCAACACCGCCCCATCCCCTATCCAGTGCAACACCGCTCCCTCCACCAACCCCGTCCAACATCGCCCCCTCCCCTATCCCTTGCAACACTGCCCCCTCCCGTACCCCGTCCAAAACCATCCCCTCCCCAACCCTGTCCAACACCGACCCCTCACCAACGCCATCCAACACCGCGGCCTCCCCAAATCCCATCCAACACCTCCCCCTCCCCAACCTTTTCGAACAATGCCCCACTGCCAAACCAGCCCAAAACTTCCCCGTCCCCCAACCCAGTCCAACACCGGTGCCGTCCTCAACCCCATCCAACACCAAACCCTCCCCTAACACCGTCCAACACCGCCCCCTACCGAACACAGTGCAACACTGCCCCCTCCCCAACACAGCCCATCACTGCCACCTCCCCTAACCCCGTCAAACAACGCCCCCTCCCCAACCCCATCCAACACTGCACCCTCCCCAACCCTGTCCAATACTGCGCTTCTGTCCAAACACAGTCCAGCACCGCCCCGTCCTTCCAACCAATTCTAACATCTCCCCCTCCCCGAGTCCATCCAACACCGCTCCTTTCCCTACCACGTCAAACACAGACCCCTCCCCCAACCCCGTCCATCACCACTCCCTCCCCAACAGCGACCAACAGCGCCACCTCCCACCAACACCATCCAACACTGCCCTCTCCACATACCCATCCAAAGCTCCCCCTCCCCAACCCCGTCCAACACCGCCCCCCCTCCACGTACAACACCACCTCCTCCCCAACCCCGTCCAACACCGCACCCTCCCCGAACCACATCCAATACCTCCCCTTCCCCCAACTACTTCCAGCAAAGGACCATCACCAAACCAGTCCAAAACCACCCCCTCCCCAACCCCGTCCAACAGCAAGCTCTCCTAAACTCCGTCCAACACCGCCCACTCCCTTAACCCCGTCCAACACAACACCCTCCCCCAACCCTGTCCAACACCTCCTGCTCCCCTAACCCAGTCCAACACCGCCCCCTCCCCAATCGCGGCCAACGCCTCCCCTCCCCTAACCCTGTCCAACGCCTTTCGCCTCTCTCTCGCACCCCTCCCTCTAGCACCCCTCTCTCTTGAACCCCCTCTCTCAACGCCCCTTTCTCTCCGCCCCCTCTCTCTCTCGCCCCCTCCTCTCTATATCGCCCCTCATCTCTCTCGCTCCCACTCTCTCATTCTCCTCTCTCTCGTCTTCCTCTCTCTATCATCCTCCCCTCTCTCTCGCCCCTCTCTCTCTCGCCCCCCCTCTCTCTCGCCCCCTCCCTATCTCTCTCGCCCCCCTCTCGCCCCCCTCTCGCCCCCTCTCTCTCTCTCGCCCCCCTCTCTCTCGCCCCCCTCTGTCTCTCGCCCTCTCTCTCTCTTACCCCCCTCTCTCTCTCGCCCCTCTATCTCTCGACCTCTCTCTCTTTCGCCCACTCTCTCATCCCCCTCTCTCACGTCCCCCTCTCTGTCGCCTCTCTCTCTCATCCGTCCTCTCTCACCCCCTCTCTTTCACCCCTCTCTCGCCCCCTCATCACACCCCCCTCTCTTTCGCCCCCCCTCTCTCACCCCTCCTCTCTCTCGCACCCCTCTCTCTCGCCACCCCCTCTTTCACCTCTCTCTCTCTCGCCCCCTCTCTCTCTCGCCCCCTCACCCTTTCTCATCCCCTCACCCTCTCTCGCTCCCTCATCCTCTCTTGCCTTATCTGTCGCCCCCCGCCGCCCCTTTCGTCCTCTCTCTCTCGACCCACCCCCCTTGCTCACACTCTCTTGAGTCACTGTCGCCTCATCTCCCTCTCTTTCTCCTCCCTCGCTATCTCGTTCTCGCCCCTGCCTCTCCCTCTCTTGCCCCCTGTCTCGTTCCCTATCTCGACCGCATCCCTCTCTCCTCTTTCTCTTTTGCTCAGCTCTGCTCTTTCTCTCACTCAGCCACTCTCTCTATATATACTGCTCGCCCTCGCTCTCTCTTTCGCTATCTCCCTCTCTCACCTTTTCTCTCTTGCCCTACTCTTTTGCTACCTCGCTCTTATCCTCAGCCTCACCTGCCGCCTCCTTCATCTCCCCCCTCTCTCTCGACAACCCTCTCATGCACCCTTGTCTCCTTCTCACCCTTCCTCTCTCTTTCCTCTCTTTCCATCTCTCCATCTCTCTCTCACTCGCCCTGTTTCCCTCTCCCTGGCCCTCTCTTTCTCACACGCGCACTCCCTCTGTATCTCTCTCTCTCTATCTGTCTAGGTCTCGCCGACTCTTGTGTCCCCTTATTCTCTCTCGTTTCCTTTCTCCCTCCCTCCCCTTCACTCTGTCTGTGTCTGCCTCTCTCTTTCTGTCTCGCACTCACTTACCCCGTGCTCTCGCTGTCACCCTCTCTCTTTCCCGTCCCCTCTCTGTCAAACCCTTCCTCTCTCTCTCATCTCTCACCATCTGACTCTCTCTCTCGCCCTCGCGCTCTTTCTCTGCCCATCACACTCTCTGCAACACCCTCAGTCTCTTTCTAGCCCTCACTCTCTTTCTTGCCTTTGCTCTCTATCTCCCTCCCTTTCTCTCTTTGGACACCTCTCACCCCCATCTCTCTTTTCCATCCCTCTCTCTCCCGAAACCTGTTTCTCTCTCTTGCTCCTTCTGTGTGTCTTGCTACCTCTCCCTCTCGTCCCCCCCAATCTCTCTTGCCCATCTTGCTTTCTCGCTCCCTCACCGCCTCCCTCTCTCGCTCCTTCATTCTCTCAAAACCCCCCTCTCCTGCCCCTTCTTCTCTCTCTCTAGCCCTCCTCTCTCTCTCTCCCTTTCTCTCACCTCTATGTCTCTCTCGTCCCGTCTTTCTCTCTCTCTCATCTTATCACTCTCCCACACACTTTAACTCTTTGTTGCCCACTCTCTGTCGCCCTCACCCACTGTCTCTCTCTCACCCCTGTCTCTCTATCTCGCTCCCTCACTCTCTTACCCCTCCTTCTCTCTCTCTCTCGCCCCCGTCTCTCTCATCCCCTTTCTCTCTCCTTTTCCCTCTCTCTATCTCTAAGATTTGACGTCTTTCTCCCTCGCCTCTCTCTCTATCTCTCTCGCCCCCTCCCTCGCACCTCTCTCTCAATCTCACACTCTCTCGTCTTTTTCTCTCATTATCTCCTCCCCGTCTCCCTCTCTCTATCCCTCCCTCACCCTAACACTCTCTTACCTCCTCTCTCTCCCTACTGTCTGTCCACCTTCTCTCACTCTCAATTCCCTTCCCTCGGTGTCTCTCTCTCCTCACCTACCCTCTGTTTCTCTCTGAATGAATCTCTCTCCCTCCTGTCCCTCCCTCCCTCTCTCTCTGACACACCTTGTCTCCGTAGTCCTTCCCTCTCCCTCTGACCCAGAGACTGGGGGAGGGGGGTTGTGGTCAGGCTACGTGGTGGGGTGGGGGGTTGTGGGTATGGGTGAGAGGATAGAGAGATGTGGGAGGTGGGAGGAGGGGAAAATGGGGTAGGGACGGAATTGCGAGAGGAAGACAGAGATGGCAGAGTGAGGGTGAGGGTGAGGGGGAGAAGGAAGAGTGGAGGCAGGTCGTGAAACTGGGGTTGTGGGGTGTGTAAGGGGGGTGAAAGGGAGAGGTGGCGAGAAAGAGTGAGTGCAGAGAGAGTGGGTGAGAAGGGATGAGAAATAGTAAGGGAGAGGAAATGGGGAGGCCAGGCTGGAGTGGGATGACAGAGGGAGTTAAACCCAGATCCTGAGCTCAGGGCGCGGTCCCCTCCCCTTCCCTCCCTTCCCCTTCCCTTCTCTTCCCTGAGGACCAGGACTTGGGACTGAGCCTGTCTCTCTCCAGCTCAGATTCTCCAACACAAAGAAACACAACAACATCGTTCACTCTGCTGTTCGGCACGCTTTATTGAACATTTTTATTGTTTACAAATGGAAGTGATGGATACAGTCAGTGGGATGGCGCCTTTTCTCACTGATTCCTGAGTTGTGAGAAACATTGAAATGTGTCCCTGTAACCCCCCTGTGGGATAAGGATGGACAAACCAGCGCTACCTTCAGTCTGTCACCAGAGTAACAGTATACTCCATCACTGAAACACTGTCCTCAAATGAGAAAATCTCGGATGGTGTGATTAATGAGGGAATTTGATTGGTGGATGAATTTGGGTAAAGGGATATTTCAGTACATTCTTCAGCTGCTGCCTGAACTTAGTCTGGGTCATGGCATAAATCGTAGTGTTTGTGCAGCAACTGAGGAGCTGCAGCATGAAGCCCAATTCCTGCACAAAGGGATGGAGATAAACAGAATCATACCCAATATACAACATCCGGTTCCATATAGAATACAGCATGAATGTTGACCATAACAGGATGAAATTGGCCGAGATCACAAACAGTAAAATGATGGATTTTTTTCGGTTTCTCATTTCTGTGTCAGACTGAGCGTCCCCATTGGTGTGAGCGCGGAGTCTCCTGCGGGCTCTGCTGGTCACTAAAATGTGTCTGATGGTGAGAACATTGAGCAGCAGAATCAGGAGAAATGGGACACACGGGGTAAGAATGTTATGGAGGAACTCGATTGTGACCCAGACACTGGAGACTAGAACAGCGTCTGTTACCTCACAAAACCAGGGGGAGTTCGCCAGCCAATACCGAGCCATGAGCATAAAATACCAGGAAATGTTCTTTAAACAGCTCAGCACCGTCACTGCGGCCAGAACCACAGCCACCGTTTTCTCACTGCAATATTTACTTTTCAGCTTTTGGCAACAAATGGCCACAAACCGATCAAAGGTGAAAGTGACAGTGAACCAGACCGAGCAGTCAGTGGCTGCGTAAAGCAGGACGGCGTGGATATTACACACGAGGAAAGAGTACACCAGGAAATAAAACTGTTCCCGATAAATAATGGGAATGTGTCTCAATATGAGGTCGAGGATAATGACCAGGAGATCCGCCGCTGCCATGGCCCCCAAGTAACATCTGACACACGGAGACAATCCGCAATCTTTATAAAGCAGGACGTAGATGGTCACTACGTTAACTGTGAGGAAGGAAAACAAACCCATTATCCAACAGCCTAGAGGCAAAGGGACCCGTTTGATTGCGGCCCCAGTGAGATTTTCAAATGTGTCCCTGTATTCTGGGATTTATTAAAATAATTGGAGCTGGAATCACTAATGGGAAGGTCGTTATTCCTGAGAAAAATACGACATAAACCACAAGAAACCCTCCCTCCCCAAACACAGAGACGCATCCATAAGGATAGATGGTTTCTAGAACATTCTCACAGACTCGAGAGAGCAGACACAGATCCCTCCTTCCCAGTCCCTAATACGGAGGGTGGAAACGTTGCTGTCCTGAAGGATTCTCTCCCAGTTTCCTGAAGACAAATGTAGTTTGGGAATTTCTTCATTTTGGTTTAAATTGTGGTCAATCCTGTGTCTGGAGGAAATGTAAATGCAGGGAAAAGGTTTCACCCCTTTAACTGCCTGAGGCGCCTTTGGAACAGTGTCTCCTTCTCCCTGGAACGGGATCTCTTCCCTCGGGATCTTATCGTTTGTTCAATTCACTGACGTCCGGCCGTTCACAAACAATGTCAGGGACAGAACGTTCCGGGGAATGTCACTTATAGAATGTTGGGGACAGAACGTTCCGGGGAAATCCTTGACCTGTCCATCACCTTTCCCCCAATCCACTCCAGCTTCTTCTCTGGCCTATCACCTCTCCCCCATCCCCATCTACCTATCACGTTCCCAGTTTCCTTCCCCCCCCCCCCAGCCCCAGCCCTAGTCCCCTCCCATTTATCTCTCAGCTCCCCGGCCCACAAGCCTTATTCCTGATAAATGGGTTATGCCCGAAACTTTCAGTCACCTGCTCCTCAGATGCTGCCTGACCTGTTGTGCTTTCCCAGCACTACCCTCCGAGTCAGGAAACAGTCTGACACCATCATACTCACGGGATCCAGCCTGATCGGTCATGTTTCATGACGCCCCATCACCATTCCTCGGTATATCCTGTCCCACCGGCAGGACAGACCCGCCAGCGGTGGGGACACCCAGGGATACAGTCAGGGAAGGAGTTACCCTGCAATTCCCCAACATTGATTCCAGAACCCGGGAAGGCTCATGGTATCATGTCACAGATGGTCAAGGAAATCGCCTAAGGATGGACATCTCCTGACCCTCACCTGTTCCCTCGGTGATAACGCAGCTCCCCTTTATGTTGAAAACAAATCAAAGGAAGCCCTGAGGGTGACAAGGACACAGACCGTCCTCTCGGTGTGGGACTTCAACGTCCACTACCAAGAGTGTCCCCATAGGCCCATCCACTGACTGAGCAGGGAGAGACCGCACATACACAGCAGCCATACTGGGGGATGTGATGGGGGAACCATCAAGAGGGAAACATTCTCACCAAGCCCGTTGGCCTTAACAGTATCTGTAGGAGCAGCCGGCACACAGTCATGGTGGAGGGAAAGGCTCAGCCTCATATTGAAGACCCTGTCCACTGTGTTATGTGGCACTCCCTCCTGTGAAGTAGGACATACTTCTAAAGGACCAAGCACATGGAATCTGGCCATCCATGAGGCACTGTGATTTAGCACCAGCTGCAGCATCAATGGCTTTCTCTCCATCGTAAATCAGAAGTGGGCTTTTCACTGATGGTTCCAAAATGTGCTACACCATTCCCAACTGCACCGATACTGAAGCAGGCCATTCAGCTTATCAAGAGTTTTATACACGACAACATCCATCTTGTCCGGGATCTGATCCATTTCTGTCGACGGGCTGGTTTGCCGAGCACCTTCCTGTTTCTCGACCAGGAGAAGGTGATTGACAGGGTCGATCCCGAGTAACTGCTCTGGACTCTGCAGGCATTCGGGTTCTGGACGCAGTTCGTCGCCCGGATCCGACCTTTGTATGCTGCTGCTGAGTGTCTGGTTAATGTTAACGGGTCCCTGACGGCGCCCCTTCACTTCGGGAGATGAGTAAGTCAATGCTGCCCCCTGTCCGGTCAGCTGTATTCCCTGTGCGTGGAGGCTTTCCTGCGCCTCTTGCAGAGGAAGTTGTCGGGTCTGGTGCTGCGCGGCGCGGGCACGGGGTGGCCTATGTCGACGACGTGCTCCGCATTTTCACTGACCCGGCTGACCTGGGGAGGATGCGCGAGTGCCAGGCCGTGTACTCGGCAGCATCTTCTGCCAGGATCAACTGGACCAAATGTTCCAGACTACTGGTCGGTCCGTGGCGGGTGGACTCTCTGCCGGAGGAGTTACATAGGTTCAGCTGGAGTACCAACCATCTCCTCTACCTGGGGATCTACCTCAGCCCAGCTGAGGAATCCTGGCCGGCGAACTGGCAGAAGCTGGAGGCCAAAGTCTCGGCTTGCCTAGGCCACTGGACAGGACTGCTCTGAGTGGTATCTTACAGGAGTTGAGCGCTAGTCATTTAACCAGTTGGTGGCTACCAAGCTGTGGTACCGGCTGGTCACTTTGGTCTCTCCTCCTGGCTTTGTCGCTGACATCCAGAGAACGTTAGTTGGCTTCTTCTAGAACAAAAAAGATGCACTGGGTCGCTGCACAGGTTCTGAGTCTCCCTATTGAGGAGGGTGGTCAGTCACTGGTGTGCACCCTCACCCAGGTCGCGACGTTCTGCCTTCAGTCCTTGCAGCGATACCTTCACGTCGAGCCTCCTCCTAGGTGGTGCGCCCTGGTCAAGTATTTTTTTCCACCAGCTGCGTAACCTCAACTACGACACGCAGGTCGTGTTCATCAACCGTGACGGCTTGGAAATCGCCCTCAAGATGCTGCCTGTCTTTTTCCAGGACCTGGCCACTGTCTGGAACATGCTCAAATCATGTCACAGCTACCCTCCGGCAGGAGTAGTGGCTGTCGTCAGGAAGCCATTGCTCAGGAATCCGCACTTCTGTATTCGTGGTTGCAAGTGGCTGTCGGGGTAGAGGGCCTTGGCAGCGCGGGTCACCAGGGTCGGATACGTGCTGGGTGGCGGAGGCCGCAGGACATATTGAGCAAGGCAGCGGTAGATGTGCGGTATTTGGCCACCATCATCCGACGTCTTAAAAGGGCGGTGCTCGGACCCGACATCGTGCACCAGCTGGAGGATGCTCAGGTATGCAGTGGGATCCCGTCCGCGCTCACCCGTGCCTGGACGGAATTTCACATTGGCCCCAAGGTCCCGTACTTCCCGCGGGAGCCTGTGCCACACAACCTGAGCTGCCTCCGGAATTTTAATTTTGTCCCTTTTAAGGACGTAAAAATGTGGTCCCTGTATCGACTGCTGCTGCACACCGTCCACCTCTTCTCCCCCATCCAACGTCCGGACACGCCTTGGCGTGCCCATTTGCGACCGGGCAGTGGGGATCCCCATTGGAGGGCTCTCTATGCGGGAGACCTCCCCCTTTCTCTCGGGGATCTGGGGTGGAGGGTGCTGCACGCAGCAGTGGTTCACGGACTCCCAGACCAACTGCTTATTGCACTCCCTTTTTAATTTTCATAAAAACCTCCTCCTCTGCTTGTGGTTGCACTTCAGTCCCACGTTCCTGATGTTTGGGCACCTGGTACGGAGTTGGGAGGACAGGTCTGAAGATCTCCTCGTGGGTCTGTTCCTGGGCCTGGACAAACTGGCCATAAACAGGTCCAGGCAGCGGGCCGTTGAGGGGGTCGTTAGGGCAGACTGCCTGCCCCTCTTCCAGGGTTACGTTCGAGCCCGGGTGTCTCTGGAGAAGGAGCACGCGGTGTCCACCAACACCCTGGAGTTGTTCAGGGAGACGTGGATGCCGCAGGGAGTGGAGTGCACTATTTCACCCTCCAACTCAATTTTGATTTAATCCCTGCCCTCCCCTTCACTGTTTGTTCAAATAGCATTGCCCTTTGATGTGAAGGGCACTGCTTGTCACTGGCCACTTGGGTGTTTCTTTTCTTCCTGGTGGTGGAAACTGAATAAACATTCGTGCAACTTGTGTTTCACTGTGTCTCGCACTTGCACACACACAACATGGATGCTGGGGAAAAATTAGCACTAAAAAAGTAAACTGAAGCGTCAGACTAAAAATAAAAATAACACTAACACTAAAAATAAATCAAGAGTTTTTAACGGGAATAGAATGAGGCCATTCGGCCATTGAAGGCTATTACTTGGCAATTGGAGCAGATCTTTTAATCTCTCATACCTGTTACACACGAAATGGAGGGAAGATACAACCTTCAAAGCTGCTACACAGGAATACGGGAGGGCGGGTTACTGAGCCAGGAGCAGGAATAAATTACGGAGAAATCAGTCTCTATTTGTTTAACACAAATTAACGACTGCAGTGACACAGTGACCAGTGCTGGGGCCTCAACTATTTGCAAACTATATAAATGGTTTCTAGAAATGGAACAAACATGTTTTAACTAAATTTAAACTGACACTAAGATTGAGAGAAACTGAAGTTATCAAGAGGAGGTAGATAATCTGTAAATGAATAAGTAATGGACAACAACTTGATAAATCGAATATAATGTGGGTTACTGTGAACCTGTGATCTTTTTCCTGTGTATTACATAAATGGAGAGGGATTACAGAACTTAATGATACAATGTGTACTGGAGAGTTCACTCTGATATGTCCAGACATGGGAAGTGTGGCCCCATCTCTCTGATGATCTGCTCCCTGATGTTCCCAGTGGCCCCATTACTCTCTGTATACATCGGATATTTTGATGTGGTTGGTTGGTGATGGGACCTGGTGAGGGGGAGGATCTTTTGAGCCCGGTACCAACGGGACTGCTTTTATCTGATAGGCTATCATACCTTTCTCCGGGGAGACCGGAGGACAATGGGAATGGCTGCCTGCTTCTGAATGTAGAGGCGGTGGCTGCTGCCAGGGCAGTGGGAAATCACCAACATGATGTACTGTACCTGGGCACACTGTAACGTTAATGGGGTGAGAGACAGTGGGTCCAATCACAGGAATGGGATCTAAAGGCATTGCCAGATCAGCTAAAATGGCTAGATATACCACATTCTCAATCCACCTCACAGAACCAGCCCAGACACCACCAACCCAGAGGAGATATCTGTTCACCATGGAACACTGTGTAGACCAGGCCAATATACTGCTCAGTACAACCCAGCAATCTGTCCAGAGTGGAACATGCACAGATCATGTCAGAGCATTTATCTTTAAACCATCTGTCGAGTATGTGAAGCTGGAATAGAGACAATAAAAAAAACTGCAGATGCTGGAATCCAAAGTAGACAGGATGGAGGGTGGAAGAACACAGCAAGCATCAGGATTTGCAGAAGTCGACGTTTCGAGAGTAAACGTTCTGCAGGTGTCCTCAAGAAGGTTTACACCAGAAATGTCAAATTCCACACCTTCTGATGCTGCCTGGCTTGCTGTGCTCCTCCAGCCTCCTTACTGTTTAGTGTGGGAAGCAGTGGCGACCACATCCATGCATTGATCGATGAACCCGGATTAAATATCTGTCCAGCACGGGGAGCTATGCAGTGATCACTAATTTGTAACCTGGAGCAGTTCCCCTCCCAGCATGTAGAGCTGTCTACCCCACCCCAGTGCATTGCTCAGTAACACTATGTCAGATCCCTGCCCAGTGTGGGGAAACTTGCAGCCAATGCTGACAGTGACAGGATGTACAACTCCCATCCATTTCACAGCTCTATGTCTCCATTTTGCCCTGACAAGGGGGTGCTGTGGGTGTGAACATTACTGCCAGAAAGAGCTAGAGTGGGGATCAGTTTAAACAATAACAAATGGGAGGGGTATGGGAAATAGACAGAGAGAGGGAGACTGAAAGCGTGTCATGGAATGACGTGTTCCCAGGTTTCAGAATGCTGAAATGAAAACATTTTGAGAGAATCCCGTAATATGAGCCTGTGTTTCAGGAATGATAGGTGAACAGGATATTGGTGGGAGTTCAGATGATGGAGAGTATTGGATGAGCATTTGTTCTGCAGCTTGGTATCTGGGAGTAGGGTCAGCAGAGTCTTTGACTCATTCAGCTGAATTTAACAATAATTTGTCTCAATGACATTTTCATTGAGTGTGACAGAGGGATCATCGCACGAGGCTGAGCTAGTTTCCTGGTGCTATCTTATTGAACTCACCTCATTAACTACCCACCCCACCCCATGATGTCCGTCTCATTCAATACCAGCCCGATTCTCCCACCCATCATGGCTGGAGGTACTCACTAATACCTGAAGTTCCTGGATATTGCGTGATCCCTGGCACTGGTGCCATCTTTAAATGGCTAATTGGCACACGGTTGAGCTTCCTCTGTTTGCAGCTGCCCTGCACAGTTTACCCCGAGCATGGCAGATAAGGGACAATTACACCACCGTTTGCGATAGGGGCACGGAGGTCCTGGTGGGCGGGCTTGTACAGATGAGGACCATTCTCTTCCCAGAGGGGGCCACACCACCATACCCACCAAGCATGGTCTGAGCTCCCCACCCAGCTCACTGCAGTATCTGCGTTCTGAGGAAATGTCCAGCAAGACAGGACAAGAATCAATAACTTTCTCTGTCAGATAAGGGTCACTGTATTCTGTCTGCTCCCTCACACTCACTGTCTACCTAAAATAGCACCGATCCCCGAACAAGGTTCATGGTCCACCACGCTCACTACTGCATGCAGCACCTTCTCTTTCTCCCCTCTCGCTCTGTCTCTGTCTCTGTCTCTGTCTCAGTCTCTCTCTCTCCCTCTCTCTCTAACCCCGTCCACTTTACACCCCCACATTAATAACACTGCACGGATATAACGCTGTGGACTGACTCCCTCCGGACCCCTCACCATATCTCCATCCTTCACACCTACACCAGCACTAACAGCAGGGCCACACACTCCCACCCTCCATCCCTCCCTCCCTTTCTCCCATTCCAGAGAAACAGTCTGGAATAGGACGGAATGTGCCAAGGCGGGTGGTGGAAGGCCCGATTTCCGTTCCCTCACCCCCTCCCCCCGCCATGTGAGGAGGACCCTGATAGGAGTCGGAGAGGACAGGGACGCCTCGTGTGGAGATTCTGAAACATGCACATCCAACCGACCGAGTAAGGAGCAATGTTCATTGAAGAGCAATTCTCAATTTAAACCCACTGGCAACTGTCGTGTTAGAGTTCCACACTGTCCTCCATAGACTTCACAATTCTTCCAGGTTTGGTGCCATCTACAAACATTGAGATTGTCATAGCGTGACAGTCCCTATGAAACAACTGAAATCCTGCCCCACACACACGAGTGTGAGCAAGTGAAATGCTGATATATTCCCATGGACAGATTCGAATAATGTCATACTGTCAATGGAGCAACAAAAATCCTGACACACACGGGACAGAGTAGATGAAATATTGACAAACGACAGAGCAGGAGAAATCTGGATAGGTTCCACTTATTTATATTTATCAGGGTATACTGTGATGAAGTTGAAAGTGTGTATTGTACCTTTAAGAGACGGTGAATGCTGTTCTGAACTCAGAGCTTACAAGCACCTGTGGTATGAGAGGATGGCAGACCCAGAAATAATATATTGCTGTTGAGCTGGCGTCGGGTAATAAGCAATTAAGAGAAAGAGTATCTCAGAGTAGTGAATAGCTGATGTAAAATGTTCACTTTTAGAGTGAAAAAATAAATTGATGTTTTTATTTAAACAGTGGAATTTGGCAGATCAGTCACTCATATTTTAATAGTTTACGAGGCGAATTGAGCATTTCTTTATGCTTAGTTTAAATTACCAGATGAGCTTCACGCCGTGTACTAACAATTGCTGTGTGTCTCTGTGAGTCGCAGGTCTGGCAGTCTCTGTGGTGCTAAAAGTGATGCAATGCCACTTTCTGCTGGCCTCCACACGCCACTGCACAGGCATTGGCAGAGGGTGAAAACCAATTCATTCAGAGACGGGGAGGGAGAGGGCAGCTGCTCACAACACCATCCAAACTAACGTCGTATCCATGTACGGGTCTAAATATCCTTTAAATGTTGTAACTGTCCCTACTTTCACCACTTCCTCTGGAAGTTCATTCCACACACAAGTCAGATTCTGTCTGAAATAATCACCTCACATGACTTTTGTAAATCTTATTTCCTCGCACCTAAAAATATCGCTCAGTTTTGAATCTGTAACTGTTGGGAAAAGAAATCAGCCCTTCAGATTCTCTGTACCCCTCATTATTTTATAAATCTCTGTAAAGTTATCCCTTAATCTCATACTCTCCTACCCAGCCTCTCCTTATAGCTCAATCCCTCCTTTCCCAACAACATCCAGGTTAATCTCTTCTGAACCCTCTCCAGCTTAATAATATCAAGGTCAATAATATCAAAATGAATATTCAAGGTGTTTTCTAACGGTACAGGGAGTCCAAAACTAGAGGACATAGGCGTAACGTGAGAGGGGAACATTTAAAAGCGACCTAAGGTGCAGCTTTTTCACCCAGAGGGTGGTGGGCCTATGCAATGAGCGGGCAGGGTGACCAGACTGGACAGTGTTCCAGAAGAGGTCGCACCAATGTCCTGTACAACCTCAACATAACAATCTAATTCCGATACTCAAAGTCTGACCTATGAAGACAAGTGTGGTAAACACATTCTTAGCCACACTATCTGTATGAGATGCAAATTTTAAAGAATTATACCTGACGGCCTAGGTTTTTGTTCTACAGCACTGCCAAAGACGCTACTTTTAATTGTATAGATCCTACTCTTGTTTGTTTTACCAAATCCCATACCTTGCATTAATCCAAACTAAACTCCATCTGCCACTCCTCAGCCCAGTGTGTGATATCACTGCCACCTCCCCCTCCCCCTTCAATATTAAAATGCCCATCCCTCTCCAGGAGGCCTGCACACTCCGGCCTTGATTTTCACAAAGACCCTGAGCTTGGTTTGCCTCGTGTGGTTAGGGGGAGGAGGGACAGATTGCAGACACTGTCAATGGGGAGGAGAGGCTGGACAGTAATCAGCGGCCTGGTATCATTTCATGGTTTTATGAAGAGGGCAGTCGCACGTTAGAGGTGGATAATACTGATTGGTGTTTTGGGATTAGAAATTATGCTCTTTCACAGTCTCTGGTGTTCAGTAATAAATATCTATTTGAGACCCTTCTTTGGGCAGGGTGTGTCTGCAGGATTTCTTTCCCTAATATTGCAGACAACAGATAATAGCGATTCATAGTTAATTTCAATAGCATAGCACGTACCCTCAACATCCTACAGTTGCATTTGTTTAACAATACAAAGTATTGTTTTGTAGTTCAGTAATGGTAACATGATTATAATAAATCCACACGGACCTGAAAGCGGGCACTTAAAATGTGACCCAAAATCTGGGTATGGTTGTGTAGTGGGTAGTGTCCCTGTCTCTGAGCCAGAGCTCTGGATTTCATTCCAATTCCTGAGCTTGTGTGGTAGTGTTCCTAGCTCTGGATTAGAATGTCTGGATGCAAGTCCTGCCTGTTGCAGTGATATGTCACAGCATGTCAGAACAGGCTGATGAACAAACACACAGGAGAATAATGTTACAGCTTTATGAGTATTGCCGAGTGGTGCTAGTGTCCCTACCTCCGGGCACAAAGGTCTAGATGTAAATCCCACAGAAGTGTCTCATGCTACATCTAAGCAAACTGATCGAAATGGATTTAGAATTGTGACTTGATGGAGAGGGAAGAGGTGTCAGTATTGATTTTCAGAATTTAGGCCCGGGATGACTGAAAGTCCAGCCATTCGTGTTGATTGGAGTCACATTTCGCAGCAGTAAAGGTTTATAAAATCAGAACGGTCATGGATAGGGTGAGTAGTCAGGGGTTTTCCCCAGGTTAGGGGTGACCAAAACTAGAGGGCATTGGTTGAAGTGGGAGTGAAAAGGTTTTGATGAGGCCTGAAGGGAGCCATTTCACACAGAGGGTGTAAAACTACAGCATGTAACGACATCTGGATGCTGTCAGACCTGCCGAGGGTTTCCAGCAATTTCTGTATTTCTTTTAAAAATGCATTCATTTCAACACAGGTATTCTGAATAAATTAAACATTTTATTTTTTTTAATGACGCAGGGCCATATTTCAAATTGAACAAGACCATTTTTTTGCTAAGGGTATGGCTCTGTGTATTACAGCAAGAATGATGCACCGACATGTAGCAGGGAATGTGATGGAGACATAGTTTGGACAATGTACAAGGAGACCTCACATGGTCCAGTTTGGGAGAGGATGACATTACTGTGTTACTCAGCTCAGAGAGGGAGAAAATGTAATCTACCGAGAAGGAATGGCCTATTGCGCTCTCTCTCCTTCATTGTTCTTCATCACAGCAATGTGTGCGAACTAAAAAAGACTCTACAGTCGTCCTTACCATTCTTATTTTTATAGAATCCCTGCAGTGTTGAAACAGGCCTTTCGGCCCAACAAGTCCATACCCACCTTCCCAACGCATTCCCCTATATTCACCCCTGACTAATGCACCTAACCTAGAAATCCCTGAACACTACAGACAATTTAGCATGAACAATCCACCTAACCTACACAGTTTGAGCTCTGGTAGGAAACTGGATCACCCATTAGAAGCTCACACAGGAAAGTGGAGAATGTGCAAACTCCATACAGACAGTCACCCCAGACTGGAATCGAACCCAAGTCCCTGGTGCTATGAGGCAGCAGTGCCAACCACCGTGCTACCCTTTGGGTGATCCCTGATCAAAATTCATTGGAATCTACTCACTGACTAAAGTAAAGGGAATTCAGCCAAATCCAACTCTCCCAGGATGAAATCCCATTGCTCGCAGCTTGTGTGAGTAGAATGTCTTTAAAAGCAGAATAACGTTTTGGACAATCTCAATTTTTGTCATGAATTACACTAATATTTGTATGAAGTTCTTTCAAATTAAAATTGCAGAGTTTTGTTAACCGGTTTGTGTGTGTGTGTGTGTGTGTGTGTGTGTGTGTCTGTCTGTCTGTCTGTGTGTGTGTGTGTGCGCGCGCGCGCGTCAGTGTTTCAAACAGGAAATATCGATTATATATTTGCAATACCCAAACACTTTTCCATTCGTCTTTCCATCATAGCTTGAGTAACACTGCTGTGGATCATAAAAGTGTGGTTATAGCAGATTAAAGAAACTAGCCTGACTTGTTCCGAAAACTGACCCTGACCGAGTCTGAGACCGATATCATTGGCCATATCACAAACCCGGTTACATTTCACATTTGTTTTGAGCAGTGGAGGAGGGGGACGAGAAAGGAAACAGTGACCCAAAACGTCGGGGAACTATAGACCAATTAGTCTGATGTCAGTGGTGGGTAAGTTGTTGGAGGGGATTCTGCGGGACAGGATTGACATATATTTGGGAATGCAAGGGCTGATCAGGGTAGTCAACGTGTCTTTCTGTATGGGAAATCATGTCTCATTAATTTGGTTGAGTTTTATGAAGAGGTGACAAGGAAGATTGATGAAGGCAGTTTGGTAGATATTGCCTATATGGACCTCAGCAAGGTGTTCGTAACATTCCGATTGGTGGACAGATTAGTAAGGTTCGGTCACTTGGGATACAGGGGAAGCTAGTCACAATTGGCTTAAAGGAAGTTGGGTATTTTTCAGACTAGCGGCTTGTGAGCAGCAGTGTGCTGCAAGAATCAGTACTGAGTTCACTGCATTTCATCATTTATGTAAAGGATTTAGATGTGAATACTGGGGCCATAGTTAGTAAGTTTACAGATTACATCAGAAAGGTGGTGTAGTAGATTATCTCAGAGTGCAACGAGACCACAATTAGATGGGACAAAGGGGCAAGAAGTGACAGATGAAGTGTAATTTAGATAAATACGAGGTTTTGTATTTTGCGAAGGCAAATCAGGTCAGAAATTATACGCTTAATGGTAAGGTCCTGGGCCGTGTTGTGGAACAAAGGAACTTTGGACTGCAGGTACATTGTTCCTTGAAAGTTGAGTCGCAGGAAGACAGAGTGGTGCAGAACAATTTTGGCACATTTGCCTTAATTCGTCAGAGCATTGAGTATAGGAGTTTTGGTGGATTGTTGCATCTGTGTAGGATACTGGTGAGGCCACTTTAAGAATACTGCGTACGACTCGGTCGGCTGCAGAAATGATTTACATGGATGTCGCAGGACTGGATGTTTGAGCTTTAGGGAGAGGCTGGTTAGATTGAGGTATTTCCCCTGGAGTGCCAGAGACTGAGAGGTAACATAATAGAGCTTTATAAAACCATCAGGGGCATGGATATTCTGAACAGCCACATTCTGTTTCCCACGATAGTGGAGTCAAGAACAAGAGGGCATAGGTTGAAGGCGAGAGAGCGAATAATTTAGGAGGGATCTTAGGGTAAATGTTTTATACAGACAGTGGTGTGTGTACGGAATATGCTGTCAGAGGAAGTGGTAAAGACGGTTACAATCGCACATTTAAAAAGTATCTGTAAGAGGAGCGATATTTGCCAAATGCGGGCAAATGGACCTAGATCAGATTTGATATCTGATCGGAGTGAACAGATTGGAGGAACGGGTCTGTTTCCATTCTGCATGACTCTCTGCTTCTATATGAGGGATGACGAAAAATTCTGAAAGGATCTTTCAAGTCAAAATACTGTTCACTGGAAGTTTGTTATGCCTCTGTGTTCACATTGATTGAAGGCTGCGTTAGTTAAAGATTTGACAGGGAAGTGCGTTATGGATAATGGGATACAGACATAAAAGTGAGGCTGATACCACAACCTGATCAGCCACGATCTTAGTGCCTGGTGGAGAAGGCTCAAAGTCTCTAATGACCCACTTCTGTCCCTCAGTCCCATACTTCTGTGTTATATTCAGCCCCTTAAACCTGCTAGACAGGAGCAGTTGGGGGCTACTTATTCCTATAACCTGGTGCACAGAAAGAGAGGAGACCATTCAGCCTGTCAGTATTCTCACGCACGCTTTGTGGTGATTTGGGAAATGTAATTGGAAAATCCAGGCTGGGTATCCAGGCTCACACAGAGCTGTAATACACATAGCTTCCCCTCTCTGAAACTTGTGCTTCATTTGTTGATCATGTTGTAGACCCAGATTCACGATGAATTCAGCCCCCATACCTCACCCAGAGATGGCTCAAAAAATCCTCTGGTCTCACTAACTGCAACATTCCATAACAGAACATTCATGAAAATAACACCCACTACCTTTCCAATAACAGAATGGGAGAACATCAGAAACAGGGGCATGTTGTTCACTCCCAAAGCCTGCCTTGCCCGTCTTTAAGATCATGACTGATCTGCTCTTGGTCTCAAATCCTCTTTCATACACAATTCTTCATTGCCCTCAACTCTCTGACAGGTCAATTTCCATCTACCTCCTCTTCAAATACATTCAATCATCTAGCTCCCTGAACACTCTTGAGAAGAGAAATCCTGACATTCAACAACACCTGTTTGGAGAAAACAGTTGCTGCTCCTATATCATGGCTTATTGATATGAACGAAAGAGGTTGACTCAAGGGTTCAGGTAAAAATGACTGGCCCAGATATCAAGACAGTGGTTGCTTGCTATTGACATCAAGAAGCTTAGAAAAACTGGACTTATTGAGAATCAGAGTAAACTCTCTATTGTTTGGAGTCAAACATGGCACAAAGGAAGATGTTCATCATTTCAGTCCTGGGTCATCTCTGTGGGAGATCCTCAGGGTAGCTTCCTCTTCACAAACATCTTCAGCTGCTTCATCAATGTCTACCCGCCCCCAGCATCCCCACCATAAGAACAGAAGTGGGGATAGAAACTGAAGAATCCACAATGTTCAGAATATTTTCTCTCCCGTCAGCTCCTGAACTGGTCTGTGTCTATGTGCAGCAAGACCCGGACTCCATTCAGGCTTGTGTTGTTAAACGGTCAGTAACATTCATGTAATAGCACTGCCTGACACTGCACATTGCCGTAGTAAAATAAGAGTTCATTCAGCACCTCACGCCGATTTCACAGGAGCATGAGGAAGTCATTCAGCCCATTAACACTATTGGAGAAGAACAGGGACAGCCCATTCAGTGCCTCTAGCATATTACTCAGGAAGAGAAGGTGTCCAGTGTGATGGGCCATATGAGAGCCCCTGGAAAATATCTGAATGTGGTAGCCGAGACTCATTTTTTTTTACTTTAAAGGAAATGTAACGTGTCTGTTCCAGATGCAATGTGACAGGTCAAACTACTCGGTGTGAAGCAAAACACCATTTACTTAACCACGAAAGATAAAATGAAACCAAAGGAAGAGGAATTTAGAATAACGTAATTCTATTGGCCAAGTTAACAGAATAATAGATCTAGGAAATATTACTGATGAACTGTCACAATACAGGGAAATCCCATAAACACAGCTCCTGGCAGAAAGGAATATTCAGACACAGAATGCCACAAACATTTCTCCAATCCAGGAATTAAAAACAGCAGAAAGAGAAAATTCAGGTAGAGTAGCAGCCAGGAGACATTCACTGAAGCTTCCAATTCTGTGGGACCCCAATAGTTTTTAATGTTACTGAGAAAGCAAAACCTAGAGATCCTAATCTGTGAGAGCTGGCCACACCCATTCAGGCTGTATTAAAATAAACCCAAGGCCTCCCTCGCTGTTTACTCAGTGGACTTAACTATCCAGCTTGGTAATGATCGTTCAATCTCTCTCTGAAAAGAAACCAGGACAAAAAAAAAATCGTAAATCTACAGCATCATCACACTTGTTAGCACATCGAGCTGTCAAACAGGAACCAGGGGTAACCCAATCAGGTCTTGGGCCCTGTCCCGGACGAGGAAGAAGCCATTCAGTCCCTTGAGTCACTTACACAGGAAAAGGAGGACGCCATTCAGCCCCTTGAGACTCTTACACAGGAACAGGAGGAGGCCATTCCCCCCTCAACGCACTTACAAAAGGACAGAATGAGGTAATTGACGCTGATTCCTGATGAATGGCTGATGCCAAAACTTGGATTCTCCTGCTCCTCGGATGCTGCCTGACCTGCTGTGTTTTCCAGAAATCGACTGTCTACTCCAATCTCCACATTGGTAGTCCTCACTGTCTCCTAATTGATGCTCTAACATGATGAACAAGTGGAGCAGAAGCTCGACAGACAGACTGCTCCACGTTGTTCCTCGTGGCTCCATTGCTCATGATACACACGTGGGACTTTAACGCGGTTTTCTAGCAGTGAGCAAGTAAGCCATATGTCTTGTGTGGAGTCTTAAGAAGGCGACTTCATTCTCCGAGAAGCCAGCCTGGTTTTCTCTCTGTCGGGCGGAAGCTGGTGGGAATGGCTACCTTTTTCAGAAGGAAGATATTAGGGCTGCTGTTGGAGATTGTGAACAACATGACGTTCAGTACGGGCTCACACGCCAACTGCACAACAACGTGTGGAGAGTGTATTTAGGCATATAAACTATTGGGAAAGTCACGTTAGACTGATGAATGGACGCTCTAAGATCAAATAATGCTGATCTTGTTCATGTTGATCTTGTTGAGTGCTTGTCTTTTGCAGTGTATCCTGCATGCCTTACTCTGTCCAAGCCTATTTCCACCCTGTGATCTCTCTGGCCACGCTTACTATGATCTGCCTCCACTACTCATAAATAACGTATTTCCCTGTACTGAGATATACGTGGCAAAAAATCAAACCAATCAATCCTAGGTAAAGTATGGAATATCTCACCCTATCAATGTCTCTATTGGAAACAAGTTGTCGCTGCCACTCCTCGTGTTTCAGCATCACAATTTCTTCGTCTCTCACAGCTCTACAGATTAAACACTCAGCTTCTTCACTCTATCCTCATGTTACCATCATCTGTGTCTGTGGTAAGGAGATCATTCCTTACAAAGGCGATCAAATCTGTACAGAGTGCCCCTAATGCTCTCTCAGCAAGGCTCTACAACAGCAGGAGGATGGCTTTACTTATGTACTCGAATCATCTTACAATGAAGAACAGCATACCATTTTTTGCACCCATTACTTACACAGGGTTTGACTTTTGAGTGGGAGATCATGCTTCCCAAATTTGTTAGCGTTCTTTGATGAAGTGACCAAGAAGGTTGATGAGGGCTGAGCGGTAGATGGAGTCTCTATTGATTTCAGCAAGGCCTTTGATAAGTTTCCACATGTCAGGTGGCACTGGAAGGATCCATCACGTGGAATGCTGTGGGAACTGACCAATTGGATACACAGTTGGCTTGATGGTAGGAAGCAGAGAGTTTAGTGGAAGGATGCTTGTCACACTGGAGCCTGGGTCCATTGCTGATTGGTATGTATGATTTGGTTGAGAATGTCCAAGTACAATTAGTAAGTTTGCAGATGACACTAAAATAAGTGGTATCGTGATCAGTGGAGAAGTTTATCAGAACATGCAGCAGAACCTTAATCAGGTGGGGAACTGTGCCGAGAAATGGCAAATGGAATTTAATATAGATGTGTGAGATCTTGCATTTTGGAAACTCAAATCAAGGTAGGTGATTTATGGTGAACGCAAGGGTCTTAAGGGATGCAGTGGGCAGAGAGACCTTGGCATTCAGGTGCACGGTTCTCTGAGAGTGGAGTCACAGGTAGACAGGGCAGTGATGAAGGCTTTTGGCACACTGGCCTTCATCAGGCAGGACACGGAGTACAAAAGTTGGGAATTTATGTTGCAGTTACACAGGACTTTGGTAAGGCCACACTTGAGGTATTGTGTTCAGTTTTTGTCACGTTCTTTTAGGGAGGATGTTATGAAATTGGAAAGAGTGCAGAAGAAATTTACAAGGAGGTTGCCAGGATCCAAATGGTCTGAGGTATAGGGAGAGGTTGGACAAGCTAGGACCTTTTCTTTAGAGTGTGGTAGGCTGGGGGTGGGCGGGGGGGGGGAGAACCTTATAGAGCTGTATAAGATCACGAGGGGTATGGAAACGGTTAATGCTCTCAGTCTTTTTCCAACATTTAGAGAATTGAGGATTGGAAGGGATCACTTTAAGGTGAGAGGGGAAGGAATAAAAGGGAACCTGCGGGGTCACTTCTTTACACAGAGGATGGTACGTGGATGAGCTGCCAGCAGATGTGATTCAAGGGGATAAATTAACAACATTTCAAAAGCATTTGGATAAATATGTGAATAGGAAAGGACTAGAAGAACATGGGCCAACTGCAGGGAAATGGCTTAGCGTGGTTGGACATTTACAAGGTAGAGTCAAACTCCTCTGTTAATTAAAACCAAAAAGCTCGCCTCACCTCATAATCTATTAAAATATGAGTGACACTGATCTCCTACATTCCACAATTTAAACGAAAATTAACAAGTTAGTTTCTTAACTTTAATAGTGAACACTAAACAACAACTATTCATAAACACAAGCTCCTCTTCTCTTAACTATTTACTATCTGACTCCAACTCTGTAAAAATATGCTGTTCCAACAACTCACATATTAAACATTACAATCTCAAGACCACACCGTCTCTATCTTCCCCACTGTGTTCACTCTTCCAGCTGCTGATCTCCCTGGGTCATTTTTTTTTTACTGCAATTAGATTTGACATGCACATGTATCTTTGTTAGAGAGTGTTTGAGATGGCCAGCTTTACAGCAGTTACTCTGTTGTTGGATGGCAGTGGCTCTCCCTCTAGTGTTCAAAATGCTGGGTTTATATACTCCCTATGATACAATATTTCCCATAAATTGATTGCTTTCCAAGTGTGCAAACAATAATATTCAAACCCCGTTGGCTTCTGGTATCCTGAGCGTTATTTAAACTCTTTGGTTACATTTGAATTGCTGTCAAAACAGCAACCAAAACCCATATATCCACTTCCCAGCTAATGGTGACATTTGGAACAGCCTGACCTTTAGCTGGCATCTGTGGCTGTACTTTCTATTCAGCAAAACCTATTCTGTCTTAAAGTGAACAGACATGCTTTCGGCTTCATAACATCTCCTCCCCTCAGAAACGAAAATGAACCATCAGAATGAAAAGTTGTCATCATTTCTTTTCCTCTAATTCTTAAACCCATTTTTATGAAATACAAAAGAATTAATCTCAGCTATACCATTCATATTAATTCTGCACACCTATATAACACTGGAATAAGTCAAATCTTATCTAAACGTTTTCCTTTAAATCCACGATAACACATTTGCTGTCACATTTTAGTACCAACAACATGTACATTTTGTAAGTTTAAAGTCAGTAACATAAGACTCCAATGAAATAGTCTCATATTCTGTTCCTTAAATAGTCTAAAAAATTCGAGAGATTTATTGTTGTCCAGAACCATCTCCGACAATTTGTTTTTGATACAAACATTAAAATGTTGTCAAGCCAGTGCGAAACTCAATCATTCTTTTTCAATAATGGAGATTTTGGAATTTTTTTTCTGGTGGATATTGAGTTTTTTCGACAAGTAGCCAATCGGCCGTTCAATTCCATCATCGTCTTTCTGTATCAATACATCTCCGACCCCTATATCCCGAGCATCAAACACAATTTTCAAAGGGTTTCAAAATATTTGGTGCAATAAAACTGGTGCGGTGATTAAATCTGCTTTAAAATTCTCAAATGCCTGCTGGCATTGTTCTGTCTAGCACAATTCTGTGTTCTTCTTTAATAAATCCATTAGTGGTTTTATAGAATCCGATAGAATCCACTCAGTTCCAAAAACCGAAGCACCTCTTTCTTCGAGGATGGTCGTGGAAATTCGTCAAATCCCTTCGTCGTTGTATTCAATAGCGTCAACCTTCCATGTCAAATGTAATGTCCCAAGAACATCAACTCTGCCTTCTCAAATTCTGTTTTCTTTAAGTTTATTACCAAGTTTGCTTCTTGTAATCGTTCAACATTCTCGGCCAACATGTGAGCTTTCAATCACTTGCTAAAGATCACCACATCATACAGATAAACTGCACAATTTGTACATCTGGCTGCAACTCTGTTTCTGAGTCTTAAATGTGGCTGGAGCATTATTCATTCATATGGCATACACGAGAACGTTTTTTGTCATATCCGATAGATGTCAGATAGTTTATCTGACTCGACATTTTTTTAATTTGAAAGGGACCACTAAACCTGGCTTTGAAGGGATTTCCTACCACTGGTGGCAATACTAAAATGTGATCCCCACGGGAAATCTTCAAACCTTCAGAGTTTTTGTCTGCCACCTGCTTCACTCTATGCTGTGCCCTCTTCAGATGCTGTTTAGCTAACTCACCTACTCCATCTACTCTCTCCCTCACCTCACATATATAATCCAAGTGTAAGATCTCCGACTTCGCTCTTGTCAATTAATACTTAATTAATTTCAAAGGACCTCTCACTTCATGTACGAACATTAATTCAAAGGAAGTAAACTGAGGAGATTTATTTGGGGCATCTCTGATGGCAAGCAATTTAATGGGGCACCTTTATACCAATCATTCAGACAATCCTGACAGGACTGCAGATGCTGGAGCTCAGAGTTGAAAACTGTGTGGCTGGAAAAGCGCAGCAGTTCAGGCAGCATCCCAGTGGCAGGAGAGTTGACGTTTCAGGCACAAATCCTTCATCAGAAAAATGGGGGGCAGGGGAGGGAGAAGGGGTCTGAGAAATAAATAGGAGGGTGGGGTTGGAGCTGGATGTAAGGTAGTTTGGAAGGCGATAGGTAGATGCAGATGGGGTAAAATGGTGATTGGTTGGAGAGGAGGGTGAAGTGGGTAGTTGGTGGGACAGCTGGACGCCTCAAACAATACAGCATCAATGATGACTTCACCAAATTCCAAATCTCCCCTCCACAACCTCATCCCAGATCCAACCATTCAAATTAGAACTGCCTTCTTGAACTATCCCAACTTTCCATCTTCCTTCCCACCTATCTAGTCCACCCTCCCCTCCAACATATGACTGTCACTCCCAAATGCATCATCCGATCACCTTCCCAGTAACCCTCTGGCCAGCCCAGCTCATACTGTCCTATTTATATATCAGCCCCCTTATTCCCCCGGCACATTCCTGACGATGGGTTTATAACTGATATGTCGGTTGTCCTACTCTTCGGATGGTCCCCTATCTGTTCTGCTTTTCCGACGCCTCACTTCTCAACTATTAGAGACTGAGCAGATCCTGTATCTCACAAAATTATAATTTCTTGTCCACCCCTCCCCCCCAACCTTTCTGAGTAAACTTTATCCACAGAAGCGAATTATTGATAGAGATCACGCACTGACTCCATACCCAGCCCCTGCCTAGGATGCACACTCTCCTGCAGCTCCTCGGCTCCACTTGGGGTCTCTTTTACCGGTTTCACTAATGTCACTGGCTTAACCTCTTTTACCACATCTTTTCCCAAAGGGACTTCCATGAACGCCCAGCACTGTGTGTCCAACTTACTGCAGTGAAAGCAACTATTCCCAGTGCTCTTCCTAAACCATCCGCACTGTAATTTTATGTGTTCCACTCCGTTATACTGTGAACACCTGAGTCATTTCACCACCTTTCAACCGCTTCGAATATTTTTTCACCCGTGGTAAACTTTTGCCACTGTGATTTATTCTATGTCTTGTAGCGTAGGATCTCCCCTTCTTCCAGTTTCTATCCTTCACAGGATGAAAATCCTCCCAGAGGCTAAATCTAATCTCATGCCCCAATGCACATTTACCTGCCATTTCTGCTGCGCTTCTCACTTCTTGAACTTTCAGTTCATTCACACGAATTCTTAATATCTCTGGAAGTGAGTCTTTAAACTTCTCCAGCACAATAATTTCCTTCGAGCCCCATTTTAAGTCCTACACACATCTATCGAAATGGCTGTGTTTAATTCTTTCAAACTCAACATAACTCTGACCTCGTTCCGTCTCTATATTTCTGAACCTCTGTCTGTATGCTTCTAGTACCAATTCAAAAACACTTAAAATGGCCTGTTCGACATCTGCATAATCTCTTGACCCCTCATCTGATAGCGCTGCACATATCTCACTAGTTGCGGCCACCAGTTTAGTCTGAATTAGGTTTAGCCACACGTTTCCAGGACACACCATCTGCAGAGCCAATATTACCAATGCAATAAAAAAGGTTTTGACATTTTTTCACCGAAATATGGCAATGTATTAACGCATATGTCTACATCTTACATCCTCCCTTCATCTTCATCCTGCAAATTTAACTTTCTTACCTAATTCCCAACTTCTGAAGTTCAAATTCTCTCGCTTTCTTTTTCGCCTCTTTCTCTTACTCTTTTTACCACTCTCACGCTTTCTGTCTCTTCCTTTATCTGCTAGCTCAAGTTGCCATACTTTCAATTTAAGTTTTTTTAACTCGCCTGCAGTTGTCTGTTTGTCTGATACATCAAAGTGCTTGACCAATTGCATTACAAGTTCAGCTTTCCTTTTGTCCCTGCTGAAACCCAATTCTAATCATTTTTTATTATTTTAAAAGTATGCCCTTCCTCTGTCTTTCTAAACTTACTTGGCCAATTTGGGAATCATCTTCAACTCCCAGAACCTCTTTAGCAGTGTTAAAAGCCATTTCTTTTAAGTTATCCAAACACAAGGAAACAAAATTAAATGAATTTTCTCACCTGTTTTATTTAACTGTCAAGTGATGGAATCTGCTGGGACCTTTTGTACCACAAATCTGTCCTAATCCCATACAACAAGCCCTCAAACCGTTATGATGTCGATGTCTAACCCCACTGTTAATTAAACCCACACATCCAGAAAAGCCCACCTCGTCTCGTAATCTGTTAAAACATGAGTGACAGACAAGTCCAAAATTCCACTATTAAAAGAAAAATAACAATTTATATGTATGTGAGTTAACTCGCTGGGCTTGAAGGTTTGTTTTCAGATGTTTCGTCACTATTACTAGGTAACATCATCAGTGAGAGTCTCTGGTGATACACTGGTGGTATGTCCCGCCTCCCTGTTGATAGGTTTTGGTTTCTTAAGTTGGGTGATGCCATTTCCAGTTCTTATTTTCAAGGGACGTCAGATAGAATCTAAATTGTTGTGTTTATTAATGTATTTCTGATTAGATTGCCATACCTTTCAGAACTTTCATGCGTGTCTTTGTTTTGCCTGTCCTAGGATGTGTTTGTAGTCCCAGTAAAAGTGGTGTACTTCTTTACCTGTATGTATGGAAACTAGTGATAGTGGGTCATGTCTTTTGGTGGTCAGTTGGTGTTCATGTATCCTCGTAGCACGACAACAGGAGAGTTGAAATGGAGGAAAAAATATTTTACATACACTTCTTGATCTGTGTGTTGAGATAAGGACGATTATTCATATGTGTACAACACATGCTGAATGGACAACGGAGACGCAGTGAACGAAAAATGGTGCACATGTTGTATAAAATTTATAAAGCATTAAAACATTATTTGATCATCATCTGAAGTGATATGTTCCCCTTCTCTCAAAGTTTCCCCTTTTCTTGGATTCCCTACTCCAGTCTCTCATTCTTATTAGGATGCATGTTATAAATCTTGCTTATGGTATCCCAACTTATTTCAGTTAACCACCTTTCTATCAGGAATTAAACATATTGGCCTGCTGGGTTCTTTCCAAAGCTAGTGTCTGTCATATTATTGGAGAGAAAAATTCTGGCATCAGACCCAGCATTTAAACATATTACTCTGTTGTACATGCACTGTACAAAGGACCACAGCACAGATAAATTGCCAAAACATTGAGGGATATACATCTACTTTTTTCCATAATCTAGTTTTCGCATTTTTCACATCTCCACATCTATATCTTCTGTCTCCTTCTCTCTTTGTATCTAGTTAAGAAATCCCCCAATTATTCTTCGTGTCCCTTCTCTCAAAACTCATTCTTTCGATTTACAACTATTGCTCTCTTCTTGATGCAATGCGATTATAATTGATCAATGTTACTACAAAGACATTCGGGAGGAGCTGGCCAGAGTTAATTAAAAGGGGAGCCGAGCAGGAAAGACCATCCCCTTATCTGGGGGTAATTCAAAAGATAATAAAATTCATCCCAAAAAAGATGAAACATACACATGGGAGAACAAGGCAGCCATGAGCAATAAGGCGAGTCAGGGATAGCATCAAACCAAAAGAGAAAACATACAATGTGATGAAGATTATTGGGAATCCAGAGAATTCATTGTCTCTGAAGCTACATAAGGCTGGTATCACTGGCACTACAGAGCTCTTAGTCATGGTCAGGGACAGAAACAGAGGGAAACACATTCACTTTAAACACAGAAGATGGCATTACTCAAAGAAACGATTTAGATGATCAAAGTTTGTGAGAAGATTTGTAGCTCGGGTACTCATTGTTGTGGATCTGTTCGCCGAGCTGGGAATTTGTGTTGCAGACGTTTCATCCCCTGTCTAGGTGACATCCTCAGTGCTTTGGAGCCTCCTGTGAAGCGCTTCTGTGTTGTTTCCTCCCGCATATATAGTGGTTTCTCTCTGCCACTTCCAGTTGTCAGTTCCAGCTCTCCGCTGCAGTGGTCGGTATATTGCGTCCAAGTCGATGTGCTTATTAATTGAATCTGTGGATGGGTACCATGCCTCTAGGAATTCCCTGGCTGTTTTCTGTTTGGTTTCTCCTACAATAGTAGTGTCGTACCAGTCGAACTCATGTTGCCTGTCATCTGCGTGTGTGGCTACTAAGGGTAGCTGGTCGTGTCATTTCGTGGCTAGTTGGTGTTTGTGGTTACGGATCGTTAGCTGTCTTCCTGTTTGTCCTATGTAGTGTTTTGTGCAGTCCTTGCATGGGATTTTGTACACTCCGTTGGTTTTGCTCATGCTGGGTATCGGGTCCTTTGTCCTGGTGAGTTGTTCTCTGAGAGTGGCTGTTGGTTTGTGTGCTGTTATGAGTCCTAGTGGTCGCAGTAGTCTGGCTGTCAGTTCAGAAATGTTCTTGATGTATGGTAACGTGGCTAGGCCTTTAGACAACACGTTGCCGAACAATGGAGGTAGATGAAAGAACGGGACTGGCTGAAGGAGTCAGAATTTGGAGGATCAATCAGATGATTGAGAACAATAATAAAGGCATTGCCAGATCAGCTGAAATGATTAGTTATATCATATTCCCAATCCACCTTGCAGAACCAGGCCAGACACTACAAACCCAGAGGAGAAAGCTGTTGAGCATGGAGCACTGTGTGTAGACCAGCCTCGTGTACTGTTGAACACAACCCTGCAATCGTTCCAGAGTGGAACACTGTGCAGACAATCAGCAGTGCATTTCTCTATAAACCCAGACGAGATACGTGTTCAACATGGAGCACAGTGCAGACCAGGCTGGTGACAACCCACAATCTACCCAAAGCGGAAATGTACACAGACCACAGCAGTGCATTGATCTGTAAACTAGGAGCAGTTACCCTCCCAGCATGTAGAGCTGTGCACACCACCCCAGTGCATTTCTCAGTAACATTGTGTTAGATCCCTGACCTGCGTGGGGAAATTGCAGCCCATGCTGGAAGTGACAGGATGCGCAGCTCCCATCCAATTATAGCTCCATATCTCCATTGTGCCATGACAAGGGGGTGCTGTGGGTGTGAACATCACTGTCAGAGAGAGAGTTGACGGGGAAATCAGTTTAAATACTAACAAACAAAAGGACTTTGGGGAAAAAGACAAAGGGAGATTGAGCGAGTTTAGTTGAAAATCACAGGTATCAGAATGCTGAAATGAAGATATTTCAACAGAATCCTGCAACATGAGCCATTATTCGCAGGAATGAATTGTGAACTAGATATTGGTGCGAGTTCAAACGATGGCGTTTTGGATGAACACTTGTCTTGCAGCTTTGTGAATAGGAGCGAAGTCAGCAGATTGTGCGCCTCATTGGGCTGAATCTAACAATAATTTGTTTCAGTGACATTTTCATCGAGTGTGACAGAGGGATTGACTGCACGAGGCCGAGCTTGTTTCCTGGTGCTATCTTCTCGAACTCACCTCATTAACTACCCCCTCCCACACCCCATGGTGTCCCTCTCATTAAATGCCAACCGATTCTCCAACCCATCGTGGCTGAGGATGCTCAATATTGCCCGGATTCTCCTGGATATTCTGTTATCCTGGGCACAGGTGTCAGCCTTAAAAGGCTAATAGGCACACGGTTGAGCTTTCTCAGTTCAGAGCTGCCCTGCACAGTTTACCCTGAGCATGGCAGATAAGGAGAAATTACACCAGACCTTGCAGACAGGAGCACAGAGATCTTGGTGGATGGGCTAGTACAGAGGTGGGCCATTCTCATCCGAGTGGCACACACCACCAAACCCACCGGGCATGGTCTGAGCTCAGCACTCAGCTCAGTGCAGTGACTGCGGTCTGAAGAAATGTCCTGCAATACAGGACAAACACCAATAACCTTCCCCGCTCTGTCAGGACAAGGGTCACTGTATTCTCTTTGCTCCCTCACATTCACTGTATATCTGTTATAGCACCAACCCCCGAACAAGGCTCATGCTCCACCACTCTTCCAACTTCTCTCTCTCTCTCTCTCTCTCTCTCGCTTTCACAACACCCCCACACAATGATAGAATGTTCTTGGTAATGCCGATTATGGACATCCCAGATAATGTTCCAAATAATTCTCATTTTCAGGCAACTGTCAATGCCCCAGTATGTTCCACAAAAGTGGAAGGAATTGAAATGCATGGTTTTTCTTTTTAAATCACATACAATTCAAATCCATCGTGAGGCCATTCTGGCCTTCAAACTAGCTCTAGCATTTAATAAGATCGTAGCTGATCTGATAGTTTCCTCAGCTCCATTTTACAGGAACTTTCAGTCATTCAACCTCCTGGGTTCCTGTCACTGAGCAGAAGACACTCAGACACTTTTATCCCGGTTTTCTTCAAGGGCCTGTTTGAGGGTATTTCCTAAGGGAACGGACTCTCCTAACAATATATTCCATCAGCTTTATACGTATCGGTAATGGTAAGCACATTTTACATTGGCCAATCAAAAAAATACACTTATTTTATGGTTATCGATATCCAATCACAATTAGTCATTCTGGTTATTTCACTTGCCTCACCTTGTTGTATTCACCCAAAGACAGTTTCTAAACACTGGTCTCTTTATACAATGCAATTTCCAGCAGATAACAGTTTTGTCCTCAGCAGTTATCTTGACCGTTATCTGAATTGTACCGTTTTCCTTGTTATGAAAGTTTCTCTTGCGCTTTGTCTCTGACTGTTTCTGTCACTTGCACAGCCTCCCACTCACTTGGCTGGACGGCTGGTTTGTGATGAAGAGGGAGGCCAACAGCGCAGGTTGAATTCCCCCCACTGATAGAGGCTACCATGAAGGGGACGCTCTCTCACCCTCAACCCATCACCTGAGGAGCGGTGACCCTCAGGTTAAACCACCACGTGTGGTCTCTCTCATGGCAGAACATTCGCATGGTCCTTTGGAATATTATTCTATCACTGTTAGCATTTTAAAATTTTATCTATATCATCATTTTTTTTTTGCATTATATTCCTGGATGTTCTGGAGCAGTGTAATCATTTCCCAGAACACTGTGCATTCCTGCCCATTCCCTGATAATCCTAGATTCTGTTGTTATGTATGAACCTTCTGTCTGTGCCTCAAAAATATTCAATATCGCTGCCTCCAATACTCTGTGGGGAAGAGTGTTCCAAAAACTCACAACACTGAGAAAACAAATTAATCTCATCTGCGTGTGAGGTTTTTTTGTCTTCTTAACTGACGAAGGAGAGAATTACATTAGAAGCTTTTTTAGAGATGTTTCACTTCACGTATTCCTGGGGTGAAGGGCTGATAATATGGAGGCTTCAACAGTTTACTCTTGGAATGAGAGTTGATCTTATACAAAACTATGAGGAGAGTGCATCAGGTGGATACCCACTGAGTGTTTGTATAGTCCAAACTTGTTGCCATTGTCATTGATCGCCGACAGTGTGGAAACAAGACATTTTGCCCATTGCGTCCACACTGACTCAATGAAAAGCATCCCACCCAGTCCTGTCCCCTGACTCTATCCATGTAACCCTGTACTTCCCATGATAAACCCATCTAAGCTACACATCCCTGTGCACTATGGGAAATCTAGCATAGCTAATCCACTCTAAGACCCACATCCTTGGGGGAGGAAACCCACACAGACGTGTAGAGAATGTTCATACTCCACATAGAAGGTTGCCTGAGGTTGGAATAGAACACAGCTCCTTGGTGATGTGAGGCAGCAGTGCTAACCTCATATCCACCATGCTCCTCCATTAGTTCTATTAGTTACTTGTGGTTGACTAGAGAAATCTGCCTTGGTCTGACTAGTTCCTATCACTGACCCAGTATTAGATCTTTATCATTAGCCATATCACCAACCTGGTTACATTTAAAATTTGTTCTGAGCAGTGGAGACAATGGAACGGGTGCAGAGGAAGTTTACCAGGATGTTGCCTGGTATGGTAGGAAGATCGTATGAGGAAAGGCTGAGGCACTTGGGGCTGTTTTCATTGGAGAAAAGAAGGTTTAGGGGTGACTTGATAGAGGTGTACAAGATGATTAGGGGTTTCGATAGGGTTGACCATGAGAACCATTTTTCACGTATGGAGTCAGCTATTACGAGGGGGCATAACTTTAAATTAAGGGGTGGTAGGTATAGGACAGATGTTAGGGGTAGATTCTTTAGTCAGCGAGTCGTGAGTTCATGGAATGCCCTGCCGGTAGCAGTGGTGGAATCTCCCTCTTTATGGGCATATAAACACCTTAAACCTATGTACTCTATGATTGAACTCCCCTATCCTGTGGAAAAGACCTTGGTTATTCACCCTATCCATGCCTCTCATGATTGTATAAACTTCTATAATGTCACCCCCCAACTTCCTACAATCCACTTGATACTAATTTCAAGAACAACCATTTAAAGGTAAGCACTGCAAATTTGAAACAGTATTCAAAATGACAGGTAAACAATCTTCATACTCTGATTTGTCTTCCTCCACGTTACAATACTAAGGCAGCATGAAACTCTTACTAGTGCCAATAAGAAATCAAACACCTGAATTCGCTTTTCTAAAGTGGTGATGATCTCGACAGTGAAAATGTATCTCTGGCTAGATCTATGTCAGAAACCGTATTATAGTACCACACGGACAGCGTGCAATTGCTTTTAGCAGAGTGAGATGAAGGCTGAGTACAGATTTGGAAATTTGAATTAACTGTGAATTCAGTGCGAAGGGGGAGAGGTGTTATCAATAATGTTTACTACAAGACGGAAACTTTCCGGAATGAGATGTGATTGGGAGCTGTAAAAGAGCATGAATGGAGAGCCCGAGCCGCACTGAGACCAGAAGCAAAGTGGCAGCACAAAACGGAGCTTGATGCTACTGCAGGGAAGGTAGACTTCATCAAAAGGCTTCAGGTGAAGTGGGTAGGGACCATAAGGTGAGAGGGAAAGCTGGAATCAGGAAGGGGAGCCTCGTAGCGAAGAAGATGGAGCAGCTATTGCAGGGGTTTCTGGCGGTAATTCAGGAACCAGAGCTGAAATTCATGCCTAGTATTGCTAATAGTCCCTGAAATAAACATCCTAAATCTGGCCTTACACTAAAATTCATCAAATTGTGATTGAATAATATCCTTGACAGTTTTTGCCAACAATGCATGGCTCATCTCCTTTTCGAGTCCTTCGTTTTGAACATGAACAATAACTTCTGAGCATTATGGGATAACTGTTTTTATGTCTGCCCATGTATATCCACTGATCTTCCTCTTGGTCTATATCCACATCGAACGCTTCAGAGCAGATGTGGGGCAGAAATCATCAATATACATGTCTTTCTTTTTATTATTCAGAGGGAGCTTATGCATGTGGCTGAACACATGATCAGTGAAGGCTGAATCCATTCTCCCAGTTTCTCCGTCTCTGTCGTTTCTGTTTGATGATGTCACATTCCAGTGAGCTGCCTCTGACGTGACCTCCTTTTCCTTCAAGCCAGAAATCCCCTAACTCCGGTGGACAGGTGCTTCAGCTGTGACTGCCCCATCTCCCGTGGCATTGCCCACACTCCGTCCTCTCCTTCCCAGAACAATGACAGACCTTCCCTTGTCCTCACTTCCTACTGCACTAGAATCCACATTCACACACTCTCAACTCTAATCTCCCGCATTTGCAATGCTCTCTTTTGCCTACACTTTAGGTTCAGCCACTTCTGTAATACTGACTTTAATTCTGTTCTCACTGCTTGAGGAAAGATGTTGTTAATCGTAAAAGCATTCAGAAAAGATTTCCAAGTATATTGACAGTGTTGGGTAGGGTGGTGATGGCGAGTGATGTTGAGCTGCACGAAGAATATGAATGGGCTGGGGATATGTTCCCTGGAGTGTTGGTTATGAGGAGTGACCTTACTGAGGTTTATCGCAGGGAATCCCGTTGCTCCAGGGTGAGCAATGCCAAAGGCCAAGGAAATAGACAGGACAGTTGTTCGCATTGAAATTGGATAAATATTCATGGTAGAACAAGTTGCTGAACTATGCAGGTAGACTGAAGAATGGGGCTGGCTGTAGGAATCAGAATTTGGAGGGTCCAATCACATGAATGACAACAAAAATAAAGGCATTGCCATATTAAATGAAATGATTCGTTATATCACTTTCTCAATCCACCTCACAGAACCAGACTAGACACCATAAATCCAGAGGAGATATCTGTTCACTGGGGAACATCACGCAGACCAGGCTAGTATACTGCTGAACATCACCCTGCAATCAGTCCAGAGCGGAGCACTGTGCACACTGTAGCAGTGCATTGATCTATAACACAGATGAGTATGTGTTCAGCAGGGAGCACTGTGCAGACTGGACTGGTGTACTATGCAATACAACCCACAATCTACCGAGAGTGGAAAGGTATGCAGACCACAACAGTGCAGTGATGTATAAACCCGGGTAGAGATATGTTAGCAGGGTGTGGAACTGTGTCCATCACCCCAGTATGTTTCTCAGAACACTGCGTTAGATCACTGCTCAGCGTGGTGAAACTTGCAGCCCATGCTGGAAGTGATATGATGTGCAGCTCCCATCCATTTACAACTCCATATCTCCATTGTGACATGACAAGGGGTGCTGTGGGTGGGAACATCACTGTCAGGGAGAGATAGCGGCGGAATCAGTTTAAGTATCAACAAATGGGGGGGTTTTGTGGAGTAGACAGAGAAGGGGAGACTGAGAGACAATGTCATGGAAGGAAGTGATCACAGGTTCCAGACTGTTAAGATGAAGACATTTCGACAGTATCTTGCAACATGAGTCAGTGTCTTCAGGAATGATGAGTGAACAGGATATTGGTATGAGTATAAGTGTTGGAGAGTATTGGATGAGCATTTGTTCTGCAGCTTTGTAACTGGAAGTAGGGTTAGCGCAGACTTCGTCTCATTGGGTTGAATTTAACAATAATATGTCTCAGTGATGTTTTCACTGAGCATGACAGAGAGATTGTCTGCACGAGACTGAGCTAGTTTTCTGGTGATATCTTATCGGACTCACCTCATTAACTACCTACCCCACCCCATGGTGTCCCTCTCATTCAATGCCAGCCCGATTCTCCAACCCATCATGGCTGGAGGTAGTCACCATCGCCGGGATGCCGTGATCCCTGACACTGGTTCCATCTTTAAAAGCTAAATTGGCACACGGTTGAGCTTTCTCAGTTTGGAGCTGCTCTGCACATTTTACCCTGAGCATGGCAGATAAGGGCAAATTACACCAGTTTGTCGACAGGGGCGCGGAGGTACTGGTGGACGGGCGAGTACAGAGGAGGACCATTCTCTTCCCAGAATGGGCCACACCACCAGACCCACCGAGCATAGTCTGAGCACACCGCCCAGCTCAGTGCATTATCTGTGGTCTGAAGAAATGTCCAGCAATACAGGACAAACATCAATGACCTTCCCTGTTCTGACAGGATAACGGTCACTGTATTCTCTCTGCTCCCTCACTCTCACAGTACATCTGTTATAGCACCGACCCCCAAACAAGGCTCATGTTCCACCACTCTCCACCACTACTGCATGCAGCACCTTCGCTCTCTCTCCCTCTCCCTCCACTTTACCACCAACCCTAATAACACTGCATGGATATAGCACTGTGGACTGAATCCTTCCGGACACCTCACCATATGTCCCCTCACCACCTGCACCAGCACTAACAGCAGGGCCACCCACTCCTTCCCTCCCTTTCCCCCATTCCAGGAGAAACAGCCTAAAATAAGTCAGAAAGGACCACGCCGGGTGATGGAGTGCCCGATATCCATTCCCTCACCCCCCCTCACCCCCGCCATGTGGGGAGGACATGGTAGGAGCCAGAGAGGACTGCAACGTCTCATGTGGAGATTCTGAGCCATCCACGTCCCGCCAACTCAGTAAGGATCAATGTTCAGTGAAGGGCAATTCTCACTTTAAACACTCTGGCAGTTCCGTTTCCCCCTGCACAACTTAGAACGTGTGGCCCTGATACCATCTCCCTTCTGTGTTGAGCTTGTACAAATGGAATCCCCACGACTTGGCGTGTAGGAGGGTGGGCTCACAACACCTTGTCACCATCACTTCCCAGGAAGCGAGCACAGAAACTCCCTCCTACACCTCCTCCTGTAAACATCTCAGGTACTGAAACTAATCTGTGATATTTACAGCTCTTAACACTTGTCCTGACATCTTCAATAATCTGTGCTCATATATAATCTGCTCCTACACCCTTTAAAATGGAACAGAATGTTTTATATTGACTTTCAGAGTTATTCCTACCAAGGTGCATCATCTCACACTGCTCTGCATTGATCCTGATTCTACCATAAACCTGAAAACTATACCAACGTGTCACTGTCCTGTTAGAGTTCCACAATGTCTTCCACACACTTGATAATTCTTTTAGGTTTGGTATCTGCAATATTGAAATTGTCCTACAGTCACACGCCACGCAGAATTACTGACTCACGCACTATTGTGAGCAAGTACAATAAAAACACGCTGCCTGACGACAGTCACTTCCAGTCTTAAATACTGACACACACCAGACAGAGTAAGCGAAATATTGACAAGGTTACGGTGGAGCAAGAGAAATACTGACAGACACTCCATGTCTGTATTAGCTTCTGTATATTATTGAGCATCTTTATGTCTCTGTATTAGTGTGTATCTATCTGTGTGTGTGTGTCAGCGTGGAGGGAGTCTGGCAATCTCTATGGTGCTGTAAGTGTTGTAATATTCCTGACACGAGCTCTGAGGACGTGTCCTTTCACTTCTGTCCGCAGATGCTGGCAGACATGCTGAGCTTTATGCTGCTGTCAGTCTCTGCTGGCCTCCCCACACCACTGGCAGTGGACGGTGAAAATCATCAGGGATTCAGTTTGAGAGGGACACAGGGCGGGAAGCAGCTCACAGCACCATCAATACACAAAAACACACACAGATACACAAACATACACACTCACAGAAACAGGCACAAACAAACGCAGACACACACACACACACACACACAGACAGGCACAGACACATACATAGATACACATACATACAAACACACTCACAGGAACAGACACATACAGATGCAAACGCGCTCGCACACACACACACACGCAGTCAGACAAAGATGCATACACAGATGCACACACGCTCACAGAAGTAAGCACACAGGCAGACACAGAAACAGCTGCACGCAGACACACACGGTACACATACTCACAGCCACCCCACACCCACACAGACACACCAAACCACCCACCCACACACGCACGCCCTGATGCAGAGAGACACACAGACACACAAACTGACACACAGAGATGTACACACGCACATACACACAGACACAACACACACAGCCACAGATTTCCCCAGTTTCCTCACCTTCCCTCCCCCCACCTTATCCCAGATCCAACCCACCAACTCGGCTTCTCCTTCTTGAGCTGTACTACCTGTCCATCTTGCTTTTCCCAACTATCCACTCAACCCTCCGCTCCGACCTATCAACTTCACCCCACATTCATTTAACAATTGCCTTCCCAGTGCCTTCCCCCCAGCACCAACCCTTCCCTACAAGTCTCATTCCTAATGAAAGTGTTATGCTCTATATTTCGACTCTCCTGCTCCTTGGATGCTGCCTGAACGGTTGTGCTTTTTTAGTACCACACTCTTTCACCACAGCCACACACACGCACACACACAGACACAGACAGGCAGACAGAGACACATACACACATACATACCAACACACGCACAAAACACACAGGTAGTCACACTTCCCACCAACGAAGACATCCACACTCCCCCCAAACACACAAACACCCACATTCCCCACAGATGCACACATACGCTCACACACAGGCGCACACAGATACATACACATAGACATACTCAAACAGTCACATACACTAACAAACACTTAGACACCCATACTCCCCACACATGCCCACATACGCTAACACAGACTCACACAAACAGATATACACACTCAAACACACACACACATTAACACAGACACAGTTAATCGCTAAAAGCACACCTACGTATAGACACAGTGAGACACACACATACAGACACACAGATGCACAAACAGACAGACATACACACAAAGGCACACAGACCAAGGCACACACGCACTGACGTACACCACAACACATATACAATCCAACACACAGGCACGCACAGACTCACTCACACACACAAACAGACAGATACCCACAATCTTCCCACACACAGACACCCACATTCCCCACACAAATGCACACGCATGCACTCACACAGATGTACACGGACACACAGGCATGGACACACACAGAACAGTGACACACACTAACACACACAGAAACACAAAGACATGCACACACACAGACGCACATACATATACACAGCTCCACACACAAACATATAAACACATTGGCACACACACATTGACACACACACACGCACGCGCTCACACATCCTGTAAAATGCAATGTTTAGTGACTTACCCTTACAAATAATCTTACATGTAAGAAAGGATTGAAAATTCATAAAACACACCAGCAGAGCATGGCATTGTATCACTTTCAGCAAAAGAGGGAGAGACAGAGGGGGGTGGGGGGAGGAAGGGTGGAATGAAACCCCATTCAACGATTCACCACAAAACAAAACAGTTCCCATTGCACACAGATGTAGAGATTAAGATGCAAACATACATACACACACTAATGCAGAACACGCAGAGAGATAGATACACACAGATAAACATATAGACACACATAAATCGACAGAAATATGCAGATACATATTTGGGCATACAAACACACAGGGATCCATTGAGTCATACAGTCAGTTTTAAAAAGACCTATTTGCCCATGCACTCCATAATCTGAAACGAAACTAATCCCACGTTCCTGCGCTTGGACCATATTTTTCTAAACCTTCTCTTGTTCTTATACTTAATGAAATGTCTTTTAAACGTCGTAACTTTACACACATCTATCGCTTCTGAGGATGTTCATGCCATACATGAATCAAATGATGTGTTAAACAAATACACATCATAGGTCCTGATCAGGTAGACACAAATAATCTGTGGGATGCTCGAGAAGTGATTGCTGGAAATCTTGATGAGATGTTCTTATCATCAATAGCCACAGGTGAGGTGCTGGAATAAATGAGGCTGACTAACGTGGTGCCACTATTATACAAACTGGCAAGGAAAAGCCAGGGAACAACAGACCAGTGAGCCTGATATTGGTGGTGGGCAAGCTATTGGAGAGAATTCGAACGACAGGATTTAGATGTATTTGGAAAGGCAAGGACTGATAAGGGAAACTCAACATGGCTTTGTGCATGGGAGATCATGTCTCACGAACTTGAGTTTTGTTTTCTTGAAGAAGTAACAAAAAGGATTGATGAGGGAGGGGCAGTGGGCGTTATCTATTTGGACTTCAGTAAGGTGTTCGACAAGGTTCCCCATGGGAGACTCGTCAGCAATGTGAGATCTCATGGAACACAAGGAGAACTAGCCATTGGATACAGAACTAGCTCAAAGAAAGAACACAGATGGTGGTGGTAGAGGGTTGTTTGTCAGACTGTGGGCCCGTGACCAGTAGTGTGCCACAAAGATTGATGCTGGGTCGACTGTGTTCATCATTTACATAAATGCTTTGAATGTGAACACAGGAGGTATAGTTAGTAAGTTCATATTTGACACCAAAATTGAAGGTGCAGTGGACAGAGAAAATGATTACTACAGAGAATAACTGGATCTTAATCAGCTGGACCAATGGGCTGAGGAGTGGCAGATGGACTTCAGTTGAGATAAATGTGAAGTCTGCATTTTGGAAATGAAAGTCAAGGCTTTGCTTATACATTTAATGTTAAGTCCCTGGGGAGTGTTGCGAAACAAAGAGACCTTGGAGTGCAGGTTCATAGTACTTTGAAAGTGCAGTCGCAGGTATACAGGATAGTGAAGAAGGTATTTGGTATGCTTGTTGTTTTTTGGTCAGTGCATTGAATGTAGGAGTTGCAAGGTCATATTGTGTTTGTACAGGAATGGTTAGACCACAATTGAATACATCGTGCAATTACGGTGTCGCTCTTCAAGGAAGGATGTGTGAAACCTGAACGAATTCAGAAAAGGTTTTCAAAGATATTGCCAGAGTTGATGTTTTTAGATTTATGAACATGCTCAATATGCCAGGGTTATTTTCTCTGCAGCATCAGTGGTTGAGAGATGATCTTAGAGGTTTATAAAGTCATAAGTGGAATGCATATTGTCAATAGCCAAGGTCTTTTCCCCAGGTTCGCACTCTCCAAAGCTAGAGGACATAGGCTGAAGATCAGAGAGGAAAGGCTTATAAGCGATCTAAGGGGCAACGTTTTCAAAGTGAGAGTGTTTTATATGTAACGAGCTGCCCGAGGAAGTTGTGGACGCAGGGACAATTACAACATTTAAAAGGCATCTAGATGGTCACATGAATAGGAAGTGTTTAGTGGTATATGGGCCAAATGCTGGCAAATGGAACTACATTAATGTAGGACACCTGGTCAGTAGGGACGAATTGGATAGAAGGGTCTGTTTCCATGCTGGACATCTCGATGACACTATGCCTTTTGTAAAACTTGCTCCTGTCACCTTAAAATTACCCCCAGTCTTGATGTCCACTACCCGAAGGAAAAGGCACCTGCCATTCAACATTATCTCTACCCCTCATTGTTATATAAACCTTTATAATGTTTAGAAAGTCTCAACCTTCTACGTTGCAGTGGGGAAGGTCCCAGTCCATCGATCCTGTCCTTATTACTTAAACACAATATTCCCAGCAACAACCTGGTAGATTTTTTCTGAAGCGTGTCTAATTTAATACTATCCTCCATGTAACTGGGTGACCTGAAATGCACACACTACTCCAGGAGAGACCTCACAAATGTCCTGCAAATCCTGAAGATAATGTTCCAGCTCCTGTACTCAAAGGTGTGAGCAATGAAGGCCAGCAACCCAAACGCCTTCATAACCACCCTGCCTACACATGATGCAATCTTCAAAGAAATATACCAGAATCCCTCTTTTCTGCAACACTACCACTGCAACTTAACATTTAATTGTGTATGTCCACTCCTTGTTTGTTTTATCAAATTGTGATACACTGTATTTATCAAAGTTAAACTCCATTTGCCATTCCTCAGCCCAATGAGTGATAACACTGGGGAAGAAAGGCTGGAATGTAATCCGCTGCCTTAAATAATTTCGTGATTTTAAGAAGAGTGCAGTCACACGTTACAGGCGAGAAAGAGTGGTTAGTGCTTTTAATCCAGAATGTATGCGCTTTCATCATCTCTGGTGTTCAGTGATAAGTATCTGTTCCAGATCCTTTATAGTGCAGACTGTGTCTGCAGGATGACTTTCCCTCATATTTCAGATGTAAGATAATAGCTAATTAACGTGGAAACCATAGCCAAACATTTAAAGATTTTTATAGTTTATCTCGAAGGCCGAGCACATAAACTTAACATTCTATATTTGAGGTGAGCACCTTTCATCTGTTGAAAAATGTAATTCTTTTAACTGTGTAATTCAGTAAAGTGAACCAAATTTTAATTAATCCACACTGAGCTGAAAGCTGACATTTAAAATGTGACCCAAAATCGGGCATAGTTTATGTCTTCTGTAGTGGGTAACGCCCATGCCTCTGAGCCAGAGCTCTGGGTTATATTTCAATACCTGAACTTGCGTCTTTTACTCTGGTCCAGAAGGTCTGGATTCAAGTCCTGCCTGTCACGGAGGTATGTCACAGTATTTTAAAACAGGCTGATGAATAGACACCGAGGTGAATAATGTTGCAGCGTTAGGCACTATTGCCAAGTGGTGGTAGTGTCCTACATCTGAGCCCAAAGGTCTAGATTCAAATTCCACAGAGGTGTTTCATAATGTGGCTGAACAAGTTGTTTAAAATTATTTTAGAATTGTGATGTGAGGGAGAAGGAAGATGTATCAGTATTGAACTTCAGAATTTATGCCCAGGTTTACTAAAACACAGACATTCGTGTTGATTGGAATCAAATGTGCACATGCTAGAGGTTTATAAAGTCATGAAGAACATGGATAGGGTGAATAGTCAGGGATTTTTTTAACCCCAGTGTAGGGAAGTCCAAAGCTAGAGGACATCGATTTAAGGTGAGATAGACAGGATTTAAAAGGGACCTAAGGGGACCATTTTCACACAGAGTGTGGTGCGTGTATGAAATGAGCTGCCAGACGAAGTGGTGGAGGCTGTTACAATTACAACATTTAAAAAGTATCTGGATGGGGATATGAATTGGAAAGGATTAGCGGGATAGGGAACAAATGGTGGAAATTGAAACTAAGTTAATTTCGGACATCTGGTTGGCACGAATGAGTTGGACCAAAGGGTTTGTTTCTGTGCTGTACAACTCTATGATTCATCGATCCAATTTGTAAAGGTCTCTTTGTAAACTTATGTAACCTTCTTCAACTTCCACTATATAACTAATGTTGGTGTCACCCGTAAACTTGCCTATAACTAGGCAAGTTTATAGAAGGCAATGCCTTATATAATTTCAACTTCCACTATATAACTAATGTTGATGTCACCCGTAAACTTGCCTATAACTAGGCAAGTTTATAGAAGGCAATGCCTTATATAATTATCATCTAAATCATTGATATAAATGACAGTCAAAAATGGATCCAGCACAAATCCATGTGGAACGCCGGTGATCACAGGCCTCCAGTCCCAAAGACAACCGTCCTCCACCACCCTCTGCCTCCTGCCAATAAACCGAAACACACACACGCATACACACATACAAAGACACAGGCACAGTTCTGTCTTTAAGACAGAGATAGATACATTTTGATTGTTAAGGGGATTAATGGTCACAGTGAGATGGTGAGAGAATTTTATTGAGAAACATGTCAGCCATGATTGAACAGCAGATCAAACTCGATGGACCAAACACTATAGTTCTGCACCAATTTCATATGCTCTGTGATTTCCGCTATCTGAAATGTCTACCCAATAGAGCAAGGGAGACTGAGTTTGATAAATACTTTAGTGAATAGAGTTAATGGGTATAAGGGATAGGTTTGAGGGGCTGAATGGTTTATGTCTTTCCTATTGGTTATGTCCTCATTTTTTTAAAAAAACAGAGAAGCTAATGGTTCCTCATTTAAGATTGAGATAGGGATGTTCCTCTCTCCTTAGGGTTGTGTTGTCTGTGGTATTCTCACCCCCAGGGAACAGTGATGACTGGGCTATAGAGTCCTAGCGTCCTAGGGATGTACAGCATGGAAACAGACCCTTCGGATAACTCATGCTGACCAGATATCCCAACCCAATCTAGTCCCACCTGCCAGCATCTGGCCCATATTCCTACAAACCCTTCCTATTCATGTATCCATCCAGATGTCTTTTAAATGTTTCAATTGTACCAGCCTCCATCACTTCCTCTGGCAGCTCATTCCAAACATGTATCACCCTCTGCGTGAAAAAGCTGCCCCTTAGATCTCTTTTATATCTTTCCCCTCTGACCCGAAAACTATACCCTCGAGATCAGGACTAACCCACCTAAGTAAAAGAATTTGTCTATTTATCCAATCCATGCCCCGCATGATTTTGTAACCCTCTATAAGGTCACCTCTCAGCCTCCGACACTCCAGGGAAAACAGCCCTAGCCAATTTAACTTCTCACTATAGCTCTAATCCTCCAACCCTGGCAACATTCTTGAAATTCTTTACTGAGCTCTTTCAAGTTAATCAACATCTTTTCGATAGGAAGGAGACCAGGATTACACGCAATATTCCAACAGTGGTCTAACCAATGGCCTGTACAGTTGCAACATGTCCTCCCAACTCCTTTACTCAATACTCTGACCAATAAGGGAATACCTGCCAAACACCTTCTTCACTATCCTATCTACCTGCAACTCCACTTTCAAGGAGCTATGAACATGCACTCCAAGGTCTCTTTGTTCAGAAACACACCCATGGACTTTACGGTTAAGCATATAAGTCCTGCTAAGATTTGTTTTCCCAACCTGCAGCACCTCTTATTTATCTATATTAAACTCCATCTGCCACTTCTCAGTCCATTGGCCCAACTGATCAAGATCCCATTGTAATCTGAGGTAACCTTCTTCGCTGTTCACTGCCTCTCCCACTTGGATGCCATCTGCAAACTTACTAATTATACCTCTTATGCTCGCATCCAATCATTTTTATAAATGATGAAGAGTAGTGGGGGGGGGGGGGGCGTCATTGAAGATATTCAAGACTCACCTTGACTGACCTTTGATGGACAGGGGAGTCAGTGTTTATTGGGAATAAACAGGACAGGGATTTTCAACCGCAAACACATCAGCAATGATCTGTTTAAAATTATCACCTGGCTGGAGCTGCTATCCCATGTTGTTCTCTCACTGCACCCCTTGAGGCTGTTACAGAGGGAGAAGAAGACCCCATTCTCTCAGTCAGTATCACTGCAATGAGGCAGGAGGAGCCCATTCGGCCCCTTTGAGGAGATACACGGGAATAGAACGAAGGATTGAGGCATAGTGTAAGACAGATATACATCAGGAAAACAGACCCTTTGATCCGTGCCAACTAGCTGTCCTCATTTGCCAGCATTTCACCAATGTCCCGCTGAATCATTCCTTTCCATTTATCCATCTGGATGACTCTTATATGTTGTAATTACAGCAGCCTCCACCACTTCCTCTGGCAGCTCATTCCACGCACACCATACTCTGTGTGAACAAGTTGCCCCTTAGGTCCCTTATATATTTTGTCCCCTAATTCTGGACTTCCTTACCCAAGGGAAAATATCTTGCCGATTTGCCCTATTCATACTCCTCATGATTTTATAAACCTTTACAAGGTCACCTTTCAATGACAATAGTTTATTTTAATGCATAGTGAGTTCGGCAATTATTCAACACAGCATCAGCAGCCAATCATGACCTTAATGATGAACATTGTTGGTGGTGTTGTTAAGGGGACACATGCAATTCAGGCTAATAGGAAATCTCCCGCCTACCTTCCCACCCCACCCCCTCAGTGCCTGAAAGTCAAAACTGAACACATGACTAACATTGCAGAATGGATGTATTGCTGCATCTGAAAGACCACATTTTTGACTGGTCAGCGATTTCCCCCAAAAGTTAATCTATGTTCTGTGCTCATCTTTTAAACTCTCAGGGATCAGGACTATTGACAGTATGTACTCCACCTGATAATCTGACAACAAATGAACCGAATGGAGGATGCTGAACTCAGGAACAAATCGACAACCAAGTACATGGCATAGCAGGAGGCCATGCAACCTTTCTAGGCTGCTACACAGGAACAGCGGAGTCCTGGTCAGTACCAGGCAATGCAGAATTGAGATAATTAGTTGTTTTCAGGTTGGAACGCTGTAACAAGTGAAATTCCTCAGGAGTCAGTGCGAATTTATCAACAGTTTACAAGTTAGAATAATGATTTGGATGAAGGGGCTGAATGGATTGGAGTTCAGTTTGCCCATACACCAGGACAGTCATTCAATAAGGTGTCAAGTGGAGACACAGAGTCTGCAATGGGATGCAGACAGGGAAGGGTCGTGAGCAAATCATCGGCAAAACAAAAAGTACAATGTTGGTGATGGGAAGTTTGTGTTTTGGAGGAAGCATCAAACAACTGTAAATTGTATAACTGGAGGCAGAACAGAACTCGGTGGTACAAAAGGATTCGTGTGTCCTGGTACATAAATCACATCAAGTTAGTCTGTAGACACAGCACGTGATTTGGAATGTAAATGGAATTACACTTTTTCTTACAAAGAGTATTGGGTCTGATCTTAAGGCTGTTTTACTGCATCTGCACAGACCATTGCAGAAACCGCATCTGATGTACCGTGTGTGGGTTGTATTTCCACTGAAGTGAAAAGCAAATTGCTTTTGAAACTTTTAAAAGCTGTTTCTCTTTACTCGTTCTTGGTATGAAGACATTATGTTATTAACGATCAGGTGTTCAGGCGTGAGAATGAGAAATGTCCTTATTGACCACATAACAATTTGAGATATTGAATACCTGATGAACATTTCATCTTGTATGGGAGAATAAGATTGTCTAATTAATTTAAGACGAAGATGTATTAATTTAAATACAGATATTGTGAAGATATTAAAAGTTGTATTTTAAAAGCATACGAGAACATAAAAACACATCTTCAAATCTAATGGGGCTATTTGTTACGCAAGTATTGGTTCTGCATGCGACAGCAGCAGTGATGTACCTACATTAAGAGGGGAATACGGTGGAGTTGCACAGTTCAGTCACTGTCCAAAGAGACCTCATTTGGTCCAGTTTGGGGCTGGATAAAGTTATTGTGATATTAACTCAGACAGGGAGAAAATGTACCTTACTGAGAAGGAAAAGGCTGTTGCTCCCTCTCTCACCATGTTCCTCTTCCCAACAATGCGTGTGAGCTGAAAACTCCTCAGTCATCTTTACCACTCTTGGAGTAGTCCTGTCGAGGATTTACTGTAGTCTCACCACTGCCTAAAGGCAATTCAGCTAAATTCATCTATTCGAGGAAGTGATCCCGTTACAAGTAGATTGTAAGAGCAAAATAGCTCCATAAGCTGAATGATGTTTGGAACAATCGCGCATGCTCCCCTTTGCCATGAGTTCAATTAATATTTGGACAAAATTCTTCCAAGTTAACGCTCTGCTGACATTTGGTTATTCTGTTTGTCACCAAACTTGTGCATGTGTCAGTATTTTCAGAAAAGGAGACATCAGTGCTCAGATTTGCAATATGCAAAGTGTTTGTCATTCATTTTTCCATCGTAGTTTGAGCAACTTTGTTTGGGTCATAAACTTGTTAATTTTCGCAGATTAAACAATCCTGCCTGACTTGTTACTAACACTGACCCAGTCCGAGACCTATATTGTTGGTCATATCACAAACGCAGTTACATTAACATTTGCAGTGAACAGTGGAAGCTTGGGACAAGGAAGGGGAATAGTGACCCGAACTATAGATGGGTGAATCTGACGTCATTCGTGCGCTCTTGTTGAAAAGGATTGTGAGGGATAGGATTTACATGCAATTACAGATACAACTACTGATTAGAGATAGTCAACATGATTTTGTGCATGGGACATAATTTCTAACAAAATTGATTGCGTTTTTTGAAGAATTGACAAACATGCTTAATGAAGGCAGTGTGGTGGACGCTGTTCATACAGTCTTCAACAAGGCATTCTACAGGAATCCACATGACAGACAAGTTAAGAAGCTTGGATGATAAATGAATCCAAGATATGCTAGCCAATTCACTGCGAAATTTTAGAGTGAAGGTCGGAGGTAGAGGGTTAGCGAGGACTGCTTTTCAGACTGGAGTCCTGTGACCAGTGGTGTAACACAAGATGCTGAGTCCACTGCTTATGTCATTTATATAAATGATTTGGATGTGAATATTTGCCTGTTAATTATGTTTAAAGTTGATATCAAAAAAGGAGGTGCAGTGGCCAGCAAGATTTACCTCGGAGTACAATGGAACCTCGATCAGATGGGGCAATGGAGTAATAGATGGAGTTAAATTTAGATAAATGTAAAGTGTTTCATTTTGGAAAGGTAAAATTCAGCAGGACATATGCAATTAATGGTGGGGTCCTGGAGAGTATTGTTGAACAAAAGGTTGCAGAATCATAGTTGCTTAAAAGTGGTATTGCAGGTAGACTGGATGGTGAAGAAAGGGATTGGTATGCTTGCCTTTATTGGACAGTATGTTGAGTATGCGAGTTGGGAGATCATATTGCAACTGGGAAGGATGTTGGTGAGGTGACGTTTAGAATATTTGTCTATTTTGGTTCCCATTGCTATGGGAAGGATGTTGTTAAACTTGAGAGGGTGCAGATAAGACTTACAAGGATATTGCTGGGCATGGAGGGACTGGGCTACAGGGAGTGCTAGACAGACTGGGGATTGTTTACTCTGGTGCATCAGATGCTGAGGCGTGACATTATAGAAGTTTATAAAATCATGAGGAACACGGATAATCTGAATAGCCAAGGTCTTTTTGCCAGGATAGCGGAGTCCAAAACAACAGGACAAAGGCTTAAGGAGAGAGGAGAAAGATAGTAAAGGGACAAATTTTTCCTCCAGACTGTGATGTGTGTATGGAATGAACTGTCAGAGAAAGTGATGGAGGCTGGTACAGTTACAGCATTGGACGGCATCTGGATATGCATATTAATAGGAAGGATTTAGAAGAATATGGGCCTAATGTCGGCAAATGGGTTGAGATCAGATTGGGATGTCTGGTTTATGTGGACATGGTTCCCTGCTGTACGATACTGTAAGAGATATGAGAAGAATTTCATGAGAAGAAGACAGGAAAGGGGAGCTGAGATCACAACCTGATCATTCATTAATGTAGTGATGGTGGAGAATTTTCAGAGTGTTGAACGACCTAATCTTATTCCTGAGTGCGATGCTCCGTTGTTCCATCCAGCCCCTCCAATCTGCTGGACAGGAGCAGTTGGAGGCCACTTACTGCTATAACCTGGTGCACAGAAACAGGGAAGATCATTCAGAGATCTTTCGGTGATCTAGCTCTGCTGACTCTGCTGAACAGAGAATTCCTGACATTATCGTTCATTAGCAGAGGGTTATCGTTCATTAGCAGAGGGATTGAATTCAAGAGTCGTGAGGTGATGTTGCAGCTGTACAGGACTTTGGTTAGGCCACATTTGGAGTACTGTGTGCAGTTCTGGTCGCCTCACTTTAGGAAAGATGTGGAAGCTTTGGAGAGGGTGCAGAGAAGATTTACCAGGATGTTGCCTGGAATGGAGAGTAGGTCGTACGAGGATAGGTTGAGAGTTCTCGGCCTTTTCTCGTTGGAACGGCGAAGGATGAGGGGTGACTTGATAGAGGTTTATAAGATGATCAGAGGAATAGATAGAGTAGACAGTCAGAAACTTTTTCCCCGGGTACAACAGAGTGTTACAAGGGGACATAAATTTAAGGTGAAGGGTGGAAGGTATAGGGGAGATGTCAGGGGTGGGTTCTTCACCCAGAGAGTGGTGGGGGCATGGAATGCGCTGCCCGTGGGAGTGGTAGAGTCAGATTCATTGGCGACCTTTAAGCGGCATTTGGATAGGTACATGGATGGGTGCTTAATCTAGGATAGACGTTCGGCACAACATCGTGGGCCGAGGGGCCTGTTCTGTGCTGTATTGTTCTATGTTCTATGTTCTATGTTCTATGTTCTATGTTCTATGTTCTATGTACTCTCTGTTTGAAGAAACCATTGCCTGCTCATACCTATTGATATGAGTGATAGAGATGAATACAAGGGCTTAGCTAAGAGCGACAGGCCCTGATATTAATGGCAGTATTTACCTGTGGATGACATCAAAGAGCCTGAACAAAATCGCACTTCATGAGAATCCATTGCAATCTCTCCGGTGTTTGGAGTCATTCACAGCACAAGCAAACATGTTTATCATCGATGGACATCAATTATTTCAGCTGTGGGGCATCACTGCAGGAGATCCTCAACGTAGCTCCCTCAGCCAGGCATCTCCAGTTTGTCAGTGGGGAATCCCTGCAGTGTGGAAGCAGGCCATTCAGCACATTGAGTTCTCACGGTCCAGAGGTGGGGATATTCACTCTAGATTACACAACGTTTAGTCCACTTCACCATCCCTCAGGTCCTAAATCAGTATGTGTCCTTGCACAACAAGACCTGGACAGCATTCAAGCCTGTACTACTAAAGTGTCGTTAACACTTATGCAACAGCGCTGCCAGACACGGCACTTTTCCACAGTAAACGGAGGAGTTCTTTCTGCGCCTCAATCTGGCTTCCACAAGAGTGTGGGAAAGTCATTTAGCCCATCAACACTGTTGCCCATTCAGTCCCTCCTGCCTGTTACACAGGAAGACAAGAATTCTGTCCATCACCACACGTCACTTACACAGGATCAGAAAGAGTCATTAAAAAGGAAAAGGAAGAGGCCATTCAACTTCTCAAGTCACCAACCAAGGTACAGGAAGGTGTCAGAGATACTTCAACACCACACAATAATGGGTGGCACACTGGTTGGCACTGCTGCCTCACAGCGCCAGAGACCCAGGTTCAATTCCCGCCTCAGGCCACTCTCTGTGTGTAGTTTGCACATTCTCCCCGTGTCTGCGTGGGTTTGCTACGGTTCCTCCCACAATCGAAAAATGTGCAGGTTAGCTGAAACTGGTAATGCTAAATTGCCTGTGCTGTTAGGTGAATGTGTAAATGTAGGAGAATTAGTCGTGGTGGTTACGCTTCGGTGGGTCGGAGCAGGGATCTGAAGAGATAAGACAGCTCCACTTTGTTCCTCGTGGCTTCATAACGCATAATACATACGTGTTACTTTAACATGGTATGCTGGGAGTAGGACTGAAGACAATTTTATAACCAGTTTCAACGGCACTTTCCATCGCTCAGACAGCAGACTTAGATTCTCTCTGGAACATGGAACATACCAGCTTTGGAAGTCAGAAGCTGGTGGGGAATGGCTAACTGATTCAGAATGAAGGTATTATGGCTTCTGACAGGATTGTATTCAATGTAACATTGAGTGCAGGGTCACACAGTAATTGTGCATGAAAGTGTTCAGAGTTCTTTCAGAGCCTGCACCTCAGTGTCAATGGAAATGTGGTCTCTGCACAGCCACGCAAGCTATCAGGAATCGAACATCCTATGGAAAGAATGGAATTTCTCACCTTTTTGAGACAGAATGAGAGTCTGTCCACAACCATCAAGTTTCAACTTCTTATTCTCTCACAGTGTTGTACATTAAACAGATAGTTGCTGCGTTCTTTCCTTATGATAACATTATGCCAGGGTTTAATCTGGTGAAACTCCTTTGTATTGTTTTGGTGACATGGAGATATTTATTTGTAAAGCCGACTCCGCCTGTACACATTACTCCAAATAGCGGATCAACAAAACACTGCCATTGAGTAAGGTATATTTACTCTGGTACTTTAATAATTTTCCATGTTTGAGCACGCATCCTTTACAGTTATAATTACTTGCTGCCCCATACGAATTTTGTTAGTGACTTATATCCAAGGACATCCAGTTCCTTTTCAACAGCAGCCCTTCCCAACCTCTCACAATTTAATAAACTTAAATGTGAATGATGGAATTTGTTGTTCACATCTGAATCATTTTATACCTTGTGCACAGTTATTGCACAAGAACTGATCCTTCTGATACCCAACGAGCCTTTCGTCTGGAGAAAAAAACACTACTCTCTTCATTCTGCCCATTATCCAATTATTAATCCATTCGGTGTATTCCACCCTAACCTACCCATGGACTTTAACATTCTCTTACCATCTGGATTCAACAATGTCAAGTTTCTTCTGGAAATTCAATTACTCCACTCCCACTGGTTCTCAATTGTCAAAGACACAACTCACAGAGACCACAAGCTCCAACAGGTTTAGCAAAGATCACTTCCCTTTAGTGAATCTAGTGAAAATCTATTAAATCGTATATTTTTTTTCCAAGTGTCTAGTTGACGCATTCATACAAAAGATTATAATGTTTTTTTTTCTCACAGCTGTCATCAAGCTATTTAGTTTTCTGTTTGCCCTCTCCGTCGTGTTTTACATATTTAGGTTCACAATAGCCGCTTTCCAGTCTGCAGGATCCTTTCTCGTATGTAACCAGCTTTGAAGAATAATCAGTAATTCTTTCTCTAGCTCTATTGCCACCTCCACAATACTCTGGGATGTAGCTCATCAGATGCAGCACTTTACCAAACTTCAATTCGATTAGATTTTCAAAAACATACTCTTCATTAATTCTAGTTTTGTGCAGTTCGGCATGTTCACCAGTCCCCTTCTTCCCTAATATATCTAGAAGTTTGCTTCTGGACCTTCCTGAGGGAGATGGGCTCAATTTATTCCTCTCAGCTGGCAGATGGCTTCTGACAGCCAGTGAGTATTTCGGAGAACTGCACTTCGGAGATGATGAATATGTTAACAACTCCTGTCTGGAAAGTTCTAGGATTAATCTAGTGCACTTAATGCTTCGTGTCAGCACAATCCTGTCCCTGGTGTGAGGCTACAGGTTATACTGATGGAGGGGACACAGCTCAGTGACCACCTCATTTTTGAAAGGTTCACGTTTTACATTTTGAATTGGTTCAGCTTAGAAAAATATTACTGGAAATCCCAGCGTGGATAGTCCAGTACCCGGCTCCTCCCTATTTTCAGAGCTTCCCTTCTGTGTAGTCTCAACTCCATCTGTTTCCTATGGACCCAGACACTCTGGAAATGCAGTGTCCATGGTGGGGTCACCAGACCCTCGGGTCTCTCTGAATGGATGCAGCAGCTGACAACACAAACCAGAGCAAAGCATCCACAGAATCTCCCCTTACTATCTAAGGACAGGAGCAAGCCAAATTCCCACACACACAGTGCACCCATTCCGTGTTTAAAATGTTTCTGTTTCCGGCGGAAAAAGCCGTTATATCCCTGACAGTCCCACAGTAAAAGTTCATTTCTTCAAAGAAGCAGTTGACAATGTGACTTTACCTTGCTCTGTACCTCAGCGACTATAACAATAGCACAGGTATTGCCAATTGAGTTGATCACCACGCTCAGAGAAGAGAGATATAGGGAATATAACTCACTTTAAATGGGCATATCTAGATTGGCGTGATATTCATGAATATGGGAAAAGGTGTTATGTTAGCAGATGCTCCATCTTTATTTTCCTTTTCCTTCATCATTAGCAGCCCCTTTGTTTGCTTTACACTTCTTTCTCTGTCTCACTCCCTTTTTCTCTCTCTTGTTAGACATTTCTCCATCCATTCAACTAATCTCCCCCTCACTCATCCAGCTATCCCTGATATAATTAATAGTATTTCTCGGTTGCTTTCAGTGTTGATGTAAGGTCACTAGACTTAAAACTTCACCTGTTTTTCTTTTGACAGAGGTTACCATATTGCTGAGATTCTCCAACATCTTCAGACGCTGGGGAAATTTATTTGAAATCTCCAGCGTCCACAGTTCCTTGGTTTATTTCACCTTTAATGTTATTGTTTCACAGGATGTCAGCATCACCGGCAAGAGCAGCAGTTGTTGTCCATCACTAACTGCCCTTGACTGCGTGGTCATTTGTCAAGTCAGTATGGAGTCAACCGTATGGTCGTGGGTTTGAAGTCACACTTAGTTTCTTTACCAAAAGTTACAAGTGAAATAATGAAATATATCAAGATATTTTTATGGTTGCCGTTATTAAAATGAGATTTCATTCCGATTTTTGGCATTCCAATTTAATTTCTGTCATCAGCTGTATAAGGATTTGAAACAATGGCTTCGAGGTCATAATCTGTGCCTCTCAATAACTCATCCAGTGACATTATTACTCTGATATTGGGTCCCTATTATGAAGTAGCTGGAGAAACAAGACCAAGCATGTGTTCAAAATATTTGCAATTGGTATAGAGGTCAGAAGAGATCTGGAGCCGTAAAATCTGAAACTAAAAAAGAGGAACATGATGGTTAATTCAACACCAGCACTGAGGCAGCGGTGGAGACTAGGAATACTATAGTGGTGGGTGTGGGCAGGTTTGATGACAGAAAGAATATAGAGAAATAGTCGAGGGTAAAAGGAAGACTCAAGGGTCTGAACAACTTTGTTCCTTCTTAGATGTTTATGAGAGAGGAGTGTGAAATTGATGGGAATGAAGTAGAGCTTGTGACTAAAACTGAAGAGAACAAATTTAGGCATTTGTTAAATATAAATGACTGAAATAGCAATAGCCTTCACCATCGTTTATAGATTTGACCAGGTAAGATATGCTTACCAGGAAGACCAACAATAGTGAGGATGGGATAGTAACACGCTTGAATTATCATCAGTACGGCTTCTATCCGCAACTCTAACCATGGCCAATCCAGACAGAGATAGAAAAAACCCAAATATAAACCTCTGTCCATTGTTGTAACATTCCAGTCTAACGTTCTCAGATTCTGATCCATTGTTGGTACATTCCAGTCTATTGTACTAAGATTGTCTTCCTCTCTCTTTCTCTGTAGCTCCTGAACCGAATCATCTTGAGAATGATGCTGCCACTGATAAATGGTTAACAGATTGAAGGAAACCCCTTATTAATGTCCATGGAGACTGACATAAATCACAGTCACTGTACAAACAGCTCCAGTTAACCCCTTTCACAACAACCCTGACATATGACAATAATACTTTATCTTCGTTAGATGTCGACATCGCTGACTATTGGGCTAATGGCACGCCACTAATTGTAAAGTGAGAGTTAAGGCAGAGAGATGATGCTATCTCTTCACAAGCTCGATGATTGTCTTGTGTTTTGGCAGGGTAGGAATTGCTGGGCTCCCGTGGCCGTTTGTGTCTAATCACCAAGCCTGCTGCATCCTTTGGTTTCATTTATTTATATTTACCTTTGATATTTATCTTACCAACATTGGACAGTTTAGGTGGGGTTAGGCATTTTTGAGAGGCTCCTACAGTGCCATAGACGGTGTAGATACAATCCCTTCCTTGTGGTCCTTGCAGCTGCGGCCTGATCCGGTGGAGTGATGGCCAAACTCTCACACAACCAGGATTCTTAGTTTTACCTTACGCCTGTTATTGTTGGGGTCTCAGCAAGGCTGGAAGGCAGTAAATCTCTCCCGGCTGCCACACTCCCTCTCTGCGATTTATCTCAGAATTCTCTTTTGGTGTTCATTCCTCCTGAACTGGAGAACTGCAGGTCAGAAAATATGTTTCCTGAATTTGTTTTTTGGTAAATGTGTGTTTCTTGGATTTTACCATATTGGAGCAGTTACTGTTTAGTAATTAAATAGCCAATTAATCTGTAAAGTTTTCCAATAAATTAAGTTATTCCAAGTTCCTATTATTTTTGTTGCATTTTATCTACAGTGTTTGAATAAATTGTGTTTTACTGAATGTCGAATACTTTGACCAAACGAATTGCATCTGAAACTCAGTACCTCACTATTACCTTTAAAATATGAAAATATTCGTGTCAAGACAACATTTGTCATATATTCTGAGGGGCGTCTGCTCGTGTCCTTAACGAGAAGAACAGATATTCATGTTTTAATTTGATAATTACTTAATGGACAATAATTTGCAAAAATACGGGGGTTAGCAGCGGAATGCGTCGAGCTGGAGGAGTGATAGCTCTACTCAGGAATTGTATCGGACACTCAATCCACCTCACAGTTCCAGCCCAGACACGTATAAGATCAGATGAGATATCTGTTCATCACGGAGCATTGTGCAGACCAGGCTCTGTACAACCCAGCAATCTATCCAGGGTGGAATACTGCGCAGCTCTCACTAATCCACTAGCTATCGGTCCAACATGGGAAGCAGTACAGACCACGCCAGTGCATTGATTCAGAAACCTGGACGAAACGGTTAGTCCAGAATGGGGTAATATGCAGCGCACACAAGTGGGCTTGTTCTACAAACGTGGATAAGGAATCTGTTCTATATGGCGAGCTGTACAGTGAATAGCAGTGAATTGGTCTGTAAAACTGGTGCAGTTACCCTCCCAACACGTAGAGCTGTGTATTCCATCCCAGCGCATTGCTCAGTAACACTGTGTTAGATCACTGCCCAGTGTGGAGAAACTTGCAGCCCAGGTTGGAAGTGACAGGATGTGCAGTTCCCATCCATTTACAGACCCATATATCCATTGTACCCTGACAAAGCGGTGATATGGGTGTGAACATCACTGTCAGAGAGAGGTGGTGAGGGTAGCCGTTTAAATACCAAAAGACAAAAGGAATTTGGAAAAAATGAGAAAGGGAGGCTGAGAGACAATTTCATGGAAGATCGCAGGTTTCATAATGCTGAAGTGAAGATATTTCAATAACATCCCGCAACGTGAGCCAGTAGTCCCAGGAATGATGGGTGAATGGAATATCAGTGTGAGTTCAGATGATGGAGAGTTTTGCATGAGTATTTGTTCTGCATCTTTTTAACTGTGTGTGGGCTCAGCAGAGTCTTCGACTCATTAGGGTGAATCGAACAATGACTTATCTTTGTGTGATTTTCATTGGGTGTGATAGAGGAATCGTCTGCATGAGACGGAGCTGGTTTTCTGGTGCTATCTTATTGAACTCATCTCATTAATTACCCACCCCACCCCATGGTTTCCCTCTTATTCAATGCCAGTCCGATTCTTCCACTCATCATTCATGGAGGTATGCACCATTGCCCGCATGATCTTTGGTATTCCGTGATCCCTGTCAGTGGCGCCATCTTTAAAAGGCCAATGGGCACACGGTTGAGCTTTCTCAGTTTGTAGCTGCCCTGCACAATTTACCCCGAACATGGCAGATAAGGGGCAATTACACCACAGTTTGACAACAGGGGATCGGAGGATGGGCGAGTCCAGAAGAGGTTTATTTTCTTCCCAGAGACTCCCACAAAAGCAGACCCACCGCACATGGTCTGAGCTCCCCACCCAGCTCAGTGCAGTATCTGCGATCGAAAGAAATGTCCAGCAATACAGGACAAGCATCAATAATCTTCCCCTCTCTGCCAGGATAAGGCTCACCCGTATTCTCTCTGCTCCCTCTCACTCACTGTATATATGTTATAGTAGCGACCCCTGAACAAGGCTCACGCTTCACCACTCTCGCTACTACATTCAGCAGCTTCCCTCGCTCCCTCCCTCCCTCTCTCTCTCTCTGTCTCTCTCTCTCGCCTTTTCAATTCCTGCACACGGCGATAGAATGTTCTGAAGAATGCTGATCATGGCATGTTCCAAAACTTGTTCCAAATAATTCAATTTTCAGCAAAATGTCAGTGCCCCAGTATGTATCACATAAGTGGAAGGTGTAGAGATGCACTTTTTAAAAGAAAATCAACACAATTCAAATCCATTACGGGGCCATCCTGCGCTTCAAACGTGCTCTAGCATTTAATAAGATTGCAGCAGTTCTGATGGTTTTCTCACCTCCCGGAATTTTCAGAAATTCAACCCCCGGGTTCCTGTCACTGAGCAGACAACACTCAGGCACTTTTACCACGGTAATCTTCAAGTGCCTGTTCAAGGGCATTTCCCATGGGGACGGACTCTCCAAACAATATATTCAATCAGCTTTGTACTTTTATGTAATGATAAGCATATTTTATACAGACCAATCAAAAATGTCCAGTTATTTATGGTTAACGATATCACATTACAATTAATAATTGTAATTATTAATAATTCTGGTATTTTCACTTGTCACATCTTATTGCATTCAGCCAAAGACAGCTTCTAAACACTTTTCTAGTCATAAAATAGAATTTCGAGCAGAGAACGTTTTTATCCTCAGCCGTTATCTTGACCGTTAATATGAATTTTACCTTTTTCCTTGTTATGAATGTTTCTCTTGCCCTTTGTCTGTGACTGTTTCTGTCTGTAACAGTTATACTGTCTCCCACTCAGTTGGCTGGACGGCTGGTTTGTGATGCAGATGGAGGCCAACAGCACAGGTTCAGTTCCTCACACTGACAGAGTTACCATGAAGGGGACGCTCTCTCAACCTCACCCCATCACCAGAGGTATGGCGCCCCTCAGAGTAAACCATTGCGAGTGGTCTCTCTGTAATGACAGAGCAGACCCATCGTCCTTTGGAACTGTATTCTAAGAGTGTTGCATTTTTAATTTTTATCTATGTTATAATTCTGTTTTGCCTCATATTCCTGGATGATCTGGAGCAGTGTCACTTTGTGCTCAGCATTTCCTGTCACCATTTCCCCCACACTGTACATTCCTGTCTAATAATCCTTCACTCATTGTTATTAATGAAACGTCCATCTGTGCAGCAAAAAAATATTCAATGTCTCTTCCACCAATGCTCTGCTGGAAAGAGAATTACAAAGACTCACAACACTGAGAAAATAGACATAAAAATCATCGCAGATCATTTTCTGTTTCCGTACCTGAATGACAATAGAATGACATCGGTAACAGTTCAAATTTGTTTCGCTTCACATATTCCAGGGATGAAGGGCTTCTTTTATGAAGGCTTTAACAGATTACTCTTGGAATGAGAGATGATCTTATTGAAACGTACAAAACCTTGAGGAGAGCGAATCAGGTAGATGCCCACTGGGTATTTGTATAGTCCAAACTTGTTTTCATTGTCATAGAATCTGTACAGCGTGGAAGCAGGACAGACTGCCCATCGAATCCACACCGACCCACCGAACAGCATCACACCCAGACCTGAACCCTTCCCTGTCCATGTAATCCTGTCTTTTCCATGACTAACCCACTGAACCTGCAAATCCCCGTGTGCTATGGGCAATCTAACATGGCCACTCCACTCGAAGCTGCACATATTTGGACTGTGGAAGGAAACTGGGGCACTACGAGGAAACCCACACAGACACGTGGAGAATGTTCAACCTCCAAAGAGAGGGTCGCTCGAGTTTGGAATTGAACCCAGCAGTGCTAACCTCATATCCGCCATTCTTCTTCATTAGCTCTATTAGTTACTTGTGTGTGACTAAAGAAACATACCTGACTTGTTCCTATCATTGAACCTGACCCAGTCTGAGAACTTTATCATCAAACATATCACCAACCTGGTTACATTTAAAATTTATTGTGAGCAGTGGAGGAGTGGGACTAGAAAAGGAAACAGTGACACACTCCAACCTCAGTCAGAACAGGAATGAGGAGAAATTCACAAAGTGGTATTTCATTCAAGTGGGAATTATCTTTCCCAGAAGTTTGGGATGGCTGTACCTTTATATTATATCGAGGCTGTCTTTGTCTGATTTTCCATAGACAGGTGATACAGGGATAATGGTGCATGGAGAGAAAAGCAGCTGGGACCACAATGAGATGAGCCAGGAACTTATTTACTGGTGGTGTACTGTCAAAGGGCCGAATGACCCACTCGTGTCCCTCAGCCCTGTGTTCTGATGTTACATTCAGCCTTTCGGACCTGCTACACAGGAGCAGATCGAGACCACTCCGATGGTTAGGTGTAGTTTGGGATATGTACTTGGAATATCCAGGCTGGGTCAGTAATTGACCCCCACCGCCAATTCCTCTATCCAGGCTCCCCTTCTCTGTAACTTCTGCTCTAGATGTGAATCATTTTAGAGACCACCAGATTCGCTGTGGATACAGCCCCCATACTCCACCCAGGATTAACTCAAAGAAATCCTCTGCTTTCCCTGAATGCAACATTGTATAACACGACTTCCAGTAAAATAACCTGTGACTTTCCAAGAGCCGAACATGAGAACGTACGAAATACGAACAGGAGCAGGCTATTCACCCAATCACCCCGTCTGTAAATTAATTCAGTGTCCCGGCCCCCGCAGCTCCCTGGGTTCGGGAATTCCAGACATGCACTACCTTCTAAAAGAAGACATTTCTTTGCATGCCAGTTTGAAATTGATATCCCTAATTCTGTATCTGTCCCCGAGTTCGAGACTCTGACCAGGTGTGGAACCACATTCTCACTATATACCTTGTCAAGCCTCCTCTGTATCTTGTAAGTTTCAGTAATAACACCCTCATTCATTTCAACCACAGTGAATAATCGCCTCACCATTTTAGATGCACTCAATAAATCAACTCTTTCATCCCTCGGGCCTGTCTAATGAATAAACCTATTTACTTGCTACATCTGCATGCTGATGTCATGTTTAATACACAGGAACACTCCAATCCCTTTTTAATGCTCCTTTTTTGAGAGTCCTCTTCATTAAATAACAGCCTGCCTTTTCGTTCTCAGCATCATCCACAAGCTCGGATGCATATTGTACTCAGCTCCCGCCGTCACGCTATCAGTATAGATTGTAGCTAACTGAAACTGTGAACTGATATTTGTAGTACTTCATTAGATACGTCTTTATCAAAAAAGGTCGATGAATCCTGACTCTCTGATTTCTATCTGTTAGCCAACTCATCCCATACTAATACATTATCCATCATACTGTGAGCTTCTGTATTGTGAATGAACCTTTATTTTGTGATACCTGGCGGAAAATATCCGGAAAGCTTCGTGTCTACCAGTTCCCCTTTATCAAGGCCGAGTGTCACATTCTCAGTGATCACCAGAAAAAAAAACTTTGCATGATTTTACAGACAAAATATAGTTACCCTTTCACAAAACCATTCTTACTCTGCGTGAAGTTTTTCTAAATGCCCTGCCATTCCTTCCTTAATTACAAACTCTCACAGATTCCTAGCAGTAATTGTTAGGCTAATGGTTCCTGCTTTCATTCTCGCTCGTTTCTAGAAGACAGGCGCCCCATTGGACGGTCTCTAGTTTCGCTGGAACACTCCTGTAATCCAGAGAGATATGGAATATTTCACACGGTGCCGCCAGTCACTCCGTAACCACTTCCTTCAAAACCAGCCATGAATTACTGCTGACCTACCTACTCTTAGTCTTATCTTGTTTTTCAAAACCCTTGCTGCTTTAATTAGCGGAAGTTCAAGAGCTTCCCTCCTATAACATTTTGTTTTTATCATTGAAATGCTTACAATGCCTTCCCCTGTAGGGAATAATGTAAAATGCTAATGTAAACTATCTATTTGTTTTCCCAGGTGCCAGATCCTGTTTCACACCCTTCAAATGTCCTCAGTATACTTTCCTGACTTCCTTTCTCCCAAAGGTCACACACTCATCTTAAACTCTTTTCATATACACGGAAAAGCTCGTGCTGCTTGTTTTTATACTTGTTGCCAGTTTATTTTATCGTATATTTTCTTCCTTTTTCCTCGCTTTCTGGATTCATACAGTCATATCGTGCACAAACAGACTCTTTTGTCCAACTTGTCCACGCTGACCAGGTTTTCCAAACTAAACTAGCCCCATCTGCTTGTATTTGGCCCATATGCCTCTAAACGTTTCCTATTCATACATTTGTCCAAATGTCTTTGAGATGTTGGAACTGTACTTACATCTACCACACTTGCTCTGTCATCTCATTCCAGACACATATCACCCTCTGCATGAAAAAGTTGCCCCTTTGTCCCTTTTAAAACTTCCCCCTTTCACCATAAAGCTATGAATCTGTGTTTGAACTCCCCTATCCTGTGGAAAAGATCTTGGCTACTCACCCTATCCACGCCTCCCATTATTTTATAAACTTCTATACTGTCACCCCTCAACCTCTTACACTCCATCTGGTACTAACTTCACGATCAAGCCTTTAAATATAAACACATCAAATTTGAAACAATATTCAAAATGACAGGGAAACAATACTCAACCCAAACCTCATACCGTGATTTGTTTTTCTCCATGTGACAATACTTACGCAGCATGAAACTCTTACTAGTACCAATATGAAGTCAAACACCTGAATTCCTTTGTCTAAAGAGGATGATGATCTCTACGGTGAAAACGTATCTCTGGCCAGATCTATGTAAGAAACGGAATACTTATACTATACAGTCAGCATGCACTTGCCTTGACCAGAGTGTGATGAAGGCTGAGTATGCTTTTTGAAATTTGGATCAAAGTGCGAATTCAGTGCAAATGGGGAAAGGTGTTTTCAATAAGGTTTAACCAAAGAAGGAAACTTTCATGAATGAGATGTGAGTGGGAGGTGTAAAACAGCATGAATGGAGAGGCAGAGCCACACTGAGACACTGAGATCAGAGGCAAAGTGGCAGCAGAAAACGCAGCTTGATGGTAGTGTAGTGAAGGTAGACTGGATGAAAGAACTTCAGGTGAAGTGGGTACGGACCATAACGTGAGAGAATGTGCTCTGTACTGGGAGAGGGAGAAGCTGGAAACAGGAAGGGGAGACGAGCAGGGAAGAGGATGTAGCATCAATGGTAGGGTTTTTTGGTGTGTAACTCAGGAAGCACAGCTAACATTAATGACCTGAATCTGCTACTGGTCCCTGACATAAACATCCTAAACTCTGCTGTACGCTAACACTCATCAAATTGTAATTGAATAGTATCCTTGACAGTTTTTGTCAAACATGGGTGGTCAATTTTCTTATCCAGTACTTCTTTTTGAACAGAAATAATAACTGCTGAGCGTTTTGGGATATTTTCTTGAATGTCTGCCCATGTATACCCACTGACATTCCTCTGTGTCATTTTCCACATCCCACTACAGACCAAACAGAAACACCCCATTTCTCCAATTCACAATTATTTTACACCCATTTTACATCTGTTTCTCTTTCACCACAATTAAAAGCCTATTCCTCTGTGGTATTTCACCTCCACATGCTCTGTTTCCCATCGCCTCTCGTCGACTTTTGCCAACGGATTAGAAGGTCCTTTTCAGTTCTAAACAAGGCTATCTCTATTTTTCTGTCTTCACAGATGCTGCCAGACTTGCTGAGTTTCTCCAGCAATTTCTGTTTTTGGTCAAGTTTCAAAGAAATGTGTCAATGTTGCACAAACACCCTGTCCAACATGGAGCACCATACACCGGGAAGTGAGCAACAAGGAAAGATGCACAAATTCATTGGTTCTGAAACTACATAAAATTGACATCATTGACACGACAGAGTTCTTAATGAGGACCATGGAGAAAAACAGATTTAGATTTCTTACACTGTCGAAACAGGCCCTTTTTCCCAACAAGTCCACACCGACCCTCCAAAGTGCAACCCACCTATTCCCCTACACCTAACACTTAGCATGGCCAATTCACCTAACCTACACAGTTTTGGTATGTGGGAGGAATTTTTTTAAAAAAAATTGTGGAGTCCTCTTCTTTCGTCAGTTGTTTCATAGTTCAACTTCAATTTAAACACCGAAAGTGGCACGACTGGAAGGGAAAAGATTCAGGCGAATATTAGAATTTGAATCACAACAGTGTGGAAACAGGCCCTTCTGACAAACAAATCCACACCAATCCTCTGAAGAGTAAACCAAGCAGATCTATTCCCCTATCCTACATTTACCCCTGACTAATACACATAACCTACATCCTTGAACACTATAGGCAATTTAGCAAGTACAATTCACGAAACCTGCACATTTTTGGATTGTGGGAGGGAACCAGAGCACCTGGAAGAAACCCACACAGACACGAGGAGAATGTGCATACTCCACACAGATAGTTGCGGGAGGATGGAATCGGACCCGGGTCCGTAGCGCTGTGCGGCAGTACCGCTAACGACAGCCATAGTGCCACCCCATGGAATATGTTTAAAGATTTTAAGAATCGTGGCAGTTAAGAGGTGTGACACCACGGAGAGACACTCATAGGAATGAGAATATGAAAATGGCAGTGTTGCCATATCAGAAACCAGAGTAGCTCACGGGGTGTGGGTCAATGGGTCTCAGTATGAATGGGCGACAATCAGCAGAATTGCCTTGCAGAAATTACAGCTCAAAACTGGGAACTCATGTAATAGTGTAGATCACAGTAGGACAGAAGGAGAATGGTATTGAGTCACAATCTGTAACTTTTCGCCCAGTATAATGTCTCAGTCTATTCTTCCCATTAAGCTGAATAATGTATCAGTCACGAGTTTGGGTGAAAATACCAGCGTCAGAACCGTGTGTACCGAAAACTGATGACAACCCATTCAAAGCTATCACACTTGACTACTCACTTACATTGCAAACAGCAGGACGAACATCTGATAGAGAGGACTAAATGATTACAAAGCAAACAGATCAGATCGAAGCTCTGCAGTCCTGCCTCAGCCAGTCAGAAATGGAGTTGAACTATGAAACAACTGACGAAAGAAGAGGACTCCACAAATTTAAAAAAAAAATTTCCTCCAGTGCTCGTCAACTCTCACCATAAAGTCTTTGTTTCTCATCGACTTTAGCTAAGTCCTCCCTTATTCTGTTGTAGTCTCCCTCGTTTAAGCACAGGACACTGGTATTGAATTTTATCTTCATACTCTCCATCTGTATTTTAAATTCAACCATACTGTGATCATTCCTTCCAAGTATGATTCCTAACTATGTGGTCATTACTTATTCCTGTCTCATTACACAGGACCGGATCTAGCATAGCTTGCCCCTCATTGTACATGTTTCAATTTTAGGCTTGAAAGCACTCTTCAGTAGTGAAATTCAGACTTTTCGGATTCTCTGCTTTTAAGACCGCTATAAAATAAAAAAAAAACAAGGACAGCGTAACCTTGTTAAAGGAGTAGCACTGCCACAACACCAGACTTGGGACGTCATCAGAAATAATTCTGAAAATATTCGCTGTAATTTATTTCCCAGTCCGATTATTAAATATGATTCGCCATTAATAATTTGGTATTGACTTGATCCATGGTTATTATTTTCAATTTAATTTAATTCTCAAAGTTCCCTGGGAAAGTATTCTCTCTAATAGACTCTAGTATTGTCCTGACTGCTTCTTTGATGCTAAGCAGACTGTAATTTCCTGCTTTCTCCCTGCCTCCTTCAGAAATATTGGGGTTACATTTGCTGGTCTCAAATCTGTCAATTCAATCATCACGAATTTAGAAGGCAGCAAGCAAAGTATCCATTATTACCAAGGCCACCTTCATTAGAAATCATAGATATAGATTATCAGGCCATGTGGATTTATCAGATTTCAGTCCAAATAATTTCTCCAAAACTGTTTATTACTGTTTATTTACTGATTTGATAGTATTTCCTTTCTTTCTCAGTAGACCTAGAATTGTTTGGAAGCATTTTTTTTCGGAAAAAAAAATCCTTTCATGAAGGCAGAACTGAACTAGATGCTTCATAGTCTGCCAATTTCCTGTTCTCCAATCGCTGAATTTGGACTGTAAGGAATCTACAGTTATCTTCTCCAACATTTCACCTTGGTATATTGTACGTTGAGAAGATTTTACATTTCATGCTTGTTAATGTACTCTTCCAAAACCCATTACTTCCTGTCTTAAGCCGTTCAATGATTGACACTCCACAGCCATACAATCACAGAAGCATAGACTCTGTGCCATCAAAAATACAGCACGATCTATATTATTCCAAATTTCCTACATCAGTCCCGTAGCCATGAATGGAAAGGAGATTGGTAGGTAGGACAGGTCATGAGAACAGTACTGAGCTGGAAGGATGGAAATGGAGTAAGATGGAGGAAGGGAATTGAAGCAACTGAAGTCCACATTGATGTCCTGGGGTTGAAGTGTTCCAAAAGGAATGTGAGGCGTTCTTCCTCCAAACGTCGGGTGGTGAGAGATTGTGGGAGGAGGAGGCCCAGGACCTGCATGTTATCCACAGACTGGGATGGGGAGTTGAAACGTTGGGCCACGGGGCAGTGGGGTTGATTGGTGTGGGTGTCACTGAAGCGCTCTGCAAGGACGCGTCCAGTTTCCCAGTGTAGAAGAGATGCATCAGGAGAAAAAGATACAATAAATGACATTATTGGATGTGCCGGTGAAACTTTGATGACTGTGGAACGTTTCCTTGGGGCCTTGGATGGAGGTGAGGGAGGATGTGTTGGCACAGGGTAGCAGGGATGGGTGCCAATTTGGGAGGATGGTTTGTTGGGGCTGGGTGGGTGTGGACCTGTCCAGTGGAAAGCAGAAAGGGATGTGGAAGGAAATATATCTCTAGTGGTGGGGTCCATTTGGAGGTGGCGGAAATATCGGTGGATGATGCGGTTTCTGTGAAGGTTGGTAGGGTGGAAGGTGAGCACCAGAGGATTGTGTCCTTGTTACGGTTGGACGGGTATTTTTGAGGGCGGAGGTGCAGGATGTGGATGAGATGCGTTGGAGGGCGTATTTAACCATGTGGGAAGGGAAATTGTTGTCTCTAAAGGAGAAGGCCATCTGGTGTGTTCTGTGTGCAACTGGTCCTCCTGGGAGCAGATACAGCGGAGGCGGAGGAATTGGGAATAAGGGATGGCATTTTTGCAGGAGGTAGGGTGGGAAGAGGTGTAATCCAGGTAGCTGTGGGAGTTGGTGTATTTGTAAAAGATGTCAGTGTCAAGTCGGTCATCATTAATGGAGATGGAGAGGTCCAGAAAGGGGAGGGAGGTGTCATAGATGTCCAGGTAAATTTACGGTTGGGGTGGAATGTGTTGGTTAAGTTGATGAATTGCTCAACTTCCTCACGGGAGCACGAGGTCGCACCAATGCAGTCATCAATGTAACGGAGGAAGAGGTGGGGCGTTGTGCCGTTATAACTACGGAAGATGGACTGTTCTATGTAGCCAACATAGCGACAGGCATAGCTGGGGCCCATACTGTGCCCATGGCTACTCTTTTGTTCCGGAATTGTGGAGCCCCGAGCAAAGATATTTGTGCCATTGACAGCTATGTGAGATGGGCTGGAAGACTGGAGGGTAGCATGGTGGACAGTGAAGGAGGTTTGCGACGATTCCAAAGGGATCTTGATGATATGAGTGAATGGGCTGTAAAACTGTAGATGGAATTCAATCTGTATAAATGCGAGGTAATGCATTTGGTAAAACAAACAAAGATAGAGCTTATGCAATTAATGTCCGGGCCTCGGTTAGTGTTTTAGAGCAGAGCGACCTCCGGGTTCAGGTACATAATTCTTGAAGTTTGAATCACAGGATGGATAAGACAGTGCTTGGCATGCTCGACTAATGTTCAGTCCATTGAGTGTAGGATTTGGGACGTCATGTGGAGATTCTAAGGAAATTGGTGAGGCCTGTTCTGCAATACTCCAGTTCTGGTTGCTCAGTTATCGAAATGATGTTATTAAACTGCAGGGTGTTCAGAAGAGATTTACCAGGATGTTGCTGCGTGTGGAAGGCTTGAGTTCTGAAAACTAGCAGGATAGGCTGAGTCTTTTTTCACTGGAGCCTGGAAGCTGAGAGATGACCTTATGGAAGTTTATGAAAAGGATGAGGGATATAGATAGATTTAATTTCAGTTGCCTTTTTCCCAGGATGGGGGAAGTCTCAATAGGAGGGGCTGAGGGACAATATTATCCACCGAGATGGTGCATAAACGGCACGAACTGTCAGAGACACATGGGGATTCGGCAGGTACATGGAGAGGAGAAGATTTGAATGGATGGGCGAAACTTCGGAAAAAGCGACTCCATCAGTTTGGGAAACCTGGTCAGAATGGAGTAGTCAGACCAAAGTTCTGTTTCCGTGCTGCATGTCTCTGTCTCCAGTTATTGGAGGAGGAGACTACTGAGATAAGGCATGTTGTAGACACTGAAGAAAGTGACAGAAACAGGGATGGTAGGCTGGAATTCAGGACATTTCAAATATTTTGAGGGACTATCGGAAAGGGAGGAGGTTACGGTGAATGGAACTGATTTAGGAGTTACACATTCTTCAAGACACTGGTCAATGAGACATGCCATAAATACAGCGTTGGAGAGGGAACGCACACCAGAAAGATCCCAGGCAGCATTCCCGCCCTCTTGTGGGAGGCCTGCTGTCCTTTTTGGAGTACTGATGCTCACTAAGACAGCACAGGCCTGGATTGATAACTGTGAACTCCCGATGCTGTCTTAGTACAACATAATCTAGATGCAGTGATTGATCCTTGGCTGCGTCTGTGGTGTGCTCCCCGTCCAGCACTGCATCTGTGTCATGTCTTGTTAGCCGATGTTTGGAGCCGTCTCCTTGCTCTCTGCTCTCTGTACTGTGAGTAACCTTACGTCGCTGCAGGATTTATTGAAGGCTCCAGATCTCCGTTCCTTTTATCTCTGGCTGATCAACCATCTTCAATGTGGTGATGGATGAGACAGCCAACAGTTGGGAAGTATATGGAGTCCAGAACTTCCTGAGTACCTGCAGGAGACACAGAAATAGACAGAATGGGAAATTAGATTGATGTAGTGAGGGTTACACATGGAAAATCGTACAGTGTCCCACACAGATCTGGAAAACCCCAGTCTCCATCCCTGCATCTCTCTGGAGTAGAGAATTCTGTTGGCTCAGGATCTGGAGTAGCTGCAAGTGTGAAAGGAGCTGACAGAGGCAGCAATTAGACCCACACAGTGAGGAATACCACATGGAAAGAGACTGAGTGATATCACCAGATTTCAGGATAATTTCAGGGTCAACAAGTGTGTAGGAAGAACGGGATTAGCTTGATGATTAGTGCTCAGGGATGAGCAACCAGTGAGCAGACGAAGTGATGCTCTAGTGGTATTATTACTGGAGCATGTATCCCAAACCTCAGCTAATTTTCAGAGGAGGCAGGTTTGAATCCTACCATCAGAAATGGAGAAATTTGAAATCAATAATTTTAAAAAGTAGTAATTAACAATGCACAATGTACAAAAAAGCCCAAACATTTGTCCTTTCGAGAAGGACATCTGCCCATCCTCACGTGGTCTGCACGACATACCCACAGTGAAGTGTTAGTCTCTCAATTACCCTCTGAAGTGACCGAACAGGTTACTCACCTCAAAGGCAGCCAGGGCTGGGCAAGAAAGGCTGGTCAGCCAGAGACACCAACACGTTACACCACTTTTAAAAAGAAAAACTTGAGGATGGCCCCATTGGAACCTTGCTGGGACCAGTGTCCTGGCCAATCATGTCGGTAGGTTTCTGGACAGGGCTTTAAACTGACAGAGAGGATGCAGGGACAGGGTTCAAGTGAAAGGAGCTTTCCAAATCCAAAGAGAAAAGGTGAAGCATTGGAGCAGCATGGGAATGCGGCTGAAGACAGCAGAAAGGAACAGGATAGGACACAGCTAAACTAAAGTTGCACGTCAGCGAATTGGGCTGTGACAGGAAATTGTAGAAATAAAGTATGTTTTGACAAATGGATAAGGTAGATGGATTTGTGGCACAGAGATAAATGGGATTTAGACACCAGAGAGACATGGTTACAGGGTGAACAAAAGGTGGACATAAATATTCAATGGATCACAACCTTGCGGAAACTCAGGCAAAATTTGTAATGCTAACAATAATGGATAACAAAGGCATCACAGAGAAAGCATTTGGTCTCAGATCATGAGGTAGAGTCAGTCTGACTGTAAATTCTGGCTACTACTTGCCAAGGACACAAGCAGCAGAACAGTTTTAGGCATTTCATTGCTCATCACTGCGTTAAACAGGAACTCATTGGAATTTTAAAAAATAAACACATTGTGATATTATTGGGAAACTTCAGTATTCGTATAATCTGGGATAATCACTAACAGTGATATTGGTAGGGAGCGCGGAGATTTTTTTCTGTGTATCTTTGAATAACACGTTGTGCAACTGGCTAGGGACATAACTACCTCAGGCGGACCGTTGTGTGATGAAACTTAGTGAATAAGTAATGTTACCTGGGGAGATCCTCTGGGATATTTTGATAAAGTGTAGTTTAAAGAAATATAAAGTTTTAAAGTGACTCACAGAAAGGAAATGCTACAACGAGAAACAAAAATAGCCAGTGACATAAGTTTGAGAGGAGAATTGACCAAGTTAAACAGGCTAAACAGACTGAAACGTGTGTGTAAATGAACAGTGGAAAACATTTGAAGGAACAGTGTAAAACATTCAACAAAAGGACATTCCACTGAAACAGACAAAACCTCAGCAAGAAATCCCCACCTGTCCCTCACCCCGGACAAAATGAATCATATTAGATTAACAGGATGAGAAGATCACCAAAAATTACTTAAAATCCTGAAGTGAGAGAGTGTTTTCGGTGTAAGTTTTAAAGGGATTGCAAAGGGTCTTCTAGCAGGCGGAGGGCAGTGGGAAGGGGAATCATTGACACGATAGGAACAGGGAAACGTGAAGGTTCTGCCTGAATGCTGTTACAAAGCCAGTATGGATTGCTGCAGAGGGAGGGGTTTGCAGAGGTAGGAAAGGAAGGTATGCACTTTCATTTATTCATTCATGGGATGACGATGTCACTGATTGGGCCAGGAATCTTTGCCCCACTTTTAATTATCCAGAGGGTCGCTCAGAGCCAGCCATACTGTTGTGGGTCTGGATTCACATGTCGACCACACCATTTTAGAATGTTAGATGTTCGAGACTAAAGGAGGTAAGTGAACCTGATCCATTCTTCCTACTGATCAACAATGGTTTCATGGTGGTCACACCATGACATTGCAACTCCTATTCACAATGCTCTGAACAATGAAGTTAACAATCCCAAACGCATGCTTCACCAGTCTGTCTACCTGTGACACCTGAGTACCTGCATCCCTGAGTCACTGACTGATAACACCACCTAGGGCCCGAAAATTAACTGTAGACGTCCCACACTGGTTTGGTTCATCAAAATGGAACACTTCCCATTTATCTGATTAAACTCTGCTATTCTTCAGCCCGCTATCACAGCAGTAATGTTCATCCTGCTTTATCAAAGATAACCTTCTTCACTGTCCATATTACCACCAATTTCAGTGTCACCCAAAAAGGCATACGTGACAGGAAAGCAATATTCCCATCCAAACCATTTATCCAAATGACAAATAACAGTGGACCCATGACACCACTGCTTCCAGTCAGGATAACAACTGTCTCCCACCACTCTCTGTCTCCTACCATCAAACCAATTGTATATCTATTTCACTAGTTCCTCCTGACTTCCCCATCCTATTACATTGATCTGAGCTTATTACCCATTTACCGTACGGAGCGTAGATCACAGAACAGTGCAGCACAAGACCTTTCGGCTATAATGCCAGGCTAACCTTTTATCCGACTGGAAGATCAAACTAACCTACATACTCTTCATTTTACTATCATCCATGTGCCTATCCAAGAGTCTATTAAATATCCTTAATGAATCTAATTTTACTACCACAGCTGGCAGTGAATTGCACTCTCTGTTCAAAGAAACTACCTCTGAATACCCCCTTAACCATCGTCAAATCACCTTAAAATTACACCCCCTTGTAAGAGCCATTTCTCCCACTGGGAAAAAAAAAGTCTCTGACTATTTACTCTGTCTGTGCCTCTCATCATCTTGTTCAACTCTGCCAAGTCACCCCTCACCCTTCTTCACTCCAATGATAAAAGCCTTAGCTCCCTAAACCTTTCTTCATAAGGCATGCTCTCCAGTACAGGCAGGATCTTGGTAAATCCCCTCTTTACCCTCTCTAAAGCTTCCACATTCTTCTTGTAATGAAGGGACCAGAACTGAACACAATATTCCAAGTGGGTTCTAACCAGGGCTCTATAGAGCTGCAGCATCATCTCACCACTTTAAAACTCAATCCCACAGCTAATGAAAGCCAACAAAACATCTTCCTTTTTCACAAACCCATCAACTTGTGTGGCAACTCTGAGGGCTCTCTGGACTACCCTAAGGTCCCTCGGTTCCTCCACACTGCTAAGTATCCTGCCTTGAACCTTGCATTCTGCATTCGATCACTTCATATTTTTCCAGATTGAACTCCATCTGCCACCTTACAGCCCAGCTCGACACCATGTCAATGACCCGTTCAAACCTACAGCAGACCTCTACACTATCCACCACTCCACCAACCTACATGACATTGACAAAGTTACTAACTCACTCTAACAATCATAAGAAGCAGAGGTCCCAGAACCAATCCCTGCACAACAGGCTGATTGATTTCCATCCATCATCACCCTCTGTCTTCTGCGAGCCAGGAATTCTGTATCCAGACAGGCAGGTTTCACTTTATCCCATGCTTCTGTATTTTCTGAATGAGCTATAAACATGTTTTCTCACATTCTCAAAGGATTCAATGAGATTTGAGGCATGGCCTGTCCCTTACAAAGTCTTGCTGATTATCTATAATCAAGCTATGGCTTTCCAAGGAATTATAAATCCTGTTTCACAGAGTCATCTCCAATAATCTACACACCACAGACATAAGACTAACTGGTCTGAAATTCCCACGATTAACGCTACTCTCTTTCTCGGACAGGGGAGTAACATTTGCCATCCTCCAATCTTCTGGAACGAATCCAATGGACAGTGAGGTGCAGAGGTTATCGCAAAAGATGCAACAATCTCTTCTCTCGCTTCGTGTATAACTTTGAGAATATCCCGTCTGGTCCAGCAGATGTATCTGATCTTATGTTTTACAAAATTCTCAGCACATCCTGCTTCTGAACATCAACCTGTTCAAATATAACAGTCCTTTTCGCACTATCCTCACAAATGACAATGCGCCTCTCAGGAGTGAATCCTGAGTCATAGTATTCAGTAATGACTTCCCCTACCGCCTAAAACTCTAGACACAAATTCCCTCTACCATCCCTGACCGGCCCTACCCTCACTCTGGCTATACTCTTGTTCCTCGCAAAAGTGGATAATGCCTTATGGTTTTCCTTAATCCTTCCCCACAAAGCTTTCTCATGACCCTTCTCGCTGTCCATTCTTCAGTCCCTTTCTGACTACCTTCAGAGAGTCCACAGAGTGTGAACACAGGCCATTTGGCACAACAACCCCATACCGACCCTCTGAAGCGTATTCCCGCCCAGAACCATTCCCCACCCTATCACTTCACATTTGCCCCGACTAATGCACCAAACCGACACATCCCTGAACATTATTGTAATATAGCATGGCTGATTCACCTGACATGCACATCCTTGGACTGTGGGTATAAACTAGAGCACCTGGAGGAAACCCACGCAGATACGGGGAGAATGTGCAAACTCCACACAGAGAGTTACCCGGGGCTGGAATCAAAATCGGGTGCTCGGTGTTATGAGGCAGCGGTGTTAAACACTGAACCACCGTGCTGCCCCATGTAACTCTCAAAAGCCCTGCCTGATCCTTGCTTCCACAACCTTAAGTAAGCGTCCTTCTTCCTCTTGAGTAGGTGTTTTACATCCCTTCGAATCTTGTTAAATGCTTCACTAAAGTCCACGTGGCAATATACACTGCTCTGACGTCATCTATCTCTTGGCCACCTCTTTGAAGAGTCAATTTTGTGAAACACAAAGCCATGTTGACTATCTCTAATCAGCCCTTGCCTTTCCAAATGTACGTAGCTCGTTTCTCTCAGAATCTCCTCCAACAACTTCCCCATCAGTGGACTCACTGAGCTGTAATTTCCTGGTGTTTCCCTGAATTCCTCAGGTGATGGAATAGCATTAGCTTCCCTCCAGTCTTCCGGCACCTCACTGTGTCTGTTGATAATATAAATATCTCAGTAAGGGACACCGCAATCTCTTCCCTCACTTCTCATAATATTATTGCATAGACCTAACGAGCTACTGAGGATTGATCTACCTTTATTTGTTTTAAGATTCCAGAACTTTCTCTTCTCTGTTGAGGATTCTTTCCAAGACATCACGATTTATTTCCCCAAGTTCCCGAGCTTCCACGTCTTATTCCACAGTAAATTCTGACAAGATTTGTTTTGCTAAGATCTCACCCATCTCCCCTGGTTCCACACATACGTGACCTTATGTAAAGGCTTCTGAAAATTCAAATAGAACGTATCCCCCGTAATAACACGCCTCTCCTGCATCCTTATCTATTCTGCCATTTATATTCACACCAACAAATAAAATTCAACATGTACAAAAACATATTCTCTTTTATATAATGTGTTTCTAATGGTCCAACTACTGTTTATTAACATATCAATTCTAACGTATTTCAGCATGCTCCCGACATACTGTCAGGCAAACACTATTTCGTTTCAGACTGACAGCAGAAAAGGATTTGGGAGTTCTTGTTTATCAATCTGAAAAATGTAGCTTACATGGTTAGCAGGTAATAGAGCAGGCACATCAAATGCTGTCATTTATGACAAAGGGAGTGGAGTCTAAAAATAGGAAGGTCTTGCGAAAACTATATAAGATACGAGTCAGACCACATCCAGAATGCTATGAACAGTATGAGTGCCCGAAGGAAAGATATTCTTCTATTGGAGGCAGGTCAGAGAAGGGTCACTAGGTTGATCCTGGGAATGGAGACAATTTCCAATATGTGGTGGAGTAGATTGAGGTTGAACCCATTGTCGTTTAGGAAAATGAGAGAGAAATTGAATGCAACATCCTAGATTCTGAAGGGCTTTGTTCGTGTAGATCAACAACGCTTTATGGTGGCCTCACCAATGTCTTGTACAGCCACACCATGACATTCCAACTCCTACTCTCAATCCTCTGCCCAATGAAGCTAGCCATCCCAAACACCTGCTTCCCCAGCCTGTCTACCTGGGACACCACCTTCAAAGAACTGTGTGCCTGCATCCCGAATTCTCTGACTGATAACACTACCCAGGGCCTGGACATTAACTGTACAAGTTCAGCCTGGTTTGCTTTAGCAAAATGCCACACTGTGTATTTCTCCATCTGCTATTCCTAAACTCTCAGATAACCCTCTTCACTGTCCGCGTTACCATCAATTTCAGTCTCACTCACAAACTTGCTAACCACGACTCCTGTATTATCATCCATACCGTTTATATAAATGATGCACAGCAGTAAGCCAGCACCAAACCCCATGGCACACCGTTGGTTACAGGCCTGCTGCTGAGCAGTAACCCTCTACGAGCATGCTCTGTCTCCTACCGTCAATCTGGTTTTGTATCCAGTTGGTGAGTGCTCCCTGGTTATGTGTGATCTAAATTTACTAACCAGTCTGCCATGCAGAACCTTGTCAAAGGCCTTGCTAAAGTCCATGGAGACATCATCCACTGCTCTGCCTTGATATATCAGTTGTTTACCTCCACAAACACTCAATCCCGTTTGTGAGATATGATATCCCACGCACAAAGCCGTGCTGGCTATCGCTAATCCGCCCTTGCCTTTCCAAATGCATGATGATCCTATCTCTCAGAATCTCCTCCAACATGTTACCCACCACTGCAATCAGTCTCACTGATCTGTCCTGCTGTCGATGATACAAATATCTCTGTGAGGGCCTTGGAATTTCCTCCCTAGCTTCTCACAAGTCTTTGGAATACATCTGATCATGTCCCAAGGTTTTATCAACTTTTTTACATTTTAAGACATCCAGCATCTCCTGTTCTCAAACGTAAACTCTGTTCATGACATCACGATGTATTTTCCCAAGTTTCCGAGCTTCCATGTCTTTCTCCACAGTAAGTCCGAACGCAACATATTTGTTTTGGATCTCTCCCATCAGATGTGATTCCACGTAGGCACCCTTATTGACCTTTCACGGGCCCTATTCTCTCCCTCGCTAATCTTTAGCCCTTGTTGAAACATGTCAAAATGCTTCCGAAATTTTAACTATGCCTCGACCGCTACTAGCCTCCCCCATTCTTATGTATTCTGCCATTTATGGTCACACCAAAATATAGAATCCAAGAGATTTATAAATATTCCCCTTTTATAAAACCACTCATCTCCCATTGCACAGACCGGAAGTGTTGTTCGTAGTGGAGGAGATCACACTGATAGGGATAGATTTAGAGACTAAACAATTTTAAGAAATAATGGTGGTTACAATGCTGAGAGCAGTTTTCAGCAAGTTGGACGATATAGACCTGAAGGAGGTTTCACAGATAGCGATGGTTTTAGGTTCTGGTGGGGGGTTGTAGTAACTGGAGACATTTACACAGATAGGGACAGTACTAGTGATAGGCAGAAGTCATGAGAAACGGGGAGATTGTAGAGTCTGCAGGGCACTAAAGATTTGAGAAGAGTTGTATCAACTTGATGATTATCACAGGCAGGAAGGTTTGAGAGGTTTGGAGTAGCTCACCATGATCAGCAGGGTCATGGAGACTGGAGATGTTATCAAACTGCAGAAGTTTAAAATTAATGCCGGCAGTCAGAGATCATGAGAGTGTTACAAGTTTGATTCCAGAGTTTGTGAGGATTGCAGGGACTTGATGAAGTTCTACATGGAAGTAGGGTTGTCGGAAATAAAGCTGAGAACAGAGATAGAGGGATCAGCAGGGGATTACAGAGATATGGAGCGTAGTGGTCTCTGCTGGAAGTTCCACACAGAGGGATGTTTTGTGGAACTGCAGGAACTTGCAGAGATAGGCAGATTTGAAGGGGCTGGAGCAATTTGCAGAGGCATGGAGAAATGTAGTAAATGGAAGATACAGAAATGGTGAGGTCTGTAGGCGATGCAATAATTTGGAAGGACTGGAGATGCTGGAGGGGTTCACACACAGAAGGAGGATTGTAGGAGTGTGAGGAGTTTACAGAGATAGGGAGGTTGGTGCCTTCTCAGCAATTAGTGGTTTGGAGCACTGTCCAAACTGGGGGAGGTTTCAGAATGAGGGAGAGAGAGAGCAAAATGAAGTGATCACATAGAATAGAGGAACATAAACATGTCACTTTGGTGCTGTGTCACTGAAGGTCATCAGGAGGACAGTTGTCCTCATTAAAATGTACAGATCCTCAGGGGAATGGACAGGGTGGATGCTGAAAGGATGGTTCCTTCCTCTTATGGAAGAGACACAAAAAGCAGACTCTGTTTGACGCAAGTAATAATTAAAAACACAGAAGTAGAGAACAAACACCAGGTCAACAACGCCACACTCACAGGAATCCGATTCACTAGAGAGGAAGAAAAAGACAACCAACTCCCATTCCTAGACGTGATGGTACAGAGAACAACGAACGGAGAATTCACCACAAAGGTTTACAGGACAGCCACACACAGAGACCAAGTCCTAAACTATGAAAGCAACCACCCCAACACAGACAAACGAAGTTGCATCAAGACACTATTCAAAAGGGCCACAACACACTGCAGCACACCAGAACTGCAAAAAGAGGAAGAGGAACACCTACGCAAGGTATTCCCCAAAAACGGATACCCTCGCAAATTCATCAACAGATGCCTAAGGGAATGACAAAAGAACGAGGACATGCCGCAACCCAAAGGATTAGCCACACTACCATACATCAGGAGCATTTCCGAACTGACAGCCAGACTACTGCGACCACTAGGATTCATAACAGCACACAAACCAACAGCCACTCTCAGACAACTCACCAGAACGAAGGACCCGATACCCAACATGAGCAAAACCAATTTAGTGTACACATCCCATGCAAGGACTGCACAAAACACTACATAGGACAAACAGGAAGGCAGTTAACGATCCGTATGCACGAACACCAACTCGCCCCGAAACGATACGACCAGCTATCCTTAGTAGCCACACACACAGATGACAAGCAACATGAATTCGACTGGGACAACACTACCATTATAGGGCAAGCCAAACAGAGAACAGCCAGGGAATTCCTAGAGGCATGGCACTCATCCACAGACTCTATCAACAAACACATCGACCTGGACCCAATATACCGGCCACAACAGCGGACAGCTGGAACTGACAACCGGAAGCGGCAGAGACAGGCCACTATAAATGCCCAAGGAAACAGCACAGAAGCGCTTCACAGGAGGCTCGCAAGCACGGAGGATATCACCTAGACAGGGGACGAAACGTTTGCAAGACAAATTCCCAGCTCAGCGAACAGAACCACAACCACGGGCACCCGAGCTGCAAATATTCTCCCAAACATTGATAGATAGTTTTATACAAACTGGATTGGGAGAGTAACATGCATTGGAGCGAGTCCTACAGATTAGAATGCTGCAGGGACCTTCGAGGATTGCAGGGTGTCCACAAATTGATTGTGTCAATCAGTCTGGTGAGGTAGGTGAGGTAGATATGGAAAGCTTAAATCAAATGTATACCATCTTCAATTTACAGACCAGAACCTCAATATCATCCATCAGCCATGAATCCCTGAACCTGCCCGCTTTTCCCTTCACTTTAACAGGATTCTTGATACTGGATTCTTGAGCTCACACATTTAAAAATCTCCCATTTACCAGTCACTCCATTTCCTTCAAACAGACTCATCCAGTTGATGGGAGCATGATGTGGAGGAGTCGGTGGTGACTGGGATGGACAATGTTAAAAATCACACAACACCAGCTTACAGTCCAGCAGATTTATTTGGAAGCACTAGGTTTCGGGGCACTGCTTCATCAGGTGGTTGTGGTGCACATTCATAAGGCACAGAATTTATAGCAACAGGATGGCAGTGTCATGGAATGTAATATCAAACAAATTTAGTTTATTTCTTTCATCTTTTAGACTGATCACCTGCGCTTCATAAGCTATTGCTCCGAAATAAACCTGTTGGACTATGACCTGGTGTTGTGTGATTTTTAATTCAGGGAGGAGAAAGTGAGGACTGCAGATGCTGGAGAATCAGAGCTAAAAAATGTGTTGCTGGAAAAACGCAGCAGGTCAGGCAGCATCCAAGTTGCTGGAGAATCGACGTATAGGGCATAAGCCCTTCTTCAGGAATGAGGAAGGTGTGCCAAGCAGGCTAAGCTAAAAGGTAGGGAGTAAGGACTTGGGGGAGGGGCGTTGTGAATGCGATAGTTGGAAGGAGGTTAGGTTGAGGATGATAGACCGGAGAGGGGGTGTGGGCGGAGAGGTCGGGACGAAGATTGCAGGTCAAGAAGGCGGTGCTGAGTCCGAGGGTTGGGACTGAGATAAGGTGGGGCGAGGGGAAATGAGGAATTTGGAGAAATCTGAATTCATCCCGTGTGGTTGGATGGTTCCTAGGCAGAAGATGAGGAGCTCTTCCTCCAGGCGTCGTCTTGCCATGGTCTGGCGATGGAGGAGGCCAAGGACTTGCATGTCCTTGGCGGAGTGGAAAGTGGAGATAAAGTGTTCAGCCACGGGGCGGTTGGGTTGGTTGGTGCGGGTGTCCCAGAGGTGTTCTCTGAAGCGTTCCGCAAGTAGGTGGCCTGTCTCCCCAATGTAGAGGAGGCCACATCGGGTGCAGCGGATGCAGTAAATGATGTGCGTGGAGGTGCAGGTGAATTTGTGATGGATATGGAAGGATCACTTGGGGCCTTGGGGGGCAGTGAAGGGGTATGTGTAGGCGCAAGTTTTGCATTTCTTGCGGTTGCAGGGGAAGGTGCCAGGAGTGGAGGTTGGGTTGGTGGGGTGATGTGGACCTGATGAGGGAGTCACAGAGGGAGTAGTCTTTCCGGAACGCTGATGGAGAGGGGAGGGAAATATATCCTTGGTGGTGGGGTCTGATTGGAGGTGTCGGAAATGACGAAGGATGATACGATGTATCTGGATGTTGGTGGGTTGGTGGCTGAGGACGAGTGGGGTTCTGTCCTGGTGGCGATTGGAGGGGTGGGCTTCAAGGGCGGAGTAGCGGGAAGTGGAGGAGATGCGGTGGAGAGCATCGTCAACCACGTCTAAGGGGAAATTACGGTCTTTGAAGAAGGAGGCCATCTGGGTTGTTCGGTATTGATATTGGTCCTCCTGGGAGCAGATGCTGTGGAGTCGAAGGTCCTTTACTTTTTGTCAGTTACATAAATGATTTGGATGCGAGCATAAGAGCTACAGTTACTAAGTTTGCAGATTACACCAAAATGGAGGTGTCGTGGACAGCGAAAAGGGTTACCTCGGAATACAACAGGATCTGGACCAATGGGCTGAGAAGTACCAGATGGAGTTTAATTCAGATAAATGTGAGGTGCTGCATTTATGGAGCTGACCCTCAAAGGTCAACAAGATGTCTCTGGAACAGCAGGAGGAGGGAGAGATTCTGTAGGTACTTCACATCAGTTTTGACTGAAAAAGGATGTGAAAATTAGAGAAGTTGGAGAAATAAATAGTGATAACTTGGCAATTATACATATTATAGAGGAGGTGGTACTGAATGTCTTAAAATGCATAAAAGGTGGATAAATCCCAGGAATCTGATCAGCTGTATCCCAGAACTTTGTGGGAAGCTGGGGAAGTGATTGTTCGGATCCTCACTGAGATGTTTGTATCATCGATAGCCACAGGTGAGGTACTGGAATTTGGGTGCCATTATTTGAGAAAGGTAATAAGGAAAGGCCAGGGAACTATTGACCGGTGAGCCTGAAGTCAGTGGCAGGCAAGTTGTTGGAAGGGATTACAAGGGACAGGATTTACATGTCATTGGAAAGGCAAGAAAATATTAGGGATAGTCAGCATGGCTTTGTGCATGGAAATCATGAACTTGAACTTAAGAAAGACACAAAGTTCCACGTAACAAACTGGTTAGCAACATCATAGAATACAGGCGAAACTAGCTATTCGGGTACAAAATTGGCTGGAAGATCAAAGAGTCATAGATGTACAACCCGGAAATAGACACCCTTCGGTCCAGCCAGTACATGCTGACCAGATATCCTAATCCAACCTAGTCCAACCTGCTCGCACTCGGCCCATATCTTTCCTATTCACATAACCATCAAGATGCCTTTTAAATGTTGCAATCGTACTAGCCTCCACCACTTCCACTGGCAGTTCATTCCATATACGTACCGTCCTCTTGTGAAAACGTTGCCCCTTAATTCTCTTTAAAGTCTTTCCCCTCTCATCCTAAACGTTTGCCATCTCGTGCTGGGATCCCCCACTCCAGGGAAGAGACTTTGTCTATTTATCCTATCCATGTCTCTCATGATTTTATACACCTCTATAAGATCTCCTCTCAGGATCCGACTCTCCAGGGAAAACAGTCCCAATCTATTCCTCCTCTGTTCAACCCCGAGCCTAGCTGAAATTCTCCAAGCCTGGTAACTTTCTTCTAAATCTTTTCTGAACTATTTCAAGTTTCAGAAAATCCTTCCGACAGGAAGGAGACCAGATTTGTAAACACTATTCAAAAAATGGCCTGTACAGCTGCAACATGACTTCCCAACCCCTGTACTCAATACTCTGACCAATAAAGGAAAACATACCAAATGCCGCCTTCACTGTGCTATCTACCTGCGGCTCCACTTTCAAGGAGCTATGAACCTACACTCCAGGGTCTCTTTGTTCAGTAACACTCCTCAGGACCTTACCATTAGGTGTATAAGTCCTGCTAAGATTTGCTTTCCCAAAATGCCACTCCTCAGACCATTTACCCATCTGATCAAGATCCCATTCTACTGTGAGGAAATCTTTTTCACTGTCAACTACACCTCCAATTTTGGTGTTAACTCACTAACTATATGCCTCCTTTGTTCACATCCAAGTCATTGATATAAATGACAAAAAGTGGAACCAGCACCGATCCTTGTGAGACTCCACTGGTCAAAGGCCTCCAGTCTGAAAAGCATCCCTCCAGCACCACCCTGTGTCTTCTGCGTTTGAGCCAGTTCTGCATCCAAATGACCAGTTCTCCCATTCCATCAGATCTAATCTTGCTGAGCAGTCAGTGTCATGGTGGAGGGTTGCTTTGTGGTCTGGAAGCCTGTAATGAGCAATATGCTGTCAGGCTGGGTGCTGGGTCCGTTGATTTTTGTCATTTATATAAATGATTTCTATGTGAATATAGGAGCTATAGGTAATAGGTTTACAATAGACAACAACATTGGAGGTGCAGTGGACAGCAAAGTTACCTCCGAGTACAATAGACTCCGATCAAATGGACTGACGAGTGGCAGATGGAGTTTAATTTAGATAAATGTGAGCTTCTGTATTTTGGAAAAGCAAATCAGGGCAGGACTTTTACACTTAATGGGAAGGTCCTGGGGAGTGCTGCTGAACAAAGAGACCTTGGAGTGCAGGTTCATATATCCTTGAAAGTGGAATCATAGATACGCAGAGTAGTGAAGAAGGTGTTTGGTGTACTTATTGGTCAGTGCATTGAGTATAGGTGTTGTGATGTCATTTTGAGGCTCTACAGCACATTGTTCAAGCCACTTCTTAAATTCTGCTTGCAGTCCCGGTCTCCCCACTATCGGAATAATATTGTGAAACTTAAAAGGATTCAGAAAGGATGTGCATAGATATTGCCAGGGTTGGTGGTTTGAGCAATAGGGAGAGGCGGAATAGGCTGAGGCTGCTTTCATTGGAGCATTGGATGCTGAGAGATGACCTTCAGAGGTTGATAAAATCGCGAAGGACATGGGTAGGGTAAACAGCTAGGGTCTTATTCCCAAGGTCAAGTGAGTCCAAAACTAGAGAGCGCAGGCTTAACGTGTGAGTGAAAAGATGTAAAAGGGATCTTAGGGGCAAAGTTTCAAGCTGAGCGTGGTAAGTGTATTGAATGAGCTGCCAGATAAAGTCTGGAGATTCGTACAATTACAAGATTTAAAAGGTATCTCATTGGATATGTGATTAGGAAAGGTTTGGAAGGACATGGGCCTGGTTCTGATATAAGGGACGAGGTTAATTTAGGATATCTGGTCGGCATGGACAAGTTGGACTGAAGGGTCTGTTTCTGTGTTGTACATATCTATGACACTAATAAATTAAATTAAAGATAAGGTTCTCTTTTATGGAGTGTTAGCAAAAGGTCAGATATTTCTCCTTGAAGCTGAGAAGGTTAAGCAGTGATTTCGACCAGGAGTTGATTTATTTCCAGGATACTCCATTTACACAGAGACAGAGTGAGAATTTATTAACGTCACAATTTTTAGTAACTACTTTCTGGTAACTGGCGAATAATGCAGGGTAAAAATGTGAAGATAATTTTACTCACTAAGGTCTGAGCATCTGGAACAGTTTGATCGACAGCTGGATGCAGATTCAGTAGTTATTGTCAAAACAATTTTGCAATATAACTTTAAGGAAAGACTTGGAGGACTACAGTCAAATGGGAGGTGAGTTGGGACTGACTGTCGCCATCTCCAGAGGGAGAGAGCAAAGCCCCAGTGGATTGAATAGCCCCAGCCCCTGTGCTCTGTGATACTTCCCCATTCACTGTGAATGGAGAAGCTCATCCCAGGGCATTGCCATAGAGATATATAGCATGAAAACAAAACAGTTTGGATAAACTGGTCCATAACGACCAAATATCCCAAACTAATCTGGTCCCATTTGCCAGCACTTGGCACATATCCCTCTACACCCTTCCTATTCATATACCCATCCAGATGCCAAATGGTATAATTGGACCAATATCAACCACTTCCCCGGACAGAGGGTTCCATTCACGCACCAACCTCGGTTGCCCCTCGGGTCCCTTTTAGATATTTCCCCTCTCATATTGAACCTAACTACTCTTGTTCTGGACTCCTCCACCCCAGGGAAAGGACCTTGTCTATTTATCCCATCCATGCCCGTCATGATTTTATAATACTCTGAGGTCACCCCTCAGCCTTCGATTAACCTGGGAGGAGCCCGCCACTTATCACAATGGGCCCCGGCGGATTGACACAGCTTCAGACCAATAGGAGAGTTGGCATGATCCTCCAGCCAATGGAAGTGAATGAGGTTGGTCCAGCAGGCCAACCCGTGACCCTGAGCTGTGCAGGCGCAATGTCACTGTATCGCAGGGGAGACTTAGTGATTATGAAGGGAGTGGGAGAGACAGCAAAAACTGGGGGAGAAATTGAGTTAGTGTGGACTGGGAGGGTTTATGAGCACACGGTTTCAGGCTGCTAGACCTGAATTAGAAATTCTAGGTAAATTAGAACCAAAAGAGTTGCGGGTGCTGTAAATCTCACACAACAACCAAAAGGTACTGGTAAAGCTCAGCATGTCTGGCAGCATCTGTGCAGAGAAGTCAGAGCTAACATTTCGGATCCGATTGCCCTTCCTCAGAACTGATGTGACTGAGGAAAAAAAAATGTCTGTTTATAAACAGAAGTTAGGGGTTAAGGAGTAACTGATAGGTGGTGATAAAATCCGAAGAAAGAGATGGGAACAGTTGGGCAAAGGAGTGTATAACGATCTGGCTGAGGGAGGGTGAATAGCTGTTAATGGGGACTGTTAGTGGTGAACCATAGGTAGTGTTTAATGGCAGGCAATGTAATAAAAAGGCCTGGTCTGTGGGATGGGGGCGAGGGCGCTAGGGCATTGGAGAGATCAGGACCTAAGATTATTGAATTTTATATTGAGACCAGAGGGATGCAGGGTCCCCAAGTAAAAGATGAGGTGTTGTTCTTCCAACTTGCGTTACAGTATGGTGCTGAAAAAGCACAGCGGGTCAAGCAGTATCCAGGGAGCAGGAGAATCGACGTTCTGGACATAAGACCTTTATCAAGAATGCCGGGGTTGGGGGGAGGTGGTGAGAGGGTTGAGAGATAAATAAGAGGGATGTGTGAGGTTGGTGGGAAAGGAGCTAGGAAGGCAATAGGTAGATTTAGGTGGAGGTAATGATGAGAGTGTGGAATGGATAATTGGAAAGTAAGATGGACAGGTGGGACAGTTGAACAGGCCAGTGCCAAGTTGGAGGGTTGGATCTGGGATAAGGTGGGGGAGGGGAGATGAGGAAACATTGATGCCGTGTGGTTGAATTATCCCAAGGTGGAAGATGAGGTGTTCTTCATCCAGGTTTCGGGTGCCTGGGATTTGGCGGTGGAGGAGGCCAAGGACTTGCATGTTCATGGCGGAGTGGGAGCGTGTGGCACAGTGATCGGCCACAGGGCGGTGGGATTGGTTGGTGCGTGTGTCCCAGAAATGTTCCCTGAAACATTCCGCAAGTTGGCGACCTGTCTTCCCAACGTAGAGGAGACAACTTTGAGAGCACATGTGAGGTGTTTGGATGTGCAGGGAAACATCAAGATGTATGTGGAAGGATCCTTTGGTGCCTTGGATGGTGGTGAGGAGGGAGGTGTGGGCACAGGTTTTACATCCCTCGCAGTGGCAAGCGAAGGTCACGGGAGTGGATGGTGGGTTTGTGTGGAGCATGGATCGAAAGAGCGAGTTGCAGAGGGAATGATGTAATCGGAACTTTGAAAGGGGTAGAGAGGGAAATATATCTCTGGTAGGGTCTGATTGTAGGTAGAAATGGTGGAGGGTGATGTGTTGTACCTGGGTGGAAGGTGAAGACTGGGGGGTTCTGTCCTTGTTATGGTTGGAGGGGTGGGGTTCAAGGGCAGAGATGTGGAAAGTGGAGGAGATACACTGGAGGGTATTTTTGACAACATGGGAGGGGAAATTGTGAATCCTTGAAAGAGGAGGCAATTTGGTATGTTCTGGAGTGTTCTGCCAGCTTGCATCAAGCTTCAGTGGAACACTGCAGTAAGCATGAGACAGAGATGTTGGCCAGGGTACAGGCTCGAGTGTTAAAGTGGCAGGCAACTGGAAGCTCAGGGTCTTTTTTGCAACAGAACGTAGATCATCAGCTGCCATTTCCACCACCTCCACTGAGATGCTGCTAGAAACAGGTTCCTGTCCCCTTCCAGCCAGATCATTATCCACTCCTTTGTTTTTCCAAATGTTCATGTCTCTCTTTGCGCTCCATCCCCACCTATTATTTATACCTTAACCCCTATTTCCTGCAGTCCAAAGATATGCAGGTAAGGTGAATTGACCAAGCTAATTTTCCCGTAGTGTTCAGAGATGTGTAGATTAGGGGGCATTAATCGGGGAAATGCAGAGTAATAGGGTCGGGGAATGGGGTTGGGTGGGATACTCTTCGAAGGGTGGGTGTGGGCATGTTGGGTTGAAGCCCTATTTCCACACAGTATTTGGGAAAATTAGCATTCCTACAATCCTTTCTGAGGAAGGGTCGCTGGACCCGGAATGAACCTTGGTGTTTGCAGGAGGTGGAAAGGGGAAAGGGGAGAGTTGCAGCGGAAACAGGATGAAATGATTCAGTGTAGACTGGGAGGTTGTATTGAAACTCTGTGCAGGTCGCTAGTCCTGAATCAGAAACTACTGCTCCCACGTTTGCAACAAATGGGAAAATGGATATAGGCCTCAGGCAGTGATAGGTCCTGGGTTATGGTCGCCATCTTTATTGGGGGCAAGGTACAGTGAGGCGCATGCACATGTCCTCTTCCTGGGTGGGGGAGGGCGGGGCGATTTGATGAGAAGCATTTACACATCAAACACATGCTAGAGAAATATTTGTCTTTACTAATCATCCTGCACTGACAGTGAGTTTTGTTTTGTGAATTCATTTTATAGGATATTAATTGAGAATAATTGAGGCCAGAATCTCAAAAGCAAGTTTCTACAGTCAGCGCAGTTATCAGGACCTGAATTTCATTGGCATTTAACAGTGGAAGGAGAAATATTTGGCTGTTCTGCTTGTGGGAAAGTATCTCATATTTTTTTGTCAAGCAAAAAGTAAAAAGAAGTTCAAATTTGTGATTGGATCACCCTTGAAGTATGTGCTCTGTTCTGGGTCCTGCAGCTGAGGAAGGAGAAATTAGCCTGAGAGGGAGAACAAATTTATCTAAATTTTCCTCGTCTCTTTGTAGGACCTGTCAGATGTAGACCCAGTCACCCACTTCATAATGTTAACCTGTAAACTCCTTATTCTCAATTGCCTGCAATCATCTCATTGAAATTCCTTATGGACTCAAATTCCTGCACCTTTTCAGTTGGAATGTTCCTGAGCCTGATAACTGTCTGTTCATCCAGAAACTGCTGAAGTCCATGTTGACTCTGCGGTTACAAATGGCTGAACTGAAAGATGAGGTGTTGTTCCTGAGCTCCCATTGAGATTCATTGGAACAGGACAGGAGGCTGAGGGCAGTGTAGGTGTGAGCAGACAATGAAAATGACATGGCCGCACTGTGATGGCTGCTTGGCTCAATGAGAGTGTTTTGGAGTTGGGTGGAAACAGAGTGAAGTGAGACAGGGAGAAGGTGAAGCTGAAACTCAGGTTTAGTTCAGGCCGTTCCTAAACTCCCAGTCCCAGTGGGAGCTGTCAATTTGTAAGCAATACTGCGGAGCTTTTCGTAACAGTTTTTCAAGTATATCAACAGCTTAAGTAATGATTAGGGTTTTTGATTATAATAAAAATGTTTGAAGTGAAGGAACATGGCTAGCTCATTTGAATTCTCCGATTGGGTGTAACTAACTGAAACTAGAGAGTTGCTGTGATAGGAGACCTCAGACACGTGGTGTGCTCCTCTTGTACAATGTGGGAAATTAGGGACGTTTAGTGTTCCTGATGGCTATGTGTGCAGGAAGTGTGTCCATCTGCAGCTATTGGGAAACTAGTTTTCAGACCTGGAGTTGTGAGTGGACTCGCTGTGGAACATCTGCAATACTGAGAAGGCTATGGACAGCACGTTTAGTGATTTAGTCACACTGCAGATGAGGATTACACAGGCAGAAAGGGAATGGTTTACCATGAGATGAAGTAAATGACTCAGGAAGGGAGTGCAGGAGTCCCCAGTGATCATCCCTTTCTCAAACAGAAACAGATATACCACTTAGGATTCTGTAAGGGCGGGAATGGGTAGGGTGGCCTCTCAGGGGAAATCAGCAAGAGCCAGGTTCATGACACCACGGAGAGCTCTGCTACACAGAACGGCAGGAAAGAGAGTGGCTGGACTATAGTGACAGGGGATTCAATAGTCAGGGGCACAGACAGGCACTTCTGTGGCTACAGCCATGCACCCAGGATGGTATGTTACCTCCCTGGAGCCAGGATCCGCGATATCGTGGATAGGCTACAGGATGTTCTGGAGCTGGAGGGTAAACAGCCCGTGGTGGTGGAACACACAGATATAAACAGCATCGGTAAACAAAGGCATGAGGGCCTAAATACTGGATATAGGGAGATCAGGGATACAGTAAAATGTAGATCCTGAAATGTAATAATGTCATACTTATTCCCAGTGCCATGTGCTAGTGAGAGCAGGAATTCGAGGATAGATCAGCTGGATGTGTGGCTGGAGAAAACCTACCAGTGCATGGTTTAGATTCTTCAGGCACTGGGACCGTTTCTGGGTGAGACCTGTACCAGCCTGACCGGTTACCCCTGGGCAGGGATGGGAGAATTCTCCTGGTGGGGGCTTTTGCCAGTCCCATTGGTGAGGTTTTAGTTAATCTGGCAGGGGGATGGGAGCTAAAGTGTAGGCTTAGATGGGTCTGATTCAGGTCAGGAAATGTGAGGTAGAATATTAGTGATACACTCAGCGGTTCAGAAAGCCAAAGGAACAGAGGATTAAAAGAGGAGTGAGTCCCACTTCATCCATCAGTCCTGACATCCCAGGAATCAGTCAACAAAATATGGAGCTGTAAGGCTCTCTGACATTAAGTGATTTTCAGCAAAATGGTGGAAGTCTGCAATAAAAACAAAGCGCTGGAGATCCTCATCAGGTCTGTCAGTATCTGAAATGGTGACAGATGCAGGAAACATTGCAGACTTGAAGAAGTGTTGAGATGATCACACCAAGCACTACAATATCGGTTACACGCTGAGTGCCAGAACGTGGGACTAGAATAAATAGGTGCTTGACGACCAGCATGAATACGCTGGGGCTGGAAAGTTGACTTTTCTGGTCAGGATTATTCAGCAGGACTGACGAAGGGCCCTGATCCAAAACGTCAACTTTCCTGCTCCTCTGATACTGCCAGACCTGCTGCGCTTCTCCAGATCCAAATTGCACAGACTCTGAGTTCCAGCATCTGCAGCCCTTAACTATCTCCTCATCCCAGGAGTCAGTCTGGTGACCCTCCTTTACTCTCTCTCAGTAACCAGGAGAGCCTTCCTTGGGAAACGGGAACAAAGTTGTATACAGTGCTCCAGGTTTGATCTCAACAAGGCCCTTCCAGAAATGGATCCCTGCTCCTGTACTTGAATCCTCTCACTAGGAAGGTCACACATCATTTACATTCTCTACTGCTTCCCACTCCTGCCTGCTTCCGAAAAGAGGGAATCACAGAGAAACACAGAATAAAATGGGATCAGAGTTTCTGGTGTGACACTGTTGAACGCAATGTTAAATCTTATCCACACTGCTCATCAAGCACACATGCCTGGTCTGATCACGCAAACACTGCTTCAAAGCGACAATGTTTTCCTGCATCTGTCACCATTTCAGATGCTGTCAGACCTGCTGAGGATCTCCAGCACTTTCTGTTTTTCTTTCAGATTTCCACCATTTTGCTGAAGCACTTCGAGTCAGCGAGTTATACCGTACAGAAACAGACCCTTCAGTCCAACTTACCCATATTGGTCAGATATGCTAAACTGATGCAGTCCCATTTGGGACCAGTTGGCCTGTATTACTCTGTACACTTTCTCTTCATGTACCCCTCCAGACGCCTTTTAAATGTTGTAATTCTACCTGCGTCCATCATTCTTATGGCAGCTCATTCCATACCCACAACAACCTCTGAGTGAACAGTTTACCCCTCAGGTCTCCTTGAAATCTTTCTCCTCTCACTTTAAACCCAAGGCCTTCTAGTTTTGAACTCCATGACACTCGGCAGAAACAAAGACCTTGGCTATTCATCCTATCTGTATAAGAAAGGGAATGGTTGGCCATCAGATGAAGTAATAGACTCATGAAGGGAGTGCAGGAGTCCCCAGTGATCATCCCCTTCTCAAATAGAAACAGATATTCCATTGGGATTTTGTAAGGGTACGTCTATACAAGGTAACCCCTCAGTCTTGGACGTTCCAGAGAAAAAGCCCCACCCTATTCAGCCTCTCCCTTTAACTCCTCAAACCTAACAATAACCATGTAGGTATTCTTTGAAACCTTTCAAGTTTATCAAAACAGAGTCATAGAGATGTACGGAATGGAAACACACCCTTCGGTCCTACTCGTCCATGCCAAGCAGCTCATTCGATACATGCACCACACTCTGCGTGAAACAGGTTGTGCCTATGGTACCTTTTAAGTCTTCCCCTCTCATGTTCAACCTATGCCCTCTACGTTTGGACTCCCCTACCCTGGGGAAAGCAACTGTGACTAGTCACATTATTGATGCTCCTCGTGAATTTGTAAACTTCTAAAATGCTACCCACATTGTTCAGTGCTCCTCGGAAAATAACGACAACCTATTCAGCCTTTCCCCGTGGTTCACATGTTCCAATACTGGCAACACCCTTGTGAATATTTTCTGAACTCTTTCAAGTTTCTCAACGTCTTTCCTATGACAGGGAGACCGGAACTGAAAGCTTTATGGGCATTCCAAAAGTGGCCGACTCAATAAACTGTACAACCAAAACATGATCTCCCAACTTCTATACTCAATGCACTGCCCAGTAACAGCTATCATAACAAACACCACCTTCACTTACCTGTCTACCTTCAACCCCACATTCAAGGAACAATCAACCCACATTCCATGGTCTATTTCTTCATCATCACTTCCCAGGAACTTGTCAGCATGAGGTTGAGTCCTATCCTGGTAACATCTTTCTGAAATCAGGGAGGCGAGAATTGAATGCACCATAGGGCCTCACCAATGCACTATACAGCCACAACGTGACATCCTAACCCATATACTCAGTGACAGAATCCCGACAGTGTGGAACATGAGACCATACCAACCATCTGAAAAACATCCCTCCCTAAACCTATAACCTAATATTTCCAACAGATAATCCACCTAGTCTGCATGTCTTTGGATTGTGGGTGGAAACTAGAGCACCCAGTAGAAGCCCACGCGGACACACAGAGGGAGAATGTGCAAACACTACACAGAGTGGAATTGAATCCAGAAATTTTATTGAGTCGTGCACTGACCAATAAAGGTCAGTATCTGAAATTCCACCTTCAACACCTGATCTCCCTGAAACTCTACTTTGCTTGAACTGTGCAGTTGTTCCGAGCCTTTGGAGGAATTGAAAGGGAGGAAGAGAAAATGTTAACAGGGTTGAGTTGTAGATCTATAAAAGAAATACTCCAGCTCACCTCTCTGTCTCTGTTCATCTCCCTCCCTGTTCCCTCTCTCTCTGTCTGTATTCCCCCCATAAACCAAATTCTCCCCCCGTCCCCACCTCTGTCCCAGCCCCTTTACCCCGTCCAAATCTGCCACCAACCCCCTCTGCCACCAAACTCCTCCTCTGTTCCCCTCGTGTCACGACCCCTCGTGTCCTTCCACTCACCCCGTCTTCCCTTCCACCCACCCCGCAGGGAAAAAGACCTTGTCTATTTATCATATCCATGCCTCTCCTGATTTTATAAACCTCTGTGGGGTCACCCCTCAGCCTCTGACGCTCCAGGGAAAATAGCGTATTCAGCCGCTCCCTGTAGCTCAAATCCTCCCAACCTGATAACATCCTTGTAATTCTGTTCTGACCATTTTCATGTTTCACAACGTTGTTTTGATAGGAGGAGACTAGAATGGCACGGAATATTTCAATCGTGGCATAAATAATGTCCTGTGCAGCCGCATTATGAACTCAAAGCTCCTATAATCAATGCTGTGACCAATAACGGAAACCATACCAAACACCTACTGCTTTATCCTATCAAACTGTGACATGACTTTCAAGAGTTATGACCTGCATTCCAATGTCTCTTTGTTCAGCAACACTGCTCATTACCTTAGCAGAACTTCTACACTTAATGCTAAGTTTTGCTTTTCCAAAGTGCACCACGTTACATTTTTTTTTCGAAGTTGAACTCCATCTACCACTCCTCAGCTCATTCGCCCATATGATCCAGATCCCGTTGTTTTCTTAGGTAATCTCTTTCACTGTATACTCCACCTCCAAATTTGGTGTCATCTGTAAACTTACTAACAGTACCTCCTATTTTCGCATCCAAATCATTTATATAAATGACGAAAAGTAGTGGATCCAGCACTGATCCTTGTGACATTCCACTGGTCACAGGCCTCCTGTCTTAAAAGCAACCCTCCACCACCACACTCTGTCTTCTACCTTTGAGCCAGGCCTTATTCAAATGCCAAGTTCTCCCAGTATTCCATGAGATCTAACCTTGGTAACCAGTCTCCCATGAGGAACCTTGTCGAACGCCTTACTGAAGTCCATGTAGATCATGTTCAACGCTCTCCCCTCATCAATCCACTTTGTTACTTCAGTGAACTCAGTCCAGTTCGTGAGACATGATATCCCATGCAAAAGCTATTATTGATATCCAGGACTTGACTCTGTACATTGGGGTCTGTGACGCCCATTTATAGGAGTTACTATTCTGGATAAAGTTCATGTACACCAGTTTTGTGTTAGTGACTGTATATTGAGTCTTCTTTTGAAAGGCAGTCCCTATATCCCTAACCCCCCTCCCACCTGCTATGTCCCCACCATCCCCACCGTAGACAGTAAGTGGGAGGAGCTCATGGAGTTTCCATATGTGTGAGATTGAGAAAATCCTATCTCCCGGCTGTCCTTTCCTGAGTCTCCAAACAGAACCTTCCTGTAGTTTCTCTCCTGTCAGACTCTCTAATTGCTTAGTTTGTACAGGATCCCCTCTTGCTGCTGCACTGATCCTGTCCCTCATTGACCTGTACTTACCCCAGTGTCCTCCACATTCATTCATTGTTTACAATCCCATTGCCCCGCCCACTCCAGCCACGCCCCCTTCAGCCCCGCCCACTTCACTCTATTGAGCAGCAGCTGCTGTCAATCACCCAAGCTCATGTGTGATCTGGAGCACGTGCTGTAGGAGGAGAGACCTGTACACGGACGCGATGCTGGCCAATTGTCTGATCATGTGCAGGGCGGGTCAGTGCCAGGGAGGGAGGCTGGGCGTGTGTGGGATTAATCTGTCATTGGCAGCTCCCTCCCTCTAGGAGCAAGAGCCACAGGAATGGGTGCTCTCCTGGTATCCTGACAAGTGATCAGAGTATCAGTGGCGTCGCGTTTTGCAGAAAGTTATCCAAACTCCTTTGTGAAGATACAGGATTATTATGGAAAGAGTCAAGGATGGACTTGCAATTAAATTTCTAATTTGGTTCATTTTAGTTCAACCAGTTAAGGTTTGCCAGAGTGTGCAGGAAGCAGTGTGTGCAGGATGGTTCTTATCCGAGGGTGGTGGTGGGGAAAATAAATAAGGTGGTTCCAGTTTGGGGAAAAATCAATGTGGTTCTGACCAGGAAGGAAGCTCTAAAAGGTGAGGGGGAGGCTGGGCAATGGAAGGATTCACCAACACCCAGTAGACGTCGAGTCAGACTCGTTGACTTGGTTCTTAGTCTGCAGAAAGGAGCTAGCAAACTAAGAGGAGAGAAAGTGTAAAAGCTGGGTGTGGAGGAAAGAAGTGAGGATATTGGTTTGGTCTTCAGTTCACAAGAGAGAGAAATTGTGAGACTGAGATTTAAAGCTTTGGGGGAAACAAGGAAACTGCAATTTAATACTATCATTGTTTGATAAAGTTCCATTCTGAACTAACAGTGGTGACTGGATTTCTCTGTGGGGTACTGAAAGGGTAGATTTACGTTTGAGAAATTCAAATTGAACTTCATATTCAGATCTGATGGTTACTGGATCCGTGCTGATCTGGATATCATTGACCTTTTCATCTGGAAGAAAAGGTGTGTATTCTGTCCTTCGGCGAATGTTTCAAATGTCAGTGCGACTGGACAAAGTACTGAGACACAGCTAAGTTCATGTTAGCGTGGTGACTGTGCAAAGAGAGTTCATTGTTTTTAAAAGTCTGAAAAATCATGGCACATTTCTCAGGAAATGTTAGGCCACAGGTTTGTTTTGTATGAGGACAAGTCTTTAATTAATCATGCAACCAGAATGACACATGGATACCTGCACCATGGAAAAAAACTATGAAAATGGGATTGTTGTACAGGAGTTAATTCTCGATTCTGGCTTGTAATCCATTAGTGTTTTCATGTCAGTTCTGGTGCCTTGGAGAAACCCTGGAAATGTGATGAATGCAGTGTAGGTTTCAGTTATTAAACTTTAAAAGGTGCAGAAGAAATTTACAAGGATGTTGCCAGGGCTAAAGATTCGGAGTTATAGGTTGGACAAGAGAGGATTTCTTCGTTTAGAGCCGGGGAAATCGAGGGAGAATTTTTTCCAGAAGTGTATAAGACCATGACAGGCATGGGTAAGGTGACTGCACTCAGTCTTTTTCCCAGGAAATCAGGGACTGGAGGGCATCAGTTTAAGTTTAGATGAGAAATTATGAAAGGGAACCTGAGAGGAAACTGTTTTACACAGAGGGTGGTACGTATATGAAATGAGCTGCCAGTGGAAGTGGTTGAGGTGGGTACATTAACAACATCTAAAAGACATTTGAAAAAGTACATGGATAGCAGAATGTCAGAAGCATATGGGCCAAGTGCAGAGAAATGGGGTTAGCATGGTTGGACATTTTGGCCAGCATGGGGCAAAGGAACTGTCTCTGCTGTAGGGCACATTCACTCCAAGTATATTTACTATTTCTCCCGCTATCTCTGGCAGCTCCCTGGGATGTATTCCATCTGAACAAGGAGACTTGTCTACCTTTAGCTCCATTAGCATGCCCAGTTCTAATGCTTTCATGATAATGGTTGCTTCTTGCTCCTCACCTTCCTCAGTGATCCTTACCAATTGCTGGCATGTTCTTCCTATTCTCCACTATGAAGACTGACTGCTGAGTACTAATATTCCTGAAACCTGCTGGATAAAAATAACTGGGCACAGAACTCTGAGAGGTCTTCTTTGAGTCTTTATTGATGAGACATGGCAATTACCTGTATTCCTGATGAAGGCCTTTTGCCCGAAACGTCGATTTTACTGCTCCTTGGATGCTGCCTAAACTGCTGTGCTTTTCCAGCACCATTCTAATCTAGACTCTAGTTTCCAGCATCTGCAGTCATTGTTTTTACCTAGTTACCTGGATAGTGTGCATGCAAAATACCTCCAGGCAGCATCAGGTAACTCCCCGCCTGTCCGATGTATGGCTCCAATTCTTATACCTTCGTGGTTTGTGGTTTTGAATGGACGCTGTCTCTCAGTATTATCTCCATGGCAATGGCAGTTAAAAAGTTGAGTGCAACTTAGCACTTTGTGGTCAAACCACATACCCCTCCCCCACGCCCCTGTGGCTCAGTCAAGTATCTGACAGGAACTTCATTTTCAGTGGGGCTGTCTGTCAGGATTCTGATCTGGAAGAACTGGTGTTGGACAATGTGGGCAAAGATAAAAACCACACATCACCAGGTTATACTGCAACAGGCTTATTCGGAAGTACAAGCTTTTGAAATGTGTCTTTGATTTTTAAATTTATCAGTTCATCTCTATGCTAACAGTTGAGTGCTTCAACAATTACAGAGGCCATATGTTCTCCATACAATAGGTTCCCATCTAGCAGTGTAAACTGCTATTCTGTCCCGGGGGATAGCTACTTCTCACTTTTCTCCCCCACCCCCCAATCCCACCAAGCTTTTTGTTGATCTTTAAAGTTTTTTTCCAATCTCTAGTTTCTCGCTGGTCTTTGCCAATTTGTATGCCTTCTGTTTCAATTTGATAGACTCCCTTATATCCTTAGCCACCCATGGCAGTTTACTCCTTTTCCAACAGTCTTTCCTTTTCACTGATATATACTTTTGCTGAGCAGTTTGAAAATTTGTTTTGATATTCGCCCACTGTCCGTCAACTTGCCCACCGTAAAGTCTTTGCTTCCAGTCTGCATTAGCCAACTCCTGCCTCATCCTATTGTAGTCTCCTTTGTTTAAGCACAGGATCTTGGGATTGTATTTAATTTTCCTGCTTTCCATCTGTATTCTAAATTCAACCATACTTACCACAAGTCTTTTTATCAGATTATGAGGTGAGGCGATGTTACCTGGGTGTTTTTAATTATCAGACACCTTGACTTTGTAATAAAGTACAGGATTGATATTCTCAACAGAATATTGTGGACGGTCTGAATATACTACACAGTCTAAAACCATAAATCACCGTCTCCCCTCAGTTTAAAATTGCAAAATCATTATCTCCTAAATGCTTCTGCACTATCAAAGTTTGGAACGCTAATCCACCTGACTATCCTGCTGTTTCCGAAAATCTCCTTTGGTGAAGGTGGTGAGTTTTGGATTCAACTTTCAGTTATTACCGTAAGAAGATAAGCACTGGTCGCAGGAGAGGCAATACAGCCCTTCCAACCAGGTTCACCATTTAATACGGTGATGATTGAGCTCACCTCTCTCTCAGCTGGATTTTACCGCCTGCTCTCTCATCCTTCAACTCATTGCAAATTCAACATCTGTTTATTTTCAGTAAATTTGCTCATTGTCCTGGCATCCACCGCATTGTTAACAGGCAATTCCACAGATTCACAGCGCATTGAGATAGGTGAATTCTTCACAAGAATAGAATACAGTCCCTGTAGTGCAGAAACAAGGTATTCATCCATTGAGTCCACACCAACATTATGATGAGCGTCTCATTCAGACTCACCCATTTCCTGTATTTCCCATGGTGAATGGCTTAACCTGCACATGTATGGACACTGTGGGCAACTTAGCATGGCCAATCCACCTAACCCGCATATATTTGGACCGTAGGGGAAAAAAACTGGAAGACCAAACAAAACCATGCAGACACTGAGAGAATGTGTAATCTCCACATAGTCGCCTAAAGCTGGAATCAAACCCGGGTCCCTGACACTGTGAGGCAGCAGTGCTAACCACTGAGCCACGTCTGGTTAAAATCTGCTCCTCCGTATTAACTTCTCCAACCCCACAATTGGATGAATCTATGATCTTTATGTCAGAAATCAGGTTTTGGAAGCAGATGTCTCAGAAAAACCCAGAGACAGCCCATATGTCCAGTGTGTCTGAATGGGGATCGAATACCCAAAACCCTCCAAACCACACGTTTCATTGACTTTCCAGGGACAGGGCTCCAGTGGCTTCATGGGGACTACAACTCCCACAATTCCTGAGGCAGGGACCACACATGTGTGGGGAAACCCGCCACTGTAAATGTACAGAATGTGGGCGTGTTTTGGAGCATGTGCTGTGGGGTAACTAGCGGAAACCATTTCACACTGTGGTTGGTTGGAGGACGAACGTATCTGCTTATAGTATTGATCTGTTGGGGGCTCAAAGTGTCACCATACCCACGTGGGACCAAGTTCCATCCACAATTCGTCATAACGCTGGGAATCGACCAATAGGAAACAGAAGGATCTGACCCATTCTCGCAGACTGAAGATTCTTCTTCTGCCCAGGATCTGCCACTTCCCTTTCTGTTTCCTTTTGTTTCATTCTGCTGTTACATTATTGAATTGCAGCAACTGAAGGGAAAGGAAGTTGACCCAGAAAGGGTGCAGAGTCTAACCAGGGACGGGAAGCGGTGCCATGGATCTGTTTATCAGTAACTCCATGAGAATGGGGAGGGTGTACATTCCGGGGTAGCAGAGTCAGAATGGTGGGAGAGAGTAAGTTGGCTGGAGGGATGCAGTTTTGGTGGTGGGGTGTGCGGGATGGGTAAAAAGATATTCCAGAGAAACGAGAATTGTCTGTTCTGAATTTCTAATCTGTACTTATTTCTTTATACAGGGTGCTAGATGGTGGAGATTTGCAGACTGAAATCTCAAAATCATGTACAAATCGTGATTAAGTTAACCAGCATTTGAAGAACCAAAGGTAGTGAATCATTTGGCCAAAATCCTGCAACATTTCCCCTTACAGCATTCAGTCTATCTGCGCCAAATGGACTGCAAATGGTTCAAGACAGCAGCTCACTACCATCTTCTCAAGGGTAACTAGAGATGGGGAATAAATGCTGGCTGAGCCAATAATGCCAATATCCTGGAAATGGTTTCTATCTCTAGTTGCGGAAACCCGGTTGATGTTACTGTGGGATGCTGAATGCATCCTCCAGGAGGCAGAGCCATCACATTAACCCTGCCTCCACCCACAAAGTAACACAGCAATGAATCTGGAACATAAGGCAATTAAACCAAAGAAGGGCTTAGACATAGTTATTCGCGGGAAAGTCATCAAAGGGAATTAGAGCAAAGCAGGAATAGGAGATTGAGCTAGATGGTCAGCTGTTTCACATTGAATGGTGGAGCAGGATTGAAAGGCCGAATGGCCTCCTCCTGCTGTTATCTTCCAGATATGTATACAGCCATGGAGGAAGAAGTAGGCAGGGCAGGAATTCTCCAGGAGATTGCACTTCCACATCAGGTTTCAGTGAGGGATGGTTTAATGGATTTTATTCAACAGTTGTCTTTGACACATGGTTTATGAATTTGCTTTTTTTTAAATGCAAAAGTTTATTCCACAATAGATAAACCTAAATGAAAAGAAGCTATCTGAATATAACAGCTTTTAGAATTTCAAATACCCTTTTGAACAAAATCCTGTCTATTCCCGGACACCATCACTTTCCAGTTACTCAAACTCCAGGGAAATATTCCCTCCCTGTCTGAACCATTTGTTCGATTTAACTGCTTTTCAGTTCTCATTCTGTGAGCTGTGAAGTATCCCCCCCCCCCATTTCTCCTACCCAGAAGTGTTATATCACACCGCTGAGCAACCTTCCCACCATCAGAATGGATTATTCCTTTATTTTGCGTTTTGCTAGTGTATAATCACCAGTAGTAACACATCTTTGTAACCAATTGAATGTTTATAAACAAAGCCCATTACGGGCCAAGCAAACCATGACAAATGACAGAGTGAGAAGGGACTAAATCAAAGTAGAGTTAGGGGTGAGGGGGCAGCGGTGGAGATAAAGAACTGTATCTCCTACGGTGCCCACCTCTATCTAAAGGAATCGAGAGCATTGATTCACACCACATGCTCCTTATCCAAAGACACCCTGCTGTGTAGCCTTTATCCTCAATCATAGAATAGAATCCCTACAGTGTGGAAGGAGAGCATGGGCCCATCAAACCCCACCGACCATCTCATGAACATCACGCCCAGAACACGCCATCCCTGTAACACTGCATTTCCCATGGCTGATCCACTTAGTCTAGACATTCCTGGACACTGTGGAAAATTTAGTACGACTGCTCCACCTAACCTGCCCATCGTTGGACTGTGGAAAGAAACCAGAGCACCTGGAGGGTGAATGTGGGAACTCCACATTGACCAAGGCTGGACTACAACAGTGAAGCAGTAGTGCTACGATCACAACTTAAATCAAAACAGATGATCATTGCTTATTGTCACATTGCTATTTGTGGAGACTTACTGCCCAGAGAGACACCCTGAGGTTCAGAAAGTGGCAATATAAATTCTGTCAACTCCAGCCCAGTTCATGTGATTAACAACCACAACATCAATGCTCCAATAGTGTCATCATGTACAAGGTCCTGTCCTGATGCTGATGAATAGTAACATTAGAATCAGAGTCCTGCAGTGATGTGTGAAATCTACCCCACACGGAGCAGGTGGTTGACCACTTCCCTGTGAGCACTCACTGGTCTCTCAGTCGTGTTGCACACTCAGCAAATCTCTTGTCACACAGAGGGGTAAACAATTCCAACTCAGTGTGAACCCGCTGGGGTCTCCGGGGGGCAGGATGAATCACTGAATCCCTTCTCACATACTGACCATCTGAATTGCCTCTCCCCTGTGTAGGCTCACTGGTGTCTCAGGGGGGCAGGATGAATCACTGAATCCCCTTTCACACACTGAGCATCTGAATGGCCTGTCCCCTGTGTAGGCTCACTGGGGTCTCAGGGTGGCAGAATGAGTCACTGAATCCATTCTCCCACACTGAGCATCTGAATGAGCTCTCCCCTGTGTGAGCACGCTGGGGTCTCAGCAATTTTTGTGAATCTCTTTCCGCAGAGTGAGCTCACTGGGGTTTCAGCAGGTCACTGAGTGAATCCTTTCTCACACACTGAGCAGGTAAATGGCATTTCCCAAATGGGAATGCACTGATGTCTCCGCAGGTGAGAGATTTGAATGAATCCTTTCTCATACATGGAGTGGGTGAAGGGTCTCAAATCTCTATCCCCTCTCTGGTGCGTCAGCAGATTGTAAGATCGATGAAATCCCTTCTCGTACATGGGGCAGGTGAAAGGCCTTTCCCCAGTGTGACTGTGGCAGTCAGTTCCCCGCTAGGAGGTGTAAGTGAATTCCTTCCCACAGTCCCCACATTTACGCAGCCTCACCCGAAGACCATAAGACCATAAGACATAGGAGTGGAAGTAAGGCCATTCGGCCCATCGAGTCCACTCCGCCATTCAATCATGGCTGATGCGCATTTCAGCTCCACTTACCAGCGTTCTCCCCGTAGCCCTTAATTCCTCTAGACAACAAGAATCTATCAATCTCGGCCTTGAAGACATTTAGCGTCCCGGCTTCCACTGCACTCCGTGGCAATGAATTCCACAGGCCCACCACTCTCTGGCTGAAGAAATGTCTCCGCATTTCTGTTCTGAAATGACCCCCTCTAATTCTAAGGCTGTGTCCACGGGTCCTAGTCTCCTCGTTTAACGGAAACAATTTCCTAGCATCCTCCTTTTCCAAGCCATGTATTATTTTGTATGTCTCTATTAAGTCTCCCCTTAATCTTCTAAACTCCAACGAATACAATCCCAGTATCCTCAGCCGTTCCTCATATGCTAGACCTGTCATTCCAGCGATCATCCGCGTGAATCTCCGCTGGACACGTTCCAGTGCCAGTATGTCCTTCCTGAGGTGTGGGGACCAAAACTGGACACAGTACTCCAAATGGGGCCTAACCAGAGCTTTATAAAGTCTTAGTAGTACATCTCTGCTTTTATATTCCAACCCTCTTGAGATAAGAGACAACATTGCATTCGCTTTCTTAATCACGGACTCAACCTGCATGTTTACCTTTAGAGAATCCTCGACTAGCACTCCCAGATCCCTTTGTGCTTTGGCTTTATTAATTTTCTCACCATTTAGAAAGTAGTCCATGCTTTTATTCTTTTTGCCAAAGTGCAAGACCTCGCACTTGCTCACGTTAAATTCCATCAGCCATTTCCTGGACCACTCTCTCAACCTGTCTAGATCCTTCTGTAGCCTCCCCACTTCCTCAGTACTACCTGCCTGTCCACCTAACTTCGTATCATCGGCAAACTTCGCTAGAATGCCCCCGGTTCCCTCATCCAAATCATTAATATATAATGCGAACAGCTGTGGCCCCAGCACCGAACCCTGCGGGACACCGCTCGTCACCGGCTGCCATTCTGAAAAAGAACCTTTTATCCCAACTCTGTGCCTTCTGTTAGAGAGCCAATCCTCAATCCATCCCAGCAGCTCACCTCGAACACCATGGGCCCTCACCTTGCTCAGCAGCCTCCCGTGTGGCACCTTATCAAAGGCCTTTTGAAAGTCTAGATAGACCACATCGACTGGGTTTCCCTGGTCTAACCTACTTGTTACCTCTTCAAAAAATTCCAACCAGTTTGTCAGGCATGACCTCCCTTTACTAAATCCATGTTGACGTGTTGACCCTGGACCAGTCACATTGTTTTCTTCGCAAATCACATGACCAGTTAAATATTCGACTGCATTAATAACATAGGAATGATTTCTCTGGGCTAGGAATACTGCTTTCCCCTTCCATATTACCAATAAGGATCAGCACCTGCGGAATTGAAAGACTCTGCAATTGATGTGATGTTAAAGCTGAGTTTCCCAACTGGGAACTCGCTCTCTGTGTAAAACAAGTTTTTCCCTATCATTACTACAACTCTCAACACCAGCTCCCCCTTCACTTCTCCTGAATTTCTAAATTTGCACTAATGCAATGACCTTAGTAATGTACCTTTCCCTCACTTGTTTCTGAAAGTAAATTAGGGCCATTTTCAATAACTTTATGCACTTTACCCGCAGAACTCGTACCTTCTCTGTCATTTACGATTTTTAATCCATGGGAAATTTGTTACCATCTCCGATGACAGTTATAATGCTCTGACCACTTCTCTGGAGCCAGTGTAAGTCAACTCTAACAATTATCAATAGATTGCATCTGAACAGGAAGCCCACACAACAGTAGTAGCTCTGACACTCAATGTCCATCATTTAAGTTCTGGTTCTTAAAGCCCCTCATGAGTCTGGCAATCTGGCAATACAATTGAAGGTATTTCATGCAGTAACCTTACTGTCTCAATTGCCAGTTCCAGTCCCTGAAGCAGCCAGTAACAAACACCAATGAATTGAATTCTTACAACAGCATTGCCCTGGCAGAAGAGATTGAGGAGAAGGAAACTGTCTTTTCTGGACTATCTAAACATGAAACACTTCAAATGAACAAAAATCTGAAAGAGATAAATATGGTACATACAGCAAGGGTGTGCTCCCTGCCTGGTCTGTCTGGAATGAAATAATAACTAACTGTGGTACCTTTACCCAGCATCCCCTTTAGCAGCATCAGTGTTTAAGATTTATTTGCTGCGCTAATTCCACTCTCCTGATGACTCCCATTTGTAACTGCTGTAATGTTTGTGGCCATGCAAATTTATATTTGATTCAATCCATCCCAAAGCCTTTCTGTATAAGTGTCTCACTTTTGTTCACCGAGACTCATTCAATCTGACCTCTTCACACTCCCTACTCTGATATTTCCTTCGAGGGCTCAGAATTAAATGTTCACAGAAGGACAAAAGGAGGCTGATTGGCTAATCAGCTCTTCAAAGGATCACCTCGCTTCATGCCATTCTTTACCTTTACCCCATAAACCCTCCCATTCATCACCTTCCAATAACTGTTCAATTCTCTTCATTGTACCTGACTCCACCTCACTCTTTGGCAGTGCATTCCTGACCATAAACTTTCTCTGCATGAAAACGTTTTGTCTCATGTCACATGTGCTTCTTTTGTCAATCCCTTTACATCGGTGCCTCCTGATTATTGATTCTTACATGAATGTGAACAGTTTCTCCTGATAAACTCTCACTAGATCCCTCTTACAGGTATCTGTACCCACCATCACCCCAGATGGTGAAAATCATCTCTCCCTGTCACGAGAGACCAGTGCGAGACCATTCAGGTGCTCTCACTGTGGGGCTGGGTTCAGTACACCATTCAGCCTCAATGTACTCCAGTGAACACATACTGGGGAGAGGCGATTCACTGCTCTGAGTTTGGGAAGAAATTCACTCAGATATCGAACTTGATGAGAAACCGGCGAGTTCACAAGTAACCACAGCGATTGGATTTGCTATGTTTGTTTATGGGATCACGGCATCACTTGCTGGGGCAGCATTTTTCATCCATTCGAAATGCCCTGGAGATGGTTCAGAGCCAACCACATTATTCAGGGTCTGGATTCACATGTCGGCTGGACCAGGTCAGAATTAACAGTTTCCTAGACCCAATAATATGAAGAGTTGTTTTCTGGTCTATTATTTAAGAAATTATAATGAATAATGTTTGCAGTTGAATTAAAAGTGAAAGACCAAAATGTGTTTTATTCTGATTGAGCACATCCTCCTGTTTCCTCAGTTGTTATTGACAGTCTCATTCTTCTCGCACAAGAACCTGTTCCAGAGAGTGTTACAGAAAAGGCAGAATGGTCAGCTACAGCTGGTCACCTAACTGGTCACTGGACCCAAAGGTTCACTCTCCACAGATGCAGCCAGTTCAGTTGAATTTTTCCAGCATTTTCTGTTTTTGTTTCTGATTTCCCAGCATTTGCGATGATTAGTTTTTCAATATTCATCTTATCTGTTGCAGAGGAGTTTACTGATAAATTTAGAGGATTTTTAAAATTGCAAGTTAGGCCACAAATCCGCCATGATCATCGTGAATGGCAGAGCAGTGTTGAGGGGCTGAATGGCCTCCTCCTGTTCCAATGAAAGTTGTCCACCTGCAGCTTCTGACAACATTTCCCCTCACAGTTCACTTCACATCCAGTTCTAAATACATTGTTACTGACTGAACAAACCTGTGTTTGAACTAAACCTGCTCATGTTCAGTGGTTCCCTCTCCTGCCACCCGGGTTTAACTCTCATCATGGAATGCTGTCTCGTATTACTGCGGGAATGCCCAGAAAGGATTCATCCTGGAGTCTGTATCCCCTGGGATCCAAAAGCCCCATTTCTTTCCTTCTTCCTATTTCATACTGGTTATTGAACTCTCGGTTTCATTCAAATCTCCTGTCATTCTCTTCAACATGCCCATGTGGGTGGACTAGAGGCAGCTGGGATTTAATGAAGGGAAGTGGGAATTAGGCGGAAGCACGAGGAGAGGCGACAGCAAATAAAGCTCTCATTGTAACGGCAGAGTTTCTCTGTGACCCAGTGAGTGGTGAGGCACCTGAGATTGAATCTGTCTTCCCCACAATCAGGGACTTGGAAAAACACTCAGGCACTGACCTGTCCACCTGATTGTTAACTCAGACAAAAAGACGGAAAGAAAGAGGCACATTTACATAGCACCTTTGATGACCTTGGAAATGAAACATGCTTCAAACCCAATGATTGCAACCCCAACTCTGGAAACACAGAGACAAAACTTCCTGCTTGTACCAGGTTGTCTCTCAGCCTCCTTTTTTCTTGAGAAAAGAGCTTTAAACTGTTTAGCCATTCCTGGTGTTTGTAACCTCTGTGTCCTTGTAAGATGTATGACTGAACCTTTATTTTCCTGTTCTCTGTGAGCGATATTAGCAGCAGAAACAGGTCCTGACCCGTGAGGGGTTTCGGTTGGAGTATTTGTATTTACAAATTCATTCTCACCCTCAATTACTGTTTGAAATTGGCGTAAAACAGAAGGAAAGGACTGAGTGAGCACCGACACAAACACCAAGGCAGCGTGTGTACCTGAGCTGAATGAACCCGGCATGAGAAAAACGTGATGACGATCACAACTAGTTAGAATTACAGAATCCCTTAGGCGCACAAAGAGACTATTTGGTCCAAAGAGTATGCAATGACCTGCTGTCCCACCCTACCTCCATAACCCCACATTTACCATGGTTAACCCAACCCACCAAACCTGCACACTGCAGGTCATGTTAGCATGGCCACTCCAGCAAACCTGCACATCTGTGGGAGGGTAATAGATTATGTCTAAGTGCTCAGAGTTGTGGATGAAGGCTCACAAATACTTGACTCTGACGCAAATGCTCGGTTTTTTAAAAAATAAAATCTGGGGGAAACTGCAGCCAGAAAGATGTCCGATTCTCTCATGAGGAAGAGAATTCAAAACTCGTGCCACTGACCCGGGGGCACAGTGAAGTCACAGAGGTCTGGGAACCATCAGAACCATAGGTTGTGATATGGTTGTGAGCAAGGTGAGGCGAGACAAGAACAAAAAGACAGTCTGTCACTTAGGCGAAGGCAAGAGAGATTAAATAACAGAAATGGTAGTCGCTCAAGGCCATTGGGAATGGAGTTAGGGCTGGGAAAGAAACAAAGAAACAAGGTGTGCAGCTGTCAAAGAAATACATTGAAAAACAGATTATAACAACATAGAGGGCAGAGTTGTTGCTCTCATTACAAAACGCTGTAAAGCCTGTGTCGTTCCATTACAGCCAACACATACAGAATGGACCAAGTAGTCTCGATATGTGCTATAACTTTCTGACAAATTTATTCTGACATTTGGACTTCAGGTCGTATGATATTCATAAATTCTCAAATTGTACTTGAGCTTAATATTCTGGAGAAATATCAAATCAATCGCAATGATCCCATTCTGCAGACTTTAGTCCATAGCCCTGCATGTTCCAGCATTTCAGTTACATGTCCTTTTATCCTCATGTAACACTGGCTACTGCCTCTACCACCCCATCAGTGAGTTCCTGCTCCCCACCATCATTGCGTGAAATGAATTCTCCCCTCCCCTTCTTTTTGAGAATTAGATTCAATCTAATACCTCCAGTTTCTGACCTCTCTCTTATGAATAGCTCCTTCCTATCCACTAGATCTGGATTCCTCAGCATCTTAGCATTTCAATTAAATCTCAACTCATCCTCCGCGGAAATCATCACCAACCTATCCAACCTTTCCTCAGAGCAGACATTCTCCAATCATGGAAACACTCTGATCAATCTCCTCTGTACACTCTCTGGTGAGAACAGAGAGGGTACAGAGGGTACTTTAACCGTGGATTAACTGGTGTTCCTGACATTTCCAGTGTCACCTCCGTGTTCTTGTGGTTGTCGATGACACAAGAATTGTCCTGGTTTTCCCACATGGAGCTGGATGTGCACTCCATGGGGTGGGATTCCCTACAATTTGTTAACTAATGCTAAATTAACTTCAGATTAAAACAAGATTATCAGCTACCCAACAATCAACCTCTTCCATTATTCTCAAGTCACCTCATTTTTAAAATTATTACTATCTAAACACTACAGGCTTTAATTTGCTGAACAAATATTCAGATGTCTTCTCTGTTACAATCACTTGAAGATTATGACCTTGAGCTACATCTGGTGAATTGAACACTGAATGTAATATATGAAGATCAAATGGACTTGTGTTTTATGATAATCTTACCTGACATTGTTGTTGATTAATATCAATATAAACATCAATGGAGTTGATTCATATCTGCCCTCTCGGCAATTAGGGATGGGAAGCAAATGCTGCCAGGCCAGTGACACCCTCATCCTGTGAATGAACAAAGGAAAATAAAATCTCTACCCAGTGTGAATCTGTAAATGTTCAACGATGTTGTGAACATTTCCAAAACTAAGTTCTCTATATTCAAAACTTTATGAACTGCCAATATCATTGTTCATTACTTGGTGTGAACAAAAGAAATAAAAAAAAATCCAACTGTGATAATGAGTAATTCACTGGTGTCTCAGCAGGATGGATGCCTGAGTGAATCCCTCCCCACCCCCACCCCCCCACACACACACCCATACACAGAGCAGGTGAACAGATTCTCCCAAATCGAACTGGTTTGGCCCATTTCCAGGTGGGATGGGTAAAGATTCCCTTCTGGCATTCCCCACATTTCCAGAGTCTGTCTATAGTGTGTCTACACTAGTGTTTTGCCATTTCAGATAAATGCTGGCGCAAAGTTATTCACACCGTTGCACACCTCCGCCCCCCAACCCAACCCCACCCCCAGAACCCAGTGTAAAGCAGTAAACATTATCACCTGCTGTGGAAGAAAAGCTTGTGTTGGCATAAGTAGGAAAACTGAGCAGATTACCTCAATGACAATTTAATTGGTGACCAGAGCAAGTTAAGCAAGTACAAATAAAATGAATTATAGCTCAGAAAGAGGCCCATCAAATCCAAGCTGGCACTCTGTAGCTGAATCCCTATTCTCATTCCCCATACGTCCCCCAAACTCTGCAATTTTATTTCCCTCAGATATAATTGCTTTTATCAATCATTCATCTTCTCTGCTTGCACCACCATAATAGGCAGCATGTTCTGCATATTTCCAGCCAATACAGTCAGCAGAAACACTTGCTTACCTTCTGCTTTCTCTAAGCCTTACATCTGATCTTAATTCTTGTGCCATCACTTATCGAATACAGATATTTTTGTCTGTTATATCTAGGTCTGTTATGATCTTATACAGCTCTATCAAAAATATATTCAACTTGTTTTTTTCAAAGAAAATACAGATTTCTTCAAATCAATTCAGTGACTGCATTTTCATCATCAGTGAACCACTCCAGTAAGTCTGTACTCCACACTCTGAAAATCACGCATATCCTTCATTGTTGGTTTCTATTTTGTTCCATAAATCGAGATGACGCAAGTTTTCTGCACAACAGCAGTAGCCATACTATTGGACAGCCGGCGAGAGTTTCAAAGCGTCTCTAAAGTAGCCGAATGTCTACTTGCAGAGACTCTTCTTCACGAATCTCTGCCTTACTCACAGAGACAGTATATTTAATAGGAATTAGACAAAGGCATATCAGTCACATTGGCGATTGTCATTACATAGTTTAAAGTAGGTATTTATACCTTTACAAAGCTTGATGAATGGCGATGTCCTGTGATAAGGTGTGAATGGATTACAGAAACTGATTTTCGTATTTTTCATGATTATGTGTTGATGGGAAGAGATTAAGGCAGAAGGGTTCTTCCTTCATTAAATGGGGGATTCACTTACCTATGCTAATTTGGAGGGGAAGTAAGACAATGGGAGCGAGAGGCAGTTTAACAGAGTTGTGCCCAGGTCTCTTCGTCTTCTCTGGAAAGGGCAAACTTCTCTGTCTCGGGTTACCCACACGTGTGGCTCCAATAGGTTCTATTTCTAAGCTCCAGTCAGCCTCTCACCTAGTGAGGTGTTCTGTGCATAATGTAAGAGTGCAGGCCTTCAAGTGATACTGCATTTTGGCGGGGGAATGATTAGATTACTTACAGTGTGGAAACAGGCCCTTCGGGCAACCCACCTCCCTACATTTACTCCTTCACAAAACACTACGTACCATTCACCTATCCTGCACAATTTTGGACTGTGGGAGGAAACCCACGCAGAGAAGGTGCAAACTCCACTGAGATAGTTGCCTGAGGTGGGGATTGAACCCTGGTCTCTGGCGCTGTAAGGCAGTAGTGCTAACCAATGTGTTACCATACTGCCCATAATCCTTGGTCCCCGATGTGTCCTGAAAGAGAAGAAAAGCATTGAACTGGCCCCTCTGTGTAATTTAACTCCCCCATCCTGATCCGGAATCTGTTGACCAGAATTGGATGTAATGATTGAATGTTACCTAACTAGAGCATTGTCAAGGGTCAGTATCTTTTCCATGAATTTGTTATGATTCCCCCTATTAACAAAGCCCAGCATCCTGTATGTTTTCCGAAAAACACTTTATGTTCTCTCTCCTTTAATGATTTGTACACATTGTCCCCATTCCCGCTGTCCTGCTCTTTGTGTCTGTGCCATTCTTATATTGCCTTTCTACATTGCTTCTCTCAAAATGCATCAACTTACTGTGTGTTATAAAGAAGAGACATATTCCACTCAAAATATTATCTCTCGCTCCAAATTCTACCCCCTGAAAAACAGAACAGGACAGCACCAGAATAATCGGCCCACCATGTCTGTGCAGATCATAATGCTATTCCAAACTATTCAAAAACGTTGTGATTGTTTCTGCTTTCACCATCTCTCAAGCAAGTACATTCTAGTCACTGACCAACCTCTGCATAAGAAACTTGCCTGATACAACTCCCTTTAAACTTGCACAGATGTTGTTGCAAATGCCCAGCAGGTCATGCAGCATCTGTGAAGAAAAAACAGTTAATGTTTCAGGTCTGGTCACCCTTCCTCAGAAACGTTAACTCTGATTTATCTTCACAGATGCTGCTAGACCTGCTGAGCGTTTCCAGAAACTTCTGTTTTTCTTTCTGGTTTACAGCATCTGTAGTTGCTTCGGTTTTTATTTCCTTTAAACTTGCCTCCTCTCCCCTTAAATCTATGCCCTCGAGCATTTGTCATTTCCACTTTGAAAAAAGATTCGGATTATTCAATCTGTCTGACCTTTCAGGTCACGCCGCAGCTACTGACTTTCCAGTGACAACAATCCAAGTCGTTCCAACCTTATTCAATCCAGGCAACATCCTGGTAAACCTGTTTTCAACCTCTACAAAGCCTCCACATCCTCGTTATGTGGTAATACAAACAGCACACTGTATTCCAAAGGTGGCCTAATGACAGTTTTATAATCACTCCCCTGACAGAAGAGGGCAAGCCAGCCATCCACCTCTTTGCCAGTTCTTTCAAAAATTGTTTAACCCTATCCTTGCCATTGCACATCGCGGGCACTCCCAATACCACGCCCTGTGGCACCTGCATAGTCCGTCCGGTCACTAATTCAAAGGGGGACTGCCCCTTTCCCTTTGCTGGGGTTGACGTCTGTTTCATTACGGAGTACTCTAACCCATCCCTGCCTGCCTCTGTCAGGGGCCTAGTCTGCTTCATTCCTTCACAACTTTCAGGGAGCTGTGAACTTGCACCTGAAGATCCCGCTGTATATCAATGCTGCTAAGTCCCTTCCGTTTAGTGTATACATTCCTCTTGCAACGTGCCTCTCAAAAAGCATCAGCACACAATTGTCCAAATCAAATCAATCTGCAATTTCTCCTCATAACCTCCTAACTGATCTTTCTTGCTGTGTCTTTTGACAACATTCTTCACAATTCACAACTTCATCAATTGTTCCATCTACAAACTTGCTAATCAAATCTTTGCGTTTTCATGCAATCCTTGTGGAACAGCACTGGCCACAGGCCTCCAGCCAGCAACATGCCCCTGCACAACTGTTGCTGGGAGAAATTTGCCTGTGTTTAGCAGCACGTGTGACCTCTTTTCAGCGCTCCTTACTTAAGCATGATGGGAGGGTTCCATCTCGAGAACTCTGTGGCTTCCCCTGCCAAGTACAGCTGGGTTTCCTTCATGCATTCCAGTAATATTTTCCCCCGACCCGATTTCCTGGGTTTGGAATGTCAGCTCGGATGTTTCTGTGCTCCCTTTCCCACTTTCTGATTCCCTGTCCCTCTGGAACTTCCCCTCTCAGCTTATGCAGTTGCTTTGCCTGTTCTTTCAATAATTGTTTAACCCTATCCTTGCCATTGCACATCGCGGGCACTCCCAATACCACGCCCTGTGGCACCTGCATAGTCCGTCCGGTCAATAATTCAAAGGGGGACTGCCCCTTTCCCTTTGCTGGGATTGACGTTAGTTTCATTACGGAGTACTCTAACCCATCCCTGCCTGCCTCTGTCAGGGGCTTAGTCTGCTTCATTCCTTCTGCCGTACCTGAGCCCTGGGGGTGGTATGGGAGATGGGATTTCTGTTCAGTACCTAATAGGCCACAGAGCCGTTTAACTACGTTCCCTGTAACATCTGTCCTTTGGTCAGAATCTGCAGGGGATTGCTTCCACCCAATGCGTAAACCTGTTTATTAAGACCAAGCAGGATCACCTTCCCTGGGGTTGGGATAGGGGTGAATGTAAAATCCGTTTGTAATTGTTCCCATGGACCCCTGAGTCCCTGCTGCACCCTCCATTTTGTCCTGATTGCTTTCCCTGCCTCACACTGTGTACAGACTACACCCCTTCGACAAAACCTTGCTGTATCTCTCCCTGTTCCAGGCCATCCCTGTAGTGGATCATCTGATATTGCACTGTATCCTGCCCAATATGGGCCAGCCCATGATATGTTTTTAATAATGTTTGTCTTATACAGTGTGGTGGCACTGTTGAATCATCCAGACTCTGTCTTGTCCTATTACTGCCCACCCTTTTCCCATTCCTGTTTCTCCTGTTGTGGGACTGTTTCTGGGAAAATCTTTAAACCATCCTCTCTCACTTCTGTAGCTACGGACAGTGCCATCTGCTTAAATGTCTGCACTGTTTCAGCCAGTGTTTCACGTGTAAGATTATTAAAGGATTGGACACTCTGGAGGAAGGAAGCATGTTTCCGTGATGGATGAGTCCCGAACTAGAGGACACAGTTTAAAAATAAGGGCTAGGCCACTTAGAACAGAGTTGGGGAGAAACTACTTCACCCAGAGCGTGGTGGGTGTATGGAATGCTCTGCCCCAAGAGGCTGTGGAGGCCAAGTCTCTGGATACTTTCAAAAAAGAGTTGCACAGAGTTATTAACGATAGTGGAATCAAGGGTTATGGGGGTAAGGCAGGAACAGGATACTGATTGAGGATAAACAGCCGTGATTATAATGAATGGTGGTGCTGGCTCGAAGGGTAGAATGGCCTACTCCTGCACCTATTGTCTATTGTCTATTCACCTGCCTTACCCACATACTCACTGCCCTGTTGGTGTGAGGTTTCTACTTTCCGGTGAGCCCTAATCTTCATTATTGCTGCTTCACTGGGAAAGTTAGCTGCTTCCAAAACTCTCTGACCTGTCTTTCATGCTCTATGTGCCCCAGACAGGGTGATGTACCCTCACCGAGCACAAGCCATCACATGGTCATGAACTATACCAAAGGCGTGCTGTCTGTCTGTGTACATGTTGACTTCATGATTCCTGCCTAATGTCAGTTCTTCTGTCAGGGCTTGTGATGGTTCTGCCATTTCTGGATAATTCTCCACAAAATTCCCACGGTAATTAAACAATCCTAAAGTTTGCTTACCCGCTTCACAGTGTGCAGGTGGATAGTTTTAAAATCATCGTCTTTCGTTCCACTGGGATTGCCCCCTCTCCCTTCCTGATTTGTTCTCCCTGTTATGATGACCCAGGTACGTCTCTCCCTACGTTCCCACTCTCTATGGGTCAATTTTAAGTCCAGCCTGCCTGACCTGACCCAATGTTATGTTTAATATCCGGATATGTTCTTTCTCACCAACTGAGGGAATGAGGTGTTGGTAAGATTAAATCGACGAACTCCATCAGCCATGTATCCGTGGGATATACTGAAATGTTATGGGATTTTTGAGGTAACTGGACCCAGGTCTAATGTTTTCCTCAGAAGTAAACACCAGCAGATTCTCCCGTTCCAGGTCCACAGGTATGGACCAGAACACATTCAAATTATGAAGGGTTGAGACTATATCCTGTTGCGATTGTAATTCATGAACTATAGCGGCGGGGTTCGCTACTGTAGGATAATCTTTAGTGACGGATTTACTGAGGGATGTATAATCAATAGTGCAGTGGGATGAGCCGCTTATGTGACTATTCCCTGCTTCTTTCAATCTGTCACTGTCACAGTCATTGCCTCCTCAGCCCAGCTTTAATGGATCCTGCTTGTGAAGGGACTGAGAGGCCCCTGGATCTTTTCAGGATCGACAGATAATAACCCACATTCCTGTTTGAGTTACCCACACTGCTCTTTGGGTCGTAGCTATAACTCCCCAGCTTCCATAACTGTTCCAGTCTCCCTGCAAGGTAACTACTTTGGAGATATCGCCTCTCCTTTGCTTCATGTCCCGGGCCTATCCAGATTGTTCCCATATTAGAGTTTCTGTCTCTACATCAATAGTTGCTCCGAACTGTTCTAAAATGGCTACTTCCAGAATGGCCCCTTGCTCAGTTTCACACTCCCATATCTGAATATATTTTGCCATAACCGTGATCTGCATTGGGACAGGTTTATTTCATCCAGCTTCCTCGATTCCTGCCCCGACAGCTCTCATTTTAGTAATTGAGGGGTGGGGGGCAATACCCATATCGGTAACTGATATAGATGCCCCCGTATTAATATTATGTTCTGCTGGTTCCCAAACACAGCATCAATGAATATTCATGTGCCTACGCGAATACAGGCACACACACAATGTGAACATCTATCTCGCACTCTCTGCCTACGTTCCATGGCTTGTTCCCTTTGCTGCTTCACTTGTAACATTGTGGGTCTGATTCCCCTCCTATCCGCCTGTGTTTCAGGGTTTGCCTCAGCTCCCATGGCCCAATTCAGAATTCGGTTAGAATTCTCTCAAACTGGGAGTCCCATATTTATAATTACCGTTAAATAGGCTTCAATGTCATCTTTAAAATACATCAAACCGATTTCATCATCACAGATTGGGATTTCGTTATTCTCCGTGGTCCTTTCACACCTGAGGCTTCCTCTCTGTATGATCCTCGAAAGTACCCTTGGGTCCTTGAGTCACCAAGATAATTTTAGCCCATTCAGCCTGTCCTCTCCCCAGTGTGTCTCTGCAATACTGTAAATGCCTGGAGCCACTGATGTGCTGTGCACTGAGTGTGCAAACCCTCACCCTCTCATTGCAGGGACAGGTTCTGCTGTACACTTCAGGGCACCTTGGCCTGAAAGACCTTGGCCTGCACCACCATCAGCGGGACTGTACCTCAACTAATTCATCTGTATTCTCCCAATAAGTCCCATTATTATCATTTCTCTATCTGGCTGGGTGTTCATCACTAACATCTGTCAATCAGCGGGTGAACGGTTCAAGTTTAGTTTCTGTCAGTTCCCTTTGTTGCCTCCTACTGTCTGTCCACGTTTGTGCTTTGATGCCCAGCGGTGCCATAGACACGGTCTTCAGGGCCTTACAGGGTGGTGGGTCATCCCACCCATTGCCGTCCCTCTGGCCATACGTGGACGCTTCACCATCTAACCCGTTCCAGTCGGTGTCACCATCCTCACTGCATTCTGAGGAGAGTGGAAGACTCGGTACCTCCCCCCACTGTAACTACCACCTGACCCTTTGGCTTTAAGGCATCACGTCTGAGAGCCACAGCCTTCACTTGTTCCTGTTTCCCATAATAATGTAACACGTTCCGTCATTCCTTGAATAAAACAGAACAAAATGTGAATTTGGTTTGATTAATAATTTGACATTCACTTTACAAATCTATAGAGGTGAGAATTGTACTGTGATTATTGAAGTGAATTTAAAGTGATCATACAGTGAAAATAACTGATAATCAACGACAATGAAGGCACTGAATAATATGGGATTATTTGTACCAGTTCTTGAATTGAAAATTCAATGTTATTTAATGTTTGTCATCTATTACACCATGGGCATTGTTATTAGGGAATAAAGTAATGGAAGGATATCAGAGAAAATAAATAGACTTTAATTTTAGCTTCACCGCAATAAAGAACCAAAACAATATTTGGATATATGGTTAAACTACATAATAAAGGTTCCAGTGTCATTATTGACATGAAATTTACTTTAGTTTGCAAGTTGGTTTGCTCTAAGAATAATTGGAAATGAATTGCGATTATGAATTGACCATTTAAAATATATTTTGAAGAGAATAATCAGATATACGTTTGGAGGAAATTAGGAAAGCAAATAAATATGTATACATTGGTATTAATAGTTTTAAAATGTTTGGAAGTTGACTGGGATTATTTGATTGAGAGAGGCTGCATGATTATAAAGACTAATTCAACTTTTTCTTTGCATTGTTGGTTTCACTAGAATCTGTTGTGGCCTAAGCTCTTGTTGTGTGCAACGGAGTGTCACTTATAGCTTATTTAACCTACGAGTCTGTAAGTCAGTCTGTAAGTGCGCGACACACCGGCTTTTCTGAGGAGAAACAGAGATTATTTTCAAAGGAAATAAGTGGCAGTTCTTACTGAGAATTGTGTCTACCACACACCAGATGCAGGGAAGTATTTTTCTAAAGAATTCCAATCTCTATCTATAAATCTGATGGTATCTGCATTTGTCAGTTTGTGGATGATTCAGCCCCTTTGTTCTGAGCTGTTTTTATACAAGCAGTTGGTTCATTATGTCTTTGCCAAGAATGTTGTTTACTTGCCCCCTTTAATGTGATTCTGCAGGTGAGAATATTCTGAGAGTCAATAATGTTCAATAACTGAACATTGAATGATTTTGACTCTAACAGAGCAATGGCCTTGTTTTCAGCTAATTGTTCACTTTTTAAATTTCCTGGTTGTATTGAATGTTACAGAAACAGGCTCTGAGCAATGTTTCCATTCACTTGTGTTGGAGTCACTGACAGCCACGTGGTCAGTCAGTTTCAGGCTTATGGATCAGTTTCTCTGTCCTATTAGATGGTGGTCATTTGCTCAGTTTCCGATAGCTCACCTCAGCGTCAGTCCATCAGCTGCTGAAACCCTGCATCCAGCATTTGTTCCCTCTCACCATGACTAATCTAATACAATCCCAGCTTGTCTCCTACAGTCTACCTCCATATACACATGATCACCTCAGATTCTACTGTCTGGATCCTTGCAGCAAGTTGTGTAAGACAACTATTTCAGGTTTAACCTGATCTATATTATATTCAGGCAGCTAATTTCAAAATTTGGTTCACTGTTTTTAAATTTACCCAGGCCTTCACCCTGTCTTCCCTGCGTAGTTCCACAACTCCCTGAGGTATCTGCACTTATCCAATTCCAGCCGCGTGAGAGTTTCTTATTTTATTCTTCTCCCCGTTGGTGGTTTTAGTTTCAACTGCCTTGAACCTAAACTTGGTAATTCTCTTCCCCCATTTCCTTCAGTTCTCCTCAATTCTATCAGCTCTCCTTAATTTCTACCTGTTTGATCAAGGTTTTGGTTTCCACCCTTAAAACTGTCCCTTTGTAGCTCGGTAACAGCCCCGCGGTATCATTGCCGAACTGATCCAGAGACCCAGGTAATATTCTGGGGAACCTGATTCGAATCCTATCACAGCAGATGTGGAATTTGAATTCAATACAAATCTAGAATTATAAGTCTATTGATGAAATTATTCTCAATTGTCAGGAAAAACCCATCTGAGTCACTGATGCCCTCCTTCCTGCTATCCTTACTTGATCTGGCCTACATGTGACTCATGACCCACATCAATGTGGTTGACTCTTATCTGAGTAATCAATGCTGCCCTAGCTAGTGGCACCTACATCCCATTGAATGAATTTTAAACAAAGATCTCATTCCTTGACTCATGTGGGAAAGAAGCAGAAAGTGATCATTGGCCCCTCGAGCCTGCTCCACAATTCAATAAGACCAGATCTGATCTGTTAGTGATTTGTGTTCCATCTTCCCCAATATCCCTTAACAAGAATCTGTCAACATATGTCTTAAAAATATTCATTGAGCCCACCTTCTGGGGCAGAGAGTTCGAAAGTTGCACAGCCCTCTGAAAGGAAACAAATCTCATCACCTCTGTCCTTAAAGGGTGAACCCAATTATAAAGCAGTTCCCTCTGACCCACAAGAAGAACCATCCTTTCCACATCCTCCTTATCAAACCATTCAGGAGCTTAGACACTTCAGTCATGACACCTCTCACGCTCGCAAATTCGAGCTGTTGCAAACCCAGCCTGTCCAACCGATCCACATTTTATTTCTGTCACGCCGGGTGTGAGTGGGGTTGAAATGTTGTGTTAAGTTTATGATGCAGCGAATGTGTTGCTTCACTATGTGGGGTCTAAGAGTCAACATGAGCCATACTAGCTTTTCTGTTCACTGTATTACGTATATCTTAAATCACTGTCGTATTTCCAACCCTCCCTACCCCATCGAAACAAAAGGACAGAGAGAGATCGAGAAAAGTTGTCAGAAAATTTTTAGTTGCCGCAAGGTACTTGGTCTGTTTGTGGAGATTGCATTGTAATTGTAGTAACCGGTTAATTAAAAGTTACTGACAAACTATATTAAGAGGAGCTGCTATTGGTGGTGGAAATGCTGCTGGTTGGTATAAGAGAGGGCTCGGTTGAATACTGTACTCGGTTTTGATGAGAAAGTTGAACAATGTAAGGTTCTTTCATCTTTGTCAATGAGAAGAGGCAGAGATCGCAGCTAGGACAGTGTCGAGCTGTTTTGACTTTGCAGACATTCTTTTTAGCATTAATTTGATGAAATGTGCGTGTTGATGTCTGGGACCAGCATTTTTTGCCCATTCCTAGTTGCCCTTGAGAAATTGGTGGTGAGTTGTCTTCTTGAACCGCTGCAGTCTACTTGCAGTTGACCCACGATTCCATTGGGATGAGGATTCAGGATTTTTACCCAGCGACAGTGAACGAACGGCGATATATTTCCAAGTCTGGACGGTTAGTATCTTGGAGTGGAACTGAAAGTTAATTGTCTTTCCAAATAGCTGCTGCCCTAATCCTTCTAGATGAAAGTGGCCATGGATTTGGAAGGTGCTGGTTAGTGAATTCCTACAGTGCATCTTGTAGATATACACATTGCTGCTACTGAGCATCAGTGGTTGTGGTCGGGGCGGGGTGGGGGGGGGTGGGGGGGGGCGGTGTGGATGCTTGTGGACGCAGTGCCTATCAAGCGAGCTGCTTTATTCCGGACGGTATCAAGTTTCTTGAGTGTTGTTAAGGCTGCACTCATCCAGGCAAATGGAGAGTATTCCATCACACTCCTGACTTGTGTCTGGTAGCTGTTGGACAGGATTTCAGGAGCCAGGAGTTGAATTATTCTTGTAGCCACTGAGTTTATATGGTGAGACCAATTCAGTTTCTGATCAATGATAATCCACAGGATAATGTTGATAGTGGGTTTTCAGTCATGGTAACACCATCGAATGCCAAGGGTTCAGTTATTTCTTATACGTGATGGTCATAGCCTGCATTTGTGTTGCATGTATGTTACTTGCCTCTTGTAAGCCCAAGCCTGGATATTGTCCAGATCTTGTTGTACTTGGACTTGGACTTCTTCAGTACCTGAGGAGTTAGTAATTTATTAAATTTAAATGATCATGAAATTATGCAAATTCCTTTTTCTATCAAATGTCATGGACTGTATCTTCTGGTCACTCTGACATTCACTTTCATTATCTTTGTATTTTCTTCCTAATTCAGACACAAATGCTTGAACATCGATCAGAATAAAATTACATAAATTAAAACACATACAAGTAAACTAATTGAATGAAATACATGACTTCTGCATTGTCTATATGTTGCGAGAAAATAATTTATTTTCAATTGCTACTGAATGGCCCATTTATTTTCCTCAATCCATCAATCTAGGCATTATATTTCATTTTCCGTTACCGATCTTAATGTACATCTAATCAACATCAGAGCAAAGTGTTTTTAAAATATTGAGTCAATTTATTTGTTCAGAATACAACATTTATTACGAATTCATTTTCCTTACAATAATTGCAGAATAATTTGTTTGTCTTTCTAACGTGTGTAGTCAGATCCATATATTAATTTAATCCATATTTTAATTTAATCCACTGCAACAATACTATTGTTTTCAGGTCAATTGTCCCACACTGTGGCCAATGAGTTTGCATCCAACATGCTTTGCAAAGTGACTTTTGCTCATTTGAATAATTACAGTAATCTCAGCCTTATAAATTCAGACAACTGTAATTACTTTTCACTAGCATAATTCCTGTTCATGTCTGCGCATTGCACAGTCATGTAGCAAAATTAAATTTCTCCCTCTTCTAAGTGTACTGATAGATTTTCGAAAATCTAAGTGTTGCTAATATCTAATTATTGTTCAGTTCAGTAGGGGGCATAATGTGTAATAATGCCTCAGTACATGAAGTAATGTGAAGATATTGCAATGTACAAACTCACAATCATTGTGAATATCAATTTTTTATTTTAAACATGGAAACAGTTGAATTGATTTAATTATATTTCACTTCAATGCTTACATTCATTGTATTTCTAACCACAATAAGAGCGAGATATTTCATGTGACAAAATTATTTAAAATTCATGTCACTTTTTTATGGACACAATATCGTTAGTTCTTTACTTTACCAATCACAGTGAAGTTTGAATTGTAGAATGCTAGATCGATACTGCACGGAAACAGGCCGTTGAGCCTAACTTGGCATTCCAGCCAAGTTTTCTAAACTAAACTAGTCCCATTTCCCTGTGTTTGTCCCATATCCCTCTGGACATTTTCTATCCAATAAACTGTCCAAATGTCTTTTAGATGTTGTAATTGTACCAGCCACTGCCCTTCCTCTCACAGCTCATCCCAACATGTGAAATACACTGTGTGGAAAAGCTGCCCCACAGATCCCTTTTAAATCTTTCTCCCTCACCTTAAACATTATTTACACCGTAGAATCTTTAAGACCGCAAAGTTATTAAAAGTTGAGAGGTATTTAGAAGCAGTGTAATAACATTCATACTTTAATCAGTGACGTGAAGCAAATAAATTCAAGATTTTGTGATCATTATAATGAACAACACATACAAGTTGAGACAATGTTGGTAGAAAAGCAATTCAATTGACACTTAGATATTTCCTACTCAACTCTGAAGTGTTTTGACACATCTCTGTTGAAGGTGGGAATTGAACCCCTGCCTCCTGGTCTATTAGTACAGATATTACCAGAGCCCTCCATAATATTCACATGCTGGAAGGGCAGGACTATAATCACATATTTACTGTGCTTATTCACAGGGAAAACTGCTCAGATATTTATTGTTATAATTGGACTAGGATTGTATTAGATAGTTCCAGTGTGTAATGGACCGATTAAAAGAATGAGTAAATTCTAATAATGATGGAACGAAGCAACAATGATCTTAAATAAACATAATTCTCATGATAAACAAGTAAGTAAATATGTTTGAAGCAGTTATTCATCTGCATAAATTAAAATTAACCAGCTTTGTAATGCACATGATTTGGAAATAAAGCATTAGTCATTCAATGTGACTACTCAGCAAAAGATAACTTCACACATTTTCAAAAAGTTGTCATTTCTAAGAATTGAAAATTTATTGTAAAAGCATAAAACAAACATTTGTTAATTCTGGTTTATTTACACAAGAAACACGTGAAATTTAAATAATGTTTAACATGAAAAATACTTAGCTCTTATTATAATAATCAAGAATATAGAAATGTTAGAATACAAGACTGTTAACAAAACTGTGGATGCTGGAAATCACAAACAAAATCAGTAATTGCTGGAAAATAGCTCAGCAGGTCTGTCAGCATCTGTGGAGAGAAATCAATGTAAATACTTTGGGTCCAGTGACCCTTCCTCAGAATGCATTTTTGCTCACAACCAATTCAATCCAACTAAGCTTCCACACTTTAAATTATTTTTCCTAAAATTAAGAGATTATAGAGTGCAATATTGTTTGCGTCAGTTTAACAATGATTACCATTTCGATTTTGGCAATAATTAGTTTTAAAATGGCTGAAACCAAATTTAAGATTGATGAGAAAATCCTTATTGCAGTGAAATTGTGCAGTATATCGGAAAAAAAACCTGAAATATTGACGTGAAAATTAATTAGTCATCTCTTAATTGATAAGGCTGATTAATAATCCTTCCAATAATATGAGAATTCAAATGAAAGAGAATGGGAGTGTTGGGTGAGAAAACTTTGGTTGATTGCAGGTGTGTTGACCTGAAAAGAATGTTAATATTTCATTATGACACTGGCACTAAGAAATAATGGATTCAACTAAAATGTGAATCTCATGATGATGTGAGAATTGAAATGACAATTAAATAATAATTAATGTTAGAACTCAACACTTAAAATGATTCAATATTTTCAAAGCAGTTTGCACTGGATATTCATTAAGATCAGTAAACTGAGAATTAAAATATTGGATTAATTTAAATACAAAATTCTCAACTTCAGAGATTATTCATTAGAATTGTTTTGTCATTGAAAACAAAAACTCATTTATTCAAGAATTCTGCATTTATCTCATTTTCTCTCTTTTTTTCCGCAGGGATCTGTACTGGAACCCTTCTGTTTACGATACAAATATATAATAGTGACATGAATTAAAATCTAATTGTGTGAGTTAATAAGTTTGCAGATGATACAAAGTTCAGTGCAGTTGTGGATAATGTAGAGGGTTGTCAAAGAACGCAGCAGGAAAAACGATACACTGCAGATATGGGCAGAGAAATTATAGGTGAAGTTTAATCCATACAAGTGTGAGGTATTTCACTTTGGGAGCTCAAATGTTAAGGGAAAGTAGATAGTTCATGGTAGAACCCTGAACAGTTTTGTTGTTAGAAAGGGATCTTGGCATTCAAGACCATGGCTCCCTGAAAGTGACCATGCAAGTAGATAGGGTGGTAAGAAAGGCAAATGACATGCTTGCCTTTATTGGTCAGGGAACCGGTTACAAGAATCAGGATGTCATGTTGCAACTTTATAAGACTTTAGCGAAGGCATGCTTAAAGTATTGTATTCACTTCTGTTCGCCACATTACAGTAAGGATATGGAGATTTTGCAGAGGGTACAGAGGGCGGTTACCAGGATGCTGCATGGTTCTAAGAGGCGAGAAAAACTCAGCTTTCTTTTTTGTGGAGTGGCAGAGGCTGGGGAATGTCTGTACAATCATGAGATAGGGTTGAGGGTCAAAGTTTTTCCCTGAGTTGAAGCGTCAAAGATGTGAGTCATCAATTTAAATTTAAGGGGGAAGTTCAAGGGGCGTGTGAGGTGGAATTTGTTTTTTTACACAGGGAGTGGTAGGTGTCTGGAATGAACATCCAGGGGTGGTGGTGGTTGCAGATACATTAGGGCTATTTAATATTCATTTCAATAATTTGGAAGGCAATGGATCAAGGTTAGGCGGAAGAGATGAGTTTCTTTTGCATTATGTTAAGCATAATGTTCTGAGCCGAAGGGCCCATTTCTGTGCTGCACAGATCTTTGAGAGAAAACTAACATTTAATCGAACTCATGACATTTAATCTAATCAGTATTTAGCCACTGGTGTCAGAAATAGGAAGAAAATAAGTCGAGAACGAACTTGACTATAATCTAAAGATATAGTCAATGGCATTTACAGAGGTATTTTAAAAATATTTATTTTGAATTCTCAGATTAATAACTTTGATGGAGATGTGTTGAAAATGTTTGCTGTTACTGATGTACTGAGCCAAAATTTCCCTTTTTAACTGAAGATTAGACTGGAAACGTGTTAGAAAAAATGAAAATATTCATTAAGGTGCGATTCACATCATAATTTCATTAATTAATTTTTAGTGCCGATACTACAAAAAAATTCAAGTCTAAACAAAAAAACATTAATTTTCCATCCAATGCTCATTCGAAATATCTGAATGGTACTCATATCAACAATCGAAGTAATCACAGCCTCATCGATAAAGACGTATCTAATCAAATTTAACCAATAATTACTGTTTATTTCGACACATTGATCCTTCAAAGAGCAATGTGAAATTTCTCATTAATATTCAGTTCACTGACAGCATATTAATAACGTAGTTATTGTTAATTTCAAAAATTGAACAATCCAGTAAGGGATATAAAAGTGAAATTATGGCTCAGTACATCAACTGATGGAAAGAAATTGCAGTGTTCACTCTCCCAATTATTGTGAATACTGATGTGTATTTTGATTTGATGTGATTATATTTTTTCTTCAATGCTAAGATTTATTGCATTTCTGATCACAGAAAGAGTTAAATACTTCAAAGTTAAAAACCTCAAATTTGTGACTTTTTTTATAAACAAGCAAATAGAATTTACATGCATTTGTTATTTCTTTAATCAATCAGAGTACAATTGGAATTGTTGGAAGTTGGACATTTCTAGATGGAAGGAGAGCTGCCTGCAGCTGAATAGTCACAGCTAATAACATTTTCTTCCGATTCCGTGCTGCTGCTAAACATTTTTAATTATCTTTTCATTATAAGAAAAACCGCTTTAAACGTATTCAGCAGTTTTTTAAAATGAATTTATAATAAGCGCATGATATATGTATTTATCTTTCTTGGAATTGTCATGATATTAATTTTTACACAGGAGCATATGTGCTTAGTACCATCATTAGTGGGAATTACTATTTCATTCGCAGTCCATTACACACAGAAACAGTATACTTAATTTCCAGTCCAATTATCGGAATGAACACTGATTAGTTTTCATTTGAGTAATCACAATTGATTATAATCCCTCCCTTCCTCGGTGGGAACATAATAAAAGGCACGTGTGGAGCTCGGGTACTCTCTCTCCTGTGAGACGAGGTGGTGTGGGTTTAGTTGCCATCTTCAACAGAGATGCGCCAAAGCAGCTTAGAATGGTGTTTAGAAAATATATAAGTGGAGTTTCAATTGCTTTTCAATCCAACTTTGGATCTCCTTCTGTCTGTTGTTCATTCCAATAATCCAAATTATTATCTTCAGGTCGTTAATAAAATTATGTATCGCATTCCATTGTCTCTAAATTTTAAAATTGAGGACTTTGTAGTTTTTAAAATTTACTATATGTAAGTAATGAAACTTATATATTTTATAAATCAAAATACCTTACTACATCCAATTATTATCCATATGGTGTGCAACAGGATTTTGCTTCCAATTAGCTCATGAATATCCAAATATCGTTTATTCTGTGAATTTAAATCTGCTGAAGTGTTTCAATAAACATTTAGCACATCAGTATTGTGTATTTCCACACCTCTCATACACTTATCCTTATTCTGAAAATAACGATTTATTCTTCAGTAAAATTAAACAAATGCCACTTGCTTTTGCCCCTCAGTTCTTCAGGTTGCCTTTATTACACGATAAAATATTGCAATTCATCTCAATATTGCTATGCCTTTTATTCAGTTAAAATTCTACTTACTATTCAATTGATGAACTGCCTGAGAGTTCGGTTTATTTTTCAAATGGCGTTCTCATATTGAATGTTAAGATAAAATGTTTCGAAAATGTCGGAGTGTGTTCACTTGAAAATCGATTTTGCATATATCTCACATATCACATGTGATTTTTAAGTTTGTTTCACGAAGTTAATTTGGAAGCACTAGTTTTCCAGGCGCTGCCTGATCATCAGGTCATTTTTAAAAAAAACATTAGTTGATATCTTTAAAACTCAATTATTAATCCCTTCTTAGATTTGTAAAATATCTCAATGCCATTGAATTCCATGTTCACAGAACACTGCACATATAACCATACAAATGTCTTCCTGATCTCTAATTGCTGCTCAGGAGAAAAACCTGAGTACGTATCGTATTGTTCCTGACAGCAAGAACCACAGTAAACATTTGGTGAGCAGTTCCATCCAATAAATGCACTTGATTTCTTAAATTTCAGATCAGTCATTGCACATGAAATATTTCGCTAAAACCAATGACCATACTTTATTACAAATGGCCGAGGATACTGACAGCAACATGCGTAGTGGCTTTCCAATAAGATTTCTAGTTGGAGAATCGCAAAATAAAATAATATAATTTTGGATTTGAACAACTGTAAGTAAAAGCATTTTGTTCTTGTGCATTAAAAATCTTTATCTGCTTCTTCAGAGAAAATGCTGAATGGTGGCACTGTGGATTTAGGTTATTTTGACTTTCATTCACAGAAATACTCGTGAAAAGCTTCTCATTTTCTTCCTAGTTCTGATACAAATGTCGAAATATTTACCATAAAACTTTATGAATAATAAATGAATGTTCTCTGCAAAAACGATATGAAGATGTTCAATAGTCTCTAATTACTGTTGAGTAGAATGCTCTTCGTAAGTGTCTGATTGTCTTGAACCGATGTTTTTTGTGACTGGTGGGTTTTTTTTGTGACTGGTGTTTTGTGACCGATATGTTTTCAAATCATGCGCACTTCTATAAGAAAACAAACTGTTTTGAACATTTTGATTTCTAAACGTTTTTACACCAAAGTTGTTTATCAATGTGCAAAACTCACAAGATTATGGAAGTTCCCTGTATCTTATGTTAAATGTAATACACACTTTTACTATCTAAGTTAATTTATTTAATTCCTATTTCTCACATGATTGTCTGAACATTGGTCATGTAAAACGATATATAAATTAAAAGTACGTCTCAATATGCAAATCAATGGATGGAACCATGTCATTCCCGAAATCCTGCATTTTGAGCCAAAAACAATTCTGCTGAATAATCACTGAATGTATCATTTTTGAGAATTTACAGAACTAGGTAATATATTATATTCCTCAGTTTATCGTTGCTAATGAATATTCAATCATCATCATAGCAAAGTGCTTTTAAAGTATTAAATCAGTTTATTTGTTCAGATTGCAAAGTTAGTTTTCCAGTTGCTGCCTTTGCAATAGTTGCACAATTATTGGAGTTAGTCTTTCTAATAAATTTAGTGTGATTCGCATTATAATTTCATCAACTGTTTCGTAGTACCAAAATTAACAATGTAAAAATGAATTTACTTTTCAGGTGAATTATCCCATAACGGAACCAATAACCTCCCATTCAACACCTCATTGTAAATTCTGGATTAGTGGTGCTGGAAGAGCACAGCACTTCAGGCAGCATCCGAGGAGCAGTAAAATCGACGTTATGGGCAAAAGCCTTTCATCAGGAATACAGGCAGAGAGCCTGAAGGGTGGAGACATAAGTGAGAGGAGGGTGGGGGTGGAGAGAAATTATCATAGAGTGCAAAAGGTGAGGGGGGAGGGGATGAAGGTGATAGGTCGGGGAGGCAGGGTGGAGTGGATAGGTGGAGAAGAAGTTAGGCAGGTAAGACAAGTCAGTACAAGTCAGTGGACAGTGATGAGCTGGAAGTTTGGGACTGGGGTGAGGTGGGGGAAGGGGAAATGAGGAAACTGTTGAAGTCCACGTTGATGCCCTGAGGTTGAAGTGTTCCGAGGCAGAAGATGAGGCGATCTTCCTCCAGGCATCTGGTGATGAGGGACCGGCGGTGAAGGAGGCCCAAGACTTCCATGTCGTCGGCAGAGTGGGAGGCGGAGTTGAAATGTAGGGCCACAGGGTGGTGTGGTTGATTGGTGCGGGTTTCCCGGAGATATTCTCTAAAGCGCTCTGCCAGGAGGCGTCCAGTCTCCCCAATGTAGAGGAGACGTAATGGGGAGCAACGGATATAATAAATGATATTGGTGGATGTTCAGATACAACTTTGATGGATGTGGAAGGCTCCTTCAGAGCCTTGGGTGGAGGTGAGGAGCAGGTGTGGGTGCAGGTTTTGCAATTCATGCGGTGGCAGGGGAAGGTGCCAGCATGGGAAGATCGTTTGAAGGGGGTCCTTGACCTGACCAGGTAGTCACGGAGGGAACGGTATTTGCGGAAGTTGGAAAGGGATGTGGAGTGAAATATATCTCTGGTGGTGGGGTCTGTTTGGAGGTGGTGGAAATGTCAGCGCATGGTTTGGTTTATGTGAAGGTGGAAGGTGAGCACCAAGGGGTGTTCTGTACTTGTTACGGTTGGAGGGGTGGGGTCTGAGGGCGGAGGTGCGGGATGTGGACGAGATGCGTTGGAGGGCATCTTTAACCACGTGGGAAGGGTAAATTGCGGTCTCTAAAGAAGGAGGCCATCTGGTGTGTTCTGTGTGGAACTGGTCCTCCTGGGAGCAGATACGGTGGAGGCGGAGGAATTGGGAATGCGGGATGGCATTTTTGCAGGAGGTAGCGTGGGAAGAGGTGTAATCCAGGTAGCTGTGGAAGTAGGTCGTTTTGTAAAAAAATGTCAGTGTCAAGTCGGTCGTCATTAATGGAGAGGGAGAGGTCCAGGAAGGGGAGGGAGGTGTCAGGGCTGGTCCAGGAATGTGTGAGTGAAGTTGATGAATTGCTCACCTTCCTCGCAGGAGCACGAGGTGGCGCCAATGCAGTCAATGTAACGGAGGAAAAGCTGGGGAGTGGTGCCGGCATAATTATGGAAAATCGACTGTTCTACGTAGCCAACAATGAGACAGACATAGCTGGGGCCGATACATGTGCCTATGGCTATCCCTTTGGTCTGGTGGAAGTGTGAGGATTCGAAGGAGAAATTATTAAGGGTGAGGACCAGTTCGGCCAAACGAATGAAAGTGTCGGTGGAAGGGTACATTTGGGGACGTCACGGGAGGAAACAACGGAGGGCTTGGAGGCCGTGGTCATGGCAGATGGAGGTGTAGAGGGATTGGATATCCGTGGTGAAGATGAGGCGTTGGGGGCCGGGGAAACGGAAGTATTGGAGGAGGTGGAGGGCGTGGGTGGTGTCTTGTGCTCTTGCGACGTGGTTAAGCAATTCATCAACTTCACCTGGAGGAAGAACGCCTCATCTTCCGCCTCGGAACACTTGAACCCCAGGGCATCAATGTGGACTTCAACAGTTTCTTCATTTCCCCTTCCCCCACCTCACCCCAGTTCCAAAATTCCAGCTCAGCACTGTCTCCTGACTTGTCCTGACTTGTCCCACCTGCCTATCTTCTTTTCCAACTATCCACTCCACCCTCCCCCCGACCTATCACTTTCATCCCCTCCCCCACTCACCTGTTGCACTCTCTGCTACTTTCTCTTCACCCCCACCCTCCTCTCACTTCTGTCTCCATCCTTCAGGCTCTCTGCCTGTATTCCTGATGAAGGGCTTTTGCCCAAAACGTCTATTTTACTGCTCCTCGGATGCTGCCTGAACTGCTGTGCTCTTCCAGGACCACTAATCCAGAATCTGCAGTCATTGTTTTTCTCTACCTCATTGTAAATACCTCATTGATGCAAATTTGAATGATCACGGTAATCTCAACATGAAGCATTAGAAAAACTGTAATTACTTTTCATTAGAATAATTCCTGATCGTTTCTCCACACTGCAGTTAAATAATCAACTTAGATTTCTCATTATTCTTAAATTAACTGATAGAATTTTGACAATCCAATTGTTGCTATTATCTAATCATTGCTCAATATATTTTGGAATATAACTGTGGAATTATACTCATATATAAAATAATGTAAAGATTTTGCAGGGTGCATTGTGAATATCTTTTTTTAAATTTAACCCGGGAAACAGTTGAATTGGTTTAATTATGTTTCACTTTAATGTTGACATTTCCTGCATTTATAAACACAATATATGTTCAGACTTTTTCATGGAACAAAGTCATTTAAATTCTTGTGACTTTTTGAAGTACAGCAAAACGAACTAACATCTCTTTGTTGTTTCATGAAATAGTCACAGTACATTTTGGACTACGGGAAGTTGAACATTCCAAGAAAGACAGAAGTTGTCTTCAGAAGAATAGTCGCATTGGATGACTAATTCATTTATTTTCCTATTCATTTATGTTGCAAAAGAAATTTCATTTTCTTTTTGTTCTGTGACAAACTGCTTTGAACACATGGAACAATTTTATTGTTTTTTTTTCATCAATGTACAATGATCAAATGATTAGGGTTTTCCTGCCATGAATAATCACGAGATTCTTATTTAATCAAAGTCATTATTGCTTTTTTACATTATTACTGTAAATTACTAAGCTGTTTATTCAGTTCATTAAACACATGAAATATGTAATTAATTCCAATTCAAATTATTACAAAAAACATCTGATTAGTTTTCATTTGAGTTGCCACAGTAAGCATGTGATTCTGGCCCTGACCTTCCCGGATGGGAACATTATGAAGGGTCCTTGTGGAGCTCTGACAGTGCCTGTCCGACAAAATCAGGAGGAATGATTTCAAATCCCACCTTCAGCAGAGCTGTGTCGGAGGAGTTCGGAAATTTCATGAGAAAATATCTGAGCATAGATTGAACTGCTTTTCAAAGCAACAAGAGATATTCTTCGATTTGCTGTGCATTTAAAAGTCACCATATCTCCTATTTATTTTCTTCAGGTCACTAATAAAATGATGCATCTAATTATTCTGATTCTACATTCCTTAGAAAATAATTAAGAAATGATACTCACTGATTCGTTTTTATGTTTGAAAGAACCTAGTTCAAACATTTCAGGCATATTTTTCCTTTTTCTACGGTGTTATAGAGATGAGAAAATAAACAGTTGAAATTCCTCTTCAGCAAAATAACCAAATACAACCTCATATTATTCATTGGTCAAATAATGACCTAACAAGTATTGCAATTCATCTAAATATTGATGTGTGCTTTAATTATGGAAAAGAAAGTACATGAAAGCATGGGAAGGATTAAAGCAAGAAGACCATTGGCAATCTGTGGTCTGTGTAAGTCAAGATAGAATAAGAACAACGGATGCTCTTACACCAATTAGCAAAATAAGATTAATGCTGAAACGTCACTGGCGAGATGACATAACACAGTAATACAGCAAGTTTCTCTGTTAAGTGATATTATGACAGGACTGGAACCATAAATATATAGGACATGACATTAAAATATCTCATTAATACTTAATAGAGTCAGCTTGAGACAGGAAACTATTCTGATAGATGGAATAGCTAAATATCTGTCATGACAGGTTAGTCTGGAATGGGAGATCATTGTCCCAGAGTTATCAATAAATATCTACCCATGACATTAGAATAACATTATGTCGAATGCACAACTAAAGAGATAATGGGAACTAACATCATTGGTTTATTGTGTAACTAGAATGAGTTACTTTGATTAATATAGTTGAACATGCTGATAAGCTAACGAAACCATGTTAAAAATATAAAAAAATCCACGGACCCTGAGTTCGTGGGCATTCGAGAATCTGCTTTCTCAATGTCACAGTTTTTTGTTTGCAAATAAAAAACCTACTTCTTGATGAACTTTCTATGCCTCCTGGTGATTCTTTATATTTTCTCCACAACCTGATAAAATGAAACTTTTAATTATTACTCATTCATGCATTGTCAGGAATTTGCTTTTATTTTCTATTTACCTATTCACATTGAATGCAATTTGGATATGCTTTCAAAGGATCAGCATGTGTTCAATTGAACATTTAATTTATCTCTCGCTCACTTATCTCACTTTGTGAATGATAGCTTCAATGCATTTTTCGAAGCACTTCTATTAAACTTAAAGATTTTATTGACTTTGAATAGTATCTTTAGCACTCACTTATCAATCTCTTCCTAAGTCATAGAATCATTGAGTCATAGAATCCCTACAATGTTGAAACAGGCCCTTTGGCCCAACAAGTCCAAACCGACCCTCCGAAGAGTAACCCACCCAGACACATTCACTTGCTCTATTTGTCGACATTTCCCTTGACGAAAGCACCTAACCTGCACATCCATGAACATTGTGGGCAATTTAGCATGGCCAACTCACCTAACCTGCACACTTGTATACTATCACAATGTTATTAAAATCACTGCTCAAACAAAACAACACACATAAAGCAAGGCAATGTTCTTCATGACCATTCAATTACTGTACTCCCGAATAATCTGAGTAATTGTCTTATTGTTCCTGAGATCAATTCTCATAGTAAACTCTCGTTCTCATTCCCTACAATAAATAGAATGGGTCCTCTGAAATTTCTGTTCAGTATGGGCGGCACAGTGGCAGAGCGGTAAACACTGCTGTCACACAGCGCCAGAGACCCAGGTTTAATGCCCGCCTCAGGCGACTCTCTGTGTGGAGTTTGCACATTCTCCACGTGACTGCGTAGGTTTCCTCTCACAATCCAAAAATGTGCAGGTTACGTGGATTGGCCACGCTAAATTGACCATAGGTGAAGGGGTAAATGTCGGGGAATGGGTTTGGTGGATTGCACTTTGGCGGGTCGGTGTGGCCTTTTTGTGCTGAAGGGCCTGTTTGCACTCTGTAAGTCATCTAATCTAATTATCCATGATACTTGTTGCTCAAAGCAAAGTTTATTCTTTATTACAAGTGGCCAATGATTCTAACAGCAATTGATCTTGATCATATTATTACTGAGTGCAATAACCACAGTAAACATCTGGTTATCATTCTTGCCAATAAATAGAAGAGCTATCCTCTTACTTTTCATTTCAGTAATTGCACATGATACTTGTTGCTCAAAGTAGTATTTATTATTCATTACGATTGGCTGAGGGCACTAACATGTTGATAGTCCTAATTTGTTCATGTTTTCAAACAGGTTTTCAGTCCATGTATTTCAAAAAAAAGAGTAATTTGACTAAGTTTAACGTTAGGTGTAAACATTTTCAGATTATTTCCATTCAATCTAATTATTTGCTTATTCAGATCAAACTTGAATTTTGCCTCTGTAATTTGAATTTATTGTGCGTTTCATTCATGGAAGTACTCGTTAATTGGTCCTCATTTTCACCTTAAATCTAATGCAAATTTGAAATAATGATTACAGTGAAAGTTATGTGAATTATAAATGAGTGGTCTCGAAAAGAAAACCATGGAAGACTAGATAGAATTCTTGAACAGACTGTATATGTGAATCACAAAATATCATTCCAAAAAACAAAGTTACAAATCACAGAAGGCCAGGTTATAGTCCAACAGGTTTATTTGGATGCACCAGATTTCGGAGCACTGCTCCTTTAACCTGATGAAGGAGCAGCGCTCTGAAAGCACTAGCTTCCAAATAAAACTGTTGATTAATAAACTGGTGGTGCATAATTTTCTTAATTTTGTACCCCCAGTCCAATACTGGCACCTCAAAATCATTCCACAAACCTGTCTAAGTCTGTGTTTTAAGAATTCAACAATCCTGTAACTAGATTATTATTCTCAGTTTATCTATCTTAATAAATATCCCATCAACGTCAGTGTAAATTGCTGAAAAGCATTAAATCATTTTATTTGATAAAACACAAACTTTAGTTGTCAATTCATTGCTTTCACAATAGGTGAAATATATTTTAAATCTTCACTAACGTGAAGGGACCCTTGGAGAGAAATTGGACGTTGTAAATTGACCTAAAAGGCAGAGAAATATGGACAAATACGAAATTAATCAAACTCAGTCAAACAGCAGCTGTAATCAATCAGCTCCAGGATAAACCCGATTTTCTTACACCTTGACTTCCAGCCAGTTCCTTAGCATTATACACCTCGCTTGCAAATGTCAACAATGAAGGGTTTTCGCACCAACACATTGGATGTTTTGAATGCAGCTAATGGCCACATGTGGACGGTTATCACGAAATTATTAATCATTTTCCAAATCATGGAAAATATCTCAAAGCTCTTGAATTCAAAATAATCACTGCACGTAAAGCTACACAATGGTCCTCAAGGCCACCTAATTACTGTTCTGTGAAAAAACTTTTGGCAGCATTGTTTTTTCTCAGGATGAATAACCACAGCAAACATCACGCTTTCTCACCATCCTAAAGATCTGCAAGAGATACCTTCTTATAATTTACACACTTCATCTTACCCACACCAGTCATCACATGAGATAATTATTAAGATAGATAAACTGAGAATAATAATCTAGTTACAGGATTGTTGAATTATTTACGATTAAGGATGCTGATACTAACATGTATTGAGATGAATGAGTTCCTAAGTATAGGCGAGTTTTCTCATAGCTTCGCCCCTAGTCAACATGATAATAATGTAATTGTGGCTCAGTACATTGTGAACACATCTCCATTAAACTTTTCCAAGTGTTTACTCAGAGACAATGTTTAAAAATTTCCTCTATAAATACTGTTGACTGTATTTTGTTATGATACCCATGTTCCTTATCGACTTATTTCCTTTGTAATGCTGGCGCAAATGTCTGAATATTGATGACATTAAACGTTGTATGGATTGCATGTTGGATTTCTACAGAAGAAAAGCTAAGAGAGCAAGTGCCGAATTCAGGACTATCTGCGAATGTTGAATGACAAAACATTTCTGATCTATAATCACCGCATATCGAATGCATTTTCCAAACCATGATGCCTGCGTTCTAATGCTAAGTACACCGATACTAATTATTATGTAATCAATACCAGAGCAAACTCGTTTGGAAATATTGAATCACTTAATGTGTCAGCATTCTAAAGTAGATTACCAAGTCATTGTTATTCCAACAATCACACAGATATTCAGTTTAGGATTTGTAACAAATAACGTGAGATTCACATTTCAATTTAAACCATTATTTCTTAGTGCCAATTTTACAAAGAAAAATGAATCTTCTGTTACAGGTCAACACAACCATGAACCAAGCAATGATTCCTCATCCAACACTAATCTGATACCTTCTTATTTGAATGTTCACAGAAATCATTGGTTTAATATTCAGCCTTATGAATGAAAATACGTCTAATTATTTCATAAATAATATTCAATATTACAACATGAGATTTCAAATCATTTTAAGTTTGCAGTGACCTGTGCTAAGAGTAACTATTCCTTATGTCTACCATTTAATCATTGATCAAATGCGGCATATTCGGTTTTAAGTGTGGAATTAAGTCTCAGTCACAGAGGCATATTGCATGGTACTGTTTCCTAACGATAGCGAATGCTGATTTTTTTTATTTTAATACTGAAATCCTGGATGATTTTCTGTTGTGGGGATGCCCTGCCCCATCTCGAACAGAAGGGTCCATGTTGGCTCTTGTCCGACAAACAAAAAGACACAACCTGCCTTAGAATTAAAACACAATTTGTTTGAGGGGAGATAAACAAGACTAACAGACTGTTCCAGTTTTAATAGAAAAAGCATCATTTTGTATAACCCTACTCCAAGTCCATAAGCATGCAATTCCAGACAATTATATTCCAGACAGCGATAAGAACATGCCAGATACGGAAAAACGACCAACCCTGACCTTCATTGATGAAAGAATAATTGTCCCAGTTCATGAATAAACACTAGCTGCAGGATGCAGCCCAGCTAACCCCCTAAGCAGCTATCAGCGCGACAGATAGCATTTGTTTGTCAGATATAGTTACTATTTTAAAGTTGCTCAGAATATTTAAAAAAGCGTCTAATTGCCGATTTTTGAGAAGCATAGAAAGGCAGGGCGAGAGGCCAGAGAGAGTGCAACAATTAACATTATAATCTGAAGGAATAAGATGCATAGAGAGATCCCAATGCCTGGAGATTTTAACACCGTTTCAATGCCATGAGGCAATAGACAGCTGGGGTGATCCATAATGATGTCCATCTGAGATTAGTAGTTTTACAGGATTGGGTTTCTGTATAAGGAGGGAAAGACTATAATGTGGACATTATCAAACAGAAAATGTGTATTTTTTTTTACTGTACACGTTTCAGTGTGTCATGGACCTCCCTTCCGACACTGGCCTGGGTGGATGATCCCTGCATTAAATGGTCGCTGCATGAGGAAGCAACTTCCACATGCCTGACTTCACCCTGGCTCCTGAGTCCTCATTCCCTGTCAGAAGAAAACACTCCCACAGCTGTGATGACATTTCAATTCAATACAAATATTTATTATGTGTGAAATTACTACTTTCATAGCGACATCATTTTCATGATAAAATTGTTTTACTTTTTTGTATTCAAGAAAACAATGTAGGCACATCCATTTGTTCTTTAATTCAACTAACACTAAATTAGTCAAAATACTACACTGGGGGAAAAAAGAACGATTCTTCAGCTCAAATGTCACTTTAAATGGCTGTTTCCTTTTTTTCAACTCATGTGACCTCCATTTCAATTTCATGATAAGGAATAAATCCGCTTTGTAAATGTTGAGATAGTTTATTTTTCTTCCAATATTAGCTGTCAATGAACAATAATCACACAATTATCAGTCATTTGGTATAAAATGACTTCCTGTACCAATTGTCATGAACTCGACCTTTTTGTTCACAATCATACTCACTTTCCAGGCCTAATTATTTTCTTGCCAATTCTGACCTAAATGTCTAAACATTTATCGCTGTAAATGTTACATTAATAATATAGACATGACTTGACAGAAAAAGAAACAAAGTTGAACTGTGTTCAATTGTTGCTGAGTGCTTTTTACTTATTAAAGCAACCTTTTATTTTTTAATTTTCAGTTTAATAATATTAATGAATATGCAATCGACATCAGTGCAAAGTGCATTAAAATATGAAGTCAATTTATCTATCAGGATTCTAGAAACAATTATCAATTACAATAATTACACAACACTTTAACTTAGAGATTGCAACAAGCACAATGTGTTTTTAATATCTTCCAAATTTTTTAGTGTGAATGCTACAAGATAAAAACCTGTTTGGTCAGGCCAATGCACCCATATAAAAACCAGTAATTTCCCTTGCAATATCCTTTCTAAAAATCTGTCTTTTTTTCATTTGAAAGATCACATTCATCTCAGCCATTGAATTTCAGAGAACACCAATTACTTTATGCTGCAATATTTCTCTTCATTTCTGCACATTACTCAGTGGAATAGAAAGATGAGATACCTCATTTTTATTAAATTCACTAATAATAGTTTTAAAATTGATTTGTTGCTAATGCCTACTATCGAATAATTATTCAATTCGGAAAGGGGTGTAAATGTGGAATTATGGTTTCGTATATTAATTAATGCAAGGACAGTGCGATGCACAATCTTTCAATCATCGAGAATATTGCTTTTCATTTTAAACTTGGAAACACTGATGATTTGATCTGATTGTAATTCACTTCAATGTTAACATTTATAATGTTTCTAATGACAATAACAGTTAAATATTTTTCATGTGCAAAATTATTTAAATGCACATGAATCTTTTTGAAGTACACAAAAAAAGGATTGACATCACCCTTGTTCCGTTAAACAAGCAAAGGAAATGGTGACTTCTTAGAAATCATACATTTTCAGAAAGAATGAAGGTTCCTTCATTGACTGACCAGTTCATCATTTTGTACCAAATTAAGTACACAATAAAAACATTTTAATTTGCATTTCATAAATTGAGAAACTAATTTGTACATATAAAATGATTGTATTCATTTTTATTTATCAATGTGCAGTAACCACACAATTCTGTCAAGTTGTTGTAAATTATCAGCAAAATCATGTTTACTTAAGACATTTGTTAACTCCTATCATTATTGCAAATTGCTACTAAATTTTCAGTACATTACAAGGTTCAACTATTTAATTCCAATGAGTTATCACAATAAACATCTGATTAGTTTTCACTTGAGTAACCACAGCGATTGTAGCCCTGCCCAGCCTGTTTGGGAACAATATGAGGGAAGCTTGTTCAGATCTGGCAGTGTCACTGCTACCAGACCACGAGGCACAGTTTCAATTCCAAACTGCACAGAGTTGTGACAGAGCAGCTCTGAATTTTGATTCGAAAAAATCTAAGAATCGATTGCATTGGTTTTCAATTCAATGTTAGATATGCTTCCATCTGTTGCTCATTCCAATAATCAAAGTATTTGCTATTTATTTTCTTCAGGTCACTAATAACAGAATGTATCTAATTCCACTCAAACAATATTCCTTGGAAAATATTTGAGTATGGTGCAGTTATAAAGATTAAATGTACAAAGTAATGATATTCATTGATTTTCTTTTGTTCTGAAGAACTGAGTTCAAACAACACCTAGAACTCGATGCCCCAGTGCGATAAATATGAGACACAAAAATCAAGTTCTTCTTCAGTAAAATAAATAAATACCACTTGCTTTTATTTATCAATTTTTAGTTATTGATCTGTTTATGAATTGTGAGAATTTTGTTTTTATTTTTCCATACTTGTTTACATTGAATGTAATAATGAAATGCTGTGAAAATATCCAAGTGCATTCTTTGAAAGTTGACTTCGCAAATTTCTTGCTTATCTCATTTATTACATGGCGTCTTAAGTGTGTTTTGCTTAACAATTCTAGTAAATATTAATAATTGTCTAATCTTAAATAAGATCTTTCAGACCCAATTATCAATCTGTTCCTAATTCATGTAACTATCTCAATATTATTGAAATTAATGTTCACACAAAATAGTGCACATAAAGTGACACAAACGTATTCATCATTAGCTGATTGCTGTTCAGTGGAATAACGTGAGTAAGTATCTTATTGTTCTTGAGACTAATGACAACAGTAAGCATTTGTTTACTATTCCATGCAATAAGTGCAATTGATATCTTATATTTCATTTCTGTCATTCATGACAATTTACGTTGTATAAACAAATAATTTTACTGTATCATGGACATTGACTGTAATACAATAACATTGGAAACAAAGTTTTGTCATTCTAAGAATCTTTAAGCTCCTTTTTTATTGGGTGTCTGCAAGAGACAATACGAATTAAAAATATTTTGTTGTGAGTTCAACAAACTCGACATTTTGAAATTGTGAAATACCTACATTTTTGCAAAAAGGTTCGTCTTCACTGTACAGTATATTTCACATTAAAAGACTGCTTTTCCAAACCAGGCGTGCAACAAAATAATTAATGCTTTCATTTCATTGTAAGAAAAGAACTGGTTTGTTCACGTTGCTAATTTTGTCATTTCTACTACAACATTATTCATCACTGTACAATAATAATAACATTATTAAAATCACTTTATATAGCACATGTCATTGGCTACATTGTTTGCTCAGTTTCATGCTCACTTTCATGACCTACGAATTCTCTTCCTAATTCTGACATCAATGTTTAAACATTGATCATAATATGAATCATATAAATCAACGTAACATCTCTACCAGGAATCCAGTAGATGGAAATTCACAATTCTTGTATCACGTGTATTTTTGAATTAAAAAAGAACTTTGTTCAATAATCGTTGCATGGTTCATTTTGTCTTCAATCCATAAAGCTAGCAACTATGTTTTAGTCCTCAGTTTACTGATCTTAATAAATCACCAATCAACATCACAGGAAAGTGCTTTTGAAATATTGAAACACTTTAATTCTTCATATGACAGCATTAATTATCAAGTCATTGTCATTACAATAATGGCACAATTATTTGAGAAAGTCTTTTGAACAAGTATAGTGAGATTCACATTTAAGTTTACTCCATTGTTTCTTAGTCCTAATACTACAGAGTAAAAATGCATTTATTTTGCATGTCCCCAATCCCACAACAGAACCAATGACTTCCCATCCAACATCATTGCAAATATCTGATGTTTACTCATTTGAATGATAACAGTCATCTCAGCTTTAAGATTTAAGGAAATGTAAATACTTTTCCCTGAATTAATTGCAGTTCATTTCCACATATTGCTCAACCACATAGCAAACCGATGTTTTTCATTATTGCTTAATGCATTGATCGACTTTGACAATTCAATTATTGCTGATATCTAATAACATTTCAAAATTATTTAATCCAGTACATTGTGCAAACGTGGAATTACGGTACAGTACATGATCTACTGTAAGTATATTGCAGTGTACAATCTCTTAATCATTGTAAATATCAACTTTTATTTTATCTGCGAAAACATAGTTGAATTAATTTAATTATATTTAACTTCAGTGCTAACATTTACTCTGTTCGTAATCACAATAAGAGTTAACGATTTTTCATGCAACAAAATCAAATGTAAAAGAATTAACATCTCTTTATTATTTCATTCAACAATGATAATAAATTTAGAATTTTTGGAAGTTGAACATTTTTGTAAAGAAGGGATGTTGCCTTCAGCTGAATGTTCGCATTGAATGACTAATTCACAGTATCTGCCATTTGTTCTCTTCAGGTTCGCAAGAAAATAAATTAACTAGTTCTACTGGTTCTAAATTCCTGGAAAATATTTGCGAATGTTGGCGGTCTTAAAGGTGAAAAGGCTAAATGATCGTAAGTCATAATGTTTTTTGCTCGACAGAGCTTGATTCAAACATTTGGAACACACACACATTCGTATTCTGCAATGTTACAAAGGTATAAAACAAGTCACTTTCTTCGTCTGTAAACATATGATACTTCCAGTTATTCATTAGACAGCAAATTATCTATATTTGTTATTAAACATTACAATTCATCTAAGTATTGTTATGACCTTTGATCAAATTACATACCCAATTATTATTCATTGGCGATTGGTCAGGAATTTGTGTTTTTGTTTTGTATTCAATTATTCGTAATGAATATAAGATTGACATGCTTTGACATCTTTGGAGTGTGTTCATTTGAAATTTGTCTTTGCATATCTCACTGATTATACTTATCGCATATGGTAGCGCAGTGGTTAGCAATACTGCCTCACAGCACCAGGGACCTCGATTTGATTCCATCCTCGGGCGTGGATTTTGCATGTTCTCCCCAAGTCTATATGACTTTGCTGAGGTTTCCTCCCACAGTCCAAAGATGTGCAGGTTAGGTGAGCTGCCCATGGTAAATTGCACATTGTGTTCAGGGATTTGTGTATTAGCCAGCAGTAAATGTACAGGAATATATTCGGGAAATGTGTTTGGCTGGGTTACTCTTTGGACGGTCATTTTCTTTTGACCAAATGGCCTGTTACCACACTGTGCTAACAGGGATTCTACAATAGTTTAATTGCGTTTCTGTAAGCAATTCTAACATTTTTTAAAAAGTTGACTTCAGTTAATATGTTTAGCGTTCTGTTCTCCGAGCTGGGAATTTGTGTTGCAGACGTTTCGTCCCCTGTCCAGGTGACATCCTCAGGGCTCAGGAGCCTCCTGTGAAGCGCCTTCACACGAGGTTCCCAAGCAGTGAGGATGTCACCTAGACAGAGGACGAAACGTCTGCAACACAAATTCCCAGCTCGGCGAACAGAACCACAATAACGAGCACCCGAGCTACAAATCTTCTTACAAACTTTGAATATGTGTTATCAATTATCAATGTGTTCCTAAATCTTTTAAGATATTTCAATGCTTTTTAAAATCAAGCTCACACAAAACACTAAACATGAGATCACACAAAAGGTCTTCATGTCCATCTAATTACTGTTCAGTGGCATAATCAGAGTAACTATCTGATTGTTACTGAGATCAATCACCACTGCCACAATAAGGATCTGTTATCATGCCCTCCAATAAATACAATAGTTGTCCCCTGGTATTTTATTTCAGTAAGCACACACGATACTGGTTGATCAAAGCTGTCGTTTCTCTTTATTATGAATGGCCACGGATTCTAACGGAAGAGATGTTCGTATGTCCTGATGTGTTGCATGATATCAAACAGTTTTCAGTCCAAATATTTCAAAAAGAAAGTGTAAATTTGGTTTTGTTCAACTGACGAGGCTAACATTTTCAGTTCATGTCCATTACAAATATTTGGAGAAAATGAGGAAAGCAGATGCTGGAGATCAGAGTCAAGAATGTGGTACTGGAATAGCACAGTATGTCAGGCAGTATCTGAGGAGAAGAAACCACGTTTCAGGCATAAGCCTTCATCGGGAAGCTCCGGCTCCACGGATGCTGCCTAGTCTGCTGTGCATTTCCACGACCACACTTTTGACATAAAAAAGTCTGCTAATTTGGAGCAAATATTCTCTGTTTTCTCCGTAATTTAAATTTACTGTGCTTTCTATTCACTCAAGTTCTCATATTAATTGCTCCTCATTTTCTTCTTAACTCAGATACAAGTTTCAAATCTCTGGGTGCAATGAAAGCGATATGAATAATAAATTAGTATCTGAACAAGAGAACCAATGAACAGCTACATAGACCTCTTGAACAGCCGAGATATTTGAATGAAAAAGCAATGACTTCCAAAATAATCTCTGCACGTCTGCATCCTTTTTCAATTCAATAATCCTTCAATGACTTATAATTGTCAGTTGATCTCTCTTAATGAATATCTAATCAATGTCATCGTAAACCGCAGAAAAAAATTGAAACATTTTATTTGTTAAAATGTAAAGATTCATTCTCAATTCGTTCTTACAACAATAAGTGAACCATATTTTATCTGCTCACTGAGGTCAAGTGACCTGTCGCCCATAATTGAACATTCTAAATATTCAGATCTAAAAAGGTCAAACTAAAGCAAACATTCGACAAAATAACCAAAATAACCAGCTCCATAAAACAGTGGAAAGCCCAGTCAAAGAGGTTACAAAGGTATGGGAGATCCAGTCACAAGCCCGAGAGTTGTGTATTGGAGAGGTTGAAGCAGACTTCCTGGCACCTTAACTTGCAGCCTGTGCATGAGCGTTATACACCTCGGTTGAGAATGACGACAAGTGAAGGGTGTTTGCACGAAACCCATTGAATGCTTAGAATCCAGATTTTTGATAAAATGTTGTGAAACATTTCCCAGATCATGGAAGTCAGCTCAACATTATTGAAATCAAAGTACTCCTAATGGTCTTCAAGGCCACCTAATTACTTTTCAGTGAAAAACACTTTGTCCGTGCCTTATTGTTCTCAAGATGAATAATCACAGCAAACATCATGTTCTTACCAAATCCAAAGATATGAAAAAGAGATACCTTATTATAATTTACGCACTACATCTTACCCAGAGAAATGATGACATCTTTATTACTTAAGAGTGAGGATACTATTCGTAACATGTATTGAGATGAAGCAAGTCCTGAATATAGGATTTCTTTTTTCTGATAGATTTCTAGTCCAAAAATTGTGATAGAATTGTAATTCTGGTTCATTACAATGTCATTACACGTATTTATCTGTTTATTCAGAGACAATATTGAAACAAATACCTTGATAAATGCTGTTGACTGTAGGTTTCTGTGAAAATAAATCTTCCTTACTGACTTATAATCTTTATAATTCTGACTCAATTATTGAGTATATGAAAAATTGCATGAATTAAGTACAATGCAGAATTTGTTCTGATTATATATTATATTCTTCAGAAAAAAAGCTAAGAAAACAAGTATAGAATTCTTGAAGATCTGAGAATTTTGAATGACAAAACATTTCTGATCAACGTTCACTGAATGTCTAATGTCTTTCCACATCATCATGCCAGAATTTGCATTCTCAGCTGATAGGCTAAGAAATATCTAATCAACATCAGAACAAACCAGTTTGGAAATATTGAATCACTTACTTTGTTATAGTTCTAAAATTAATGATCAATTCATTGTCATTCCAAAAATCTCACAGTAAATCGGATTAGGTTTTTTAACAAACATCGTCAAATTAACATTTTAATTTAATCCATTATTTCTTAGTGTCAATACTAAAAATGAATAATTGTTCTCTTATTCCAGGTCATCACAAACACAAACTAACTACTGATTCCCCATCCAATACTCACAGATAATATCTGTTCCTTTTTAATTTGAATGTTCACTGAAATCATTGGATTAATATTCGGTTTTACAGATTGATTGACGTATTGATTATTTTACACTCTAATAAATGCTGTTCCTTTTTACATATGAGATTTCTAATCAGCTATCGCGATAACAGAAGAGTTCGTTTGTCAGAAATAGTTATTATTTTAAAGTTACTCAGAATATTAAACAAAGTTTCTAATTATAGATTCTTGAGAATCATAGGGGTAATTTGCAACATAAGTCAGATATATGTAACCAATGACTATTAAAAACATTATAGAAAGCATTTAGACTTAGATGTGAAGGTTAGCTAGTTTTAGGAATTAACTTCAAGATATGAAGTTGACTGCCCATTAATTATGAAGTTATGACAGGAAGAGTAGCTGTGTAATTTTACACAATATCATGAACTTTATAACACAAGCCATATTACTAATCTTATAGCAAGTAAGTAAAAACTAACCGTATGTTGTATTTCTTTGTACAAATGTAATTAGGACAGTGGACAATATGAGAAGTAATTGGCTTTGAATAAAATAAAATATAATGAATAGCAGAATTCACAATGTCCAAACTGATAAAGCATCCGAAGAGGCCCGAGGGAGTACAGGAATGACTTTGGAATCTGAATTAAGAAAATGCGTGGAAAGATCCTGAGGCCTGAAGATTATGGTACCTCTTAAACGCCATGAGATGATAGGAATCTGGGGATGTCCATTAGAATGCCCATCTGCGATTATGTGTTTGGATTGGGTGTCTGGATAAGGAGGAAATGGCTCCAACCACATTGCATGTGGCCATTGTGATGCACTCTGCATAAAAATGTTGCCTTTTATTGTACATGTTACGCTGTGTCATGGATCTCCCTTCCGAGATTGGCCTCGGGGGAAGATCCCTTCATTAACTCATTGCTGCATGAGTAATCATCTTCCACATGCCTGAGCTCAGCCTGCCTCCTGAGTCTTCATTCCCTGTCTGGGGAAAACACTTCTCCAGCTATTATGACATTTCAATTCAATACAGACACTTATTGTGTGTGAAATGATTACATTCAGAGCGATATAATTTTCATGGTAAAATTGCTTTACAGATGCTTTTTTTGGTGTACAAGCAAACAATTTGATAATATCCATTTGTTCTTTAGTTTAACCAACACTAAGAAATAAATTATTGTGAAGACTACAATGGGGGAAACGGGAACTAGTCTTCAGCTCAAATGTCATATGATGTGATTGTTTCTTTTTTTTCAAACCATGTGCCCTCCAAAATGATTTTCATTTTCATTTCATTATAAAACAAAAAAAATTGCCTGGAAGTGTTGACAATTTTCCTTTTCCTTCCATGTTAGTTGTCAGCGAACAATAATCAAACAATTATGAGAATTCCTTTCATATCTTTTGTTCACAATAATAGTCACTGCCATGGCCTAAATCTTTTCCTCCGAATTCTGACATAAATATCAAAGCATTTATTGTTAGAAAAATTACATTAACAAAATTGACCTGAGTCTTCAAAAAAAACTATTGGAAGCATATAACGTTTGCATTGCCTGCATTTTTGAACAAAATCTTTTTTTTTAATTGTTGCTGAATGACCTTTTTTACATCATACGGCAAAGTTTTACACTTTAATTTTCAGTTGCTTAATCTTAATGAATATACAATCAAATTCAGAGCAAAGTGCTATCAAAATATTAAGTCAATTTATCTGTCAGGATTCTAACAGCAATTATCAATTACAATAATTACACAGCAATTTAACTGAGACGTCGTAAAAATGCAGTGTTTTTAAAATTTCATTCATTATTTCTTATTGTCAATGCTACTATATTAATACTTATTTGTTCAGGCCAATGCATATACAAAACAACCAATAATAACCCTTTCAAAATTCTTTGCAAATATCTGATTTTTGTTCATTTGAAAGTTAAAGTTATCTCAGCCTTTGAACTTCAGAGAGCTCCAATTACTTTTCCCTGCAATATTACTCTTCATTTCTACATATTACTCAGTCTAATATAAAGATGAGATATCTATTGATTATCAAATTCACGAATATGATTTTTAAAATCCCTTTGTTGCCAATATATCTGATATATAATAATTGTGCAATCCTGTAAGGAATATAAATGGGGAATTATGCTTCCGTACAATAAATACTGCAAGGACATTGCAATGTGCAACCTCTCAATCATTATGAATATTGTATTTATTTTTATATTGGAAACATTCTTGAATTGATTTGATTATAATTTAGTTCGATGCTGACATTTACTGTAGATCCAATCACAATAGCAGTAGATTATATGGAGGTATCATTGTCCATTCCAATAATCACAGTATCTGCTATATATTTTCTTCTGGTCATGAATAGCAAGATGTATCTAATTCCACTCAATCAATATTCCTCGGAAAACATTTGAGAATGTTGCAGTCATAAAGTTGAAATATACAAAGTCATGATAGTCATTAGTTTTCTCATGTTCTGTAGATCTTAGTTAAAACAATACATAGAATTTTATGTTCCAGTGCTATAAATGTGAGAAAAGATCAATTACTTCTTCAGTAAAATAAACAAATGTCACGTGATATTATTTATAAATTTTTAATTACTGGTTACTTTGTGAATTGTGTGAGATTTGTTTATAGCTTTCCAGTCATCTATTTATTTTGAATGTGATATTGAAATGTTGTGAAAATATCAGGATGTATTCAATTGTAAGTTAAATTTGCATATCTCTCACTTATCCCATTGATTGTATGATGGTTTAAGAACGTTTCACTCAGCAATCCTAACAAATATCAAAAACTGTCAGATTTTAAATCAGATCATTCGCACCCAATTATCAACCTGTTCCTAATTCATGTAAATACCTCAATTTTATCGAAACCAATGTTCACACTAAACAGTACACGGAGAGCTACACAAAGACTTTCATCACCATATGATTATTGTTCAGTAGAAACACCTGAGTAAGTACTTCATTGCTTCTGAAACAAATGCCAACGGAAGCATTTGTTTACTATTCCATGCAACAAGTGCAATTGATATCTTCTATTTCAGTTCAGTAGTTAAAGATGATTTATGTGGCTTAAAACAATGCTTCTACTTTATCACGTATATTGACTGTAATACAATCATGTAAACAGCAAACGTTTTGTCATTCTAAAAATCTTTAAGTTTACTTATTTTAAATTTGTGTGCAAGAGATATTTCAATTTACTACCACTTTTGTTGTATAATTCAGCAAACCTAAATTTTGAAATTGTGGATGAATCCATTTTTTGCTAAATGGAAGTAGTCTTCAGTTTATGTAACACATTAAATGACTGTACTTTTTTTCAAATGACGCGCTCTGCAAAATGATTATTGGTTTCATTTCATTGTAAGAAAAGAACTGCTATCAATATGTTGATACTTTTGTTTTTTCTACTCTAACATTATTCATCATAGTACAATAATGACACAATGATCATAATTCCTTTATGTACCAAATGTCATTGACTGCATCATTTGTTCACTTTCATGCAAAATTTCATTTTTCTTCCAAATTCTGACACAAATGTCTGAACTTTGATCATAATATTAATCATCTAAATTATAATAACATGTCTCTATGAAGAAAACATTTGATGGAAATTCTTATTTCTTGTGTTACCTGTATTTTTTTAGTAAAGAAAGAAAAAAATGTTCTATAATCACTGAATGGCTCACTTTTTCTTCAATTTACAAAGCTAGTTACTATATTTTATTCCACAATTTATCAATTTTAATAAATATCAAAGCAACATCACAGCACATGTTTGAAATGTTGAATCATTTTAATTGCTCATATTACGGCATTAATTGTCGAGTCATTGTCATGATAATAATTGCGCAATTATTTAAGAAAGTGTTTTGAACAAGTAAAGTGAGATTCATATTTTAATTTAACCAACTGTTTCTGAGTACCAACACTGCAATGTGAAACTGTTTTGTTTTCAGGTCAAATATCCCATAATGGATCCAAGGACTTCCCATCCAACATTAATTATAAATGTCCAACATTTGCTTATCTGAATAATCACCGTAATCACAGACATAAATTCACAGACCTGCAATTACTTTTCAGTACAATTATTCCTGTTTGTTTCCACATATTCCTCATTCACATAGCTAAACAAGATTTCTCATTATCTCTAAATTCATTGATCGAACTTTATAATTCAGTTATTGCTCATACCTAATAATTATTCAATCCAGTACGTGCCTTAAATGTGGAATTAAGACTCTTTACATGAATAACTAATATATTGTAGTGTACAATCTCTCGATCATTGTTAATATTAATTCTTATTTCACCCACGGAAATATAGTTGAATTCATTTCAATATATTTCATATTTATTGTATTTATATCTGCAATAAGATTTAAATATTTTTCATGCAACAAAATTATGTAAGATCCCTGAGTTTTGTTCAGTCAAATGAAAAAGAATTAACATCTCTGTATTGTTTCATTGAGACAATGCATTTTGAATTTTTCGACATTGAGCATTTTTGCAATGAAGGAATGTTGTAGTCAGCTGCCTAATTGCATTGAATGCCTTATTCACAGAATCTGCTGTTTATTCTCTTCGAGTTCCCAACAAACTAAATTAACTAATTCTGCTGGTTCTAAATTCCTGGAAAATATTTGAGAATTTTGCAATCTTAAAGATGAAGAAGGCTATGTGATCGTACTGACTTTTTTTTTATTGGAAATAGCTGAATTCAAACATTTCAGGCACATAAATCGCTATTCTGCAGTGCTAAAAAGATGAAAAGCAAGCCAATTTCTTCATCAGTAAAATAAACAACTGTCACTTCCCGTTATTCATTAGTAAGCTAATTCCCAAATTTGTTGTTAAACAATGCAATTCACCTGAATATTGTTGTGTCCTTTGATCATATTTATTTTCTAATTATTGTTCATTCATGATTTGTCAGGAAGTTTTTTTTTTGTTTTCCATTCACCAATTAATATTGAATGTAAGATTGATATGCTTTGGCAATATCAGAGAGTGCTCATTTGAATTTTGGCTTTGCATGTCTCTCACTTATCTCACTTTCTCTCACTTATCTCACTTCCTGCATGGTGGCTCGGCGCTGAGAACAGTCAATCAGTGGTTAGCACTCCAGTGTTACAGTGTTATACGCAGGGGTTCACTTCCATCCTCAGCCACATGTCTGTGTGGAATTTGCATGTTCTAGTTTTCTCCCACAAACCAAAGATGTGCAGTTTAGGCAAATTGGCCACGCTGAGCTGCACATCCTGTTCAGGAATGTGTAGGTTAAGTGCATTAGTCAGGGGTAAATGTCCAGTAATCGGAGAGCAGAATGGTTCTGATTGGATTATTCTTTGGAAGGTCAGTGTAGACTTGTTGGGCCAAATGGCTTGTTCCCACACAGTAGGGATTCCGTAATTTTAGAATTGTGTTTCGCTAAACAAAACTGACATTTTGTTTGTAAAATGTTGCCTTTAAAACGTAATTTAATTTACTGTGCTTTCTCTTCACTGAAGTTCTCATGTTAATTGCTCCTCGTTTTATTCTTAAATCTGATACAAATCGCAAAATACATTAAAATTCACATGAATACTAAATTTGCATTCTCGACAAAAAACCAATGGAAGGCCACATAGAATTCTTGAACAGCTTACACATTTGAATGAAAAAGCAATTCCTTCCAAAAAGTGTTTGCACGTCTGTATCTTTCTTTCCATTCAATAATCCTGCAAATAGTTTATAATTGTCAGTTGATCTAATCAATGTCAATGTAAACAGTTGAAAAATTAACAACTGATTAATAACTGGGTGTTTAAGATGTTATTTGAAGTCAATAAATGTTTGGAAGTTTCTAGAATTCCACCAGGAAACATTTTTGGATCATAATGCAAGAAGTGAGATATGTGAGAGATGAGCAAACCTTATTTTTAAATGAACACACTCCAATATTGCAAAAGCAGTTCAACTTTACGGTCAAAATGAACAGGTGAATGGAAAAAAATAAAAACAATTGTCTGACAATTCATAAATTGAACAATTACAAATTCACTTTGATCAAAGGACAGAGTAATATTTAGAGGAATCACAACATTTAGTTGCAAAGTAGGTAACCAGCTGACTGACAAGTAATAGGTGGTAGCATTTGTTAGTTTACTGAAGAAGATATCAACGTTATTTCAAATTTATAGCATGAGAGAATAATGTTTAATGTGTTTCAATTGTTTGGACTTGCTCCTTTGCAACAAAAAAAATCAATCTCATTACTTAGACATCGTAATCTTTAATTATGCAACGTTTTCAAATATTCTCCAGGAACTTAAAGCAACAGAATTAGACACAGGTGTCCCCACTTTCCAAAAGTAGAGCGTTATTATGAAACCTTTCACAAGCTGAAAATGCGTAAATCGAAGAAGCATTAATTTATATGGGAAACATCTCCCCCTTTTTCCGTAAAAGTGAAAATCCTCTTCAGATTTCTTTAAGTTAGAGAAAACAGGGAAAAGCAAAGTGGCTAAAGCGAACTTTCCAAAAATAGGGGATACCCATACACATATTTCTTGGCAACCTGTCGAAAATATTTATCAGATTTTGTGATTATTGATATAATAGATAGAGGCAGATCTAATGTTGGATTGAAAAGCAACTCAGTCTGTGTATAGATGCTCTCTAATCAACATTCAGAGCGGCTCTTGATATATTTCTGTTGAAGGTGTGATTTGAAACCTTCCCTCCGGTCGAGTAATACAGACACTACTACAGCTACACAATCTCCTTTCAAAATGTTCCCACTCAGGACGGGCAGGACTGTAATATTATCTTTAATATGGTTACTCAAATCAAAACTAATCAGCTGTTTATTGTAGTAATTTAAATGGGAATTAATTAGGTATTCAAAGTTTGGTCGAAGATTTGTAGCTCGGGTGCTCGTTGTTGTGGTTCTGTTCGCCGAGCTGGGAATTTGTCTTGCAAACGTTTCGTCCCCTGTCTAGGTGACATCCTCAGTGCTTGGGAGCCTCCTGTGAAGCGCTTCTGTGCTGTTTTCTCCGGTATTTATAGTGGCCTGTCTCTGCCGCTTCCGGTTGTCAGTTCGAGCTGTCCACTGTAGTGGCCGGTATATTGGGTCCAGGTCGATGTGTTTGTTGATAGAGTCTGTGGATCCATCCTTGTTATGGCGATCAATACTACCCAAAAGGAGATCTAATGATCAAAATGTGAATCCTTCTCCCCTACACCAGATCCTTCGACACACATTTATCTGCTCTATCTTGCTATTCCTACTCTCACTAGCATATGGCACTGAGAGTAATCCAGATAGTACTATCCTCGAGGACGAACGTTTTACCCTCCAGCCTAATTTCCCATATTCTCTCATCAGGACCTCATCCTTTTCTATTTCTATCTCATTAGTACCAATTTAAAACGGCGTCCCCTCACAGGGTTATTCTCCCCTTTCAGAATATTCTGCATCCCCTGAGATATCCTTGACTCTGCTACCAGGGAGGTTTCACCCCATTCTGATGTCTCACGGTCAGCTGCAGAAGCTTTAGTCTTTGCCCCTGGCTAGAGAGTCCCCTATCACCATCGATCGCGTGGAACTGGATATATCTCGCATTACCTTAGAGCCAGTCTCAGCACCAGTAACTTGGCTGCAACTGCTACATTCCTTAGTGTCTGTGACCCCGAAAATTTTCTAAAGCAGTACACTTGTTTGAGAGTGGGATAGACAGAGGTGACTCCTTCTCTACCTGCCTCCCTCTCCTATCTTTCCTGGAGGTAACCCGTCTACCAAACTGTATCTGCAGTTTTTCTGCCTGAAACTGCCACCAATCACTCTTCCTAGCTCCTGTGAATTCCTCACTGCCTTTAATTGTCGCTCCAACAGATCTATGCGATCGATAGGATTTGCAACCTCACTGAGTGCAGACATCATCATTAAGATCATTGAAATTCTCCCTAATCTCCCGCACCTGACAGGAAGGGCACATCACTCAAAGAGTGTCTATCTCTGCAACTTAACATTTTACAGACCCAGAAAAAGGTACAGTCTTACTGCTCTACAAAATACTGCCCAAGAATAACTTAATACCTATATTTATATTTCAAATATTAATAAAGAGAACGTAAGACATATTAACATGAAGCCCTCACCTTACTCACTATTGTAGATTTATGAAAATAAAATAGACAAAGATTTATCTTTTAATAGACTGAAACAAACTGAGCTGATCCACACCTGTGAGTCATTCGAGAGGGTGGTGTCTCTGAGGGCAGCTGTGAAATGTCACTGTTTGTTTCTCTGTACTGCCCGCTCCATTTCCGGGGAGGTTTATAACTTCACAGCCAGTCAGCTGTGAGAGTTCACTGCTCCGTGTTATTCACTGGGATTTGCCTCCAGCCTCACAAAACTCCCTGTCGACTTTTGAGAAGATTGGTAGCTGAGGTTGAGGTACTGGATGTAGGTTTGCTCGCTGAGCTGAAAGGTTCATGTTCAGACATGTCGTCACTGTACTAGGTAACATCTTGAGTAAGCCTTCGGACAAAGCTATCTCGGTCATCCCCCTCCAGCCTCAGATGTCCGTGGTATAAGATATATTATTTAATACATTTGTCTTTCATTTACTTTCAGGTTTAAAAAATACGTCAAAAAAGCATGATTTGTTTCTCCCAAACAGATTTCTTTTATCTAGCCTTTTGAAGAAGGCACTCTCGAATCACTCACAGCTGGGGGACAGCTCAGTGGGTTTCAGTCTCGTAAAAGATAAATCTTAGTCTGCTTTATTTTCAACAAGTCTTGATGTCTCAGTTCATTTCCTCAATTTTAAGCATAGAAGGAGAGCTTTCATTGTTTAACATCACTATAAGGGGAGTGATCACCGATGAGGTATTGTCACTGGAGTAGTAATCTGGAGGTAATGTTCTGGAACCTGGACTTAAATCCCACCATGACAAAGGTGAAAATTGAATTCAATAAAATCTGGAATGAAAATTCTAATGAAGGCCATGCAACCATTGTCGATTGTTAGGAAAAAACCCATCTGGTTCACTAATGTCCTTTAGGCAAGGAAACTGCCATCCTTACCTGGTCTGACCTACACATGACTCCAGACCCACAGTAATGTGGTTGACTCTCACTGCACTCTGTGTAATTAGGAATGGGCAATGAATGCCGGCCTGGTCAGTGATACCCATATCCTCTGGATGAATTCACACAAGGAAAACTGAAATCGGGGAGAACAGCATTTTTTTAAAAGTTGTGCTGACAGAGGTTTTCAAATAAACAAAAAGGTCACCTTGTTCGATAGCACTATAGATGCTGCAATAATCAGAGAGAACTTGAGGAACAATGTGCAGAGAGATCTCAGGTATATGGCAAATAAGAAGGTTGTAATAGTAGGGAATTAAATTTTCCAAACATTGACTGGGACTACTATAGTGTGAAAGATTTAGTTGGTGACGGATTTGTTAAACGAGTTCAAGAACAATTTCTTTATCCATATGCAAATGTTCCTATGAGAAGGAGTAAAACCTGAGTTAATAAGGTTTTCTCAGTTAATAAGAGAGGGCAAGTAACTGAAGTGATATCGGGGGAAACCTTTGGGTGGGTCGAAATTGTCGGCTCCTTGTGGAAATATTTGTATAATCAGTAATGATGGGTGGGGTATCTGATGACTGAAGTGTGGCTAATGTTGTACCTTTGTCTGTGAAGGAGAAGACTGGGAATGACAGGTCTGTGAGTCAGACTGCAGTGATGGGTAAGTTGCTGCAGGTGATTCTGAAGGATAGGACTTACATGTATTTGGAGAGATATGGAATGATTAGTGATAGTTAGCATTGAAACAGTGGGCGAGAGAGTAATAGTGGAGGGTTGCTCTTAAGACTGAAGGCCTGTGACCAGCGGTGTTCCCCAGGGATCAGTATTGGGTCCACTTTTATTTGCCATTCATATGAATGATTTTGATGAGAATATGGAAAGTTTGGTTTGTAAGTTTGTGGGTGACAAGAAAAATTGTGTTAAAGTGGAAAACAACAAAGGTTATGCACGATTCCAAAGAGACCTTGATCAATTGGGTGAATGGCTGCAGAGTGGCAGATGGAGTTTAATCTAAATAAATGGAAGATATTGCATTTTCATAAAACAAACAAGGGCAGGACTTGCACTCATTGAAAGTCAGGCCTTGAGAAGTGTTATAGAACAAAATGACCCAGAGGTTCAGGTCTTTGAAATTTGTGTCACATGTAGACAGCTTGGTTAAGAAGGTGTTTAGTACATTAGCCTTCATTTCTCAGACCTTTGAGTAGCGGAGTTGGGACGTTATGTTGAGGCTGTACAGGATGATGGGGAGGCCTCTTCTGGAATACTGTGCTCAATTCTGGTTGTGCTGTTATGGGAAGAGTATTATTAAATTGGAGCGGGTTCAGAAGACATTTATCAGGATGGTGATGGTAATGGATGGTGTCAGTTATAAGGAGAGGCTGGGATTTATTTTCACTGGACTGTAGGAGGTTCAGGCGTGACCTTATTAGAGGTTTATAAAATCATGAAGCGTCTAGGTAATGTGATTAGCAGGTGCCCTTTCCAGGAGGGGGTGCAATTCAAGAGTGAGCTTCATGATTTTACAGGTGAGTGGAGAAAAGACTTTAAAAAGATATTAGAGATTTTTTTTCACCGCATTTGTTAATGTGCTGAATGACCTTCCAGAGGAGTGGTAGCTATGAATACAATTACAACTGCTGGGGAGCACGGTGGCGCATAGCACCAGGGTTTCGGGCTCACTTCCGGCCTCCAGCGACCGTCTGTGTGGACCTTTGCACATTCTCCTCATGTCTGTTTGCGTTTACTCCCACGAGGAAACTGGCCATGCTAAATTGCGCATACTGTTCAGAGATGTGTATGGTGGGTGCATTAGTGTGGGGTAAACGTAGTGGAGTGGGTCTGGGTGGACTTGTTGGTCAAATAGCCAGTTTCGACACTGTAGGGATTCTACAAGAAAGTCATTTGGACAGGTACCTAATAGGAAATGTTTGAATGCATGTAGACCATGGGGAGGCAGGTGAGATTAGCTCGGTTTGGAAATATGGTTGACATGGATTGGTTAGACCACAGGGTCTTTTTCTGTGCTATATAACATTACGACTCTAATTCTTCCTATCTCTACATTCCACCCTCTTCACAACTCTCCCTATCACTGTCACCTTATCCAGCCTCACAACTCTTCGTTATCTCTAATAATTCCTCTCTAGCCTCAGAACCCTCCCTAACTCCAATCCCCTCCAGTCTCTCAAAACTCTGCTACATGTGCCTTTCTTTGATTCCAGTCTTCAGAATAGGCCACTTTTTATTTCTCACTTGATGACGGTCCTTTCAGATTCCTGCACTGAGCTCCAGAGTTTCCTCCTTAAACTCTCTGTCGCACTTACCTCCCAAACACATTGACCAATCATGTGTATTCCATTCTAAAATCACCTTTTCTGACCTGGTTACAAATATGACCTGTCATATCCCTATATTAAGTGTGTAGAGGTTTACAGCACAGAAAAAAGGCTCTGAGGTCCATTGAGTCTGTGACAGTAAAGAAAACTAACACTGAACTACCTTAATCTATTTTTCAATACCTCGTCCAACGCGTTATCTGTCTTGGCATCGTAAGCATGCACCAAAATATGTCTTAAATGCTATTGGGAATTCTGTGTCTCCCACCCTCACAGACAGTGAGGATTGGTGCAACTGTTACTCCATGAGGGCATCACTCACAGGAACACAGAGCAGCTGGGTCTGTGCAAACCAGAGATCGCCCACACATTGAGAAGGATGCCAGGGTCCCTGAGAGGGGGCACAGGAGATTTACCAGGATGGTTCAAGGAATGGGTGATTTTAGTAGCGTGTTTTGGATATTCTTTTACATTATTCATTGGTATGATATCGGTGTTGCTAATACATACAGAATATCGATCTACAATAGATGGACTCTCCTTCCCAACTTCTCCCCTTGCCTGGGCTGTGGTAAACTTCAAGTTAAACCACAACAAGACATCTCTCCCTAATGACAGGGCAGCCCTGTGGTCTGGTCGGCCAATGCTGACTTTACATTTACACAGTGATGACACTGTGCCTCGGGGGTCGGGAGAGGGAATGCTGAAGGTGGTGGACGGGACACCACTCAGGCACAGTGCTTTGTCCTGGAGGATGTTCACTTTCTTTAATATTGTTGGGGGCTGCACCGATGCAGGCAAGTGGACACTGTTCCAACACAATGCTGATGTGTACCTTATAGACAGCAAACAGACATTGAGGAATCAGGTTTGGAAAAACTGAGATTGTTCTCCTTGCAGCAAAGGAAACTGAGGGGAGCTGTGACTGAGGGGTTTACAAAGGATACCCGTTATAATTATAAACCTTACACCCATCAGTTCATTTTACAAAGGAAACAGGACATATTAAAGGTTTGGGGAGATCTATTGAGGGAATGGTTGATTCAAAGGAGAACTTTTATGGAGCAAATGGGATTGAGCTGGAACACATACTCACACACAATGTGAAAATCCAAGTCCTGATGAATTGAGTAATTCTGTCAGAGTTTGGCGTTACAATTACTGAGATTACCATCTGAATGCCCACCTGTAAATTCCTGCAATACAAGTTTATAAAAACCGTCACTGTCAGTTCAGGTTAGAAACTCACACCATCCCCTTCTCCTGGCCCAGGTTGACATTACTCCTTGCGGAGGTCAGTAGTCAGTTCGGGGGGAAATCTATGTGGGTTTCTATGAGTTTCCACCTTTGGACTTCATGTGACTGAACTGGGCAGATACATGGGACAAAATGTTCCAAGAGTCAGTGAGATGTGGAGAACAGGATTTGCTTCCTTTTCTTTCCATCCATGCTGCCGTTGCGCCTCATCAGTCAGACATGGGGGGGGGGGAGTGAAAGTCTCATGCGGTTTGATGGGCAAGTTGACTCAATTCTGATCAATTGTCAGCAAGTTCCTCGCAGTCATTCCAAAGTGTATCTGTAAAAGGATAGCAACTGTGCACGCTTCCCACTGCCCCGGACTCCCAGTAAACGTTTAGAAGAATTTTGGTGTGGGGGGGCGGGGGGTCTGTCAGAAAAGGCATAAATATAAAGTTCTAAGAGGATTGTGACGAGAGAGAGATGCACAGGAGAAGGGGAAACAAGTTGTCAGATGGAGTATAATTTGGGAAAATGGGATGTTGGTCATTTTGGAGGAGATAATAAAATAAGAGAGCTATTTAAATGGTGGAAACTGTAGAAAGCTGCACCACAAAGGGAGCAGGAGGTAATTGTGCAGGAAACACAGAAAGCTAGCAGATTCTGGGTCAGTCACGGAATCAAGGGTTCTGCTTCAGATTCATCAAGTTTAAGGCAACACCAACTCGGGTAAGGGGTTTCAGTAGCAATGGAGCTGGGGTGAGGGGGAGACAAGCAACATTTTAGAGATTGGAATTCCTGGTGTTTGTGATTGTGTAGATGTCTGATCAGAAGGTCACCTTGGGGTCAGATATGACAGCAGTATTGTGAAGAGTGTGGTTCTGCCTCAGGCACTTCCCAGTAAGAGGGACGGACTCAGCAGTAAGGAAAAGGTATTTGTAATAGCAACTGAAGACATTGGGTTTACCCATTGCAGTGTTTCATTGGAGGAAATTGCAGCTAATCGAGAAATGGGAGCATGGTTAGCAATTTGATAACTGAGTAACAGTGGAGCAATGGAGAGGGATGATGTGGAGGTGGAGCTGGGCTTTGTCAGTGTACATGTGACACCTAACAAAGTGCTTTTGGACAATGCCACTACCTGGCAGTATGTAGGTGAGATATAAGAGGGACCAAGGATAGATCCTTAGATTCCTTACAGTGTGGACACAGGCCCTTCGGCCCAACAAGTCCAGACTGATCCTCCGAAGAGAAACACACCCATGCACCTATATTTACCCCTGATTAATGCACCTCACACTACAGGCAATTTAGCATGGCCATTTCATCTAACCTGCACATCTTTGGACTGTAGGAAGAAAGCGGACCACCTGGAGGAAACCCACACAGACATGGGAAGAATGTTCAAACTCCGCAAAGGCAGTCGCCCGAGGCTGGAATCGAACCTGGGTCCCTGGTGCTGTGAAGCAGCAGCGTTCACCACTGAGCCACCGTACTGGCCAATCCTTGAGGGACACCACATACAAAGAATTCAGAAAGGAAATCAGAGCGGGTAGCGGAACTACAGAAGTTACCATTGTCGAGAAGGGTCTGCCTACTGAGTCAGTATGGGTGGAAATTAGGAACAGTAAGGGAGCAGTCACCTCATTAGGGGTTTACTACAGGCCCCCCAATAGCAGCAGAGAGATTGAAGAAAGCATAGTTCGGCAGATTCTGGAAAAGTGTGAATGGAGTAGGGTAGTTGTAATGGGTGAATTTAACTTTCCCAGCATTGATTGGAACCTCCTTCGAGCAGATGATTTGGAAGGAATTGCTTTTGTAAGGTGTGTCCAGGAGGATTTCCTAACTCAGTACGTTGACAGGCCGACGAGGGGAGAGGGCATTTTGGATTTGGTGCTCGGCAATGAGCCGGGACAGGTGTCAGATCTTGCGGTGGGAGAGCATTTTGGTGATAGTGACCACAACTGCCTCATATTCTACATAGCCATGGAGAAGGAGAGAAGCAGGCACAATAGGAGGATATTTAATTGGGGAATAGGAAACTATGATTCGATCAGATGTGATTTGGGAAGCATGGACTGGGAGCAATTGTTCCATGGAAAGGGCACGAGAGACATGTGGAGACAGTTTAAGGAACAGTCGTTGCGAGTGATGCATAAATGTGTTCCTCTGAGACAGGCAAGAAGGGGTAAGATAAAGGAACCTTGGATGACAAGAGCAGAGGAGCTTCTCGTCAAAAGAAAGAAGACAGCTTATGCAAAATGGAGGAAGCAAGGGTCTTGCTCAGCTCTAGAGGATTGCAGGTAGGCTAGCAAGGATCTCAAAGATCGTCTGAGGAGAGCCAGGAGAGGGCAGGAAAAAGGCTTGTCAGGAAGGATTAGGGAGAATCCAAAGGCGTTTTACACATATGTGAGGAATAAGAGAATGATTAAGCAAGGTTAGGGCCGGTCAGGGATAGCATAGGGAACTTGTGTATAGAGTCTGAGGAGGGAAGAGAAGCCCTAAATTAGTTTTTTTGCTTCTGACTTTACTAAAGAAAAGGAACTTGTAGTGAATGAAACTGTTGAGGAGCAGATAAGCATGCTGGAATGGATAGAGAATGACGAAACCGATGTGCTGAAAATTTCTGAAGAAGGGCTTATACCCGAAATGTCGATTCTCCTGCTCCTTTGGTGCGGCCTGCCCTGTTGCGCATTTCCAGCATCACATTTTTAAGCTCTGATCCACAGCATCTGCAGTCCTCACTTTCTCCTGTGTGCTGAAAATTTTGACAAACGTTAACATTGACAAGTCTCCATGGCCAGACCAGATTTGTCCTCGGATGCTTTGGGAAGCGAGAAATGTGATTGCTTCACCGCTTGCGAAGATCTTTGCATCCTCGCTCTCCACCGGAGTTGTACCTGACGACTGGAGGGAGGCAAATGTAATGCCTCTCTTCAAGAAAGGAAATAGGTAAATTCCCGGCAATTACAGACCAGTAAGTCTCACGTCTGTCATCTGCAAGGTTATAGAAATGATTCTGAGGAATAGGATTTATGACCATCTGGAAGAGCATGGCTTGATAAAAGGCAGTCAGCACGGCTTTGTGAGGGGCAGGTCATGCCTCACAAATCTTATCGAGTTCTTTGAGGATGTTAATCCAGGCATTCCATAAGGTTTCCCGTGGTAGGATCGTTCAGAAGGTCAGGAGGAATGGGATACAGGGAAATTTAGCTGACTGGATACAGAATTGGCTGGTCGACAAAAGACAGCGAGCGGACAGCGAGTAACTGTTGAGTGGTGTTCCACAGGGCTCTGTTCTTGGCCTCTACTCTTTGTAATTTTTATTAATGACTTGGATGAGGAGATTGAAGGATGGGTTAGCAAGTTTGCAGACGATACAAAGATTGGAGGTGTCATTGACTGTATAGAGGGCTGTTGTAGGCTGCAGCATGACATTGACAGGATGCAAACATGGGCTGAGAAGTGGGAAGTGGAGTTCAACCTGGATAAATGGAAAGTGATTTATTTTGGAAGATCGAACTTGAAAGTTGAGTACAAGATTAAAGATAGGATTCTGGGCAGTGTGCTGGAACAGCGGGAGACGGTGTGCAGGTACATAGATCCCTTAAAATAGCCACCCAAATGGACAGTGTTGTAAAGAAAGCATGTGGTGTTTTCGCTTTCATTAACAGGGGGATTGAGTTTAAGAGCCGTGAGATCTTGTTGCAGCTCTATAAAACTTTGGTTAGACCGCACTTGGAATACTGCGTACAGTTCTGGTCGCCCTATTATAGGAAAGATGTGGATGCTTTGGAGACGGTTCAGAGGAGGTTTATCAGGATGCTGCCTGGAATGGAGGGCTTATCTAACGAAGAGAGTTTGACTGAGCTCGGACTCTTTTCATTGGAAAAAAGAAGGAAAAGAGGGGACCTAATTGAGGTGTACAAGATAATGAGAGGCACAGATAGAGTTGATAGCCAGAGATTTTTTCCCAGGCCAGAAATTGTTACCATGAGGTGTCATAGTTTTAAGCTGTTTGGCGGAAAATATAGACGGGATGTCAGAGGCGCGTTGTTGTGAGAGCATGGAATGCGTTGCCAGCAGCAGTTGTGCAAGTGAGGTCAATGAGGATATTTAAGAGACTGCTGGACATGCGTATGGTCACAGACATTTGAGGGTTCGTACATTAGGATTACCTTACATGAGGATCAATGATTGGCACAACATCATGGTCTGAAGGGCCTGTTCTGTGCTGTTCTGTTCTCTGTTCTATGTTCTATGAAGTGTATCTGTACCATTTCCATCTTCTCCACCCAGTACCGACAGATACCCTCAGTACCTCAGAAAGCACCTCCACAGTATGTTTATCCCCAAAGCACCTCGACAGAACATTCATGCCCTCAAAACCTCAGGGAACAAATCTGTTGCCCTCTTGGACCGTATTCATCCCCAAACCTGTTCTCACTGTGATGATCGACAGCCACCCCCAAGATTGGAGCCCAGGGCCCAGAACATTATTTGGGTTCCTGGATTGATCATAGAATCCCTAAGATGTGGAAGCAGGCCATTCGGCCTATCAAGTTCACACTGACCCTCGGCAGAGCGTTCCATCACCCCCACCCCCTCTATCATTAAATCCCTTCATTTCCTCTGGCTAATCCATCGAGCCTGCACATCTTTGGACAGTGGGAGGGGACTGGAGCACCCGGAAGCTGACACGTGGAGAATGTGCAAACTCCACACAGACAGTCGCCCGAGGCTGGAATCGAACCCGGGTGGCGTGAGGCATCACTGAGCCACCATGACAATCCCACCATCTCCTCCCCGTTGATGACCGTTCGATTTTTATTCTCAGGGAGCATCTAACTTGTCTAGCGTTTATTTAAGAACGATTAGGGAAAAGGGCATTGTCTCCACAAACTCAAGATGCTTGATCGCCCTCGAAAAAATATTTGTGTCAATTTCAAAAAACGACGTTATTCACAAACATAATTTACATACAAACATAGGCACTAAACTTCGGTTCTGTACAGTCTTTACAACAAGTCTTTGTCATGACATATATACTCCCCTTGGCTGATTAACTAAAATGTTAGATCTGAGCTGTTCCTTCTGAATTAACATCACAAAGTTAAATTGTTAAGAATCTTTGTGAAGTGCCTGTGTTCTGTATCTGTTCTCCCATGTACCTCGCCCTCCGAATACAATACCTTACAAAGCCTTAAACCAGTTTGTTAACTTTCAACAGAAGCAGCCTCAGGGCATTGAACACAGACTGAATTGCTCAGTGACGCTTGAATCAGGTCAGACTAAATTCTCAAGCAAACAGATGGCTGGGGAAATTCAACAGCTCAGGCAGCAACGGTGAAGAGAGCGAGGAACAATTCGCATTTCAAGTGACCCTTCCTCAAAACGGTCTGTTCTGAAGGAACCTTCCAGCAGAAATCAAGGATTGAAAGGTGAACTCTCCCTCTCCCTTCACAGATACCTCGTCCCTCACCTGAGGTGTGTGACCTACGCAGCCTCTCTCTCTGACAAGACAGCAACTCTCGGGTCCTCCTGGTCTATATTAACTTCCCAACTTTAAAAGGACACTCCAGTAAGAGAGCTCTTTACATGGTTCAGGTCAAAATCCTGGAGCTCCCTCCCGAACATCACTGTGGGACACCCAAGGACTGCAGCAGGAGAATACACCCCACCCCCCACCTTCCTGGCAACTATTAGAGAGTGTGGTGATCACATGCAAGCCAAATTTGAAAATAAGTTTTATTACAGGGTCACGGTGAATAGTCACTAAGTCTGTTTCTTTACCTGTGTTGAAATCAGCATAATGAAGAAGCTAAGGGTCGGTTGAAAATGACAATGATAGCATTTCGTAGGTTGGTGTTTATTAGAGTTTGTTTCGACAGTATGAATGTGTGAGCACTTATTCAAGGGCATGCAGGTAGCTGCCAGAGGAAGTGATGTGGGCTGGTATCATTGCGACGTTTAAAAAACATCAGGATGAGTATGTGAATAGGAAGGGTTTCAAGGGAGATCAGCCAAGTGCTAGCAAATGGAATAAAATGAGATGAGACTATCTGATTGGTGTGGACGAGTTGGACTGGAGGGTCTGTTTCCAAGCTGTTCATCTCTGTGACTCTGTGCCTCTGAATAATCTATTGCAGAACGCTTCAGACAGAGCTTGGTTTGTATGTATCTCTCATGCTTCCTCAGAATCTACAAACCCTATGTCTCCAAATTTCCACAAGACTCTAAGAAATAGGAAAAAGAGGGTCAGTACTGAGGGAGTTCTGCACTGTCAGAGGGTCAGTACTGAGGGATTGCTGCACTGTCGGTGGGTCAGTACTGAGGGAGTCCTGCCCTGTCAGAAGGTCAGTACTGAGGGAGAGCTGCAATATGAGATGTTCAGTACTGAGGGAGTGCTGCCCTGTCAGAGGGTCAGTAATGAGGGAGTGCTGCCCTGTCAGAGGGTCAGTACTGAGGGATTGCTGCACTGTCAGAGGGTCAGCACTGAGGGAGAGCTGCAATATGAGATGGTCAGTACTGAGGGAATGCTGCACTGTCGGAGGTTCAGTACTGAGGGAGTGCTGCACTGTCAGAGGGTCAGTACTGAGGGAGAGCTGCAATATGAGATGTTCAGTATTGAGGGAGTGCTGCCCTGTCAGAGGGTCAGTACCGAGGGATTGCTGCACTGTCAGAGGGTCAGCACTGAGGGAGATCTGCAATATGAGATGGTCAGTACTGAGGGAGTGCTGCACTGTCAGAGGGTCAGTACTGAGGGAGTGCTGCACTGTCAGAGGGTCAGTACAGCGTGTATGCTGCACTGTCAGAGGGTCAGTACTGAGAGATTTCTGCACTGTCAGAGGGTCAGCACTGAGGGAGAGCTGCAATATGAGATGTTCAGTACTGAGGGAGTGCTGCACTGTCAGAGGGTCAGTACTGAGGGAGAGCTGCAATATGAGATGTTCAGTACTGAGGGAGTGCTGCACTGTCAGAGGGTCAGTACTGAGGGAGAGCTGCAATATGAGATGTTCAGTACTGAGGGAGTGCTGCCCTGCCAGAGGGTCAGTACTGAGGGAGTGCTGCACTGTCAGAGGGTTAGTACAGCGGGAGTGCTGCACTGTCAGAGGGTCAGTACAGCGGGAGTGCTGCACTGTCAGAGGGTCAGTACTGAGGGAGTGCTGCACAGTCAGAGGGTCAGTACAGCGGGAGTGCTGCACTGTCAGAGGGTCAGTACTGAGGGAGTGCTGCCCTGTCAGAGGGTCAGTAAGGACGGAGTGCTGCACTGTCAGAGGGTTAGTACAGCGGGAGTGCTGCACTGTCAGAGGGTCAGTACAGAGGGAGTGCTGCACTGTCAGACGGTCAGTACTGAGGGAGTTCTGCACTGTCAGAGGGTCAGTGCTGAGGGAGAGCTGCACTGTCAGAGGGTCAGTACTGAGGGAGAGCTGCAATATGAGATGTTCAGTACTGAGGGAGTGCTGCACTCTCAGAGGGTTAGTACTGAGGGAGTTCTGCACTGTCAGAGAGTTAGTACAGCGGGAGTGCTGTACTGTCAGAGGGTCAGTACAGCGGGAGTGCTGCACTGTCAGTGGGTCAGTACTGTGGGATTGCTGCACAGTCAGAGGGTCAGTACAGCGGGAGTGCTGCACTGTCAGAGGGTCAGTACTGAGGGAGTGCTGCCCTTTCAGAGGGTCAGTACTGAGGGATTGCTGCACTGTCTGAGGGTCAGCACTGAGAAAGAGCTGGAATATGTGATGTGCAGTACTGAGGGAGTGCTGCACTGTCAGAGGGTCAGTACTGAGGGAGTTCTGCACTGTCAGAGGGTCAGTGCTGAGGGAGAGCTGCACTGTCAGAGGGTCAGTACTGAGGGAGTGCTGCACTGTCAGAGGGTCAGTACAGCGGGAGTGCTGCACTATCAGAGGGTCAGTAGTGAGGGAGTTCTGCACTGTCAGAGGGTCAGTACTGAGGGAGTGCTGCACTGTCAGAGGGTCAGTCCTGAGGGAGTGCTGCACTGTCAGAGGGTCAGTACAGCGGGAGTGCTGCACTGTCAGAGGGCCAGTACTGAGGGAGTGCTGCCCTGTCAGAGGGTCAGTACTGAGGGATTGCTACACTGTCTGAGGGTCAGCACTGAGAAAGAGCTGCAATATGAGATGTTCAGTACTGAGGGAGTGCTGCATTGTCAGAGGGTTAGTACAGCGGGAGTGCTGCACTGTCAGAGGGTCAGTACAGCGGGAGTGCTGCACTCTCAGAGGGTCAGTACTGAGGGAGTTCTGCACTGTCAGAGGGTCAGTGCTGAGGGAGTGCTGCACTGTCAGAGTGTCAGTACTGAGGGAGTGCTGCACTGTCAGAGAGTCAGTACAGCGGAATGCTGCACTGTCAGAGGGTCAGTACTGAGGGAGCGGTGCATTCTCAGAGGGTTGGTACTGAGGGAGCGCTACACTGTAGGAATGTCAGAACTAAAGGAGCGCTGCACTTTCAAAGAGCTGCACTGTCAGTGTGTCAGTACTGAGGGTGCAGCACACTGTCACACGGTCGGTAATGGGCAGTGCCACACTGTCAGAGGGTCAGTACTGAGGGCGTACCGCACTTTGTGAGTGTCAGTACTGAGGGAGTGCCGCACTGTCAGAGGGTCAGTACTAAGGGATCACTGCGCTGTCAGAGGGTGAGTACTCAGGTACTGCTGCATTGCCAGAGGGTCAGTACTGAGGGATCACCGCACTGTCGGAGAGTCAGTAGTGAGGGACTGCTGCATTACGTGAGGGCCATCTCTATGGAGTACTACACTGTCAAAGGGTCAGTACTGAGGGAGTACCAGGCTGTCAGAGTTTCAATCCAGAGGGAATTCCACATTGTCAGAGGTTCAGTTCAGAGGGAATGCCACACTGTCAGAGGCTCTGTACTAAGAGAGCACTGCACCATCAGAGGGTCAGCACTGAGGGAGCGCACACTATCAAAATCTCAGTACTAAGGGAGCGCTACACAGTGAGAGTGTCAGTTCTGAGGGAGTGTTGTTTCAGAGGGCAGTACAGAGAGAGAGCTGCACTGTCAGCGGGTCAGTACTGAGGGAGTTCTGCACTGTCAGATGATCAGTACCGAGAGAGTGCTGCACTGTCAGAGTGCCAGTACTGTGGGAGTGCTGCACTATCAGAGTCAGTACTGAGGGAACACCACACTGTCGGAGGGACAGTCCAGAGGGCAAGCCACACTGTCAGTGGATCTGCACTAAGAGAGCACTGCACCATCAGAGGGTCAATACTGAGGGAGTGCCTCACTGCCAGAGGGTCAGGACTGAGGGAGTGCGGCACTGTCAGATGGTCAGTACAGAGAGAGTGCTACACTCTCAGATGGTCAGTACTGCGGCACGGTGGCACAGTGGTTAGCACTGTTACCTCACAGCGCCAGAGAGCCGGGTTCAATTCCCGCCTCAGGCGACTGACTGTGTGGAGTTTGCACATTCTCCCTGTGTCTGCGTGGGTTTCCTCCGGGTGCTCCGGTTTCCTCTCGCAATCCAAAAAATGTGCAGGTTAGGTGTATTGGCCATGCTAAATTGCCTGAAGGGGTAAATGTAGGGGAATGGGTCTGGGTGGTTTACGCTTCAGCGGGTCGGTGTGGACTTGTTGGGCCGAAGGGCCTGTTTCCACACTGTAAGTAATCTAATCGAAACGACTGGACTGTCAGAGGTACAGGACCGAGGCAGAGGGTCAGTACTGAGGTAGTGCTACACTGTCAATGAGTCAGCACTGAGGGAGTGCTACACTGTCAGAGGTTTTGTCCTGCGATTGGGCCACACTGTTGGAGGGCCAGTACTGAGGGCGCGCCGCACTGTTGGAAGGTCAGGATAGGACCACTTCTACACTGTCAGAGTGTCAGTCCTGAGGGAGTGCATCACTATCAGAGGATCAGTGTGGAGGGAGTGCTGCATTGTGAGAGGATCAGTATGGAGGGAGTGCAGTAATGTCAAAGCGTCAGTATGCAGGGAGTGCTGTATTGTTAGAGAGTCAGGACGGAGGGATTGCTGTGGAGTGAGAGGGTCAGTAATGATGAAGTGCGCAATCTCTGAGGGTCAGTACTAATGGATGGCCATGCTGTCAGATTGTCCCATCGTGAAAGGGTTAGATCTGAATGAGAACCGCATTCTGAGGGGTTTCGTACTGATGGGTCACTGCGCTGAGAGGGGGTCAGTACTGAGGGAGCGCCACCCTATGTGTCAGACAGTCAGTACTGTGGGAGTGATAAACTGTCAAAGGTTCAGTACTGAGGGAGTGCTGCACTGACAAAAGGTAAGTGCTGAAGGAGCGCTACGTGGTCAGTGTGTCAGTTCTGAGGGAGTGTTGTTTCAGAGGCTCAGGACTGAGGGAGTGCTCAGTGCCAAAGGGTCAGTACTGAGGGAGTGCTATACTGTCAGATTTTCTGTGAGGAGGGAGTGCTGCACTGTCAGCGGGTCAGTACTCAGGGAGTGCTGCACTGTCAGAGGGTCAGTTATGAGGGAGTACTGAAGGATCACAGGGTGTGCCGCACTGTCTAAAAGTCAGTATGAAGGTGCACTACACTGAGGGAGAGTCAGTATACGTACAATGCTACACTATGAGAGCGGCAGTTCTAAGGGAGTGCTGCAGTGTCAGCGGGTCAGTACTGAAGGAGTGCTGCACTGTCAGAGGGTCAGAACGGAGGGTGTGCTGCAGTGTCAGAGGGTCTGTCCTGAGGGAGAGCTGCACTGTCGGAGTGTCAGTACCACGGGAGTGCTGTGCAGTGAGAGGGTCAGTAGTGATGAAGCGCTCACTCTCTGAGGGTCAGTACTAAGGAATCAGCGCGCTGTCAGTGTGCCGGACTGTGAGAGCATTAGTATTGTGGTAGTGCCGCGGTGTGTGTCTGACAGTCAGTACTGAGGGAGCACTACGCTGTGTGTACAGTCAGTCTTGAGGGTACACCGTGCTGTGAGGGGGTTAGTACTGAGGGAGCACCGCGCTCTATGTCAGATGATCAGTATTGAGGGCTTGCTGCATTGCCAGTGTCAGTACTGAGGGAGTGCCCCCTTTCAAAGGGTCAAAACTGAGGGAGCAGTGCCCCCTCACAGGGCCAGTACTGAGAGAACACTACCCTGTCAGAGGGTCAATACCGAGGCATTACTGCACTATCAGAGGTACAGGATCGAGACAGTGCCACACTGTCAGAGGATCAGCACTGAGGGAGTTCTGCTCTACCGGATGGTCAGTACTGAGGAAATGCTGCAGTATCAGAGGGTCAGTACTAAGGCAGTGCTGCATTATCGGAGGGGCAGGTCCGAGGGAATACAGCCCCATCAGAGGGTCAGGGAAGTACCACACTGACGGAGCGTCAGTACTGAGGGAGGGCTGCATTGTAAGATGGTCAGTACTGAGGGAACACTGCACTGTGAGAGGGTCAGTACTAAGGGAATGCTACACTGTGAGAGGGTCAGAACTGAGGAATTGCTGCACTGTCAGAGGGTTAGTCCTGCGGGAGTGCTGCACTGTCAGAGGGTCAGTTCTGAGGGAAGGATGCACTATAGAAATATCAATACAAAGAGAGTGCTGCACTGTCAGAGGGTCAGTACTGAGGGAGATCTGCACTGTCAGAGGGTCAGTACTAAGGGAGTGCTGCACTGTCAGATGGTCAGTTTTGAGGGAGTGCTGCACTGTCAGATGGTCAGTACTGAGGGGGTGCTGGACTGTCAGATGGTCAGTACTGAGTGGGTGCTTCACTGTGAGAAGGTCAGTACTGGGGGTTTTTTCACTGTGGGGGGTCAGTACTGAGGGAGTGCTGCACTGTCAGAGGGTCAGTACAGCGGGAGTGCTGCACTGTCAGAGGGTCAGTACTGAGGGAGTGTTACACCGTCAGAGGGTCAGTACTGAGGGAGTGTTGCACTGTCAGAAGATCAGCATTGAGGGAATTCTGGACTGTCAGGGGGTCAGTACTGAGGGATCACAGCACCATCGGTCAGTCAGTACTGAGGGCCTGCTGCATTGCCAGAGTGTCAGTACTGAGGGAGTGTAGCATTGTTCGAGGGTCAGGACGAAGGAAGCCCTGAAATGTCAGAGGGTCAGTACTAAGAGAGTGCTGCACTGTCAAAAGGTCAATACACAGGGAGTGCTGACAGTCAGAGGGTCAGTACTCAGGAAATGCTCATTCTGGAGGGTCCGTTCTAAGGGATGTCCATGCTTTCAAAGGGTCAGTACTGAGGGATTGCTGCACTGTCAGACGGCCAGTACTGAGGGATTTCTGCACTGTCAGAGGGTCAGTACTGATGAAGTGCACATTCTCAGAGGGTCAGTTCTAAAGGATCGCCATGCTGTCAGAGGGTCAGTACTGAGAGATCACCTAATATTGGTCAGTCAGTATTGAGGGACTGCTGCATTGCCCGAATATCTGTACGAAGGAGCGCTACACTGTTAAAGGCTTAGTACTGAGGATGAGCTGCACTGTCAGAGGGTCAGTATTGAGAGAGTGCTGCACTGTCAGAAGGTCAGTACTGAGGAATTGCCGTGCTGTAGGGGGTCAGTACTGAGGGAGTGCTGTACTATCAGAGGGGCAGTACTGAGGGAGTGCTGCACTGTCAGAGGGTTAGTGCTGAGGGATTGCTGCGCTGGAGGGGGTCAGTACTGCGGGAATGTTGCACCCTCAGAGGGTCAGTACTGAGGGAGTGCTGCACTGTCAGAGTGTCAGTACTGAGGGAGTGCTGCACTGTCAGAGGGTTAGTGCTGAGGGATTGCTGCGCTGTCAGAGGGTCAGTACTGAGAGAGTGCTGCACTGTAGAAATGTAAATACAAAGAGAGTGCTGCACTGTCAGAGGGTCAGTACTGACGGAGTGCTGCACTGTCGATGTTTCAGTGCTGAGGCACTGCTGAACTGTCAGAGAGTCAGTACTGAGGGAGTGTTGGACTGTCAGAGGGTCAGTACTGAGGGAGTGCTGACTGTCAGAGGGTTAGTACAGAGGGTGTGCTGAACTCTCAGAGGGTCAGTACTGGGGGAGGCTGCACTGTCAGACGGTCAGTACTGAGGGAGTGCTGCACTGTCAGGGGGTCACTACTGAGGAAATGCTCATTCTCGCAGGATCAGGACTAAGGGACTGCCATATTGTCAGAGGGTCAGTACTGCGGGATTGCTGCACTGTTGGTCAGTCAGGATTGAGGACCTGCTGCATTGCCAGTATATCTATACTGAAGGAGCCGTACATTGTCAAAGGTTTCGTACTGAGGGTGTGCTGCACTGTCCGATGGGTCAGTACTGAGGGAGTGCAGCAATGTCAGAGGATCTGTACTGAGCGAGTGCCGCACTATCGGAGAATCAGCACTGAAGGATCACTGCACTGTCAGAGCCTCTGTACTGAGGGATCACCGCACTGTCAGAGGGTCAGTACTGAGGGATCACCGCCCTGTCAGATGGTCAGTAGTGACGGAGTGCCGCACTGTGAGAGGGTCAGTACTGAGTGTGTGCTGCACTGTCCGAGGGTCAGTTCTGAGGGAGTGTTGTACGGTCAATGGATCAGTTTGGAGGGAGTGCAGCATTGTCTGTGGGTCGGTGCTGAGGGAGTGTTGCACTGTCGGAGGGTCAGTACTGAGGGATTGCTGCACTGTGAGAGACTCAGTACTCAGGGAGTGCTACACTGTAAAAGGGTCACTACTGAGAAAGAGCTGCACTGTCAGAGGGTCAATACTGAGGAATTGCTGTACTGTCAGAGGGTTAGTCCTGAGGGAGTGCTGCACTCTCAGAGTGTCAGTACTGAGGGAGTGCTGCACTTTCAGAGGGTCCCTACTGAGGAAATGCTCATTCTCGCAGGATCAGTACCACGGGATTGCCATATTGTCAGAGGGTCAGTACTGAGGGATTGCTGCACTGTTGGTCAGTCAGGATTGAGGACCTGCTGCATTGCCAGTATATCGATAGTGAGGGGCCGTACGCTGTGAAAGGTTTAGTACTGAGGGTGTGCTGCATTGTCCGAGGTTCAGTTCTGAGGGAGAACTGAACTCTCAGAGGTTCAGTACTGAGAGAACTCTACACTGCCAAGTGGTCAGTACTGAGTGAGTGATGCATTGTCAGGAATGCTGGACCAAGAGAGTGCTGCACTGTCAGAGGTTTAGTCCTGAGTAAGTCTCACACTGTCAGAGGGTCAGTATTGAGGGATCACTGCACGTTCGGACAGTTAGTACTGAGTGCCTGCTGCATTGCTAGAGATTCATTACTGAGGGAGTGCAGCATTGTCAGTGGGTCCGGACGGAGGAAACACTAAAATGTCAGAGGGTCAGTACTGAGGGAGTGCTGCACCGTCATAGGGTCAGTATGAGGAAATGCTCATTTTCGGAGGGTCAGTACTAAGTGATCGCCATGTTGTCAGAGGGTCTGTACTGAGGGAGTGCTGCACTGTTGGTCAGACAGTATTGAGTACGTGCTGCATTGCCAGAACACCTTTACTGAGGACCGCTACGCTGTCAAAGGTTTCGTTCTGAGGGTGTGCTGCACTGTCAGAGGGTCAGTACAGAGGGAGTGTCGCGCTGTCGGAGGGTCAGCACTGAGGAATGACCGCACTGTCAGAGGGTCAGTACTGAGGGAGTGCTGCACTGTCAGAGGGTCAGTACTAAGGGATCACCGCACTGTCAGAGGGTCAGTTCTGAGGAAGTGCTGTACCGTCAGTGGATCAGTTTGGTGTGTGTACAGCATTGTCTGAGGTTCAGTGCTACGGGAGTGTTGCACTGTCAGATGGTCAGTTTTGAGGGAGTGCTGCACTGTCAGATGGTCAGTACTGAGGGGGTGCTGGACTGTCAGATGGTCAGTACTGAGTGGGTGCTTCACTGTGAGAAGGTCAGTACTGGGGGTTTTTTCACTGTGGGGGGTCAGTACAGAGGGAGTGCCGCACTGTCAGATTGTCAGTACAGAGGAAATGCGCATTCTTGGAAGTTCAGTACTAAGAGATCGCCATATTGTTAGACAGTCAGGACTGAGGCAGTGCCACACTGTTGGTCAGTCAATATTGAGAGCCTGTTGCATTGCCTGAATATCTGTACTTATGAGCGCTACGCTGACAAAGGTTTTGTACAGAGGGTGTGCGGCACTGTCAGAGGTTCAGCACTGAGGGACTGCTGCAATGTCAGAGGGTCAGTATTGAGGGAGTGCCGCACTGTTGGAGGGTTAGTACTGAGGGATCACTGTACTGCCAGAAGGTCAGCACTGAGGGATCACTACACTATCAGAGGCTATTTACTGAGGGATCACCGCACTGTCAGAGGTTCAGTACTGAGGGATCACCGCACTTTCAGTTGGTCAGTAGTGAGGGAGTGCCACACTGTCAGAGGTTCAGTACTGAGTGTGTGCTGCACTGTCAGAGGGTCAGTACAGAGTAAGTGCTGCACTGTCAGAAGGTCAGTTCTGAGGAAGTGCTGAACTGTCAGTGGATCAGTTTGGAGGGAGTGCAGCGTTGTCTGAGGGTCAGTGCTGAGGGAGTGTTGCACTTTCAGAGGGTCAGTACTGAGGGTGTGCTGCATTGTCAGAGGGTCAGCACTGAGGGAGTGCTGCAATGTCATTTAGTCAGTACTGAGGGAGTGTTGCATTGTCAGTGTGTCAATACTGAGGGGGTGCAGCACTCTCAGTGTATCAGTATGTAGGGAGTGCAGCATTTTCTGAGGGTCAGTGCTGAGGGTGTGTTGCATTGTCAGAGGGTCAGTACAGAGGGAGTGCTGCACCGTCAGAGGGTCAGTTTGATGGAGGAATGCACTGTCAGAGGTTCAGGATGGAGGAAGCACTGCAATGTCAGAGGGTCAGTACTGAGGGACTGTCGCACTGTCAGAGGGACAGTTTTGAGGGAGTGCTAGACTGTCACAACGTCAGTTTGAGGGAGGGCTGAACTGTCAGAGAGTCAGCACTGCGGGAGTGCCGCACCGTCGGTGCATCAGTACTGTGGGAATGCTGCGCTGTCGGGAATCAGTAATGAGGTATTACTACGATGTCAGGGTCAATATGGGGGCAGTGCTGCACTGTTAGAAGGTCAGTACAGAGGGAGTGCCGCGCTGTCGGAGGGTCAGCACTGAGGCATCACCGCACTGTCAGTGGGTCAGTACTGAGGGAGTGCTGCACTGTCAGAGGGTCAGTACTGACGGATCACCGAAACTGTCAGAGGGTCAGTTCTGAGGAAGTGCTGCACTGTCAGTGGATCAGTTTGGAGGGTGTGCAGCATTGTCTGACGTTCAGTGCTAAGGGAGTGTTGCACTGTCAGATGGTCAGTACAGAGTTAGTGCTGCACTGTCAGAGGGTCAGTACAGAGGAAATGCTCATTCTTTGAAGTTCAGTACTAAGAGATCGCCATATTGTCAGACAGTCAGTCCTGAGGGAGTGCTGCACTGTTGTTCAGTCAGTATTGAGAATCTGTTGCATTGCCTGAATATCTGTACTAATGAGCGCTACGCTGTCAAGGGTTTTGTCCTGAGGGTGTGCGGCACTGTCAGAGGTTCAGCACTGAGGGACTGCTGCAATGTCAGAGGGTCAGTATTGAGGGAGTGCCGCACTGTTGGAGGGTCAGTACTGAGGGATCACTGTACTGCCAGAAGGTCAGCACTGAGGGATCACTACACTATCAGAGGCTATTTACTGAGGGATCACCGCACTGTCAGAGGTTCAGTACTGAGGGATCACCGCACTTTCAGTTGGTCAGTAGTGAGGGAGTGCCACACTGTCAGAGGTTCAGTACTGAATGTGTGCTGCACTGTCAGAGGTCAGTACAGAGTAAGTGCTACACTGTCAGTAGGTCAGTTTGGAGGGAGTGCAGCGTTGTCTGAGGGTCAGTGCTGAGGGAGTGTTGCACTTTCAGAGGGTCAGTACTGACGGACTGCTGCACTGTCAGATGGTCAGTACTGAGGCAGTGCTGCATTGTCAGAGGGTCAGCACTGAGGGAGTGCTGCAAAGTCAGATAGTCAGTACTGAGGGAGTGTTGCACTGTCAGTGTGTCAATACTGAGGGAGTGCAGCACTCTCAGTGTATCAGTATGTAGGGAATGCAGCATTTTCTGAGGGTCAGTGCTGAGGGGAACAAAGAAATGGCAGAAGAATTGAATTTGTATATCAGATCTGTGTTCACTGGGGAAGACACAAGCAATCTCCCTGAGGTAACAGTCGCTGAAGGACCTGCACTGAAGGGAATTTATATTTGCTTGGAATTGTTGTTGGAGAGGCTGTTAGGTCTGATGGTTGATAAGTCCCCGGGGCTGATGGTCTACACCCCAGGGTATTGAAGGAGGTGGTTCGAGAAATTGTGGATGCGTTGGTGATTATTTCCCAGAGTTCGATAGATTCGGGATCAGTTCCTGCGGATTGGAGGGAGGCTAATGTTGTTCCTTTTAAGAAACGTGGGACAGAGAAAGTAGGAAATTATAGACCAGTTAGTCTGACTTCAATGGTGGGAAAGGTGATGGAGTCAATTATAAAGGATGAAATTACGACGCATCTGGATAGTAGTAACAGGATAGGTCAGATTCAGCATGGATTTATGAGGGGGAAATAATGCTGGAATTTTTTGAGGATGTAATTCTGAAGATGGACGAGGGAGATCCAGTAGATATAGTGTACCTGGACTTTCAGAAAGCTTTTGATAAAGTCCCAAATAGGAGGTTAGTGAGCAAAATTAAGGCGCATGGTATTGGGGGCAAAGTACTAACTTGGATTGAAAGTTGGTTGGCTGTCAGGAAACAAACGTAGTGATAAACGGCTCCTTTTCGGAATGGTAGGCAGTGACCAGTTGGGTACCGCAGGGATCAGTGCTGGGACCACAGCTTTTTAAAATATATATTAATGATATAGAAGATGGTATTAGTAATAACATTAGCAAATTTGCTGATGATATTAAGCTGGGTGGCAGGGTGAAATGTGAGGAGGATGTTAGGAGATTATAGGGTGATCTGGACAGTTGAGGTGAGTGGTCAGATGCATGGCAGATGCAGGTTAATGTAGATAAATGTATAGTTATCCACTTTGGTGGCAAGAACCGGAAGGCAGATTATTGCCTAAATGGAATCAATTTCGGTAAAGTGGCAGTACGAAGAGACCTGGAAGTTCTTGTCAACCACTCAATGAAGGTAAGCATGCAGGTACAGCAGGTAATGAAGAAGGCTGATAGCATGCTGGCCTTCCTAATAAGAGGGATTGAGTATAAAAGCAAAGAGGTTTTTCTGCAGCTGTACAGGGCCCTGGTGAGACCACACCTGGAGTACTGTGTGCAGTTCTGGTCTCCAAGTTTGAGGAAAGACACTCTGGCTATTGAGGGAGTGCAGCATAGGTTCACGAGGTCAATTCCTGGAATGGCGGGAATACCTTATGCTGAAAGACTGGAGCGACTGGGCTTGTATACCCTTGCGTTTAGAAGACTGAGAGGGGATCTGATTGAGACATATAAGATTAAGTGGGCGGCACGGTGGCACAGTGGTTAGCACTGCTGCCTCACAGCGCCAGAGACCCGGGTTCAATTTCCGTCTCAGGCGACTCTCTGGGCGGAGTTTGCACATTCTCCCCGTGTCTGCGTGGGTTTCCTCTGGGTGCTCCGGTTTCCTCCCACTCTCCAAAGATGTGCAGATTAGGTGAATTGGCTATGCTAAATTGCCCGTAGTGTTAGGTAAAGGGTAGATGTAGGGGTATGGGTGGGTTGCGCTTCGGCAGGGCGGTGTGGACCTGTTGGGCAGAAGGGCCTGTTTCCACACTGTAAGTAATCTAATGTAATCATTAAAGGATTGGACACTCTGGAGGCAGGAAACATGTTTTCGCTGATAGGTGAGTGCCGAACAAGAGGACACAGCTTAAAAAATATGAGGTAGATCATTTAGGACAGAGATGAGGAGAAACTTCTTCACCCAGAGAGTGGAGGCTGTGTGGAATGCTCTGCCCCAGAGGTGAGTGGATGCCCAGTCTCTGGATTCATTTAAGAAAGAGTTGGATAGAGCTCTCAAGGATAGTGGAATGAAGGGTTACGGAGATAAGGCTGGAACAGAATACTGATTAATGATGATCAGACATGATCATATTGAATGGTGGTGCAGGCTCGAACGGCAGAATGGTCTACTCCGGCACCTATTGTCTATTATCTATTGTCAGAGGGTCATTACTGAGGGAGCGCTGCACTGTCAGAGCATCAGTCTGGGGGATACCTGCATTGTAAGAGAGTCAGTACTGAGTGCCACACTATCAGAAGGACTGAATGGCCTAATTTCTGCTCCCATGCCTTGTGGTCTAAAGAAATATCTGAAAATGTTCAGTACATTTCTGCCTCTGCGTCCTTCATACCCTGCTCAGCAATGATTCCCACGACCAGATTCCAGAGTCTGTGTTCAAACAGACCGTCTTCATTTGGTTATTGAACCTAAAGAGGTTTCACTCTCTTTTCCCAGGGTTGGAGTTTTCGTTTTGCATGACTGACCTGTCAGCTCAAAGACATATTTTCATGCTGCAGGGCTGAGGTTTATTCCTCAGCTTCCGTGTGGTTATGCCGAATGAATCCCACTGCCCCGCACTCAGCAGAGTCGTGTATTCATTATTTCTGAGCTTCCCTATGTTAATCCACATCTGGAATGACATCCCACACTCCTCCAAATCGCATTACAGGCTAATTGCCTGGCAGAGAGGAGTGCTAAGAGGGGAAATAGAAATCTGAAAGTACTTTACAGTGACATGAAGGGTGAATTGATAATGAGAGAAATAATGGGTTGTGGAACACTGTGAGAATTTGTGCATGGACACAGAGGCTACAGTGAATTGATGCATTATGTCAGCGCTCATTGGGACAGGGTTGATATGAAATCGTGGAGATGCTCTCTGATACAATTAAATGAATTAGTATATGTAGAGAGAGATGGTTCTGAGTGGTCTGGCCTTCTTAAAACCTGATAAATCTCCAGAGACCGTGGAAATGTATCTCAGTTTACCGAATGAGGTGATGGAGGAAGGACCAGGTACACTTGCAAACATTTTCAAATCCCCTCTGGCCACAGGAGAGGTGTCGTCGGACTGACCATGTGGTACCGTTATTCAAGAAGGAGCATGGGATATAACCAGGCAGATACAGGCCAGTCAGGCGAATATCGTGGGTGGGGCGTCTGTTGGAAGCAATTTTGGGAGATAGAATTAATCAGCATTTAAAGAGACTGGAGTTCATGAAGAACAGTCCGAATGGTTCTGTTAAGGGGACGTCAGGTCTGACCAATGGGATTGCACTTTTTAAGGAGGTGACCAGGTGTGTAAATAAGGGCAATACTTTCCTGTCATCTGCTTGGAGGTCAGTAAGGCTTTTATCAGGACCCATACTGGAAACTGATAGTGAACATAAAAACTCAAAATCCAAGGAATTTGGCGCAGAATGCTGAGTGGCAGGAAGCAGACAGTGATGGCCCAATTAGAAATCTCTGTCCATTCTTGTCTCACAGAAGTTACTGTTGGGGTCTTGTTGGTGTGGCTGATAGAAAAGATTTAGATTTAAATGGTAGATGGTTAATCAGTGGATTCATGAATGATATGAAGATTGATGGAGTGATTAATACTGAGAAGGATAGACTTAGGTTACAGAAGGATAGAGATGGCCTTGTCAAATGGACCGATCAGTGACAACAGGTGAGGTGCCTGAAGACTGGAGGGTGACTAATGATGTGCCATTATTGAAGTAAGGCTGCAAGGAACAGTCATAAAACTATGGAGCTGTGAGTCTGAAGTCACTGGTGGGTAAGCTGTTGGAGGGCATTCAGAGAGACAATTTACATACATTCAGAAAAGCAAGAATTGATTTGGCATGGTCAGCATGGCTTGTGGAAACGGTTTGTCCAACTTGATAGAGCTTTTGAAGGTTTGACTGAGAAGACAGATGAGAAGGTTTCACATGGGAGACTGCTTAGTAAATGGTCAGCACGGTGCCTCAGTGGTTAGCACTGCTTCCTCACAGCACTGAGGACGCAATTTTGATTCTAGCTCCCGGCGACTGCCTATGTGGAGTTTACACATTCTTCCTGTATCTGTGGGTTTCCTCCGGGCGCTCCGGGTTTCTACCCACAATCCAAAGATATGCACGTTAGGTGGGATAGCTATGGGAAATGCAGAATTACAGGGATAGAATAGGGAGTGTGAATGTAGGTCGGATGCTTTTCAGATGGTCGGTGTGGACCTGATGGGCTGAATGGCTTGATTTTACACTGTAGGAAATCTGCGATTGATCCAGAGACCCAACAGTGTTCTGAAGACCAGGGGTTCAACCTTGGACTGCGGTGAATGTGGGTCCGTACAGTCTGAAAGGGGTTTGTGGATGAACACAGTCTGAGGATTGGGGTGGGCTGTGTTCTGAGGTGTTGAGGGATTGAATGTTTTGTGGATGTACTGTCTGGGGGACGTTGGGGGTAAACACAAATTAGTGGTGCTTTCTGAGGTATAGGAGAGCGCTATCTGGCGGTACAAGGTGCAGAATTAGGAAGGTACAGATACACTTCGCTGATTATTCCCTCAGCATCCGCAAGGCACGTTGGTGTCGTAATTTAGAATGGAGGCCACTTCCATTTGAGAAGATTCAGATCTTTTTAAACAATCATTGAAAAATAACATCACCATGTGTCGTAAACATGGATTGGAGGAAAGCTGTTATCAACCTATGGTCACTTGTTGCTTGGAGACGCTTCAGAAAAGCAGGCACCCAAACAGATCAACGATGTCGATGCAAGAAGTGGTGCACAGGAAGATCCAACAAGTCATTTGCAGTTGCTGTCTGTCTCCCTAGAGCAGTCATCATGCAGGATCAGGGTTCAGTCCTAGGAGAAGTAATATCTCCATCGAACCTTACTCCACGTTTGTACAGTAATTGTGGTTGTGTGTTTGTGAGTGAGAGAGAGAGAGAGACAGAGAGTGAGTGTGTGTCCGTGTGTGTGAGAAACAGTGCATGTGTGTGTGTATCTCTGTGTATCTGCGTGTGTGAGAGAGGGATTATGTGTTTGGTAATGTGTCTGTCTGAGTTTGTGTTTGTGGGTGAGAGAGAGGAATGTGTGTGTGTGAGAGAGGGATTATGAGTTTTGTATGTGTCTGTCTGAGTGTGTGTTTGTGTGTGTGTGAGTGAGAGAAAGGAATATGTGTGTGCGAGTGAGAGTGCGTTTGAGGGAGTGAGTGTGTGTGTGTTTGAGAGAGTGAGTGTATGCAGGTGAACCCTGTTCTTGTTCATTTCGGGATGGTCTTCCAGAACTTTCTGTAGTTCTGGACAATTAGGAGAATCGGTTAATAGTTTGAAGCATTTCCGATCATTTGGATGGCTTGTTACTGTTAGTTTATTTGTGTGGAAGGACCCAATGCCTTCCTGTCTGGACCCTCCTTTGTTTGGGGGAGACGGTGTTAGGGATATGTCTCTCCTGGAGAACTGTAACCTTTTATATTATGCTGATGACATTACCACTTGGCAGCTGTGTTTGCACAGTGGCTGGTGTGTGTGTTTTGTGATTTGGGAGATTTACTTGGCCAATATACCTTGACTGTCTATCTGTGTTTTAACCAGGAGGTTGTGACATTTCACCCAACCCATCAATCTAAATGGAAAGAAGCTTATACAATGAATTGCAAACCTAATGTTTGAAAGCTGGTTATGCTTGTTGTCAGAGTAGCCAGCTGTCTGAGCGAAAGCCATTATGTACATTGGTCAAACCTATGATCATATGGCTGATAACAGATATCAAAGAAATGAATCATACAATCTCTACACAGCAGATACAGGCCATTCGATCCATCGAGTCAACAATGACTCTCTGAAGAGAATCCAAACCAGATCCCCCCCGCTTCAATGATATCCCTGAAACCCTGCATTTCCCATGGCTATTCTAGCTTGCCTGAATGTCCCTAGAAACAATGGGCAATTTACCGTGGCCAATTTGTCTAACACGCGAATCTTTAGACTGTGGGAGGAAACCCATGCAGAGGCGGATAGAACGTGCAAACTGCACACATACAGTCGCTCGAGGGGGCAATCGAACCCAGGTCTCTGGTGCTGTGATGCAACAGCGCTAACCACTGAGCAGCTGTGGCTCTCCTAACTGTTTCTACAAAAAATATATCATTCCAAGAAGACGTACAGTATTGTGATGCATAGACAGTGATCAGAATAAATACAAGTGAATGAGACCTGATGGCTCAAAATCCTGGAATTACCTCCTGAAGCGAATTCCCTGAGAATTCTATCAAAGGAGTTCTCTTTCTCATCTGCTAATTGCTGTTCTGGGTTTTTCCTCATATTTCCCTGTCCCTCACCCATTATCCTGTGGGTGAAGTGGGAACATAAAATTTTAAAGGGGAAGGACACCACTCTGGTTACTGTATCCCTGATGCATTTATTATGATTAGTGTCAGTTTGTGATAAATGTTCGTGAACAAGGAATTCCCTGTGAGTTTGGTAACAAGTCTATTGCGAGAGCCTGGTGTGTGTGGGACAAGCTGTGGGAGGAGCCTTCCCTCCTGGTCTCAGCCCGTTTTTAATTTTGTTTCTGAGGGATTCTCCCTGGTGGACTTCCTGGGATATCACTGTCTGAACTCTGACACCTTGTCTAGGCTGTGTGCTCGGTATCTCACTACCATGCGCACGTTCTCGGGGAAACCCCACCATTCGCCTGTGATCCCTGAGCTTCTGTAACACAATGAGGACGTCCCTTAAATCAATTTCCTATTCAGCCATTAATTAGCACAGGTCGCAAACCTCCTTTCAGGGGGCGTCTGATGGTTGGAATCCCAGGCGTCCCTCCTTCTTTCCGAGACATGGGAGACAAAGGATCGGGCCCAGTTTCTCATCGCTAAGAGAGAAGCAGGTTGTATCCCTAAAAACCCAGACAAATTGGACTCAGAGTCTCCGGGTGAAGCTGACGGGGGAAAGGGAAGGTCATTCCCCTGGTTGTTATTCTACAGTAATGTAGCGCCTCTGCAAGGCCTCGAGCAGTGAGTCCGCTGCCTTCATCACATCATGGATATCCGTCCTAAGCTGTTGACCCTCAGGGAGAGCGGAATGGCCTGCTGAACTAAGGCACAAGGCGGTTAATTTGATTTGTTCCTCAGCGTCCAATCTGTGTATGACACACTGTTGGTCAATCTCATCCAAACATGTATCTGGGCCAGAGACGGGCTCTTTTTGTTGCTGCCCACCAGCTGGGTGCCTGGAATTGCTGTTGTGTATGGAGTAAGACCATCAGCTGTTTGACACTGGGTAACTACAGGGTTCATGGACTCTGAGTTCGGCTGTGTGTCAGCGCTGGGGGCAAAAGGAGCGGTTACCTGGGAGAAAGGCAGAGGGAATTTCCATCTGTGGGCGGGTGTGGATGTGTCAATGTAGGGCCTGTCGTTATCTCCCTGGGGAGATCGAACCCCAAAGGCACACATTATCCCATTCTGGGAAGATCCCTGATTCCCTAGGGATTGTATTTGCTCCTGGCACCTCCTACTATGGCCTGATGTGTGTTGCTCATTGTTACAGACGTACAGGACACATGCAGCTTCTTGGAGCTCCCTACACTATCTCTCCACATTGTCAATGTAATCTGAGGCTGCCTCCCCATCCCATGATGCCCTCCTTTCACTGGATTGGGCTCTTCCCAATTGTAATTGTAGTAGTCCCATGTGGGTGAGGTTTTCCTGCAACGTTCTATCCTGCTCATTGTGTAGGAGACCTAGCTCTGTCACAGCCTGTACGTTTCACTGGAGTAACCGAATCACAGCTGCCTTATCCCAGCCGGGGGTCCTCCAGGCTATCTGCAGTGTAGTGAGCTTTCCAGCTTCCTTCCACAGTTCTCTATGGGCATCTTACCACAGCTCTTGTACAAGGAATCCTTCACAGCAAGGCCAGGCTGGCGTCCTGCCAAAATCTGCAGGACTGTTTCACATTTATACTGGCTCGTGTTCCTGTTGCTTTGGCTGCTTCTGTATTTTGGGACACCTGGGCATGTTCATAGAGTCATAGGTCTACAGCATGGAGACAGGCTCTTTGGTCCAAACTGGGCCATCCTCACGAACCCCGTTTCCTTGCACTTGGCCCATATCCTTCCAAAACATTCCTCACCATGTATTTGTACAAATGCCTTTTAAATGTTATTAAATGTATCCTCCTCTACCACTTCCACTGGCAGTTCATTCCGTAAGCGTATCACACGCTGGGTAAAAGCATTGTCCCTCAGGTTCCCTTTTAATCTTCCCCTTTCACCTTAAACTGATGCCCATTCATCCTTGATTCCCCAAGCCTTGGATAAAGACTGAGTGTATTCACCCTATCCATGCCTCCCATGATCTTATGCACCTCCATAAAGACACCTCTCAGTCTCCTACACACTAAAGAAAATGTCCTAGCTTGTACAACCTCTCTATATATCTGTCTTGTTGAGTTCTGGCAACATCCTTGTACGATTCTTCTGTACTCTTTCCAGTTTAATAACATCCTTCCGCTTGCAAGGTGGTCAAAACTGAACACAATATTGCAAGTGCAGCCTCACCAACATCCTGCACAACTACAACAGAACTTCCCAACTTCGATATTCCATGCTTTGACTGATGAACGGCCCAGTGTGCCAAAAGCCTTTTTCACTGCCCTGTCTACCTGCGACTCCACTTTCAAAGAACCGTGTACCTGGAACCCAACGTACCGCTGTTCCACTACACTCTTTCAGGCCCTACCATTCACCATGAAACCCCTGTCTTGATTTGACTTTCCAAAATGCAAACTCCACACAAACAGTCACCCGAGGCTGGGGTCGAAACCGGGTCCCTGGCGCTGTGAGGGAGCAGCGCCAACCACTGAACCACCATGCCACACTAACTCGGTCTGTACGTTCTCCCCGTGTCTGCGTGGGCTTCCCATGGGTGCTCCCGTTTCCTCCCACAATCCAAAGATATGCAGGTCAGGTAAATTGGCTATGCTCAATTGCCTATAGTGTTCATGGATGTGAAGGCAAGTTGCATTAGTCAGGGGTCAATGTAGGGTAATAACATAGGGGAATGGCTTTGGGTGGAATAATCTTCAGAGGTCCGGAGGACTTGTGGGGCTGAAGGGCCTGCTTCCACAGAGGAGGGGTTGCTTGATCCTATGACCACTGAGGCACACCACTAGTCACAGGCCTTCAGTCTGACTGTTACCCCCTGCTTCCTACGATCAAGCCAATTGTGTACTCAGTTTGCCAACGTCCCCTGGATTCCATGCGATCTAATCTTCCAGGGGTGGATGGGTGAGTGCAATGTTGTGTATGTATCACTAAGGAAGGGGGTGGTTGTAGTGCTGGGTAGGGATCAGTCAGGAAAAGGGTGATTACTTTATTGTGTCGAGATCAGTCACGGAGTGGTTGATTCAGTGATGTGTCGTGACCAGTAGGTGAGGGGGTGAATGTAGTGTGGGGTAGGGATCAGTCAGGGAGGCTGAGATTGCAATATTGTGAGGGATCATTTAGGAAGGGGCTGATTGTAGTAATGGGTTGGGATCAGTCAGGGAGTGGGTGAGTGCAGTGTTGGGTTGGGATCAGTCAGTGAGGGGGTGAGTGAGGTGTTAGATAGGGATCAGTTGGAGATGGCGAGATTGAAGTGTTGATTGGGATCAATAAGGGAGAAGGTGATTACTGTGTTGGATAAGAATCAGTCAGGGATGGGTGATTGCAGTGTGGGGTAGTCATCAGTCAGGGAGGGGGAGATTACTTTATTGAGTAGGCATCAGTCTGGAAGGGATTGAGTGTAGTGATGGGTGTGGATCAGTAAGTGAGGTGAGGGGGTGATTGCTGTGTTGGGTACGGATCATTCAGGGAGGGTGGAGATTGCAGTGTTGGTTAGGGATCAGTCAGGGACGGTGTAGATTGCAGTGTTGGGTAGGAATCAGGCAGGGAGGGGGTGACTGCAGTGTTGGGTACGGATCAGTCAGGGAAGGGGAAATTGCAGTGTCGGGGAGGCATCAGTCAGTGAGGGGGTGATTGCAGTTTTGTGTAGGGATCATTCAGGGAAGAGGTGATTAGAGTGTTGGGTTGTAATTATTCAGGGAGGGGTTGATTGCAGTGTTGTGCAGAATTCTGTCAGGAAGGTGCAGATTAAATAATTGGGATCAGTCATGGAGAGGGAGAATACACAGTGGGTAGAGATCAGTCTGCGAGGAGCAGGTTACCGTGATAGGACTGGATTAATCAAGAAGGGCATGATTGTAGTGTTTGGGAGGGATCAGTCATGGAGGGGTGATTACAGTGTTGGGAAAGGATCAGTCAGGGAGGGGGACACTGCAGTGTTGGGTAGGGATCAGTCAGGGATAGGGTGATTACAGTGTGGGATATGGCTCCATCAGGGAGGGGGTGATTGCAGTATTGGGTAGTGATCAGTCAGGGAAGGGGTGATCACAGTGTTGGATAGGGATCAGTCAGGGAGGGGGTGACTGCAGTTTTGCCTGGGGATTTGTCAGGGAGGGGGAGACTGCAGTGTTGTGTAGGGATCAGTCAGGCAGAAAAAGATTGCAGTCTTGTATAGGAATCAGTCAGGGAAGGTGTGATTAAAAAGTTGGGTCGGTATTAGTCAGGGAGGGGGTGATTGCAGTATTGGATAGGGATCAGTCGGGGAAGGGGTGACTGCAGTGTTGGGTCGGGATTATTCAGGGAGGGGAGATTGCAGTGTTGGGATCGGGATTTGTCAAGGAAGGGGAGATTGCAGTGTTGCCTGGGGATTAGTAAGGGCGGGGGTGATTGCAATGGTGGGTAGAGATCAGACAGGAGGGGGTGATTGCAGTATTGAGTAGGGATCAGTCAGGGAGGGGGTGAGTGCAGTGTTGAGTAGGGATCAGTAAGGGAAGGGGTGATTGCAGTGTTGGGTCGGGATCAGTAAGGGAGGGGGAGATTGCAGTGTTGGGTAAGGATCAGTCAGGGAGGGGGAGATTTCAGTGTTGGATTGGGATCACTCAGGGATGGGGAGATTGCAGTGTTAAGTAGGGATCAGTAAGGGAAGGGGTGATTGCAGTGTTGGGTCGGGATCAGTCAGGGAGGGGGAGATTGCAGTGTTGGGTAGGGGATTCGTCAGGGAAGGGATGGTTGCAGTGTTGAGTAGAGAAAAGTCAGCGAGCCAATTATTGCAGTGTTGGTGCATCCGTTTTTTTTGGAGACAGTACATAAGCATGTACAGTCTGTGTCTGGAAATATAACCAACGAATCTATATTGTTCCAAAGTCAACAGAGTGTATGTTTACTGCAAGATAGAAAGTGGTTTTTGAATTTCCAGTACAACAACGGTTGCCACCTGAGAGAGGAGTTGTTTCAAAATAGATACATGTTCCAATTACCTGAGGTTTGGCTGCTGTTTTGACCACAATTCCAATTTACCCAATTAGTTTAAATTATGTCCAGGATACCAGAAAGCATTTAGTTTGATTTTTTTTTGACACTTTGAAACTGATTATAAGAGTTTAATGAGTCATGTGTGTTATATAAACCCGGTATTTTGAAAGTATGAGGGAGAGCAACTGCCATCGAATAGCGAGCAACTGCTGTCGAGCCCGAGAGCTAAATGCCCATCTCGCATTTTCCTCTCAAAGAAATTAGAAAATAATGTCTAACAAAAGTACCTTTTCAGGTAAAACCTTCTCACAGTGAAAAAAAGAAGCAAGACGTCCTCAGCAAGATCAGCAGCCCATGGGTTAAACACAGAGGAACTTGTTTGGTCTTGAGATTAAGTCATTGCAATGCTTAATAAGTGTCTAGTTTAATAATTGGAACAGTGTATTTTTGTGCAGTTGAAGTCAGATACTAAGTAGTTAAAAAAGGGGACTTGGATTTGTGAACAGTTGTTGTTTAGTGTTCACTATTAGAATTAGGAAAATAATTGTTATTTTCCTTAAATAACGTTATCTTGGAGTTCTCTGTGCCTCATATTTTAACAGATTAAAGTGTGAACCAAGATTATCTTGATGTTTGGTTTAATTAACAGTGAGGTTTGATCTCTGCATCGTAACCAATGGCAGCAAATTTCTGATGAGACTGCAATGGATAAGCAGCCCAAAGAAACCGAAAGTTTGATGCTGAAAAATAGAGGCCAGCCATTTTTTTGGTGAGTGGTTCTGATAATATCATGTAATCACCTGCCACAATTTCTCACTTGAAAACAGTGGCTGTACAGGACATTGTTTAGGCCACTGTTGGAATATTGCGTGCAATTCTGGTCTCCTTCCTATTGGAAAGATGTTGTGAATCTTGAAAGCGTTCAGAAAAGATTTACAAGGATGTTGCCCGGGTTGGAAGATTTGAGCTATAGGGAGAGGCTGAACAGGCTGGGGCTGTTTTCCCTCGAGTGTCAGAGGCTGAGGGGTGACCTGATAGAGGATTACAAAGTTATGAGGGATGGAATAGTGTAAATAGGCAAAGTCTTTCCCCTGGGGTCGGGGAGTCCAGAACTATAGGGCATAGTTTTCGGTTGAGATGAGAAAGATATAAAAGAGACCCCAAAGGGTAAGTTTTTCATGCAGAGTGTGGTACGTATATGTAATGAACTGCCAGAGGAAGTCGTGGAGGCTGGTACAACTGTAACATTTAAGAGGCATTTGGATGTGTATATGAATAGGAAGAGTTTGGAGGGATAGGGGCCGGTAGCTGGCAGGTGGGACTAGATTGGGTTGGGAAATGTAGTCGACATGGACGGGTTGGACTGAAGGGTCTTTTTCCATGCTGTACATCTCTATGATTCTACTGATCTTCATTCTGAACCGAGATAATGTTGCTACATAAATAAATTTGTTTGTGCACCAACGTAGTGCCTGCAGCATATATAACCGAGTTATGTGAAGTTATGCAGGAAAGGCGAATAATCTTCAGGATGGACTCATGGAATAACATAATGTAAGAAACTTAAAACATAGATGAACAATAGGAGGATGAAGGTACCAGAGATGGTGAAGAGCAAAATCACTGGCTTCCTTCTGCTCTCCATCTCTGGGTCCCTGTGCTGTAGATGCTGCACACAATGCAGTTTTGTTGCCCACCGTCATTACACCCTGTGCAGTATCTGCAGGAACAGGATGAGGGAGGAGTTCAGACAGGCCAGCAAAGGGAAAGCCCCATAGCAAATTTGTGACATGCAGTGTAAACATTTGTTTCAGGAGAAGACTCACACCAATATCGTGCTTCCAAATAAACCTGTTGGATTATAACCAGATATTGTGTGATTCTTAACTTTGGCCAACCCAGTCGAACACTGACACAGCTATGTCCTCATAGAATCCCGACAGTTTGGAAACAGGCCGTTCGGCCCAATAAATACACACCAAATGAATTTGATTGATTCATTCATTGGTTATATTGAAGGGATATTTCAATACCTTCTTCATTTGCTGCCTAAACTTTGTCAGTGTCATGGCAAAAATACCATGCAGCAACTGAGAAACTGCAGCGTGAATCCCAATTCCAGCACAATTCATGTGGATATGTAGACCAATAGCCTATCACAAACATTTTGCTCCATATTGAATACATTGTTAATACTAACATTAACAAGATGGATTTACTTCAGCTTTGCATTTCGGTGTCCCTGTGAGTCTCTCCACTGTTCTCCTGTGGGCTCTGCTGGTCAGTAAAATGTGTCTGATGATGAAAGCACTGAGCGGCACAATCAGGGTAAATTGGAAAGTCGGGATTAGAATGTGGAGGACGAACACAATTATGATCCAGACTAAAGAGTAATAAACACCAATTGTTTTATCATAAAGCCAGGGGGTGTTATCGAGCCAATATTGAGCTGGGAGAATAAAATACCAGCAGATGTTTAAACAGCTCAGCACAGTCGCTATTCCCAGAACAGTTTTCTAACTGCCATATTTAAATAGAGCTTCTGTCAACAAATGGCCAGAAATATATCGAAGGTGAAATGGTGGCAAACCAGAAAGGACAGTCCGACCGATATAAAGCAGTACAGCATAGATATTACACATGGGGATGCCCCATAGGAAACTGTGGTGTTCTCAATAAAAATCAAAATGTGTCTCAATATCTCGTTGAGGATAACGACCAGTGGACCTGTCACTACCATGGCCACCAGGTTACGGGTATCACAAGGAGACAATCCACAAGCTTTATCAAGCAGCATGGAGATTATTACTACATTAAATGTGAGGAAGGCAAGCAAACAAATTATAAATTAATTTGGAGTTAAGGTTACAGTACCTTAATGGTTAGTACTGCTGCCTCACAGCGCCAGGGACATGGGCTTGATTCCAGTCTGGGTCAACAGTCTGTGTGGAGTTTGCACATTCGCCCTGTGTCTGCATGGGTTTCTACTCAGTACTCTAGTCCTAAAATGTGCAGGTTAGATTATTGGTCATGGTACATTTGCCCCAGAGTTACCAGGATTGTACAGGTTCATTGCATTAGCTTTGGGAAATGCAGGGATAGGGTGGGTGTGCTGGGCTGAGGTCAGTGCAGACTCGCGGTGCAACGTGGCATCTTGTGCACTGTAAGGATTCTATTCTGCAATTCTATGCCTGACAGCACTCTGAGAAAAGGAGAAAAATCTCTTCATTTCTGTAACCAATCAAAGTTGCCTTTTTTCAGATTTTAAAAAAGTGCTCTCCAGCTCTAGGCTCAATTCTAATGATTCTTGCATGGAGTCAACCAAGAAGGAAGCGTTGCTGCAGCTGTTCCCAGTTTTACTGAGATCACAGCTAGAGGACTGTATGAGGCTTTTTAATTTCCTTACCTCAGAAAGAATTTAATTACATGAGAAGGTATATGGACATAGTGCACTCAGTTTATTCCTGGGATGACGAGTTCATCCCATATGGAAATGTTGTGCAGTTTGGATGTATAACATTTGAAGTTCAGCAGAAATAGACATGATCATATTGAGACATAACTGACCCTGAGAGGCCTTGACAGGGTGGATGCTGATAGAATGGCTCCCCACGTGCGGGTGTGTCGAACTCGGGGAACTGTATAATGTTTGGAAATGTGGCCTCTTCCATTTCAGACAGAGATAAGGATGTATCTTATAATGTGTTGCCCAGAGAGCAATGAAGGCTGAATTTGATAGATATTTGATCAACTAGACAGCCAGTACTTATGTGGGTCAGGTTTGAGGGGATTGAATGGTCTACTTCTGTTCTTATTTGTTGTGCATCATGTCACAAATAGGAGGTTATTTGGTGCAAGGACAATCACTTTAAATGTAAGGGTGCTCCCATTTTAGATTGAGATGAGGATGCTCCTTTGTCCTGAGGGATGTGCTAACTGTGGCATTCTCATCTGCATGGAGCAGTGAAGATATTCAAGGCTAATCTCAGTAGCTCCTTGATGTTCAAGCAATCCCATGTTTTATTGGGAACAGAGATGGACAGGGAGTTCAGCCACAGTCTGATTAGCTCTGATCTGTCTGAATGGTGTAGCAGGGACCGAATGGTCAACTGGTACTCCTACCTCCCGTGTAATGTCACACAACACGTCTCTCAGTGAATTCCTCAAGGCTATTACTGAAGCACAGGAACACACCATTCAGCCCCTCTAAAGAGTTGCATAGAAACTTGCATTCAGCACTTACAGCTTACTACACAGTGTACCAAGTAGGTGAATGCAACTCTTTTAAACAGATAAAAAGGAAAGAGAGAAGAGAGAACAAAGAACAGCACAGCACAGAAACAGGCCTTTCGTCCCACTAAGACTGTGCTCACACTTGAAGCCTTTTCAAATGAAAAACCTTTTTTCTTTTCATGGTCCATATCCCTTGTTTCGCTACCTATTCAAGAAGTTGCTATTGCATCCATCTCCACCATTACCTTAGGAAGCACATTCCAGGCACTTATCAACATCTGTGTAAAAAAGCTGTCTCACATCTCCTTTAAACTTTCCCTTCTTACCTTAAAACTATGTCCCCTTGTAATTGAGATTGGTATCCTGGGGAACAAGGCTCTTTTTATCCATTCTGTCCATGCCTCTCAGACTTTTTCAACTTCTTTCAAGTCACCCCCTCATTCATTAGTGTTCAAGTGAAAGCACAAGTTTGTCTAATCTCTCCTCATTGCCAATACCTTCCAATCCAGCCAACATCCTGGTAAACAAAAGCCTCCACATCTTTCACGTAGTGTGGTAATCCGAACTATACACAATATTCATACAAAGTACTCAAGACTCGACAGGCCTCTTCGTATTGTTGAATCCATAATTCTCAGCCTTGAATTGGATGGTCTGTTTGGTGATTCTCGTGGACAACAAAGAGGCAGAGACATTTGTCAGAGTCTGGAATTATGATGTCAGATTTGGAATGGATGGTAGATATCGTTCCCCAACAGGGCATGAATGAGCCGGAATTTCTATAACAATGGGTTGTTGCTATTGCTGACTGTAATTGAATTCAAATACCACCAGCTGGTCTGAGGGGGAGTGGGGCAGGAGGTGGTGAAGTGGGGGTATTTGAACCCATCGTAAAAACCTGGGGCTCTGATTGCGAGTGTAATGATATTATCAAAATCCCACTGACTCTCCTGAAGTCAGAACTTTCAGGGAGAACACTTAATATTTCTGGTCAAATTATTTGTGGCTGGAAGAGAATAAGAGCAGTTGGATCTGGATGAAACAAAGGTGCAGATGATGGTTTATCCAGCAGCTAGACTGAGACAAAATGGGAGACAAGAGATATTGGTCATGAACAGGATTGGTGCTGGAGTGAATATGCAAATAGATATCATCTTAGATTCTAAGTGCTTGTTGGAGTTATACGCAGTTTGATACCACTTCAGATATTGGCATTAAAATTGTTTGGTTAGGAATGGAGTTTGTGGGCAGAATTCATGACAACGGCTTCCTTTTTTTCCAGTATTTAAATTATGAGGACCGTAAGTTAGTTCAACAAGGTTTATTGAATTCATAGTCAGATACAAAGACTTACCAGGAATAATAGTGAGGAGAGGATAGAAATCAGCTTGAATCAGCAAAGCAGTCTTAAGATCCAACCAATCTTGAGGAAGATTGTAATGACCCGAATATAAACCCCTGGTCAGTACTGGAACATTCCAGTCTATTGTTCCCATATTCTGGTCCATTGTTGCAATATTCCAGTGGATTGTTCTCAAACTCTGATCTCTTCTCTCCCTCATTCTTGAACTTTTGATCCTGCGTAGCGCTGAAGGTGAAGTTCCTACTGATACCATGTGATAACATTGTAAGAGCCCCTTATTAATAGTAAGTAAACCTGTTCGTGAAATAATTTTGGTGCATGGAGACTGACATTAACTACAATCACAGAACGAGCAGGTTCACTTAACCATATTCAAACCAATTTGTTTTATACTGTGGTAAATTAATACATTTGTTCAGTCGGGATGTGATGTCTGAGTGTTTCTGTGGAACGGACACAGCAGTAAAGTAATTATTCTTAACTATTTAATGCTCCATAGACATGGAAGTGTGATTAGAGGACTGAACAGTTTTCAATTACCATGTTTTTACATAAAAGAAGAGAAAAAAAATAAAGAACAGCCAATATAATATAATTAAAATGACGAGGATACTTCCAAAGTCTACCATTTGGAGAGAATAATGTGGTCCTCAGAAACATTGGATTCACACGAAGCAACTAGAATCGAGATGCAAATGGAAAGCACATGGATAGACAACAAAGGTCAGTTTATTAAGCTAGTATCAAAGCCGATCAATGAAGATGGTGCTGTAGATTTTCTTAACTAAAATACAATCAAAGGTTATTTAATAGACAATTTCAGAAAGCTGAGTTAGAAGAAGTGGAGTGTAAATATCCTACAACAATGGCTGACAAAGATAGTTCCACATGGTATCAAAAGAAAAAACATGCTGTTCTTGAGCTCAGTTAAAATTATGGCCTCTCTCTCCCCCTAACTTCCCCTCGTTCTCTCCCCTCCCTTCTCTCCCCTCCCTCTCTCCCTCTCTCACACCCGTCTCTCGAGCCCCTCTCTTTCTGCCCTTCCCTCTCTTCCCTCACTCTGTCACCTCAATCTCCCTCCCCCTCTCATTCCCTCTCACTCCCTCGCTCTCCCCGCGCCTCACCCTCACTCTCTACCCCCTCTCTCTATACCCTCTCACTCTCTCTCCACCTCTCTCTTCACTAACTCTCTCCCCACTCTGTCACCGAACCTTCTCCCCTCTCTCTCCCTCTCTCACGCCCTCCTTCTCTCACCCTCTTACTCTGCCCCACTCTATCCCCCACTCTCTCCCTCACTCTCTACCCCTTCTCCCACACTCTCTCCCCACACTCTCTCCCTCCACTCACTCCCCCATTCTCTCCTCCAGTCACTCTCCCACTCTCTCCCCATCTCTCCCCCTCTCTCTCTCCCCCTCTCTCTCTCTCCTTCTCTCTCCCCCACTCTGTCGCGCCACCCTCTCTCACCCACCAATCTAGCCCCCACGCTCTCACCCCCGCTCTCTCGTCCGGTCTCATTCTCCCCCTCTCTCTCTCCCCCTCCCCCCTCTCTCCCCCCCACCACACTCTCTCTCTCTCTCTCTATCTCTCCCCCTCTCTCTCCCCGCTCACTCTCCCGCTCTATCTTCCTCCTTTCTCTCCACTCTTTCTGCCCCCTCTCCCCCCTCTCTCCCCACTCTCTCTCCCCCTCTTTATCCCCCTCTCTCTCCCCCTCTCTCCCTCTATCTCGCCCGCTTTCTCATCCCCGTCTCGCCCCCCTCACTCGCCACCCTCTCTACCCTTCTCTCTCTCCCCGGTCTCTCTACCCCTCTCTCTCGCATTGTCTCTCTCCCCCCCCTCCCCTCTCTCTCTCCCCCTCTCTACCCACCTTGCCCCCCTCTCGCCCGCCTCTCTCGCCTCCTTTTGCACTCCCACTCTCCCCTCTCTCTACCTCTCCGTCTCACTCTCCCCATCTCTCTCCCCATCTCTCTCCCCATCTCTCTCCCCTCTCTCTCCCGCACTCTGTCCCCCTTTCTGCCCCCTCTCTAACCCGCTCCCTCGCTCCCTTCATCTCCCTCCCCCTCTCTCTCCCTCCGTCTCTCCCCTCTCCCCATCGCTCTCCCCCTCTCTCCCCCCTGATTCTCCCCTCTCTGTCCCCCACTCTCGCCCCTCTAACCCCTCTCTCCTCTCCCCATCTCTCCCCCTCCCTCTCCCCTGTCTCTTCCCCACTCTCTCATCCCCTGTCTCTATCAGATCTCTCTCTACCCCGCTCACCCTCTCTCTCTACCCCTCAAACACTCTCTCTCCCCCTCGCTCTTCACTAACTCTGTTGCCTAAATCTCTCGCCTCTCTCTCTCTCTCCGTCTCTCACTCCCTACCTCTCTCACCCTTTCACTCTCCCCTCTCTCTCCCCTCTCTCCCACACTCTCACCCTCTTTCTTTCCCCCCTCTCCACCTTCCTCGCCCCCTTCCTCTCCTTCCAAATATCTCTCCCCGTCTCTCCCCCCTCTCCCCGTCGCTCTCCCCGTCTCTCTTCCCTTCTCTCTCCCCCTCCCTCTCCCCTCTCTCCCGCCACCTCTCACTACCCCACTCTCTTTCCTCATTCTCTTCCCCCACTCTCACCCCCATCTCTCTCCCCTCTCTCCCCCCGCTCTCACCCCCTCTCTGTCGGCCTCTCTCCCCCTCCCTCGCACCTTCTTCTCCCTCCCCCACTCTCTCCCCATCTCTCTCCCCTTTCTCTCCCCCCACTCTCATCCCCTTTCTGTCCCCCCTCTCTCACCCTCCCTCGCACGTTCCTCTCCCTTCCCCCCTCCCTCCCTGTCTCTCCCTCGCCCTCTCCTCTCTCTCTTTCCCCCTCTCTCTCCCCATCTCTCTCCCCACTCTCTCCCCCTCTCTCTCCCCCACTGTCTGCCCCCTCTCTCTCACCCCCGGCTCTCTCACCCCCGTTCTTTCATCACCTTCCCTCCCATCTCTCTCTCTCTCCCCCACTCCATCTCTCCCCGTCTCTCTCCCTCTCTTCCCTTTTTCTCCCCTCTCTCTCTCTGCCCCCTCTGTCTCCCCCCTCTCTCCCCTCTCTCACCCCCCTCTCTCACCCCCCACTCTCGCTCCCTCTCTCGCCCCATCTCTCCCCCTCTCTCCCTCTGTCTCTCCCGCCTCTCCCCGTCACTCTACCCGTCTCTCTTCCCCCTCTCCCCCTCTCTCTCTCTCCCCCTCTCTTGCCCCCCCCTCTCTCCCCCACTCTCTGCCCCCTCTCTCTAACACCGGCTCTCATACCACCGCTCCCTCAGTCCCTCCCTCTCACCTCTGTCTCTCCCCTCTCTCACCCTCTCTTTCTCTCTCTCGCCCTGTCTCTCCCACACTATCTCTACCCGTCTCTCTCCCTCTCACTCTCCCGCACTCTCTTCCTCCTTTCTCTCCACGCACTCTCTCTCTCTGCCCCCTATCTCTCCTGTCTATCTCCCCTCTCTCTCCCTGCTCTCTCTTCCCCACTTTTTCTCCACACTCTCTCTCACTGTCCCCTGTCTCTCCCCCTCTCACTCTCTGTCTCGCCCCCTCTCTCGCCACCCTCTCTGGCCACCCTCTCTCGCCCCCTCTCTCTCCCCTCTCTCTCACACCCTCTCATCCCCCCTCGCCCGCCTTCTCACTCCCTCTCGTGCCCCCCTCCCCTTTCTCTCCCTCTCACTCTCGCCATCTCTTTCCCCATCACTCTCCCCATCTCTCGCCCCCCTCTCTCCCCACACTCTCTTGCCACTCTCTCACCCCCGTTCTGTCCCCCTTCCACCTCCCTCGCCCCCTTCGTCTCCCTCTCCCTGTCTCTCTCCCCCGTCTCTCCCCCTCTCTCTCCCCTCTCTTTCCCTCTCTCTCACCCCTGCTCTCTCGCCCCCTCTCCCCCGTCTCTCTCCCTCTCTCTCTCCCCCACTCTCTGTCCCGCTCTCTCTCATTCCCCGCTCTCTCGCCCCCGCTCGCTCACCCCCGCTCTCCCGCCCCCTCTCTCCCCTGTCTCACTCTTACCCTCTCTCTCCCCCTTTATCTCTGCCCACTCTCTCCCTCTCACTCTCCCGCTCACTCTTCCCCCTTTCTCTCCACACTCTCTCTCTCAGCCCCCTCTCTCTCCACCTCTCTCTCCCCCCTCCCCCTCTCTCGCCCCCCTCTCTCATTCCCCTGTCTCGCCCCCTCTCTCACCCCCCTGTCTTGCCCCACTCTCTCGCCACCCACTCTCGCCCTCTCTCTTGTCCCTTCTCTCGCCCCCTATCGCTCTCCCCCATCTCTCCACAATCTCTCCCCGTCTCTCTCCCCGTCTCTCCCCCTCTCTCTATCCCCTCCCTCTCCCCCTCTCTCTACTCCTCTCTCCCGCACCCTCACTCTCTCCCTCTCTCTCCCGCTCTTTCTCCCCTCTCTCTCACCCCATCTCGCCCACTTGCCCTCTTTTCACGCCCCCTCTTGTGTGCCCTTTCTCCCCTCTCTCTCCCTCTCACTCTCCCCATCTCTTTCCCCATCTCTCTCCCCATCTTTCTCCCCTCTCTCCGCGCGCTCTGTCCCCCCTCTCTCACCCCCTTTCTATCCCCCTCTCTCCACCTCCCTCGCCCCTTCCTCTCCCTCCCCTCTCTCTCCTCGTCTCTCCCCGTCACTCTCCCCGTCTCTCCCCCCTCCCCCTCTCTCTCCCCTTCTCTCTCCCCGTCTCTCTCTCCCACCCACTCTCTCCCCTCTCTCTCTCCTTCTCTCTCTCATCCCCCTCACACACCCCCACACTCTCCCCATCCAAAGATTTGCCGGTCAGGTGAATTGGCCATGCTAAATTGCCCATTGTGTTAGGTAAGGGGTATGGGTGGGTTGCGCTCCGGCGGGGCGGTGTGGACTTGTTGGGCCGAAGGGCCTGTTTCCACACTGTAAGTAATCTAATCTCTCTTCCCCCACTTTCTCCCCCCGCTCACTGCCCCTTCTCTCCCGCCCTCTCTCCCCTCTCTCCCCCTCCCTCTCTCTCCTTCTCCCTCTCCCACCCACTCCCTCTCCTCTCTCTCCCTCTCTCCTCGCTCACTCACCCCCACACTCTCCCCATCTCTCTTCCCCCACTTTCTCCCCCGGCTCTCTGCCCCCTCTCTCCCGCCCTCTCTCTCCCCCTCCTCCTCCCCCCTCTCTCCCGCTCCCTGTCTCTCTTCTCTCTCTCTGTCTCTCTTCCCCCTCTCTGTCTCTCTCTACCGCCTTTCTCTCTTCCCCCTCTCTCTCCCCATCCCCTCCTCTCTCCCCTTCTCTCTATGGTCTCTCTCAGCCCCTCTCTTGGCACCTCTCTCTCGCACCCCCTCTCTCTACCCCTCACTCTCTCTCTCCCCTCTCTTTTCACTAACTCTCTCCCCCCACTCTGTCACCTAACTCTCTCCCCTCTCTCTCCCTCCCTCCCTAACCCTCTCCCTCCACCACTCTCTCCACCACTCTCTCCCCCCACTCTCTCCCTCTCTCTCCCTCCACTCTGTCCCGCTCCCTCTTCCCCTCCCTCTGTCCGCCTCTCTCTCCTCTCTCTCCCCCACTCTCCCTCTCCCCCTCCCTCTCCCCTCTCTCTACCCCACTCTCGCACCTCCTCTCTCTATCCCGTCTCTCTCTACCCCGCTCACCCTCTCTCTCCCCTCTCTATCTCCCCCTCTCTCCCTCTCTCGATTCTCTGGCCACCTCCCTCTGTTCCCCTCTCTCTCATTTTCTCTCCACTTGACTCTCTCCTCTCTCTCCCCCACTCTTCGCCCCTCTAACACCTCTCTCCCCTCGCCCTCACTCTACCCTCCCTCTCCTCCTCTCTCCCTCCCCCACTCTCACCCCCACTCTCTCCCCACACTGTTTCTCCCCACTCTACCCACTCTCTCCCTGACTCTCTCCCCACACTCTGTCTCCCCTCCTTCTCTCCCCCTCTCTCTCTCCCCCCTCTCTCCCTCCACTCTCTGTCCCCCTCCCTCTTCCCCTCTCTCTGTCCGCCTCTCTCTCCTCTCTCTCCCCCCACTCTCCCCACATCTCTCTTCCAATCTCACCTTCTCTCCCTCTCCCCCCCTCTCCCCTCTCTCTACCCCACTCTCGTACCTCCTCTTTCCATCCTATCTCTCTGTACCCCTCTCTCCCCCTCTCACTCTTCACTAACTCTGTCGCCTAAATCTCTCCCTTCTCTCTCCCTCTCTCACTCCCTCCCTCTACTCTCCCCTCTCTCTCCCTGCACTCTCTTCCCCTCTCTCACCCCCTTTCTGTCCCCCTCTCTCCACCTCCCTCGCCCCCTTCCTCTCCGCCCCCTCTCTCTCCCCGTCTTGCCCCCGTCCCCGTTGCTCTCCCCATCGCTCTCCCCGTCACTCTCGCCCTCTCTCGCTCCCTCTGTCTCACCCCTCTCCCCCACTCTCTTCCCCCAACTCTCTCCCCTGTCTCTCCCCTCGCTCTCACCCCCTTTCTGTCCCCTCATCCCCTTCCTCGCACCTTCCTCTCCCTCGCCCTCTCTTGCCCAGTCTCTCCCCCCTCTCTCTCCCTGAATCTCCCCCCTCTCTCTCTCCCCTCTCTCTTCCCACTCTCTCTTCCCCCACTCTCTCCCCCTCTTTCTCCCCTCTCACTCCCCCCACTCTGATCCTCTTTCTGTCCCCCCTCTCTCACCCTCCCTCGCACCTTCCTCTTCTTTCCCCTCTCTCGCCACGTCAGTCTCCCCCTCTCACTCTCCTCTCTCTCTCCCCCACTCTCTCCCCATCTCTCTCCCCTCTCTTTCCCCCGCTCTCAACCTCTTTCTGTCCCCCCCTCACCCTCCCTCGCACCTTCCTCTCTCTCCCCCCTCCCCGTCTCTCCCCCTCCCCCTGTCTCTCTCCCCCTCCCTCTCCCCCTCTCTCTTCCCCCACTATCTCCCCCTCTCTCTTGCCCTCCCCGTCTCTCCTCCCCCTCCCTATCTCTCTCTCTCTGCCGCCTCACTCTCTTCCCCCCTCTCCACACCCCTCTCACCCCTCTAACCCCTCTCACCCATCTCCCCTCCTCTCTCGCCTCTCTCTACCGTCTCTCTCACCCCCTCTCTCTACACCTCTCTCTTTCACCCACTCTCTCTCTCTTCACCTCTCTCTCTCCCCCCCTCTTCACTAACTCACCCCCACTCTGTCACCTAAATCTCTCCCCTCTCTCTCACACCCTCCCTCCCTAACCCTCTCCCTCCACCACTCTCTCCCTCACTCTCTCTCTCTGCACTCTCTCTCCCCACTCTCTCCCCCACTCTCTCCCCCACTCTGTCCCCACACTCTCTCTCCCCCTCCCTCTCTCCCCCTCTCTCCCCGCCTGTCTCCCTCCACTCTCTGTCCCCCTCCCTCTGTCACCCTCCCTCTGTCCGCCTCTCTCTCCTCTCTGTCCCCCGCTCTCCCCCTCTCTCCGCCTCCCCTTCTCTCTCCCTCCCTCTCCCCTCTCTCTCTACACTGCTCAGCCCCTCTCTCGACCCCCAATCTTTCTCTATCCCTTTCTCTCTTCACTAACTCTCTCTCCCACTCTGTCGCCTAAATCTCTCCCTCTCTCTCCCTCTCTCACTCCCTGCCTCTCATGCTCTCACTCTCTCCTTTCCCTCCCCACTCTCTCCCCCACTCTCTCCCCCACTCTCTTCACCCACTCACACCATCTCTCTCCCCTCTCTCTCTCCCCCTCTCTCTCTCCCCTCTCTATCCAACCCTCTTCCCCCCTCACCATCTCACTCGCCCCCTCTCTCTTTCCCACTCTTTCTCCACTGTCTCCCCCAATCTCACTCCCCCTCTTTCTCTCCCCCTTTCTCTGCCCCCTTTTTTCTCCACATCCCCCTGTCTTTCCCCTTTTCTCCACCCCCACTCTCCCCATCTCTCTCTCCCCCCTCTCTCACACCCTCTCTCTCCCCCTCACACTCTCCCCCTCTCCCCCTGTCTCGCCTCTCCTACTCACCTCTCTCTATCACCCTTTCTCTCTCCTCCCACTCTTTCTCCTCTCTCTCCTCACCTCTCTTGCCCCTCTCTCTCCTCTCTCTCTCATCCCCTCTCTCTCCTCCACTCTCTCCCCCACTCTCTCTCCTCCACACTCTCACCCCCTCTCTCTCCAGCCTCTCTCTCCCCTTCTCTCTCCCCTCTCTCTATCCCTATCTATCCCCCTCTCTCCCACTCTATCCCCCTCTCTCCAGCCCTCTCCCCTTCTCTCTCCCCATTTCTTCACCTCTCTCTCCCCCGTCTCTCTACTCTGCTCTCTCTTCCCCTTCTCTTTACCTCCCTCTGTCTCTCTCCCTCACTCTCTACCCTCTCTTCCGATCCCCCTCCCCTCTCCAACTCCCCTCTTCATCTCCCCTCTCCCAATCTCCACTCTCTTCCCTTCTCCCCCTCCCCTGTCACTCCCTCTCTCACCCACTTTCTCCCCACTCTCTCTCTGTCCCTGCGCTCTCTCCCCTCTCTCTCACCCCTCTTTCACCCCCACTCCCCCATCTCTCCCCTCACTCCCTCCCCTCTCTCGACCCCTCTCTTACCCCCCTCTCCCGCCCACCTTCCTCGATCCCTCCGTCTGCCACCTCTCTCTGCCCCCTCTCTCTGATCCCCTCTCCCTGCCCCCTCTCCCTGCTGCTCTCTCTCTCCCCCCCTCTCTCCCCCTCACTCTGTCCAGCTCACTCTCCATCCTCTCTCTCCCCTCTCCCCCTCTCGCTCCCTCGCCCCTCCTTCTCCTCCGCTCTCCCACTAGCTCTCTAACCCCTCTCTCACTTCCCCTCTCTCTCCGCCCTCTCTCTCCTTGCCTCGCTCTCTATCCCATCTCTCCTCCTCCCCCTCCCTTTCCTCCTCACTCACTCTCTCTACCCCTCACTCTTTCCCCTAACTCTCTCTTCACTAACTCTCTCCCCCAACTCTGTCACAGAACTCTCTCCCCTCTCTCTCTCTCCCTCTCTCACCCCTTCCCTCTCTCAATCCCTCCCTCACTCACCCTCTCACTCTCCCCATCTCTCCCTCCCCCGTCTCCCCCTCTCATCTCACCCGCGCTCACCCCACTCTCTTCCCTCCTCTCTCTCCCCCCTCTCTCCCCTCTCTCCCCTCCTCTCTCCCCTCCTCTCTCTACCCTCCACTCTCTCGCCCCTCTCTCCCCCCTCTCCCCCTCTGTCTCCCCCTCTCACTCTCTCCCCCTTCTCTCCCCTCCTCTCTCTCCCCTCGTCGCTACTCCCCCACCGTCTGTCTCCACGCTCTCTCTACCACTGTCTCCCCCGTCTCTCTCCTCTCTCTTGCCCCCCTCTCTGTGTCCCCCTCTCTTTCTCTGTGCCCCACTCACACTGTCCCCTAACTCTGTCCCCCTCGCACTGTCCCCGCGCTCTCTGTCCCTCCTGTCTCTCTATAACCTCTCTCTCTGTCCCCCCACCTCTCTAACACCCCTCCTCTTCTCCCCCTCCTCTCTGCCCCCCTCCTCTTTGACCCCCTCTCTCTCTGTTCCCCTCTCTCTGTCCCGCCTCTCTGTGCCCCCCTCTGTGTATTCCCCTCTCGCTGTCCCCCTCTCTCTCCGTTCCACTCTGTCTGTCCCCCCCCCTCTATGTCGCCCCTCTCTCTCTATTCCCCTCTCTCTGTCCCCCCTCTCTGCCCCCTCCTCTCTGTTCCCCCTCTCTCTGAACCCTCCTCTCCCTCTGTCCCCATCTCTCTGTCCACCCCTCTCTGTCCCCCTCTATGTCCACCTTCTCTCTTCCCCCACTTTTTACCCCCCTCCTCTCCCCATCTCCCCTCTCCCTCTCTCCCCCACTCTCCTGCCCCCTCTATCTGTCCCTTCTCTCTCTGACCGCCCCTCTCTTTGTCACCCAATCTCTCTCTCCTCTCTCAGACCCTCCATCTCTCTGTCCCCTTCTCTCAATACCCCCTCTCGCTCTGTTGCCCTCGCTCTGTCTCCCTCTCTCTGTCCCCCACTCTCTGTCCCCCTCCTCTCTGTCACCATCTCTCTGTCCACCCTCTCTCTGTCTCCCCTCTCTCTCCGTTCCCCTCTCTCTGTCCCCCATCTCTGTCCCCCCTCTCTCTCGGTTCCCCTCTCTCTGCCCCCTCTCTCTCTGTCCCCCCTCTCTGTCCCCATCCTCGCTGCCACTCTCTCTCTGTCCTCCCTCTCTGTCCCCCCTCTCTCTCCGTTCCCCTCTCTCTGTCCCCCATCTCTGTCCCCCCTCTCTCTCGGTTCCCCTCTCTCTGACCTCTCTCTGTCAACACCCTTTCCGCTCCCATCACCCCTCTCTCTCCGTTCCCCTCTCTCTGCCCCCCTCTCTCTATCCCCTCTCTCTCTGCCCCCCCTCTGTCCCCCCCTCTTCGTTCCACTCTCTCTGTCCCCCATCTCTCTGTCCCCGTCTCTCTGTCCCCCCTCTCTCTCTGTCCCCCATCTCTCTGTCCCTCTCTCTCTGTCCCCCCTCTCTGCCCCCTCCTCTCTGACCCCCCCTCTCTTTGACCCACTTTCTCTGTCCCCCCCTCTCTGTCCCCCACTCTCTGTCGCCCAACTGTCTGTGCCCCCTATTCCTCTGTCCCCATCTCTCTCTCTCCCTCCCTCTAACCCTCCTCTCTCCATCCCTCCCCTCTATGTCCCCCCTTTCTGTCCCACTCTCTCTGTCCCTTCTCTCTCTTCCTCCTCACTCTGTCCCCCCTCCCACTGTCCCCCTCTCTCTGTCCCCAACTCTCTGTCCCCCTCTCTGTCCCCATCTCTCTGTTCCCCCCCTCTGTCGCCTCTCTCTCTGTTCCCCCTCTCAATCCCCCACCTCTGCACGCCCTCTCTCTGTCCCTCCTCTCTTTCTGTTCGCCCTCTCTCTGTCCCCCTCTCAATCCCTCCCCTCTCTGTCACCCCTCTCTGTCCCCCCTCCCTGTCACCCTTATGTCTGTCCTCCCTCTCTCTGTCAACCTTCTCTCTGTCCCCATTCTCTCTCTCCACCCCTCTCTCTCTGTCCTCCTCTCTCTGTCCCCACTCTCTCTGTCCACCCTCTCTCTCTTCCCCCTTCTCTTTAACCCCCTCTCTCTTCCCATCTCTCCCCTACCTCGCTCCACCACTCTCTTGTCCCCTTCTCTCTCTGTCCCCTCCCTCTCTGTCCCCCCCTCTCTGTCCCACCCTCTCTGTCCGTCCCCTCTGTCCCCCTCTCCCTTTCACTCTCTTGGTTTCTCCCGGTCTCTTAGCCCCCTCCTTTCTGTCCCCTCTCTCTCTGCGCCCCCTCTCTGTTTCCCCCACTCTCACAATGTCCCCCCTCTCTCTTTCCCCACTCTCTCTCTGCCCCCTCTCTCTCTGTCCCCCCTCTCTGTCCCCATCCTCGCTGCCACTCTCTCTCTGTCCTCCCTCTCTGTCCCCCCTCTCTCTCCGTTCCCCTCTCTCTGTCCCCCATCTCTGTCCCCCCTCTCTCTCGGTTCCCCTCTCTCTGACCTCTCTCTGTCAACACCCTTTCCGCTCCCATCACCCCTCTCTCTCCGTTCCCCTCTCTCTGCCCCCCTCTCTCTATCCCCTCTCTCTCTGCCCCCCCTCTGTCCCCCCCTCTTCGTTCCACTCTCTCTGTCCCCCATCTCTCTGTCCCCGTCTCTCTGTCCCCCCTCTCTCTCTGTCCCCCATCTCTCTGTCCCTCTCTCTCTGTCCCCCCTCTCTGCCCCCTCCTCTCTGACCCCCCCTCTCTTTGACCCACTTTCTCTGTCCCCCCCTCTCTGTCCCCCACTCTCTGTCGCCCAACTGTCTGTGCCCCCTATTCCTCTGTCCCCATCTCTCTCTCTCCCTCCCTCTAACCCTCCTCTCTCCATCCCTCCCCTCTATGTCCCCCCTTTCTGTCCCACTCTCTCTGTCCCTTCTCTCTCTTCCTCCTCACTCTGTCCCCCCTCCCACTGTCCCCCTCTCTCTGTCCCCAACTCTCTGTCCCCCTCTCTGTCCCCATCTCTCTGTTCCCCCCCTCTGTCGCCTCTCTCTCTGTTCCCCCTCTCAATCCCCCACCTCTGCACGCCCTCTCTCTGTCCCTCCTCTCTTTCTGTTCGCCCTCTCTCTGTCCCCCTCTCAATCCCTCCCCTCTCTGTCACCCCTCTCTGTCCCCCCTCCCTGTCACCCTTATGTCTGTCCTCCCTCTCTCTGTCAACCTTCTCTCTGTCCCCATTCTCTCTCTCCACCCCTCTCTCTCTGTCCTCCTCTCTCTGTCCCCACTCTCTCTGTCCACCCTCTCTCTCTTCCCCCTTCTCTTTAACCCCCTCTCTCTTCCCATCTCTCCCCTACCTCGCTCCACCACTCTCTTGTCCCCTTCTCTCTCTGTCCCCTCCCTCTCTGTCCCCCCCTCTCTGTCCCACCCTCTCTGTCCGTCCCCTCTGTCCCCCTCTCCCTTTCACTCTCTTGGTTTCTCCCGGTCTCTTAGCCCCCTCCTTTCTGTCCCCTCTCTCTCTGCGCCCCCTCTCTGTTTCCCCCACTCTCACAATGTCCCCCCTCTCTCTTTCCCCACTCTCTCTCGGTCCCCCTCTCTCTGTCCCCCCTCTCTGTACCCCCCGCTCTGTCACCCTCCTCTCTTGTCCTCACTCTCTCTGTCATTCTCTCACTCTGTGCCTCCCTCTCCCTCTGTCCCTATTTATCTGTCCACCCTTCTCTCTCTGTACCCCCTCTCTGTTCCCCTCTCTCTGTCCCCCCCCCACTCTCTGCACCCTTCTCTCTGTCCCCCTCTTTCTCTTCCCCCTATCTCTACCCCCCTCTATCCCCTATCACTCCACCTTCTCTCTACCCCCACTCTCTTGTTCCCCTCTCTCTCTGTCCCCCCCTCTCTCTGACCCCTGTCTCTCTCTGACCGCCCCCTCTCTGTCCCCACTCTCTTTGTCCCACTCTCTCTCTGTCCCCCCGCTCTCTCTGTCCTCTCTATCTCTGACCCCTCTCTCTCTGTTCCCCCCCCCACCCCGTCACCCCACTCTCTCTGTCCTCTCTCTCTGTCCCCCTCTGCCGCCCTCTCTCTGTGACACCCACTCTCTCTTTCCCCCACCTCTCTCTGTCTCTCCCGCTGTCTGTCTCCCTATCTTGGTCCCCTGTCTCTCTACCCTTCCTTCTCTCTTTCCCCCCGCGCTCAGTCCGCCCCATCTCTCCCTCTCTCTCTTTCCCCCTCTGTCTCCGCTCTCTGTCACCCCTCTCTCAACCCCCCCCCCCTTTGCCCCCCTCTCTGTCCCCCCTCTCTCTGTTCGCCCTCTCTTTCTGTTCGCCCTCTCTCCGTCCCCCTCTCCGTCCCTCCCCTCTCTGTACCACCTCTCTCTGTCCCACCTCTCTCTGTCCCCTCTCCTTCTCTCCACTCTCTGTCCCCCCTCTCTCTGTCCCCCTCTCTCTGTCCTCCTCTCTCTGTCCCCCCTCTCTCTGTCCCCCTCTCTCTTTCCCCCCTCTCTATATCCCCCCCTCTCTGTCCCTTCTCTCTGTTCCCCTCTCTCTGTTCCCCCCTCCGTCCCATCTCTCTCTGACCCCCCCTCTCTGTTCGCTCCCTCTCTGTCCCCCTCACCATCCCTCCCCTCTCTGTTCCCCCCTCTGTCCCCTCTCTCTCTGTCCCCCCCTCTCTCAATACCCCCTTCTGCACCCCCTCTTTCTGTCCCCCCTCTCTCTCTGTTCGCACTCTCTCTGTCCCACTCTCCGTCCCTCCCCTCGCTGTCCCCCTCTGTCCCCCCGCTCCCTGTCACCCTTCTGTCTGTCCCCCCCTCTCTGTCACCCTCCTCTCTGTCCCCATTCTCTCTGTCCACCCCTCTCTCTCTGTTCGCACTCTCTCTGTCCCACTCTCCGTCCCTCCCCTCGCTGTCCCCCTCTGTCCCCCCGCTCCCTGTCACCCTTCTGTCTGTCCCCCCCTCTCTGTCACCCTCCTCTCTGTCCCCATTCTCTCTGTCCACCCCTCTCTCTCTGACCTCCTCTCTCTGTCCCCCTCTCTCTGTTCCCCCTCTCTCTGTCCACACTCTCTCTCTTCCCCCTCTCTTTACCCCCCTCTCTCTCCCCACCTGTCCCCTACCTCCCTCCCCCCACACTCTTGCCCCCCCCCCTCTCTGTCCCCACTCTCTCTGTCACCCTCTCACTCTGTGCCTCCCTCTCCCTCTGTCCCAATTTCTTTGTCCACCCCTCTCTCTCTGTACACCCCCTCTGTCCACCTCTCTCTGTCGCCCCCACTCTCTGCACCCTTCTCTCTGTCCCCCTCTCTCTCTTCCCCTATCTCTATCCCCCTCTCTATCCGCTATCACTCCCACTCTCTCTCCCCCACTCTCTTGTCCACCTCTCTCTCTGTCCCACACTCTCTCTGCCCCCCTTCTCTCTCTGTCCCCCTCTCTCTCTGTCCTCTCTCTATCTCTGTCCCCCACTCTCTCTGTCCCCCACCTCTCTCTGTCTCTCCCGCTGTCTGTCTCCCTCTTTCGGTCCCCTCTCTCTCTGCCTTTCCTTCTTTCTGTACCTCCGCTCTCAATCCGCCCCATCTGTCCACCTCTCTCTTTCCACACTCTCTCTATCCCCCTCTCTCTGTCCCCCTCTCTGTCCCCATCTCTCTCTTCCCCCCACTGTCCCCCTCTCTCTGTCCCCTCTCTCTCTGTCCCACCTCTCTCTATCCCCCTCTCCGTCTCTCCCCTCTCTGTCCGCCCTCTCTGTCCCCCTTCTCTGTCCCCCTCTCTCTGCCCCCCCTCCGTCCCCTCTCTCTGCTCCCCCCTCCGTCCCCTCTCTCTCTGTCCCCCTCTCTGTTCGCCCTCTCTCTGTGCCCCTCTCCATCCCTCCCTTCTCTGTCCCCCCTCTCTGTCCCCCCTCTCTCCGTCACACTCCTCTCTGTCCCCATTCTCTCTGTCCAACCCTCTCACTCTGTATCCTCCTTTCCCTCTGTCCCCATCTCTCTGTCCACCCCTCTCTTTCTCTCTGTCCCTCTCTCTGTCACTCTCTCTCTGTCCCTCTCTCTCTGTCCCCCCACTCACTGTCCCTCTCTGTCTGTCCACCCTCTCTCTCTTCCGCCTCTCTATATCCCCTCTCTCCCCATCTTTCCCCTACCTCGCTTCTCCCACTCTCTTGTCCCTCTCTCTCTCTGTCCCCTCCCTCTCTGTCCCACCCTCTCTCTGTCAGTCCCCTCTGTCCCCCTCTCTCTGTCCTCCTCTTTCTTTCCCCGCTCTCTCTGCCCCCCTCTTTTTGTCCCCCTCTCTCTTCGCCCCATCTCTCTGTCCCCCTCTCTCAATATCCCCCCTCTCTCTGTCCCCACTCTCTCTGTCTCCCTCTCTCTCTGTCCCCCCTCTCTGTACCCACCGCTCTGTCACCCTCCCCTCTGCCCCCTCTCTCTCTGTCACCCTCTCACTCTGTCCCTCCCTCTCCCTCTGTCCCCATCTCTCTGTCCACCCCCTCTCTCTGTTCCCCTCTCTCTGTTCCCCTCTATCTGTCCCCCATTCCCTGCACCCCTCTCTCTGTCCCCCTCTCTTCCCCCTCTCTCTACCCCTCTCTCTCCACTGTCACTCCACCCTCTTTCTCCCACCACTCTCTTGTCCCCTTTCTCTCTCTCCCCCTCTCTCTCTGATCCCCCATCTCTCTCTGACCGCCCCCTCTCTGTCCCCTTTCCCTCTGCCCCCTTCTATCTGTCCCCCCTCTCTCTGTCCCCTCTTTCGTTGCCCCTCCCTCTCTCTGTCCCCCTCTCTCTCTCCTTCCCCCCTCACTCTCATTCTCCCTCTCTCTGGCACCCTCTCACTCTGTGCCTCCCTCTCCCTCTGTCCCCATTTATCTGTCCACCCCTCTCCCTCCGTTCACTCCTCTCTCTGTCCCCCTTTCTCTGCCCCCCATCCACCCGCTCTCTCTCCCTCTCTCACTATCCCCCTATCTTTGTTTCCCTCTCTCTGTCCCCACTCTCTCTGTCCCCTTCTCTCTTTGTCCCCCCTCTCTCTCTGTCCCCCTCCCTAATTGTCCTCCCCTCTCTCTGTACCCCCCTGTTCTCCTCTCTTTGTACAGCTCTCTCTGCCCCCTCTGCCGCCTCTCTCTCTGTGACCCCCACTCTCTCTATCCCCCCATTTCTCTCTGTCTCTCCCGCTCTCTGTCCCCCTCTCTCGGTTCCCTCTCTTTCTGCCCCTCCTTCTCTCTGTCCCCCCACTCTCAGTCTGCCCCCTCTGTCCCCTTCTCTCTTTCCCCCTCTCTCTGTCCCTCCCTCTCTGTCCCCCTGTCCGTCCCTCTACTGCATCCCCGTCTCTCTGTCTCCCATCTCTTACTGTCCCCACTCTCTCTGCCCCCTCTCTCTGTATCCCCTTCACCCTGTACACCCCATCTTTTCCCCCCTCTCTGTCCCCCCTCTCTCTGTACCACCTCTCTCTGTCCTCCCTCTCTCTCTGTCTCCCTCTCTCTCTGTCCCCCTCTGTCTTTTCCCCCCCTCTCTCTGTCCCCCTCTCTCAGTCCCCCTCTCTGTCCCCCGCTTCTCGGTCCCAGCCCTCTCTCTGTCCCCCTCTCTCTGTCCCTCTCTCGGTCCCTCTCACTCTGTCCCTCTGACTCTGACCACCCTCTCTCTGTCCCCCCTTCCTCTGTCCCCCTCTCTGTCACCCCCTCTCCCTGTCCCCCCCTTTACCCCTCTCTCTGCCCCCGTATCTTTCCCCCCACTCTGTCCCACGTCTCTCTGTCCCCTTCACTCTCTGTCACCCTTCTCTCTGTCCCCTCTCTCTCTGTCCCCCCCCCTCTGTCCCCCCTCTCTGTCCCCCTCTCTGTCACCCCCTCTCCCTGTCCCCCCCTTTACCCCTCTCTCTGCCCCCGTATCTTTCCCCCAACTCTGTCCCACGTCTCTCTGTCCCCTTCACTCTCTGTCACCCTTCTCTCTGTCCCCACTCTCTCTGTTCCCCCCTCTATCTGTCCCCATCTCAGTCCCCATCTCCGTCCCTCCCCTCTCTGTCACCCTCTCTCTGTCCCCCCTCTCTCTGACCCCTCTCTCGGGCCCCCCCTTCCCACTTTCTCGGTCCCAGCCCTCTCTATGTACCCCCTCTCTTTGTCCCCTCACTCTCTCTGTCCCCCCTCTCTCTCTATCCCTCTCTCTCTGTCCCCCTCTCTCTCTCATTCCCCCTCTCGGTCCCACTCTCTCTGTCCCCCTCTCTCTGTGTCCCCCTCTCACTCCATCCTCTCTCTACCACCACCCTCTCGGTCGCCCCGTCCCCCCTCTGTCCCCCAATCTCTCCATCCCCCATTCTCTGTCCCCCTCTCTCTATCCCTAACTCTCTCCATCCCCCACTCTCTGTCCCCCACTCTCCGTCCCCCACTCTCTGTCCTCCTCTCTCTGTTCCCCATTCTCTGTCTCCCTCTCTCTATCCCCCTGCTCTCTGTCCCCCCTCTCTCGCCCGTTCTCTCTGTCCCCTCTCTCTCTGTCCCCCTCTCTTTGTCCCCCTCTCTCTGTACCCCCTCTCTCTCTGTCCCCTATCTCTGTCCCCATCTCTCTGCCCCCCTCTCTCTGTCACCCTCTCTCTCCCGTTCTCTCTGTCCTCATCTCTCTGTCCCCCTCTCTCTGTCGACCGCTCTCGCTGTCCCCCTCTCTGTCCCCACGTGCTCTCTGTCCCCCCGTCTCTGTGTCCCCCTCTCACTCCCTCCTCTCTCTGTCACCTCCCTCTCTGTCTACCCGTTCCCCCCTCTGTCTCCCACTCTCTCCCTCGTCCTCCCCTCTGTCCCCCACTCTCTCCATCCCCCACTGTCTGTCCCCCCTCTCTCTGTCCCCCACTCTCTGTCCCCCTCTCTCTGTCCCGCACTCTCTGCCCCCTCTCTCTGTTCCCCCTCTCTTTGTCCCCCTCTCTCTGTCACCCCCCTCTCTCTGACCCGTCTCTCTGTCCTCCTCTCTCCGTCCCCTCTCTCTGTCCCACACTCTCTGTCCCCCATTCTCTGTCCCCCACTCTCTGTCCCGCTCTCTCTGTTCCCCCTCTCTTAGTCACCCTCTCTCTGTCCCCCCTTCTCTCTGTCCTACTCTCTCTGTCTCCCACTCTCTGTCCCCTCTCTATACACCCCTCTCTCTCCCCATCTGTCCCCTACCTCGCTCCCCCACTCTCTTGTCCCCCTCTCTCCCTGTTCCCTCCCTCTCTGTCCCCCCTCTTTCTGTCCCCCACTCTCTGTCCCCTTCTCTCTGTCCCCCACTCTCTGCCCCCTCTCTCTGTTCCCCCTCTATCTGTCCCCCCTCTCTCTGTCCTCCTCTCTCTGTCCCTTCTCTCTGTCCACCACTCTCTGTCCCCCACCCTCTGTCCCCCTCTCTCTCTGTCCCCCCTCTCAGACCTCTCTCTATACACCCCTCTCTCTCCCCATCTGTGCCCTACCTCGCTCTCCCCACTCTCTTGTCCCCCTCTCTCCCTGTTCCCTCTGTCTCTGTCCCCTCTATCTCTGTCCCACCCTCTCTGTCCCCACTCTCTCTGTCCATCCCCTCTGTCCCCGTCTCTCTTTTCTCCTCTTTCTGTCCCCCTCTCTGTTCGCCCCCATCTCCCTGTCCCCCTCTCTCAATATCCCCCCTCTCTCTGTCCCCACTCTCTCGCTGTCCCACTCTCTCTGTCCCTCCCGCTCTGTCACCCTTCACTCTGTCCACAATCTCTCTGTCACCCTCTCACTCTGTCCCTCCCTCTCCCTCTGTCCCCATCTCTCTGTCCACCCTCTCTCTCTCTGTACCCCTCTCTCTGTTCCCCTCTCTCTCTGACCCCCTCTCTCTGTCCTCTCTTTCTTTGCCCCTCCCACTCTCTGTGCCCCTCTCTCTCTCTCTCCCCCCCCTCTCTCTCTTTCTCCCCTCTCTTTGGCACCCCCTCTCTCTGTCCCCAATCTCTCTCTTGTCCCCACTCTCTTGTCCCCCTCTCTCTCTCTGTCCCCCTCTCTCTTGACCCCCTCTCTCACTCTGACCGCCCCCTCTCTGTCCCCCTTCTCTCTGTCCCCCCTCTCTCTGTCCTCTCTTTCTTTGCCCCTCCATCTTTCTGTCCCCCCTCTCTCTCTCCGTCCCCCCTCTCTCTTCCCCCTCTGCCCCCTCTCTCTGACCCCCTCTCCCTCTGTTCCCTCCTCTCTCTGTCACCCTTTCTCTTCCCCCCAGTCACCCCGCTCTCTGTCCTCCTCTCTCTGTCCCCCTCTCTCTGTCCCCACTCTCTCTGCCCCCCCAACTCTCTCTGTCTCTCCCGCTCTCTGTCCCCCTCTCTCGGTCCCCTCTCTCTCTGCCCCTCCTTCTCTCTGTCCCTCCGCTCAGTCCGCCCCCTCTGTCCCCTTCTCTATTTCTTCCTCTCTCTGTCCCACCTCTCTCCATTTCCCGTCCCCCTCTACTGCGCCCCCGTCTCTCTGTCTCCCCTCTCTTACTGTCCCCACTCTTTCTGCTCCCCCCGCTGTCTCCCCTTCTCCCTGTACCCCCCTCTGTTCCCCCTCTCTCTGTCTCCCCTCTCTCTGTACCACCTCTCTCTGTCCTCTCTCTCTCTCTGTCCTCCTCTCTCTCTGTCCCCTCTCTATATCCTCCCTTCTTTCTGCCCCCCTCTCTCAGTCCCCCTCTCTGTCACCCCCTTCTTGGTCCCAGCCCTCTCTCTGTCCCCCACTCTCTGACCCCTCTCTCATTATGTCCTCCCCTATTTCTCTCTCTCTTCCTCAACATAGCTCTCCCTTGCCTCTCTCTCGCTCTCTCTGTCTCTCCCTGTTCCTTCACTCTCTCTCCACTTCTCTCACTCTCGATCCCCCTAACTCAGTCTCTCTTTCTCCCCACCTCCCTCTGTTTCTCTCTGACAAAATCTCTTTCCATCCTGCCCCCCCTCCCTCTCTGATGCAATCTGTCTCCCTGACGCGTCTCTCTCCCTCTGATCCAGAGATTGGGGAGGGGGTTAGTACCCACGAAACAACTGAAATCCTGTCCCACTCACGACAGGAATTGGGGAGGTCAGGTTGGAGTGGGCAGGGTTCAGAGGGAGTTAAACCTAGCCCCTGAGTTCAGGTCGCGGTGCCCTCCCCTTCCCTGAGGACCAGGACTGGGGTTGAGTCTGTCTCTCTCCAGCTCATCTTCTCCAACACAAAGACACGCAACAACATCGGTCACTCTGCTGCTCGGCACGCTTTAATCAACATTTTTATTGGTTACAAATGGAAGTGATTGATACAGTCAGTGGGATGGTGCCTTTTCTCACTGGCCCCTGAGTTGTGAGAAACATTGAAATGTTTCCCTGTAACCACCCTGTGGGATAAGGATGGACAAACCAGCACTACCCTCAGTCTGTTACCATAGTGACAGGCTGCTCCATCACTGAAACACTGAACTGAAATGAGAAAATCCCGGATGGATTGATTAATGAGGGAATTTGATGGATGGATGGATTTGTGTGAAGGAATATTTCAGCACATTCTTCAGCTGCTGCCTGAACTTAGTCTGGGTCACGGCATAAATCGCTGTGTTTGTGCAGCAACTGAGGAGCTGCAGCATGAAGGCCAATTCCCGCACAAAGTCATCGAGATCCACAGACTCATCCCCAATAAACCACATCCGCCTCCATATAGAATACAGCATGAACGTTGACCATAACAGGATGAAATTGGCCGAGATCACAAACATTAAAATGATGGATTTTTTTCGGTTTCTCATTTCAGTGTCAGACTGAGCGCCCCCATTGGTGTGAGCGCGGAGTCTCCTGCGGGCTCTGCTGGTCACTAAAATGTGTCTGATGGTGAGAACATTGAGCAGCAGAATCAGGAGAAATGGGACACACGGGGTTAGAATGTGGTGGAGGAACTCGATTGTGACCCAGACACTGGAGTATAGAGCAGCGTCTGTTACAAAACAAAACCAGGGGGCGTTCCCCAGCAAATACTGAGCCGTGAACATAAAATACCAGGAAATGTTCTTTAAACAGCTCAGCACAGTCACTGCTCCGAGAACCACAGCCGCCGTTTTCTCACTGCAATATTTACGTTTCAGCTTCTGGCAACAAATGGCCACAAACCGATCAAAGGTGAAGGTGACGGTGAACCAGACAGAGCAGTCAGTGGCTGCATAAAGCAGGACGCCGTGGATATTACACACGGGGACGGAGTCCATCAGGAAATAAAACTGTTCCCGATAAACAATGGGAATGTGTCTCAGGATCAGGTCGAAGATAATGACCAGGAGATCCGCCGCTGCCATGGCCCCCAGGTAACGTCTGACACATGGAGACAATCCACAATCTTTATAAAGCAGGACGTAGATGGTCACTACGTTAACTGTGAGGAAGGAAAACAAACCCATTATCCATCAGCCTGGAGGCAAAGGGACCCGTTTGATCGGGGACCCAGTGAGATTTTCAAATGTGTCCCTGTATTCAGGGATTTATTAAAATAATTGGAGCTGGAATAACAAATGGGAAGGTCGGAATTACTGACAAAAATGTGACATAAACCACAAGAAACCCTCCCTCTCCAAACACACAGAGACGCATCCATAGGGACAGATGGTTTCTAGAACATTCCCACACACTCGATCACTCGAGAGCAGATAGAGGTCACTCCTTCCCAGTTCCTAATACGGAGGGTGGGAACGTTGCTGTCCTGAAGGATTCTCTCCCAGTTTCCTGAACACAAACGGAGTTTGGGAATTCCTGTATTTTGGTCTAAATTGTGGTCGATCCTGTATCGTGGAGAAATGTAAACGCAGGGAAAACGTATTCACCCCTTCAACTGCCTGACGGGCCTTCAGAACAGTGTCTCTTTCTCCCTGGAACGGGATCTCTTCCCTCGGGATTTTATCGTTTGTTCAATTCACTGTCGTCCGGCCGTTCACAAACAATGTCAGGGACAGAACGTTCCGGGAAATGTCATTTTCGAATGTCAGGGACAGAACGTTCCGGGGAATGTCAGTTATAGAATGTCGGGGACAGAACGTTCCGGGCAACGGCAGTTATAGAATTTCAGGGACAGAACATTCCGGGGAATTTCAGTTATATAATGTCAGGGACAGAACGTTCCTGGGAATGGCAGTTATAGAGTGTTGGGGACAGAACGTTCTGGGGAATGGCAGTTATAGAATGTTGGGGAAGGAACGTTCCGGGGAACCCCTTGACCTGTCCATGACCTATCCCCCTTACCCCCCCCCACTAACATGATGTACTGTGCCTGGACACACTGTAACATTAATGGGGTGAGAGACAGAGGATCCAAACACAGGAATGGGAACTAAAGGCTTTGCCAGATCAGCTGAAATGGTGAGATATACCACATTCTCAATCCACCTCACAGAACCAGCGCAGACACCATACACCCAGAGGAGATATCTGTTCACCGGGGAACACTATACAGACCAGGCCAGTGTCCTGCACAGTACACCCCAGCAATCTATCCAGATTCATCCATTACACTGGTCAATACAATCCACCAATCTGTCCAGAGTGAAACACTGCGCAGATCAGATCAGGGCATTGATATATAACCACAGAATAGATATCTGTCCAGCACCGGGAGCTGTGCAGACCACAGCAGTGCATTGATCTATAACCCCGGAATAGATATCTGTCCAGCACCGGGAGCAGTGCAGACCACAGCAGTGCATTGATCTATAACCCCGGAATAGATATCTGTCCAGCACCGGGAGCAGTGCAGACCACAGCAGTGCATTGATCTATAACCCCGGAATAGATATCTGTCCAGCACCGAGAGCTGTGCAGACCACAGAAGTGCATTGATCTGTAAACCCGGAATAGATATCTGTCCAGGACAGGGAGCTGTGCAGACCACAGCAGTGCATTGATCTATAAACCCGGACTCGATATCTGTCCCACACCGGAAGCTGGGCAGACCACAGCAGTGCATTGATCTATAAACCCGGACTAGATATCTGTCCAGCACGGGGAGCTCTGCAGACCACAGCAGTGCATTGATCTATAAACCCAGACTAGATATCTGTCCAGGACGGCGAGCTGTGCAGACCACAGCAGTGCATTGATCTATAAACCCGGACTAGATATCTGTCCAGGACAGGGAGCTGTGCAGACCACAGCAGTGCAACTATCTATAACCCCGGACTAGACATCTGTCGCACACCGGGAGCTGTGCAGACTACAGCAGTGCATTGATCTATAAACCCAGCCTAGATATCTGTCCAGGACAGGGGGCTGTGCACACCACAACAGTGCATTGATCTATAAACACGGACTAGACATCTGTATAGAACGGGGAGCTGTGTAGACCACAACAGTGCATTGATATATAAACACCGACAAGATATCTGCCCAGGATGGGGAGCTGTGTAGACCACAGCAGTGCATTGATATATAAACTGTTAGAAACGAAAATCGCTTCATAATAATCGCTCTAGAGAAATTCAGGAAAACAAAGTTTTATTAGCAAGTCTGCAGAGTTGGGCACCCTTCTGAGAAAAAGGCGCCCTGAGGTTTACAAAGTTTCTCATTATATACAGCACAAGTCCCTCCCCTCTTTGGCTCTAAAGAGTCACGAGGTTCACATTCTAAACCGTCAGTATTTTTCCATTCTGCACCCTTGTCACAAAGTCTGCAGCGCGAGTTGTGTTTTTTTACCCTGTAGTCTTATCGGTCAAGGACTTATTCTTCTCTGTCTGTGTTAGTGGTCTTATCAATCTGTAGCAGATGTCTCTTGAGTTGTTTTTCTAACCTGTAGTCTTATCAGTCAAGGACTTATTCTTCTCTGTCTGTGTTAGTGGTCTCATCAATCAAGGACTTGTTTTTTTTTTACTCTGCTCACATAATGTCAGCATTTGCACAATTTAAATTATCCCACTTTTGAGTGTACAAAATGTTCTTACAAAAGAAGCATGTCTTGTCCTTTATTATAGAGAAGCCTGTTTTACCCCACCCCTATGGCTCTATCCCCTTAGTTTTTAGGGTCAGGCAGATCTTAATTGTTTGAACCGAAATCGCCTCTCACATAAACCCAGACGAGATATCTGTCCAGCACCGGGAGCTGTGCAGACGACAGCAGTGCATTGATCAATAAACCCAGACGAGATATCTGTCCAACACCGGGAGCTGTGTAGACTACAGAAGTGCATTGATCTATAAACCAGACTATATATCTGTCCAGGACGGGGAGCTGTGCAGACCACAGCAGTGCATTTATCTATAACCCCGGACTAGATATCTGTCCAGCACTTGGAGCTGTGCAGATCACAGCAGTGCATTGATCTATGAACCCGGACTAGAGATCTGTCCAGGACGGGGAGCTGTGCACACCACAGCAGTGAATTGATCTATAAACCCGGACTAGATAGCTGTCCAGGACGGGGAGCTGTGCAGACCACAGCAGTGCATTGATCTATAAACCCAGACTAGATATCTGTCCAGGGCGGGTAGCTATGCAGACCACAGCAGTGCATTGATCTATAACCCCGGACTAGATATCTGTCCAGCACGGGGAGCTGTGAAGACCACAGCAGTGCATTGATATGTAAACCCAGACTAGATATCTGTCCACGACAGGGAGCTGTGCAGACCATAGCACTGCATTGATCCATAAACCCAGACGAGATATCTGTCCAGGACGGTGAGCTGTGGACACCACAGCAGTGCATTGATCTATAAACCCAGACTAGATATCTGTCCAGCACTTGGAGCTGTGCACACCACAGCAGTGCATTGATCTATAAACCCGGACTAGATATCTGTCCCACACCGGGAGCTGTGTAGACCACAGCAGTGCATTGATCTATAAACCCAGACTAGATATCTGTCCATCATGGAGAGCTGTGCAGACCACAGCAGTGCATTGATTTATAAACCCAGACTAGATATCTGTCCAGCACTTGGAGCTGTGCACACCACAGCAGTGCATTGATCTATAAACACGGACTAGATATCTGTACAGGACGGGGAGCTGTGCAGACCACAGCAGTGCATTGATCTATAAACCCCGACGAGATATTTGTCCAGCACCGAAATCTGTGCACACCACAGCAGTGCATTGATCTATAAACCCGGACTAGATATCTGTCCAGCATGGGGAGCTGTGCAGACCACAGCAGTGCATTGATCTATAACCACGGACTAGATATCTGTCCAGCACGGGGAGCTGTGGAGACCAAAGCGTGCATTGATATATAAACCCAGACTAGATATCTGTCCCACACCGGGAGCTGTGCACACCACAGCAGTGCATTGATCTATAAACCCGGACTAGATATGTGTCCAGCACGGGGAGCTGTGGAGACCACAGCAGTGCATTGATATATAAACCCAGACTAGATTGCTGTCCAGGTCGGGGAGCTCTGTCGACCACAGCAATTCATTGATCTATAAACCCCGACTAGATAGCTGTCCAGCACGGGCGATGTGCAGACCACAGCAGTGCATTGATCTATAAACACAGACTAGATATCTGTCCATCACGGGGAGCTGTGCACACCACAGCAGTGCATTGATCTATAAACACGGACTAGATATCTGTAAAGAACGAGATCTGTGCACATCACAGCAGTGCATTGATCTATAAACCCGGACTAGATATCTGACCAGCACTGGGGGCTATGTAGTCTACAGCAGTGCATTGATCTATAAACCAGGACTAGATATCTGTCCAGCACCGGGAGCTGTGTAGACTAGAGCAGTGCATTGATCTATAAACCCAGACGAGATATCTGTTCAGGACGGCGAGCTGTGCACACCACAGCACTGCATTGATCTATAACCACGGACTAGATATCTGTCCAGGACAGGGAGCTGTGCAGACCACAGCAGTGCATTGATCTATAAACCCAGACGAGATATCTGTCCAGAACGGCGAGCTGTGCTCACCACAGCAGTGCATTGATCTATATACTCGGACTAGACATCTGTCCAGGACAGGGAGCTGTGTCGACCACAGCAGTGCATTGATCTATAAACCCGGACTGGATATCTGTCCGACACCGGGAGCTGTGTAGACCACAGCAGTGCATTGATCTATAAACCCAGACTAGATATCTGTCCCACACCGGGAGCTGTGCAGACCACAGCAGTGCATTGATCTATAAACCCGGACAAGATATCTGTCCAGCATGGGGAGCTGTGCACACCACAGCAGTGCATTGATCTCTAAACCCGGACTAGATATCTGTCCAGCACCAGGAACTGTGCAGACCACAGCAGTGCATTGATCTATAAACCCGGACTAGATATCTGTCCCGGACGGGGAGCTGTGCAGACCACAGCAGTGCATTGATCTATAAACCCAGACTAAATATCTGTCCCGGACGGGAAGCAGTGCAGACCACAGCAGTGCATTGATGTATAAGCCCAGAGTAGATAGCTGACCAGGACGGGGATCTGTGCAGACCACAGCAGTGCATTGATCTATAAACCCAGACTGGATATCTGTCCAGGACAGGGAGCTGTGCAGACCACAGCAGTGCATTGATATATAAACCCAGACTAGATAGCTGTCCAGGTCGGGAGCTCTGTAGACCACAGCAGTGCATTGATCTATAAACCCGGATAGACATCTGTCCAGGACAGGGAGCTGTGCACACCACAGCAGTGCATTGATCTATATACTCGGACTACACATCTGTCCAGGACAGGGAGCTGTGCAGACCACAGCAGTGCATTGATCTACAAACCAGGACTAGATATCTGTCCCACACCGGGAGCTGTGCAGACCACAGCAGTGCATTGATCTATTAGCCCAGACTACGTATCTGTCCCGGACGGGGAGCTGTGCAGACCGCAGCAGTGCATTGATGTATAAACCCAGACTAGATAGCTGTCCAGCACGGGGAGCTGTGCAGACCACAGCAGTGCATTTATTTATAAGCCCGGACTAGATATCTGTCCAGCACCGAGAGGTGTGCAGATCACAGCAGTGCATTGATCTATAAACCCGGACGAGATATCTGTCCAGGACGGGGAGCTGTGCACACCACAGCAGTGCATTGATCTATAAACCCGGGCTAGATATCTGTCCAGCATGGGGAGCTGTGCACACCACAGCAGTGCATTGAACTATAATCCCGGGCTAGATATCTGTCCAGTACGGGGAGCTGTGCAGACCACAGCAGTGCATTGATGTATAACCCCGGACTAATTATCTGTCCAGCACCGAGAGCTGTGGAGACCACAGCAGTGCATTGATCTATAAACCCGGACGAGATTTCTGTCCAGGACGGGGAGCTGTGTAGACCACAACAGGGCACTAATGTGTGATCCTGAAACAAATATCCATCTAGCATGGAAAGCTGCACAGACTACATCATCTATAAACCTCAACTAGATAGTCTGACCAGCACAGCGACCTGTGCAGTGATCACCCGTGAATTAATTTGCAGACCTGGAGCAGTTACCCTCCAAGTGAGTAGGACTGTGTACACCACCCCAGTGCATTGATCTGTAAACCAGGAGCAGTTACCCTCCCAGCATGTAGGACTGAGTACACCACCCCAGTACTTTGATCTGTAACCCTGGAGCAGTTACCCTCCCAGCATGTAGGACTGTGTACACTACCCAAGTACATTGATCTGTAACCCAGGAGCAGTTACCCTCCCAGCATGTAGGACTGTCTACACCATCCCAGTGCATTGATCTGTAAACCAGGAGCAGTTACCCTCCCAGCATGTCGGACTGTGTACCCCACCCCAGTGCATTGATCTGTAATACAGTAGCCGTTACCCTCCCAGCATGTAGGACTGTGTACACCACCCCAGTGCATTGATCTGTAACCCAGGAGCAGTTACCCTCCCAGCATGTAGGACTGTGTACACTGCCCCAGTGCAATGCTCAGTAACACTGTGTTAGATCCCTGCCCAGTGTGAGGAAACTTGCAGCCCGTTCTGGAACTGACTGGATGTACAGCTTCACCCACTTACAACTCCATATCCCCATTGTTACCCTGACAAGGGGGTGCTGTGGGTGTGAACATCACTGCTAGCGAGAGATAGCGGGGGAATCAGTTTAAATATCACCACATGGGAGGGGTTTGGGAAATAGACAGAGAGGGGGAGACTGAGAGACACTATCATGGAAGGATGTGTTCCCAGGTTGCAGAGTACTGAAATGTAGACACTTCGATAACATCCTGTAACATGAGCCTGTCTTCCCAGGAAAGATGGGAAAAAGGGATATTGGTGTGAGGTCAGATGATGGAGAGTTTTGGATGAGCATTTGTTCTACAGCTTTGTAAATGGAGTACACACCATCACCCAGTTTACCCCGAGCGTGGCAAATAAGGGACAATTACACCACGGTTTGTCAACAGGGGAACAGAGGTCCTGGTGGATGGGCTAGTACAGAGGGGGGGCCATTCTCTTCCCAGAGGGGGCGACACCACCACACCCACCGAGTATGGTCTGAACTCCCCACCCAGCTCAGTGCAGTATCTGGGGTCTGAAGAAATGCCCAGCAAAACAGGACAAGCATCAATAAGCTTCCCCACTCTGTCAGGATAAGGGTCACTGTATTCTCTCTGCTCCCTCACACTCACTGTATATCTGTTATAGCACCGATCCCGAACAAGGCTCATGGTCCACCACTCTCACTGTCGCATGCTGCACCTTCTCTCTCTCTCTCTCTCTCCCCGCCTCCCTCCATTTCACCCCCACACTAATAACACTGCATGGATACAACACTGTGGACTGACTCCCTCTGGACACCTCACCATGGCCCCCTCCCCATCTACACTAACACTAACCGCAGGACCACGCACTCCCACCCTCACTCACTCCCTCCCTTTGTCCTATTTCAGGAGAAACAGCCTGGAATAGGACAGGGAGGGCCAAGCCATGTGGTGGAGTGCCCGATATCCGTTCCCTCACCCCCGTATCCCCGCCATATGGGGAAGACCCTGGTAGGAGCCGGAGAGGACCGGGACGCCTCGTGTGGAGATTCTGAAACGTCCACGTACCACCGACCGAGTAAGGAGCAATGTTCAGTGAAGGGCAATTCTCACTTTAAACCCACTGGCAGCTCCATTTCCCCCCGGCACAACTTGGAAGCCGTGGCCTTGATGCCATCTCCCTTTTGTGTCGAGCTGGTACAAATGGAATCCCCACGGTCTCGGTGGGCAGGAGGGTGGGCTCACAACACATCGTCTCCACCACCTCCCAGGAAGGGAACACGGAGGCTCCCTCCTACACCTCCCCCTATAAACAGCTCAGATACTGAAACTAATCTGTGAGATTTGCTGCTCTCCTCACCTGCCCTGACATCTTCAACAATCTGTGCTCATATACACCCAGTTCCCTCTGCTCCTGCAACCCCTTTATAACGGTACAGTCTGTTTTAAACTGTCTTTCATTGTCTTTCCTACCAAAGTGTATCACCTCAAACTGCTCTGCACTGATCCCCATCTGCCATAAACCTGAACACTACACCAACGTGTGATTGTACTGTTAGAGTTCCACACTCTCCTCCATAGACTTCAGATTTCTTCCAGGTTTGGTGCCATCTACAAACATTGAGATTGTTATAGTGTAACAGTCACCATGAAACAACTGAAATCCTGCCCCACATACACGAGTGTGAGCAAGTGAAATACTGCTATTTTCCCAATACTGCTATGTTTAATTTAAATTACCAGATGAGCTTCACGCCGTGCCCTAACCATCCCCGTGTGTGTATCTGTGTGTCTCTGTGTGGGGCAGGTCTGCCAGTCTTTGTGGTGCTTAAAGTGATGCAATGCCACCCTCTGCTGGCCTCCACACGCCACTGCACAGACATTGGCAGAGGGTGAAAACCAACAGGGATTCATTCAGAGATGGGGAGGGAGAGGGCAGCTGCTCACAGCACCATCCAAACTGATGTCTTATCCATGGACTGATCTAAATGTCCTTTAAAAGTTGTAACTGTCCCTGCTTTCACCACTTCCTCTGGAAGTTCATTCCACACACAAGCCAGCTTCTGTCTAAAATAATTACTTCTCATGACTTTTCTAAATCTTTTTCATCGCACCTTAAAGTATCCCTCAGTTTTGAATCCCCAACTCTAGGGAAAAGACATCAGCCCTTCAGCTTATCTGTACCCCTCAATATTTTATAAACCTCTGTAAAGTTATCCCTTAATCTCATCCTCTCCAGTGAAAAAAGTCCCAGCATACCCAGCCTCTCCTTATAGCTCACTACCTCCTTTCACAACAACATCCAGGTTCATCTGTTCTCAACCCTCTCCAGCTTAATAATATCAAGGTCAATAATATCAAAGTGAATAGTCAAGGTGTTTTCTAAGGGTAGGGGAGACCAAAACTAGAGGACATAGATTTAAGGTGAGAGGGGAAATATTAAAGTAACCTAAGTGGCAGCTTTTTCACCCAGAGGGTGGTGTGCCTATGGAATGAGCGGGCAGGGTGACCAGACTGGACACAGTATTCCAGAAGAGGTCTCACCAATGTCCTCTACATCCTCAACAGGCCGTCCCAATTCCGATACTCAAAGGTCTGACCAATGAAGACAAAAGTGTTAAACACTTTCTTAACCACACTTTCTATATGAGATGCAAATTTTAAAGACTTATACCTGACGGCTTAGGTCTCTGTTCTACAACACTGACAAAGGCCCTGCTTTTAATTGTATAGGTCCTGCTGTTGTTTGATTTACCAAATCTAATACCTCGCATTAATCCAAACTAAACTCCATCAGCCACCCCTCAGCCCTGTGTTTGATATTACTGTCACCTCACCCTCCCCCTTCAATTTTAAAATACCCATTCCCCTCTACAGGAGGCCTGCACACTCCGGCCTTGATTTTCACAAAGACCCTGAGTTTGGGTAGCCTTGTGTGGTTGGGGGGAGGAGAGAAAGATTGCAGACACAGTCAGTGGGGAGGAGAGGCTGGACAGTAATCAGCGGCCGCACGTGAGAGTTGGGTAAGAGTGATCAGTGTTTTGGTGTCAGAAATTAAGCTCTTCCTTCGTCTCTGGTGTTCAGTAATAAATATCCATTTGAGACCCTTCTTTGGGCAGAGTATGAGTGCAGGATTTCTTTCCCTAATATTGCAGGCTACAGATAATAGTGATTAAAGATGTTCATACTTAATTTGGATAGCACAGCACATACACTCAATATCCTACAGCTGAGACAAATATCTTGCATTTGTTTAATAATAAAAGTGTTGTTTGTAATTCAATAATGGGAACCTGATTATAATAAATCCACACCGAGCTGAAAGTGGGCACTAAAATATGACCCAAAATCTGGGTATGGTAGTGTAGTGGGTAGTGTCCCTGCCTCTGAGGCAGAACTCAGGATTTGATTCCAATTCCTGAACTTGTGTGGTAGTGTTCCTAGCTCTGGGCTAGAAGGCCTGGATTCAAGTCCTGCCTGTTGCAGAGGTACGTCCCAGCATGTCAGGACCGTATGATGAACAAACACACAGGAGAATACTGTTACAGCTTTATGGGTATTGCTGAGTGATGCTAGTGTCCCTACCTCTGAGCACAAAAGTCTAGGTGTAAAGCCCACAGAAGTGTCTAAGGATACATCTGAACAAACTGATTAAAATGGATTTAGAATTGTGACTTGATGGAGAAGGAAGAGGTGTCAGTATTGAATTTCAGAATTTAGGCCCAGGATGACTGAAAGTACAGCCATTCGCGTTGATTGGGGTCACATTTCGCCACAGTAGCGGCTTTTAAAAGCAGAATGGTTATGGATAGGGTGAGTAGTCAGGGGTTTTTCGGCAGGTTAGGGGCGTTCAAAACTAGAGGGCATTGGTGGAAAGTGAAAGAGGCAAGGTTTTGAGGAGGCCTAAAGGGCACCATTTCACACAGAGGGTGGTGTGCGTATGGAATGAGCTGCCAATCGAAGTGGTGGAGCCTGGTACAACTACAGCATCTGTGTACTGAGAGACCTGGCGAACTTTTCCAGCAATTTCTGTATTTCTTTTAAAAATGCATTCAGTTTAACACAGGTATTCTGAATAAATTAAACATTTTTATTTTCTAATGACGCAGGGACATGTAAACATATCTTCAAATTGACCAAGACCCTTTTCTGCTCTGGGTATGGCACTGTGTATGACAGCAGTAATGATGCACCAACATGGAACAGGGAATGTGATGGAGACATAGTTTGGACAATGTACAAGGAGACCTCACATGGTCCAGTTTGGGACAGGATGACATTATTGTGTGATTCAGCTCAGAGAGGGAGAAAATGTTATCTGCCTGAGAAGGAATGGCCTATTGCACTCTCTCTCCTTCATTGTTCCTCATCACAGCAATGTGTGTGAGCTAAAAAAAACTCTACAAGTCATCATTATCATTCTTATTTTTATGGAATCCCTGCAGTGTGGAAACAGGCCCTTTGACCCAACATGTCCATACCATTCCTTCCCATTTCCCTATATTTTCCCCTGACTATTGCACATAACCTTGAAATCTCTGAACACAACGGACAATTTAGCATGACCAATCCACCGAACCTGCACAGTTTGTGGTAGGAAACTGGATCACCCTTTAGAAGCTCACACAGATAAGGGGAGAATGTGCAAACTCCACACAGACAGTCACCCAAGGCTGGAATCTAACCCAAGTCCCTGGTGCTGTGAGGCAGCAGTGCTGACCACCATGCTACCCTTTGGATGATCCCTAACCAGAATTCACTGGAATCTACTCACTGCCTAAAGCAAAGAGAATTCAGCCAAATTAAAACTCTCCCAGGATGAAATCCCATTGCTAGCACCTTGTGTGAGTACAATATCTTCAGAAGCAGAATAACGTTTTGGACAATCTCACAATTTATCCTTTTTCATGAATTCCAATAATATTTGGACCAAGTGCTTTCAAGTTAAATTTGCAGTGTGTGTGTGTGTGTGTGTGTGTGTGTGTGTGTGTGTGTGTGTGTGTGTGTGTGTGTGTGTGTGTGTGTGTGTGTGTGTGTGTGTGTCAGCATTTTTAGAAAGGGAAATATTGATTATATTATTGCAATACCCAAACAGTTTGCCATTCATCTTTCCATCATAGTTTGAGTAACATTGCTCTGAATCATAAACGTGTTGTTTTAGGGGATTACCGAAACTAGCCTGACTTGTTCCTAAAACTGACCCTGACCCAGTCTGAGACCGATATGATCGGCCATATCACCAACCTGGTTACATTTCACATTTGTTGTGAGCAGTGGAGGAGTGGGACTAGAAAAGGAAACAGTGACCCAAAAAGCCGGGGAGCTATAGACCGGTGAGCCTGATGTCAGAGGTGGGAAAGTTGTTGGAGGGGATTCTGAGGGATAGTATTTACATACATTTGGGAAGGCAAGGGCTGATCAGGGTAGACAACGTGTCTTTCTGCATGGGAAATCATGTCTCATTAATTTGGTTGAGTTTTTTGAAGAGGTGACAAAGAAGATTGATGAAGGCAATTTGGTAGACATTGTCTATGTGGACTTCAGCAAGGTGTTCATTTAAAGAACAAAGACCAAAGAAAATTTACAGCCCAGGAACAGGCCCTTCACCCTCCAAGCCTGAGCCGATCCAAATGTACTGTCTAAATCTGTCGGCCAATTCCGAAGCATCTGTCTTCCTCTGCTCCCCATCTACTCATGCATCTGTCCAGACGCATCTTAAATGAATCGACCGTGCCTGCCTCTACCACCTCTGCTGGCAACGCGTTCGAAATACTCATCACCCTCTGTGTGAAATACTTACCGCGTGTATCCCCCCTTAAACTTCCACCTCTCACTTTGAAAGCACAACCTCTCGTTATTGAATCCTTCAACCTGGGAAAAAGCTTGTCTCTGTCCACCCTGTCTATGCTCTTCATGATTTTGCAAACATTTATCAGGTCCGTCCCTCAATCGCCTTTTATCTAGTGAAAATAAACCTAACATACTCAGCCTGTCTTCATAGCTAGTATTTCATTCTACTTAGTAGACAGATTAGTAAGTTTCAGTCACATAAGATACAGAAGAGACTCGTCACAATTGGCTTGAAGGAAGAGGGATATTTTTCAGCCTGGAGGCTTGTGAGCAGCAGTGTGCTGTAAGAATCAGTACTGAGTTCACTGCAATTCATCATTTATGTAAAGATTTAGATGTGAATATAGGGGCAATAGTTAGTAAGTATACAGATGACATCAGAAGGGTGGTGTAGTAGATTATCTCAGAGTACAACAAGACCGCAATTAGATGGGTCAAAGGGACAACGAGTAACAGATGAAGTTTAATTTAGATAAATATGAAGCTTTGCATTTTGGGAAGGCAAATCAGGGCAGACATTATATACTTCATGGTCAGGTCCCGGGGTGTTTTGTGAAACAAAGAGACATAGGACTGCAGGTACATTGTTCCTTGAAAGTGGAGTTGCAGGTAGACAGAGTGGTGCAGAACACATTTGGCACATTTGCCTTAATCAGACAGAGCATTGAGTATAGGAGTTGTGGTGGCATATTTCATCTGTACAGGATGTTGGTGCGGCCACTTTAAGAATAATGCGTACAACTCGATTTTCTGCAGAAATGATTTAGACACAGATATTCCAGGACTGGAAGTTTGAGCTTTAGAAAGAGGTTGATTAGGTTGAGGCGTTTCCCCCTGGAGTGCCAGAGGCTGAAGGGTGACATTATAGAGGTTTATAAAGCCATCAGTGGCATGGATATTCTGAACAGCGACGTTCTGCTCTCCAGGATTGGGGAGTCCAGAACAAGAGGGCATAGGGTGAAGGGGAGAGGGCGAATGATTTAGAAGGGACCTGAACGTAAATGTTTCACACAGAGAGAGGTGTGTGTACAGAAAGTGCAGTCAGAGGAAGTGGTGAAGGCGGTTACAATCACACATTTAAAAAGTATCTGAAAGAGGAGTGATATTTACCAAATACTGGCAAATGGGACTGGATCAGATTTGATATCTGATCGGAGTGAACAGATTGGATTAATGGGTCTTTTCCCATTCTGCATGGCTCTCTGATTCTATAAGAGGGATGCACAGTCTGCACAGAAACTTCAGGAATGGAGTTGGCCATACATCACATTGAGCCTTCCTCATTGTCGTTCATGTTCAAACATCTGCTCAATGCACTTATCCCACACAATTAATATATCCGTTAATGTGAGTAACCTTGGGAAGCTATAAAATAGGAAGTGCAGTAGTCCCTTTGGTCCATCGAGTTTGCTCCCAATTCAATACAATGAATCCTCGCCCTTTATTTCCACACCGTACTCCTGCTTTCCCACCATCCCTTTCCTGTCTCTATTTCCGTATTTATATTCAGTGTCTTGGTTTCCATGTGCGAGCACATTCCCCAGGTTCTCCAGTCTCTGAGGGCAGACATTTATTGTCATCTCAGTGCAGAATAGCCTGTCTGTATCTAATACTGCGGCCACTTGTTTTAGACATCACAGCCTGGGGAATTATCATCCCTGCTTCCATTCTGTCTCACCCTGTCTGAATTTTATATATCTCACTGAGATCTTCACACATTTTCCTAAACCCCATGAAATACAGGCCCAGTTGCCCCAAAACTCTGCTCCCACAGCAAGCCTTTCATCCTAGAAATCGGTCTGCTCATCTTTCGCTGCTCTCCCTCAATGTCAGGGTTGTCCTTTGTTAGGTACAGAGACCAAACCTGCACACAATATTGCACAATGTTCGAGATAGGGTCTCACTGAGGCCCTGTACAGCTGCAGTAAGACACCATTATTCCTGGATTCAAATCCCCCTGAAATGAAGGTCAACACCCAATTTACCTTCCTAACTGCTTTCTGCTCCTGCAATATTGCTTTCAGTGACTGGTCTGCAGGGAGATCTAGCTTCTTTGCAATGTTACAGCTGCCCACTTGGTGGGTCTATGTACACTGGGCAGCGTGCCAATGCCATTCCCAGTATTGCCTTGTGGGTTCAGACCTCACTGTGCTGCAGGGACCTCAGAGGCTGCGCAGAAGGAAACAACAAACAGGAGCATTCGTCCCTTTGTAGATCAACATGTTTCAAATAATCTCTTTTCAAACGATAGGCTGCCAGTCTATTGTTCCCAGCAAAGGGCACACTGTCACCTCTACCCACCTTGCTCTCCATCTGCCACGTATTTTCCCATTCACTCCACTTTTCTTAGTCACCTTGAACCTTTTTACAACCACCTTACCCACTCACAATCCAACATCCTTTAGTTCTGTCAGCAGGTTGGGATATATTGTATTTGATTCCTGCAACCAAAGGTTTAATGGGTAGTGTGAACAAATGGGGCCTGAGCACCGATCTTTGTGATATCCCAGCAACCTTCCTCTGTTATCTTTCAAAAATAACATTTATTTCGTGAATCTGGGTGTGACTGGCTGGGCCAGCATTTATTGCCTGTCCCTCGTTGCCCTTGAAAAGGTGGCGGTGAGCTGCCTTGTTGAACCGCTGCAGTCCACTGTGGATTCAGTGATGTTAACACCATTGAATGACAAGGGGCAGGTTAGATTGTATTTTATTGGTGATGGTCACGGTCAGGAATTTGTGTGGTCTGAATATTACTTGCCATTTGTCAGCCTGGATACTGTCGATATCTTGTCGCATTTGGACATGGCCTGCTTCAGTATCTGAAGAACCACAAATGTTGCTGAACATGGTGCAATCATTGGCGACCATTCCCACTTCTGACCTTAGAATAGAGGCAAGGTCATTGATCAAGCAGCCCTGAAGATGTATGGGCCTAGGCCACTGCCCGAGGGATTCCTACAGACTTGTCCTGGAGCTGGATTGACTGACCTTTATCAACCATGACCATCTTCCTACGTGTCAGGTATGATTCTAATCAGCGGGGAGTTTGCCCCTGATGCCCATTGATTCCAGTGTTGCTAAGGCCCCTTGACACAACACTTGGGAGAAGACAGCCTTGTTTTAAAGGGCTGTAACTCTCACCCCACCTCTGGAATTCAGCTCTTTTGTCCATGTTTGAATCAAGGTAATGAGATCAGGAGCTGAGTGGCCCTGGTGGAGCCTAAACTGGGCGTCATTGACCACGTTATTGCTGAGCAGGTGCTGCTTGAAAGCACTGACACCTTCCACCACTTTACTGATGATTGAGAGTAGACTGATGGGGTGGTAATTGGCCGGATTGGATTTGTTCTGTTTTTTATGCATAGGAGATACTTGGGGTAATTTTTGACTTAAACACGGAAATGTCATTGTTGTAACTGAATTGGAACAGCTTAGCTAGGGCATTGACAAGGTCTGGAGCACAACTTTTCATTACTATTGCCAGAATGTTGTCCGGGTATGTACCTTCTGGAGTATCCAGTGTCTCCAACTGAATCTGGATATCGCGTGGACTGAACCAAATTGGCTGATGACTGGTAACTGAATTGCTGAGGACGACCGGAGGAGGCTGAGGTGCATCATCCACTCAGCACTTTTGACTGAAAATTATTGCGAATGCATAAATGTTATCTTTTGCACTGAAGTGCTGGTCTCTTCCACCATTCAGGATGGAGATACTTGTGGAATTTCCTCCTCTGACGACTTGTTTAATTGTCCATACCTATTCTCAACTAGAAGTGGAAGGACTGCAGAGACCTGAACCATTGCTTGTGGAATCACTTAGCCTGTCTGTCACTTACTGCTTGTGCTGTTTGTTGCACAAGCAGTCCTGGTTGGTGGCTTCATCAGGCAGACACCTCATTTTCAGGTATACCCGGTGCTGCTCCTGCCCTCCTGCACACTCCATTGGATCAAGGTTGAACCTCTGTCTTGATGGTAATTGTTGTGAGGGGGATATGCCAGGCCATGAGGTTGTGCTGGAATACAGTTCTGATGCTATTGATGCCCCACAACACGTTATGGAAACCCGGATTTCAGCTGCTCGTTCTGTTTGAAGACTGTTCTATTTAGCACAGTGATAGTGCCACCCAGAATTATGGAGGTTATTCTCAATGTGAAGGTATGACTTTATCTCCACAATGACTATGCAGTGGTCACTCTTATCCGACACTGTCATGGACAGATACTTGTGCAACTGGCAGATTAGTAAGGGTGTGGTCAAATATGGCTTTTCCCTCTTGTGGTTTCCTTCACCATCTGCCGTAGACCCAGTCTATCAGTTATATCCTTTAGGACACGGCCAGCTCAATCAGTAATGCTGCAGCTGAGCTACTCTTGATGGTGGACATTGAAATCCCTCACCCAGATTACGTTTTGTGCCCTTGCCACCCTCGGTGCTTCCTCCAAGTGTTGATCAGCATAGAGGAGTACTGACTCATCAGTTGGGAGAGGCTGCTAAATGGTAATCAGCAGGAGGTTGCCTTTCCCATGTGCAAACTAACACTATGAGTCATCATGGGATATAGAGACACTGTTGAGGAGTCCCAGAGCAATTCCCTTCCAACTGTATCCCACCGTGCCGTATTACCTGTTGTGTATGTCCTGCTGGTGAGAGAGGAGATATCCAGGGAAGGTGATGGGGTGTCAGGGACATAGTCATACTCACAGAATCATACCTTAAATACAATGTCAGGCTGTTCCTTCATGAGTCTGTTTATTTCTATTCACTGTTTCCTGCTTGCTGTCCCATTCTAGAAACATGGCCATATATTCGCCCCAATCCACTAAGATTTGATTTTGCAAACTAGGCTGGGAGGTTTATCAATATTTTTTTCTGAAAATCCACATGTTTTACATCCACAGCTTCTCTTTCATTTGTCTCCCAGTATGTTTCTCAAACATAATTCCCATTTCATAAATCTATGTTAGTGTTGTCTATGACCATTACTTTCAGTCCCAATAATTTCTCCCAAACCATTTACTTACTATGTTCTATGTTCCATGTACTATTTCGTTTCCCACACCAGACTTGCTTTTCCTGGTATTGTCAGAAAGTTCTGTGAAGACAGAACTGAAGTAGTGGATTCATAGTTTTGCCATTTCCCTGTTTCCCATTCTCCATTCTCTGGTTTCAAACAAAGAAGGAACCCGCACTGTTTTTTTCATACTTCTCACATTGACATAATTTGACAAGCTATAACAGTTCACTCTTATAACCTTTGTGAACATTATCTTCAGAAACCTATCAATTCCTGTATTAAGCTGCTCAGCTCCACATTATACACTCACATGAACATAGTCTCTGTACCAACAGAAATACAGCATGATCTATATTAGTCCCACTTTCCAACACCACGCACATAGCCTGGAATGTTATGACACTTCCAAGTGCTCGTCCAAGTACACTTAACGATTGAGAGGTTAGCCGTGATAACTCCTCTCTCAGGAAGTACATTCCAGACCTCAACACGCTCTGGGTGAAAAAAAGTAATCTTTAAATCCTCGCTGAACCTCAAACCCTTCACTTTAAAAGGGTGGTCCCTTGTTTTTGACCCTCTGCCTAAAAGGAACAGTTGCTGTCTGTCCACCCTGTCCATGCCCCTTGTTAACTTATCCTTCTGAATCACATCTCCCTCAACCTCCTCTGCTCCAAAGTCAACAACCTGAGCTTATCCAGCCTCTCTCCATAGCTGATATGCTCCATCCCAGGGAACATCCTGGTGAATCTCCTCTGCAACCCCCTCCAGTACAATCTCATCCTTCCTTATAATGAGGCTCCCAGAACGACATACAGTACTCCATCATGGACTAAACCAAGCCCTGTATAACACTTATAATCTACTCCCTGATTAATAAACGCTCCACCCACGGTTCAATTCTTAACTCGTCCATTACCCTGTTCAGTCACATTCAGGGATGTGTGGAGAAACACCCTGTGAGCTCCCTAGTGTTCTGCCAATCATTGTGTTTACCCCATGTCTGGTTCCTCCTTCCAAAGAACATCACCTCAAATTTATCAGGATCACATTCCATCTGCCATTGATCTGCCCATCTGATCATTCCACTTGTATTTTCCTGTAAAATCAGAACTTCCTCCTCACTGCCAACCACCTGGCCAATCTTTGTGTCAAACACAAACTTACTTATCACAACTCCCACCTCTCCACCCACCCACCCCCCTCCAGATTCACATTTATACCATTTATGAATGCTACAAACCATAAGGGACACAACACTGATCCCTGTGGTACACCAGGAGCCACTGGTCTCCAGTCACATAAACAACCTTGTCCCACCATCCTCTGCCTCCTGACACTAAGACAATTTTCGTTGTAACTTTTCAAGTTACCCTCGATACTGTGAGATTTTACTTTATGTTTTTTAAATTTCCCATGTGGAACTTTGCCAAAGGCCTTGCTGCAAAACTAAATAAGCGACCTCCTCAAACGAATTCAATCAAATTAATTAGATGTGACTTCACTCTGATAAATTCATAATAATTATCCCTAATCAAACTTTGCGACTCTGATTGGAGTTCGATTTTCTCCTTCCCTGTTTTCTCCAGTAGTTTCCGGAACAGTGATCTAATACTCGCTCGTCCGTAGTTACTTGGCAAATCTCTACCACCCTTACTGTGAAGTGGAATGATATTAGCTGCTCTCCAGTCCTCTAGCACCTTCCCATGGTCAGATTCCAATTAAAGTTTCCTTCCTTGACTCCAACAGTATCCAGACGTGCGGATTGGTCCAATTTTATACGAAACAAAGCCTCAAACCCCGCTCGTATTTTTCATCAATCTCTTCAAGAGCTTTCCAGTCCATCTTCTCGAATTCTGTACCTGCATCCTCCTTCTCCCAAGTAAAACAACTGTGATGTTCACATGTAACAATCTATCAATGTTCTCCGGGTCGACGCACTGATTGCCCCTTTGGTTTCGAATGGACACTAACTGTTTGCTGATTATTCTGTTCTACTTGACCGTGTAGAATACCGTGGGATTCTCCCTAATCTCGCCTGCTTGCACTTCTCCATGTCCCTCTGTTATTCAGTCCCCTCTATGTTCCTAAGTTTCTAAGTTTCACTACAATCACCTCACATCTTATGAAACTCGAGATCACAGGCTGAGTTTCCCCATCAGACAAACTTGGCATTTTAGGGATTAGTATGGAAAATACCTTTTGCAGTTCCTCTGTAGTCAGTATATTCTATCTTAGATTGGGACTCCAAACGGGACACAAGACTCTAAGTTTAGTCTCAGCAACACTATATGTAGGTGGTGCACGACATCTTCTATATTGCAATTACATACATATGAATGTAAACCTAATTTTTAGTTTCCTATTTGCATGCGTTCTTCCCAATTCCTTTCACTTTAACTTTTCTTATGATATTAGTGTGAGAGTTCTTAAAAAAAAGATCCTCCTGAATATCGAACGATACGTTATCCATTAGCTCCTCGTTGCCTACGTCCACAAGAATCATCTTCAAACCATTCCAAACAATGTTTGCGACGTATGGTTTTCGTTTCATCGATGCATTATCATCCTCCCCAGTTTTCCCATTACGTTCTATATATCCAGGAACACGTTCTTTGTAATCGAGCCCAACAGACACCCGACCGCGGATTACAAGTTAACTGATCTGTAGTTCACCACTCTCCATCTTCATTCTTTCTTAAACTGTTGGATAATATTTATAACTTTAGCCGTATCCAGATTGGCTAAATATCTTTCGGGAATGTATTGGAAAATAACATGAAAATCTGAGATGCAATCAATGCATCTATTGCTGCTTCCTCTGAAATTCTTGCATGAAGTACATCTGATCTGTCAGATTTATAAATACTCAATCCAGCTTTCTTTTAAAAGATAACCTCAACACTGATAAGAATGATCTTAGTCTTTACTTACACACACCCCATGGTCACTTGGTATTTCTGGGAGAATTTCTGGATATTCTGCCTTGAAGATAGACCCAAAGGAACTGTTTCTTTCCCCTGTGATTTCTGTGTTTTCTCTACAATAAGTTACCCTGTCTGCACACCTACTGTTCCACATTTGACCTTGTTTTTACTTTTGTTTCATACACTGATGCACGTTTTTTTTTAGCAGTCTTTATGTTTTTCTTTAGCAGTCTTTATGGTTTTCTTTTGTTTGCATGCTGTTTCGCTTTTTGATTTTCTTCTCAGTTTCTTGGTCATCCGTTGCTGGGTCCTACATTTCTCTGAATCCACTGGCTTACTACAACACTTGGCATTTCTCTAAGCTGCTTCCTTTGACCTAATAGGTAGTTAAAGGTGAGGCTGAAAGGGTTAGGTCGGAGAGGAGGGTGGACCAGATTGATGGGAAGGAAGATGAACACATACGAAAGTTCAAAAGGGGGGAGTGTGCTGAGTTGGAATATTGTACTCGGATAAGGTGGAGTTAGGGGAAATGGGGAAACTGGTGAAATCTACATTAATCCACTGTGGTTGGAGGGTCCCAATGCAGAAAAGGAACCTTTCTGCATCCATGCTTCGGGTGGTTAGGGTTTGGTGATGGAGGAGGCCCAGGACTCTCATTCCCTTGGCAGAGTGGAAAGGAGAGTTAAAGTGTTTAGCCACAAGGTGGTGGAGTTGGTCAATGTGGTTGTTCCAGCGATGTTCTCTGAAATGATCCACGTATGTCTCGCCAATGTAGAGAAGACCACACTGAGTTTAAAGGTTGCAGTAGATGAGGCGTTCTGTCTCCCTTCATCACCTATCACTTTCAACACCACCTTCATCTACCTATCGCATTTTTAGCTACCTGCCTCCTGTCACACCCCCTTCTCATTTATCCCTCAGCTGCCTTGACCCAGAAGCCTCATTCCTGATAAAGGGTTGTGCCCGAAACGTCACTGCTCCTGCTCCTAGTACGATGCCTGACTGTGCTTTTCCAGCGCCACTGATCTCCAGCAGCTGCAGTGCCCACTTTCTCCTCACACATTCAGGGCTTGCATGATTCAGATTTATAACAGTTACTTCAAATAAAACAAACACTACCGTGTACTCAAACAGCATGAAAGAAAAACAATGCATTGTGGTCACTGTTCCCAAAATGTCCTTTCGAGCAAAGTTTTCAATTAGCTTTTCTGATCATCCAACATCAATTTCTAAATAACCCGATCTCTAGCTCAGTGCTCGACAAAATGTTAATGCCAGCTATCTAACACATGCTCATGAAATCCATTTTCCCAGCATTAGCATTTAGTTGGGTTAACACAGTTTAGATATAATGTAAACAGGACATTATTACTGCAGTACCCACAAATGTGTATATCTCATTTTCCTGTTTTATAACATGTCCAGCATTTGTATTGCAGCTTTCACTTTAATATAGAACTCCCATCAATGTTTGCTCCTGCTTGCTGTTTTTACGCTCCACATTACAAGATTCTGTAGAATCTGAGCGACTTGGGCTTTGGGGAGATTAATGGTAGAGATCATCTTGCCACATCATTTATGATCTTCTTAAGCATCATTGTGACATTTTCTCCAGATCTCCCGTTATGCTGATGGAGTAGAGAAGGACAATGATCATTCATAAATGCTCTGTGTTTCCCCACAGAGATGAGACAGCTCTAACCTGGGTGGGAACCTTACAGCAGGCTGGTAAAGCATTGCTGCTGCTGAACAGGATCTTAGTGAGATCACATTTGGAGTAGTGTGTACAGATTTAATGTCTTCAGTGAAGAAAGGATGTTGTTATATTGGAAGCAGCTCAGAGATGGTCCCCTCAACTGATTCCTGCAATGAAGGTGCTCGTTTATAACGAAAGGATGATCAGGTTGATCCAATAGCCATTGGAGTTTACAAAAATGAACGAAGATATTATTTCAACACAGATGACAGGAAGGAGTCATCAACTGAAGAGAATTACACAGATAATGCAGGAATCCGTTCTGTTCTCCAGCCTGTTACACAGGAACAACAGAAGGATATTCAGGCCTTTGACCCTATTACACCAGAAGAGGACGAGGCTGTTCAGCTCCTGGAGCTGAATGTATATTTACAGGAGGAGGCCAATCAGCCCCTTGAATCTATAACACTGGCCCCAGAGCAGGCCATGTGGCACCAGTATCCTATTACACAGCAACAGGATCAGTCCATTCAGCCACCTCAAGTCCGTAACATAGGAACTGAAAGCGGTCACACAGTGACTGGAGGTGTGTTACACTGGGATAACAGGAGGCCATTCAGACCCACCGAGTCTGTTGCAAGAAAATTGGATAAGGAGAAAAACTATCTGAGACTTCTTTCATGAGAAAGATGGAGGCAATTCAGACACGTGTCTGTTGTATGGGAACAAGAGAAGACCAATCGCTCCCTTGGTCCCATCTCTGGGATACCGTTCAGTATCTCCACCTGTTATGTACAAATATGAGAAGACCCATCAGCCCCTCAAAATGTTACACACCAAAGGGAAGATTCCATAATCTCCCACCTCTCTAATGCATCAACAGGAGGTGGTCATTCTAGCCTTGGAGATGACAACATGGGAACCCCAGAAAGACTTCATCCCATCGATTTTGTACACCAGCAGGATGATGAGTCCAGTCAGCCACACATACCGCTTATGCAGCAATTGGAGCACATCTCTTAAAACACTTTTGCCCATCAAACAGGAATTCAAAGAAAACGTAAAGGTTTTAGAAAGGGAAGAACTTATAATAACTGAATACATTAGCGAGTAAAATGTAACAACAAAGTATTGTAATTTAAGGCAATTATTCGAATCCATTGTTGTGGACATTTGCAAACGTAAACCACAATTCATCGGAGTCAACATGGTTTTACAAAAGATAAACCATGATTGAAGTGTTTTCTTGAGTTATTTAAAGATGTGACAAACAAGGTGGATAGTAGGAATCCTGGAAATGGAAGATAGCTGGTCTTCGTGAAGGATTCAGATACGTCGCTTCTCCAAAGAGTGAGTGGTAAGATCAGACAACATCAGTTTAGGAGTAATTTATTGGCTTGGATGAAGGATTTGATAACCAACAAAATGCGGTCAGATGAATTAACTGTGTCATTTTCTATTGGAAAATGCAACTTGTTGGGTGCCATAGATTTCAGTTCTCATGCTTCAACCATCTGTGCTCGACATTATTACTCGGTTGACGGGATAGAAAATACTATAGCTACATTTTCAGATGACACTAACATTGGTGGGAAATTACTTCGGAATGATGATGCAAGAGATTTGAAAACTATGTATATAGATTGGGTGAATGGGCAAACATTTGGCAATGAAAATTAAAGTGGATAAATATGGGGTTATTCAAGTTGGCCAGCCTAATAAAAAGGCAAATTATTTTCTAAATGGAGAGAAACTTCAAAGTGCTTAACTGCAGAGGGATCTGGGTGCATCTCAGAAAACTTGCTTGCGGGTACTTGATTTATGAGAAATGCAAACATAACTTCAGCGGTTATTTGTAAAAGGATAGAGTAGAAAGGTAGGGAGTGTTGCTGTAGATATGCAAGGTATTAGTGAGGCTGCAACTGGAGTACAGTTTGAGTGTCCTGCAGAATGAGATATTTCCATTGGAGGCAATTCAGAAGAGCTTCATTAGATTAATTCCATATTTGAAGTGTTTGTCTTATGAAGAGAAATTGAGCAGTTTAGTCCTATACTGTCGAGTTGATAAGAATGAAAGGAGAGCTCATTGAGGTCTGTACAATGCTAAACGTAATTGAAAGTGTAGCTGTGGAGTGGATATTTTTTCATGTGGCGCAATCTACAATAAGAGACTACAGTTTGAGGATCGAGAGATGGCAGGAAATTGGAACAGAGGCAGCGATGACATCCGTCATGATTGTATTCCAAGGCGGAGCAGGTTAGAAGAGTTGGATTCCTGACTGATGCTCCTTGTTCATATTCAGCCTTACGACTGTGTTACACAGTAATGGGGGAGGATTATGTATCAAACAGGAAGCAGGCACTCTGGATAAATCAGTCTAAATCAGTTTGACAGAACGTCACCAGTGGAGTCACACAGTGACCAGTGCTGGGTCCTCCACTATTTACAATCTATATCAATGATCAGGAGGAGGGAACAGATATAGAGATACTGAGTTTGGTCATGTTGCTGTGATAAGCAAGAGATTAAATTATCAAGAGAGGGTGGAGGGTCTACAGATAGATACAGAGAGGTAAAGGCAATGGAGAATAATTTAGCAGCTGCAATATAACATGATATAATCTGTCATTTCATTTACAGGAATAATGGAAGGCAGTATGTTACTGAAATGGAGAGGGATTACAGGGATTAATGACACTGTGTACTGGGGGGTTCACTCAGACCCGTTCAGACATGGGAGGTTTTGCTTCAACCCTGATCGTCTGCTCCTTGACGCTCCAAGTGACCCCATTGCTCTCCGTACACATGGAATGTTTTGAAGTGATTGGTTGGTGATGGGGGATGCTGTTTTCAAACGTGCATCAAGGGGATGGCCTTTATCCAAGATACATTCATTCCTATCTATATGGAGACCCGAAGACGATGGGAGTGGCTGCCTGCTTGTGAATGAAGAGGCTGTGGTTGCTGTCTGGACAGGGGTATTCACCAACATGATGTGCTGTGATGGGCACGCTGCAAGATTAATACAGAGCGTGTTCCTTCAGTACCTCTACTTCTCCCCATTGACACGGCTACTCCGCAGATGCTATGTACACCATCTGGAATCCCATTATACTGGATACACCCGGCAGCTCCCTGCTGAGGGTGAAATAATGTATTTACCTCATCCACCATATATATCCTCCGTCACTGAATGGTTACATTGATGGCAACATACTGGGAGATGATGGATATGTCACCCCAGTCCTCTTTGAAAAGTTCCAGAACATAGAAGCTGAATGAAACTGAGACCCTAACAGCCGCTGGCAGCACCGACCTTCCCCCTGGTGTGAAGCTGCAGGACGTGTTAAAGAAGGTGACATCGCTCTGTGACCAGCTCCTTGTTCAATCAGGGTCCCCTCACTCTCAGATCCTGGGTTAAATGGAGCTTGGGAAGCTGTTCCTGGAAAATCCGGGGTGGATAGAGCAGATCCCTTTCCCCACACACACTCACTGTGTGGTTTCAGAGCTTCCCCTCTCTGCAACCTCAGCTCCATTTGTTGTTCATGTTGCAGACCCAGATGTTGTAACTACAGTCCCCATGCTCCATCCAAAGTTGGGTCACCAAATCCTCAGGTCTCCCTGAATGTCTGAAGCAGCTCACAGCACAAGCTCCAGCAAACAATCCCCAGCCCCTCCACTAACTTTTCAATAACAGGAGTCAGTTAGAAACCCCTCACCTATAAGTGTTGTGGACCAGACCAGATTCCCGCAAAATATTTTAAGAAGGCCGCTTAGACCCAAACCTTTCCTTATTTTGAATATAGATGTGAAGTGTGCTTTCTAGATATGTTGTGACTGGTCAAACCACTCGACATTAAGCAAAATATAATCTATTTAAATGCTTTAGTTAAAATACAATCAAAGAAAAGAACATTTCAGGATGGCTTATATGTGGAACACATACACAAACAATAGATACCGTACCTTCTTGGTATACACTGCTTGGCACAAAGATATATTCAAATACAGATTCTTAGATGCAATTTTCTTATCCAGGAGAAATGAACATCAACAGAGATCTCAGAGAGAAAGGCAGCGAGGGATCATGTATTGAGACTTCCAACCATTCTGGAACCCCGAACAGCTTCTGGATGCTGCAGCTAAAAACAAAACGAGGAAACCTGTCCTGGGACAGCTGGCCACTGCCTTCCATTGTTACCACCGTTTTAATAAAACCTAAAGGCTTTCTCAGTTATTTACTTAAACTGTTTTCAGACACAGTTCTGCACCTCTGCCTTAAAAACGTCTCTTCAAAAAAAAAATCCAAGAGAAAGTAACATTTTTACAGTGATAGTATCCTCCCGACTCCATCGGTAAGAAAATAATCCATCAATATACAACGGTGGATTCATTTTAGACCTCCTAATCTTCCTCTATTAGTAGACTGGAATGAATATATATTACATTGACTCTGAGCATACAAATGTTCACAACTCGATTCGATTTCAGTCATTTTACTCCTGCCACAGAATGCCTTTTGTTTTTCTTCATCCAAGTCTCCACACTGTGTCAAAACTTACTTTTTCTCGCCCTGTCAACTTTGTAATTTCAAATTGAATGGCAGCAAGAATAAGCTCAGTCGAAACAGACTGGTATTTTTCTCCCTAAATTTCTCCAAAAACTTTAAGGGGTCACGATCAGTGATAAAGATTTGTCTCAGGTATGTTATTCGCAATTTAAATGCTGAAATGTTGTAACGCCAACACCAAGCTGAAGGCCTCCTTCCTCATTGTGGAATAAATCTTTTGATGTTCCCACTGGACACTCCAACCACGTGTTACATAATGGAGCACTTCTCATCTCTCCAATAGACCCTCTGAATGACATAGCTCCTGATTCTGGATTAGTGGTGCTGGAAGAGCCCAGCAGTTCCGGCAGCATCGAAGTAGCTTTGAAATCGACGTTTCGGGCAAAAGCCGTTCATCAGGAATAAAGGCAGTGAGCCTGAAGCGTGGAGAGATAAGCTAGAGGAGGGTGGTGGTGGGGAGAAAGTAGCATAGAGTACAATGGGTGAGTGGGGGAGGGGATGAAGGTGATAGGTCAAGGAGGAGAGGGTGGAGTGGATAGGTGGAAACGAAGATAGGCAGGTAGGACAAGTCCGGGCAAGTCAAGGGGACAGTTACTGAGCTGAAGGTTTAGAACTAGGGTGAGGTGGGGGAAGGGGAAATGAGGAAACTGTTGAAGTCCACATTGATGCCCTGCGGTTGAAGTGTTCCGAGGCGGAAGATGAGGCGTTCTTCCTCCAGGCGTCTGGTGGTGAAGGAGCAGCGGTGAAGGAAGCCCACGACCTCCATGTCCTCGGCAGAGTGGGAGGGGGAGTTGAAATGTTGGGCCATGGGGCGGTGTGGTTGATTGGTGCGGGTGTCCCGGAGATGTTCCCTAAAGCGCTCTGCTAGGAGGTGCCCAGTCTCCCCAATGTAGAGGAGACTTCATCGGGAGCAACGGATACAATAAATGATATTAGTGGATGTGCAAGTAAAACTTTGATGGATGTGGAAGGCTCCTTTAGGGCCTTGGATAGAGGTGAGGGAGGAGGTGTGGGCGCAGGTTTTACAGTTCATGCTGTGGCAGGGGAAAGTGTCAGGATTGGAGGGTGGGTCGTAAGGGGGTGTGGACCTGACCAGGTAGTCACGGAGGGAACAGTCTTTGCGGAATGCGGAAAGAGGTGGGGAGGGAAATATATCCCTGGTAGTGGGCACTGTTTGGAGGTGGCGGAATTGTCGGCGGATGATTTGTTTTATGCGAAGGTTGGTAGGGTGGAAGGTGAGCACCAGGAGCATTCTGTCCTTGTTACGGTTGGAGGGGTGGGGTCTGAGGGCGGAGGTGCAGGATGTGGACGAGATGCGTTGGAGGGCATCTTTAACCACGTGGGAAGGGAATTTGCGGTCCCTAAAGAAGGAGGCCATCTGGTGTGTTCTGTGGTGGACCTGGTCCTCCTGGGAGCAGATCCAGAGAAGGCGGAGGAATTGGGAATACGGGATGGCATTTTTGCAAGAGGTAGGGTGGGAAGAGGTGTAATCCAGGTAGCTGTGGGAGTCGGGGGGTTTGTAAAAAATGTCAGTGTCAAATCGGTCGTCATTAATGGAGATGGAGAGGTCCAGGAAGGGGAGCGAGGTGTCAGAGATGGTCCAGGTAAATTTAAGGTCAGGGTGGAATGTGTTGGTAATGTTGATGAATTGCTCAACCTCCTCGCGGGAGCATGAGGTGGCGCCAATGCAGTCATCAATGTAGCGGAGGAAGAGGTGGGGAGTGGTGCCGGTGTAATTACGGAAGATCAACTGCTCTACGTAGCCAACAAAGAGACAAGCATAGATGGGGCCCATACGTGTGCCCATGGCTACCCCTTTGGGCTGGAGGAAGTGGGAGGATTCAAAGTAGAAATTGTTAAGGGTGAGGACCAGTTCAGCCAAATGAATGAGAGTGTCGGTGGAAGGGTACTGTTGGGGACGTCTGGAGAAGAAAAAACGGAGGGCTTGGAGGCCCTGGTCATGGCTGATGGAGGTGTAGAGGGATCGGATATCCATGGTGAAGATGAGGCCTTGGGCGCCAGGGAAACGGAAGTCTTGGAGGAGGTGGAGCGCATGGGTGGTGTCTCGAACGTATGTGGGGAGTTCCTGGATTAGGGGGGATAGGACAGTGTCGAGGTAGGTAGAGATGAGTTCAGTGGGGCAGGAGCATGCTGAGAGAATGGGTAGGCCAGGGTGGTCAGGCTTGTGGAACTTAGGAAGGAGGTAGAACCGGGCAGTGCGGGGTTGGAAGCTGTGGGTGGGAGATCTCCTGAGGTGATGAGGTTCTGTATGGTCTGGGAGATGATGTTTTGATGATGGGGTGTGGGGTCATGGTCGAGGTTTCTGTATGGTCTGGGAGATGATGGTTTGGTGATGGGGTTTCTGTATGGTCTGGGAGATGATGGTTTGGTGATGGGGTTTCTGTCTGGTCTGGGAGATGATAGTTTGGTGATGGGACCTCATGTCTGAGCATAAAAATATTACATCCTTCTGTACCACTTAATGCTGTAACCGCTTCACCTGCTAATCCTGACCTATGCCAGTCAACCTTACTCTCACAGGTATATGTTTTAAGAGGATCTCACACATTCTTCTCAATCCTTCACAGAAACCAAACTTTGATTTCTGAACCAAATCTGCATCATCATTTCAGCTTCTAATCTTGCCATTGCAACTCTCTGCTCTTCCACATGAGTTCTCATGACTGCAGAAAGTGAATTGTTGAACTTCTCCAAAATTAGAGTCTCTCTCAGAGTGCCATAGGTTTGCTCTGCTTTTAATAACCTTCCCCACCTTTCAAAATTACTTTGTTTGATTCTTTCAAACACAACGTGCGTTTAACCAGGGATGCTATTTTAGATTCCTGAAACACTGTTGGCTTCTGGCACAAGCTCAAATGCACTTCAGATGGCTTTCTTCACCTCCTCCAATAGGGATGCAAATACCTATCAGCTTTGTTTGGATAAACTAAATCCACATGTTCTCTGGCCACTGCACTTGTTTAGCCACTTTCTGAAATGAAATTAAAAAGGCTCCCCCATCATTCTCATCAAATTTAGATAATGCCTGGATGTATTTAAACAGATCCTGAGCAGGCCTTTGGCTACCATAGGGTTGCTCTACCTCACTATCCTCGAATGAAAATCCATACAAAATGAAGAGGAATTTAGAATAACTTAACTATTGGAAAACTTAACCGAATAATGGATACAGTACGTTCTACAAATGAACTGTTCAATCTACTAACATCACCTAAACACACCCCTTGGCAAAAAGGAACATTCAGACATGCATTCTTGCATACAGTTCTCCAATCCAGGAGGAAACACCATCAAGTGAGACTTTACAGAGAGTAGCAGCTAGGGATGATTTACTAAAATTTCCAACCCCTTTGGGACCCCAAGCACCCGGTGATTGTTAAAACTACAAGAAAAAACAAACTAGAAAGCCTGGTCTGTGCGAGGTGGCCATTGTTACTACTATTTATTAAAAACCCTAAAAGCCCCGTAAGTTATTTACTTGAGCCGTTTTCAGTCGGCAGTTTGGCCTTTAAGATCTCTTACTAAAAAAAAAAATGAGAAACTGACGTTTTATTTTAAAAAGTGACAACATTGTCAGGCAATTTAGATACCTAGCCCTTCACTCATTGGGCTTCCTCGTGTTACTTATCGCAAGGTCACCTGAGAGGGACAGCCACAGGAACAGACCAAGTTAGAAGGATGTATCTCATAACTTTTGAAACACCCCTGTCCATGGACCATCACATGGGACATACCAGGAAGTGAACAACAGCTTGGTACACACCATTTCTGTATTTCTGAGCTACACAATGCCAGCACACGATACACTAGGGAGACAAAACCCAAGGCCAGGGAAAGATACAGAGGGACAGAGAGTTTCACTTTAAAGACAGAAACAGTCAGTTAATTAACTGAAAAGATGTTGTGGAAATATGTGGAAAAAGGCAGGGCAGTGGGACTAACTGGAGAAGTGAGTTCTTCGAAAATAAACTTACAAGAATGAGAACATTGAATAAAGGCATTGTCAGATCAGCTGGAATGGTTTGTTACATCAAATTCTGAATCTGCTTGACAGAACACCACAAACAACATAAACTGGGACAAGATGACAGCCCAGCATAGAGTGCTGTGCAGACCATACTAGTGTGTTGCTAGTAAACTGCACTATCTGCCCAGAATAGAGAGTATTGCAAACTTTACTGTCATATGCTATCTATCCTCGCATCAGATTATTGCCTATAATGGGAAGGTTTTGTGTGTGTGTGTGTGTGTGTGTGTGGTTGAATGCGAAACTCATTGTTTGAGAAGGAAAGCACATGAAGGAAACTATTTTATATACGAATAACTGGCAGGCTTTTTGTTAATCAACAGAGAGAACGAGGGAAGATTCATGTACAGATGATATAAAGTGTTTGAGAATGTAAAAATAAAGTCATTGCCAGACACAACAGCAATATACATTGGCGTGCACATGAATGACAGATGGATGGGAGTTTGGTGTGAGGTCGAATCAGATTTGTTTCGGCAAGTCTGAAGCCGGGACCATCAGCACCAGATTATTGGCTTCATTAAGCCTGTACTTCATAGCTCAAGGTTCAAACAGCAGATGGAATAAACCAGTGAGATACATTCTGGAGTGGGGAGTATTTCAAGTTAGAAATGTTCAAGGCATGTTGTCAAGAATCAGCTCATAGTCAAAGAGATATCCCACAGTTGTGACTTGTCTGCTTCAGCTGCAGATATTGGCCTGGGATGGGAAGGAAACAGTGGAAGGAAGTGGAGTTTGTAACCAAAGCAGTAGACGGTGACCTCCATGCTCTTAACAGCAAAGGCAATGATACAATGCATTGTGGTTCTCCCCTGAAACTGAATAGATCAACATAGTAACACTGCCAGAGCAGAGAGTGAGACAGTAATTGAACACTTTCATTAATGTAGTTAGTAGTGGTCTGTAGAGTGAATGTCTGGATTGAGAGATTCAACAGGAATAATAATAGTGGCAAGATGTGCAGACTATATGAAATAACAATAATACAGTCATAACTGTTTTATAGAAAACAAAATCTGGACAGTAACACTCACCAGGAACACCAACGATAGCCAGGAAGGGATAATAAAAATATTTAATAATGAGAAGATCGTAATAGATCTGCGATGATAATGACAACCAATAATATGCAGAAAGACGCCAAACATAATTGGATAAGCTCCTGTATATTGTTGGAATATTCCAGTCTAATGTTCTCACATTCTGATCCATTGTTGGAATATTCCAGTCTAATGTTCTCAGATTCTGATCTCTCCTCCCCCTCTCTCTGGATCTGCTGATCCCTGTCAGTGCTGTGGGTGATGCTCCCGCTCATGTTATGGGATAACACATTGAACGGAGCCCATTTATCATTTAAAGGTGGAAACCCTCCACTGGGATAATTAGAATCCATGGAGACTGGCATTAATCGCACTTACTGAACAAATAGGCTCAGTTAACCTGTTCAAAACATCACTTTTCATAGACTGGTTTTGGATGGAATGGATGAGGGTTGCTGAGGGATGGATCATAAATCTTTAAATCTTTTTATTAACTTGTATATGAGAGTATTAACAGGACACTGCAGGGGTCTATATATGTTCCACTCTGTTTATGAAAGGAGGCAGTTATAAAATAACAGATCGGCTGCATAAAAGAAAATCGGGTGGGCAATTTTCTAGATACCTGAACACAAAGTACGGTACTTATTGACCAGTGTGCGTCCACTCCTGGTTTTGATGCCCTGTTGTCAAATCCTTTCATAACCTTGAGACAGAGCATTGAGATTGCTGCTCAGGAACAGGCCGAAGCAATTCTGTCCGTATGGGACTCTTACAGAGGGATAAGAGAAGGCCATTCAGCCCATATTAGCCTGTTGCTACTTGAAAAGGTGGAAAGCTGGAATATTGGCACATTTTGCCGAAAGAATAATTCAAAACGAAGAGATGCATCGCTGCAGCTGTATGAAGTGTTACTGAGAGGGCGCCTAGAGTAAATAGTGTTGTTTGTGTTTCTGTAACTGAGAAGGAATAGACCTCCATTAGATCCAGTTTACCAGCTGCTCATAATCCATGTGTTGTTGTCTCATTTAATGTCTCGGATCTGTTACACAGGGACAGGAGGAGGCCATGAAGCCTCTCCAGTCTATTACAGAGGGACAGGAGGAGGTCATTCAGCCTCTCGAGCCTGTTACAGAGGGGCAAGAAATGTTTATTTAACATTCAAGTCTGTAACACATAAATGTTAGTTTTAAATTAGTTTTGGAATAGGAAAGACCTGATGTAAACACTAAAGTTCTAACTTTGAACAAGGCCAATTTTGAAAGTGTTAGGCGAGTCCTGTGAAAGGCTGATTGGAATACCCTATTCACAGGTAAAGGGATGGTTGGAAAATGCAAGGCCATCAAAACTTGGTTTCAGAGAGTCCAGAGCCAACGTGTTCCTATTAGTGAGATGGGCAAGGCTGGTGGGTGCAGGGTGTGCTGGATGGCTAGATATATTGATGTTATGGTCAAGGTAAGGAAGGAGGCATATGTCAGGTAAACAGAGCTGAGATTAAGTGAATCTCGAGAGGTGTATAAGGACAACAAGTGTATAGTCAATGGGGAAATTGGGCCAGAAAAATGTGGACATGAGATGGCTTTAGAAATAGGGTTAACGAGGTATTGAAGCAACTCTACACATCCTTTAATTGCAAAATATTAACTAGGGAGAGAATAGGGCACATTAAAGATCAGTAAGGCTACGTATGTGTGGAACCATAGGAGGTAGAAGGGATACTAAGCAAGTATTTTTCCTAGTATTTAATGTTGAAGAGGTTACAAGAGCGAGAGAATGAAGAAATACATAGTGATATTTTGAAAAGTATCTATATTACAAGGAGATGTTTGACATTTTAAAACACATACAGGTGAAAAAATCCCTGGGACCTGATCAGTTGTATCCCAGAATATTGTGGGAAGCTAGGAAGGAAATTGCTCAGCGTTTTGCTGATATATCTGTAACATTGATTTCCACAGGTGAGGTGGCAAAAGACTGGAGGGTTGCTAACAGAGTGTCATTATTTCAGAAACTAATGAAAACCCAGGTAACTATAGATTGGTGAGCCTGATGTCAATGGTGACTAAATTGTTGGAGGGGATTTTGAGGGAAACGATGCATATGCATTTGGAAAGACAATGACTGAAGAGGGCTTTGTACATTGGAGAGCACGTCTCACTGACTGTGTGGAATTTTTTGAGGAAGTGAAGATGGCGTTTGAGAAGGCAGGACAGTGGATGCAGTCTTCATGGAATTCAGTAAGAAAACCAAAATGTTCTACATGGTAGACTGGTTAGCAAGGTTAGGCTGCCTGGGATCCAGGGAGAACTTGTCATTTAGGTCCAAACTTTTCTCGAATATCGGAGACAGGTTGTGACAGTTGGCATTTGTTCATTAAACTTGGAGACCTGTGACCAGTGGCGCTGCTCACAAAGATCAGTTGTGGGTCCACTGCCTTTTGTTACTTATACAAATCATTTGCACTTCATTATATGAAGTATTGTCAGTAAGTTTATAGATAATTCCAAATTTGGTGGTGTAGTTAACAGTGAAGAATGATCTCTCAGAATATAATGGGAACTTAATTAAGTGAGCTGAGTTGAGGAGTGGCAGATGGAGTTAATTTTAGATAAATGTGAGGTGTTGCATTTTGGCAAGAAAAGTCATGGCCAGACATATAGGTAGGATGCTGTCGAAAGTTGCCAATGAAGGAGAAGTCCATAGAAATTATAGAATCCCTACAGTTAGGAAACAGGATTTTCGCCCCATCAAGGCCACACCGTCCCTCTAAACAGTATCCCTCTGGACAAATCCCTACCCTATCCCTCTCAGCCTGCATTTCCCATGGCTAATGCACCTAGCCCTCACATCCAAGTATATTATGAGCAAATTAGGATGGCCAAAATACCCTTATCTGTATATCGTTATACTGTTGGAGGGAAACATAGCACCCGAGGAAGCTCAAACAGTCACTGGGAGAATGTACAAACTCCACACTGCCAGTCATTCAAGGATGGAATTAAACCCCGATCGCTGCCCTGTGAGGCACCTTGTGGTGCAGGTTCTCCATTCCTTGAAATTGCCGTCACAGGTCGGCAGCGCAATGAAGAAGGCACTCGGTGTTCTTCCCTTTATTGGTGCGTGCTTTGAGTCTATGCGTTTGCATGATGCCTTGCATCTGTACAGCACATTGGTTTGGCCACCTTTGTAATATTGCCTTTAATTCTGGTCAACCTGCTGTCGGAAAGATGTGAGGGACAACATTTTCACACAGAGTCTGCTGTGTGTATGGATTGAACAGCCGAAACAGGTGGTGGAGGCAGATACAGTTATACCATTTAAGAGGCATTTGGATGGGTATGTGAATGGGAAGGGTTTAGAGGGAGATGGGACAACTGCTGGCTTGGGGGACGAGATAAATTTAGGATATTTGGTTGGTATAGATGAACAGACCGAAGGATCTTTTTCCATGCTATACATCTCTGAGAGTCTATGGACTCTTGAGTGTTTAACATGGGAGCAGGAGGAGGCTCTGCAGGTTCTTAGTCTATCAGTCAGCTTGTTTGCTCAATTACTGACTGTCAAATACAAAAATAAATCATTCAGATTTTGATGGTGTTTTACAGAAACAGGAGAAAGGCTTTTATTCAAGAAAAGCTGGAAAGAATGTGAAGAGGCCATTCAGTCCCTCATCTGCATTCCACAGGTGCAGCAGGTGAGCACAGAGCTATTGGAGCCTGTTACTCAGGAGCAGGAGGAGGACATCTACTTTCACAAAACTTCGATTAGGAGGCAGTCACTCAACTGCTCGTGACTGGGACACAGGGACTGGAGGCAGTCACTCAACTGCTTGAGACTGGGACACAAGATCAGGAGGGATTCACTCAATTACTGGACACTGGGACACAGGAACAGGAGGCGGTCATTCAACTGCTCGAGACCAGGACACAGGAACAGAAGGGTGTCATTCAACTGCTCGAGACGAGGACACAGGAACAGGAGGGATTCACTCAACTGCTCGAGACTGGGACACAGGAACAGGAGGGAGTCACTCAACTGCTCGAGACTGGAACACAGGGACAGGAGGGATTCACTCAATTACTGGACACTGGGACACAGGAACAGGAGGCGGTCATTCAACTGCTCGAGACCAGGACACAGGAACAGAAGGGTGTCATTCAACTGCTCGAGACGAGGACACAGGAACAGGAGGGATTCACTCAACTGCTCGAGACTGGGACACAGGAACAGGAGGGAGTCACTCAACTGCTCGAGACTGGAACACAGGAACAGGAGGGAGTCACTCAACTGCTCGAGACTGGGACACAGGAACAGGAAGGAGTCACTCAACTGCTCGAGACTGGGACACAGGAACAGGAGGAAGTCACTCAACTGCTCGAGACTGGGACACAGGAACAGGAGGGAGTCACTCAACTGCTCGAAACTGGGACACAAAAACATGAGAGAGTCATTCAACTGCTTGAGACTGGGACACAGTTACAGGAGGGAGTCCCTCAACTTCTTGATACTGGGTCACAGGAACAGGAGGGAGTCACTCAATCGCTCGAGACTGGAACACAGGAACAGGAGGGAGTCACTCAACTGCTCGAGACTGGAACACAGGAACAGGAGGGAGTCACTCAACTGCTCGAGACGAGGACACAGTAACAGGAGGGAGTCACTCAACTGCTCGAGACTGGGACATAGGAACAGGAGGGAGTCACTCAACTGCTCGAGACTGGAAAACAGGAACAGGAGGGAGTCACTCAACTGCTCGAGACTGGGACACGGGAACAGGAGGGTGTCACTCAACTGCTCGAGACTGGGACACAGGTACAGGAGAGAGTCACTCAACTGCTCGAGACTGGGACACAGGAACAGGAGGGAGTCATTCAACTGCATGAGACTGGGACACAGGAACAGGAGCGAGTCACTCAACTGCTCGAGACTGGAACACAGGAACAGGAGGGAGTCACTCAACTGCTCGAGACTGGGACACAGGAACAGGAGAGAGTCATTCAACTGCATGAGACTGGGACACAGGAACAGGAGCGAGTCACTCAACTGGTCGAGACTGGGACACAGGAACAGGAGGGAATCACTCAACTGCTCGAGACTGGAACACAGGAACAGGAGGGAGTCACTCAACTGCTCGAGACTAGGACACAAGAACATGAGAGAGTCATTCAACTGCTTGAGACTGGGTTACAGGAACAGGAGGGAGTCACTCAACCGCTCGAGAATGGAACACAGGAACAGGAGGGAGTCACTCAACTGCTCGAGACTGGGACACAGGAACAGGAGGGAGTCACTCAACTGCTGGAGACTGGGACACAGGAACAGGAGAGAGTCATTCAACTGCATGAGACTGGGACACAGGAACAGGAGCGAGTCACTCAACTGCTCGAAACTGGGACACAAGAACATGAGAGAGTCATTCAACTGCTTGAGACTGGGTCACAGGAACAGGAGGGAGTCACTCAATCTCTCGAGACTGGAACACAGGAACAGAAGGCGGTCATTCAACTGCTCGAAACTGGGACACAGGGAAATCTAGAGGCTGGTGAGGTCCGAGGATAGGAGGGGACTCACTCCCCACCAGTATGGGACACTGGGAGAGAAGGGGAGTTTGCTTGGAACAAAAACAAATATATGAATAAGTTGCATGAATGGTCCACTCAATCCTGCCCACCATTCACTAAGACCACGGCTGATCTGATTGTGATTCCCTCATTCCATTTTACAGAGATGCCCCTCTCTGCAGCCTCTGCTCCATTTGTTGGTCATGTTGCAGACTCAGATGCTGCAACAACAGTCACCATGACTAATCCAGAGGGCCGGGTCTAACCGGATGAGTCTGGATTTGAAGGGTCCAATCACAAGAATGAAAACACAAAATGAAGGTATTGTCAGATGTTTAGTTCTCTCACATTCGCAATCCGACTCACATAACCAGCCCATCCATTATACTTTCAGGCTGGAGCACTGTTTAGATCCGGCTACCATACTGCAGAATACAGCACAGCAATATCCAGAATGGAACTCTGTGCAGCCCACACCAATGCTTGATCTATAATCCTGGGCTAAATATCCAGCGTGGGGAGCTGTGCAGACCGCTCTGGTTCATTCATATATAAACCCAGGCTGTTGCATTGTTCGGTAACACTGCCCAGTGGGGGGAATCTTGAAGCCATTGTTGGAAGAGACAGGATGTGCTGCTCCCATCCATTTACAGCTCCATATCTCCACTGTACCTTCACAAGGGATGCCATGGATGTGAAAATCCCTGCGATGTAGAGATGTAAATGGAAACAGTTCAAATACCAACTACTCGAGACTGGGACACAGGAACAGGAGAGAGTCATTCAACTGCATGAGACTGGGATACAGGGACAGGAGGGAGTATTAAGGCGAGTATCACACCAGTATTTAAAGTTGAAATACCTGAGATAATATCCAAAGAGGTTTCGTGAATGGTGCAATGTAGTTAGAGGGGGATGGTAATGTTATAGTGGTTGCACTATAATCAACAATGTGAATTAGAGGAACAAATATGCAGGGGGACTGGGGAGACTTGCAGGAACAATAGGGTTGTTATAATAGGTGATTTCAATTTTCCTAACATAGACTTCCATATGGTTAAGAACTTAGATGGAATGTAATTTGTTAAGTGTGTTCAGGAAAGGTTCCACAATCAATATATAGAGTATTGTACTCGGGAAGGGACAAACACGACCTACTGTTGGGAAATAGGGCAGGATATCTGAAGGAGATAAAGTGGGGGAGCATTTTGGTAAAAGTGATCAGAGTTGTATTAATTTTAAAATAGTTATGGGAGGGACAAAATTGGTCCACAGATTCAAGTTCTAAATTGGGGCAAGACGTATGTTGTTGGAGTTAGACAGGAGATTGCAGGGGATGATTGGAGTTGTTTGTTTCCAGGTAAAAGGATCCCGGGCAAGTAGGAGGGCTTTAAAAGTGACATAGCTCGAGTACAAGGTTTCCATTTTCCTGTGAGGGTGAAGGTTATGTGAGACTGGAAGAGAGAACTCTGGATGTCAAGAGATATTGAGGCTTTGACCAGAAAAAAGGAGGCGTGGCTCATGTTCAGGCAGCTGGGACCAAAGGAATCCCTGGAGCTATACAGGGGATAGAGGAGTTTACTGAAGAAGGATATCAGCAAGGCCATAAGGGGGTATCAGGTAGTCTTGGCTGAGAAGATTAGAATGAATCCAAATTCAGTATAGGAAAGATAAAGAGCAACTAGAGAGAGAATAGGATGCTTTAAAATCCAAAACCAGCATGCATGCGTAAAACCTCAAGAAATGGGTGATGTCCTCAATTTCCCCTCTGTGTTTATCATGAAGAAAGACATGAAGATTTGTGACCTTTAGGAGGATAGTTGTGATATCTTGGTACTGTTCATATCACAGTAGAGTTGCTGTTGGACATATTAGAACGCACAAAGTCAGACAAATCTCATGGTCCTGACCAGATATATCTGAGAGCACTGTAAGAGGCGAGAGAAAAAGCTTAGGGACCAAGATCCCGGAAGACTGGGTGGTAGCAAATGTTGCGCCCTTATTCAAGAAGGTCTGCAAAGAAAAGTCTAGGAAATATAGACCAGTAAGCTTCACACCTGTTTTCGGTAAACCACTTGAGAAGGTTCTGAGAGATGAGATGTGCATGCATTTGGAAAGACAGAGTTTGACTTGAAGCAGTCAGCAAAGCTTTGTGGATGGCAGATCATGCCTTTCAAATTTTGTTAGAGATTTTTGAGGAAGTGACCAGGAAGGTCGATGAGATCAGGGTTGTAGACATATTCTATATGGATTTCAGTAAGGCCTTTGATAAGGTTCCACATAGTAGGCCACTCTAGAAGGTTAGATCGCATGGAATCCAAGGTGAACTGACAAATTAGACTGAGCTGCCAGTGGAAGTGGTTGAAGTGGGCACACTAACAATATTGATAAGGTAATTGGACAAATACACAGATAGGAAAGGATTAGATGGATACAGAGCAAAGGCAGGGAAATGTCAGATTGGTAGATAAGGGACAATTACACCATGGTTTGTTGACGGAGCACGGTGGGCGTATTGGATGGTTGAGTACAGAGGGGGAACATTCCCATCCCAGAGGGTGCCACACCACCAGACCCAACGAGCATTGTCTGTGCTCACTACCGAGTTCAGTGCAGTATTTGAGGTCTGAGGAAATGTCCAGCAATACAGGACAAGCATCTTCCCCCCTCTGTCAGGATAAGGGTCACCGTATTCTGTCTGCTCCCTCACAATCACTGTATATCTGCGATTGCAACTACTCCTGAACAAGGTTCATGGTCCCCCACTCTCACTACTGCATGCAACAGCTTCTCTCCCTCTCTCTCTCTCTCTCTCTCTCTCTCTCTCTCTCTCTCTCTCTCCTTTGCAAGACTTCCCACACAGTCAGAGAATATTCTGGAGAATGCTGACTATAGAATGTTCCAGATAATGTTCGAAATATTTCCCAGTTTCAGGAAAATGTTAGTGTCCCAGTGTGTAACACATAAGAGTCACTTGACTCACCTTAATTATATTAAACCAAAAATAACTTCTAAACACGCCTTGTTATAAATACAATTTCGAGCAGAGAACATTTTTCCCCTCAGGTGTTATCTTGACTGTTATCTGAACTGTACCACTTTCCTTGTTATGAATATTTCTCTTACCCTTTGTCTGTGACTGTTTCTGTCTGTAACAGTTACACAGTCTCCCACTCAGTTGGCAGGACGGCCTGTTTGTGATGTAGAGGGAGGGCCACAGCGCAGGTTCAGTTCCTCACGCTGACAGAGATTACCATGAAGGGGACACTCTGTTAGCCTCACCCCATCACCCGAGATGTGGTGATCCTCAGGATAAACCACCATGTATGGGCTCTCTGATGAGAGATTTTTGGGACTGTATTCTATCAATGTTAGCATTTTAATTTAAAAAAAATATTTAAAAAGAGATTTTTAATATTATAATAAACCAATAACAAAACAACTCAAATATCCGAAAAAAATTACATCCAATTGCATGTACATACAAAACAAGTTAAAACACTACACAGACAGAAGAAAAAACAAAACTAAACAATAAATAATGAATAAATAATACAGCTCAGTATAACAAAAGGACAGCTCTCGTTCATCAAGAGCATTAACTGATACACATTTTTATGTTCATAGCTCTTCCTCTCTGGGGTTGGGGGAGTTCAGACATCCAACACAACAGAATATTTTTCCTAGCACAGAAAGTAAGGATTGTAAGGTTATATATTTTTCCCATATTCATCTGTGGAAATTACCTTGGGTAGGCCCAAGAAAACAGAAACCAAGTCCATCTCCAATTCAGTTCCCAATACGCACTCTATTACATGTGAAACAGTGCTCCAATATAGATGAAGTCTGCAGCAGAACCACAAGCAATGAGTAAGAGTGCCTGTAGTCATTCTGCATTTAGGACATGCTGAAGATAATCCCACTTTGAATTTTGAGAGACAATCTGGGGTCAGATAGACCCTACGAAGAATTTGCAACTGCATGGAATGGGTCCTATTACAGATCAAAATTCTTCGAGCATTTTCACAAATATCCTCCCATGACTCCGAAGTGTTCTGAATCCCAACTCTCTAGCAGACATCACAAAGCTGCACAGTCTTGTTTGAGGGGACACTCTCCAACTAATGATAAAGGGTACTGACAGAGAGTATATTCTAAGCAATAAAAACCCTCATCCCTTTATTGGATCTGTAATAGTGTGGCAAAAGTGTGTTTTTTTAAATCAAATCTCTGATCTGGAAAAAACACAGAAGAGGTCTCCACTAAGTAGTCCTTACGCACGAGTTATTTGATCAAATGACATCATTGTTTCTCCATCAAATAACACGTGTTGGCTCAGTGGTGAGCATTGCTGCCTCACAGCACCAGGGTCTCGGCTTTGGTTCTGCTGTTGGGTGACTGGCTGTGTGGAGTTAACATTCTCGCCTTGTCTGTGTGGGTTTCTACCCACAGTACAAAGATGTGCATGTTAGATAAATTGGTCATTGATAAATCACCCATAGTGTTCAGGGATGTGTAGGTTTGGGCATTAGTTAGGGTAAATATAGGATGGTAGGGGAATGGGTCTGGGTGGGTTACTCTTCAGAAGGTCGAAGTGGACTTGCTGGGCCCAATTGCTTGTCTCCACACTGGAGGGAATCTACTAATTCTAAATCACTCAAGCAAGGCACACCTCTTGCTGCCCACAGTTTAAACCTGGAATCCATCATCCCCGGATGACAACCCGGTATACCAATTACAGGGGTAAGAAACATGATTTTGGCTGTATTGCCCTCGATCTGACACATTGTCATTCATGCTTTAACAATATTGATAATTATTGGGTTAAGACAATACTTCATAAATGTTGTCAATTTAGCTAAGAAAAACAGAGTAATAAAGGTTCACTTTATCTGATGGGGTTCAGTATCTCGCAATATTGACGCTGAGTCCTCAGCAGCCCAGGCACTAACATAGGATAAAAAAAAGAGCTTAATTGATAGCTTTTATCTGGGCGATCTACTCCCCACAATCTGGGGTTAGTTGCAATTTGGTTAGCTTGATAAAGAGTCACTTATGGTGCCAATTAAAGGAGCTAAACCAGCCATTATCTCTCCTAAATACCTATGTGGGAAACATCAAAGGAAGCATTCACACGTGGTGTAGTAAATGAGGAACGACATTCTTTATTAAGAGCTATCCGACCTAGCCAGGATATTGAAGTGCCTCCCATCTTTGAAGGTCTTGTTTAATTTTGTCAAACAAATGGACATTGTTCACGTTAAATAAATGATCAAAGACGGATGTAATGAATATACCGAAATTGGGAAACCCTCCCGAATCACACCCCCCGTGACCATTTAAAAGGAAACCAGGATTTGCCCTCATCAGGTATTTCCCGAAGACGTCCCATAGGCATGGCCTCCAACGTTGTAAAATTAATCATAGAACCCGAAAAGGCGACAACGGAATTATTGCATTGCATCACGTGAGCTGCCGAAATTGCGGGATTTGACAAAAACATAAGACCATCTGCATACAACGTAATTTTATGTGACTTTTATCCCACTTCTGGGGCAGGTATGTTGGGGTAATATTCCCAGTTGTGTAGGATGCCACCGAATCTAAGATTGTTGCAGGGATGGGGAAGAGATCAACCCTCGTGTGGCATTTCTGCGAGTTAAAGAAGAAAATAAAATCCCCACCTGTGAGGTAGATGTGCCTCCAGACATCCACCAGCTCTAGTTCTGCACACAAATCCATGAATTGCTTACATTATAACGAGGGTATTGGGGGACCTTTGGACATTCTGTCCATCGTGGGGCCATAAGACAGTCGAAATCTCTTTCCATAAACATGTGCCATGATGCAAGATAACTGAATTTGGAAAATGCATCTACCAGGATTTTAAGAGGGTGCGCCGGGTGGCAATAAACATTTAAAATACTGTATTAATTCCTGTAGTTCAAGTCTTTGCGATTATGATCCCTTCATGGGTGTTAATACAATCCAGTAATTTAAATGGAAGATTCTTCCAATCATTTTAGTATTAAAAGAGGAGAAATAAACCCGATCAAACCCGCCCTGCTGTAACGTTAAATGTTCCTTGTCATCAAGGTGCATCTCCTGCAATAGGAAAATTCTCTCTTTTTTAAGAAGAGAAAGTATATTTTTCTCTTGACTGTACAATGGCTCCCCTTAATGTTCCAGGTACACCATTTAAGCACATTGTTATCCATAACACACTGCAGCAACATTTGAACTCGAGAGAATTTCATATCGAATTACACATCGCTGAGCATTAATGACAAAAGACTCATCCAGCCTAAAATCTGTACAAACTAAAACGACTGCAACTAATAAGCTCTCCAAACTTTCCAAAGCTAAAAACATCAAAAAAGAATGAAACAAAATCCAAAGTGCCAATGACACTTGACAGGGTTTTTACCCCCTGCCCCCCACCACCACCAACCAATGGGGACGCTGAAGGCCGAGGTCTCTGTTCTACAACACTGACAAAGGCCCTACTTTTAATTGTATAGGTCCTGCTCTTGTTTGATTTACCAAAACCAATGCCTCGCATTAATCCAAACTAAACTCCATCTGCCACTCCTCAGCCCAGTGAGTGATATTACTGCCATCTCACCTTCCCCGTTTAATTTTAAAATTCCCTCCCCCTCTCCAGGAGACCTGCACACTCCGGCCTTGATTTTCACAAAGACCCTGAGTTTGGTTTGCCTTCTGTGGTCAGGGGGAGGAGGGACAGATTGCAGACACAGTCAGTGGGGAGGAGAGGCTGGACAGTAATCAGCGCCTGGTATCATTTCATGGTTTTAGGAAGAAGGCAGTGACACGTGAGAGTTGGGTAATACTGATCGATTTTTTGGAATCTGAAATTATGGTCTTTTTCCGTCTCTGGTGTTCAGTAATGAAAATCTATTCGAGACCCTTCATTGGGCAGAGTGTGTCTGCAGGATTTCTTTCCTTAATATTGCAGACCACAGATAATAGCGATTAAAGCTGTTCATAGTTAACTTCGATGGCACAGCACGTACACTCAACAAGATAATAACAATGACTGTAGATGCTGGAAACCAAATTCTGGATTCGTGGTGCTGGAAGAGCACAGCAGTTCACGCAGCATCCGAGAGGCAGTAAAATCGACGTTTCGGGCAAAAGCCCGACATCGATTTTACTGCTCCTCGGATGCTGCCTGATCTGCTGTGCTCTTCCAGCACCACTAATCCCGTATACTCAACATCCTACAGTTGAGACAAATATTTTGCCTTTGTTTAACAATACAAAGTGTTTTGTGTAATTCAGAATTGGTAACCTGGTTATAATAAATCCCCACCGAGCTGAAAGCTGACACTTAAAATATGACCCAAAATCTGGATATGGGAGTGTCGTGGGTAATGTCCCTGCCTCTGAGACAGAGGTCTGGATTTGATTCCTGAACGTGCGTGGTGGTGTTCCAAGCTCTGGACTAGAAGTTCTGGATTCAAGTCCTGCCTGTTGCAGAGGTATGTCACAGCATGCCAGAACAGGCTGATGAGCAAAGACACAGGAGAAAAATGGTACAGCTTTACGGGCATTGCTGAGTGTTGCTAGTGTCCCTACCTCCGGGCACAAAGGTCTGGGTGCAATTCCCACAGAAGTGTTTCATAACACACCTGAACAAACTGATTAAAACGGATTTAGAATTGTGACCTGATGGAGAAGGAAGAGGTGTCAGTATTGCACTTCAGAATTTAGGCCCAGGCTGATTTAAAGCACAGCCATTCGTGTTGATTGGAGTCACATTTTGCAGCAGTCAAGGTTTATAAAATCAACATGGTTATGGATAGGGTGAGTAGTCAGGTTTTTCCCCAGATTGGGCATCCAAAACTGGAGGGCATTGGTTGAAATTGAGAGGGGAAAGCTTTTGACGAGCCCATGAGCACCATTTCACGCAGAGGGTTGTGTGCATATGGAATGAGCTGGCAGCGGAAGTGGTGGAGGTTGGTACAAATACAGCATGTAAAAGGCATCTGGATGCTGACAGACCTGCCGAGCTGTTCCAGCAATTTCTATATTGTTGCAAAATTCAATCATTTTGACACAATATTCTGAATACATTAAACATTTTATTTTTTAATGATGCAGCGACATAAAAACATATCTTCAAATCGACTGAGACCATTTTCTGCTAAGGATATGGCACTGTGTATGACAGCAACAATGATGCACCTACATGGAACAGGGAATGTGATGGAGACATAGTTTGGACAATCTACAAGGAGACCTCACATGTTTGGGAGAGGGTGATATTACTGTGTGATTCAGCTCAGAGAGAGAAAATGTAATCTGCCTGAGAAGGAACGGCGGATTACACTCTCCCTCTTTCATTGTTCCTCATGACAGCAATGTGCGCGAGCTAAAACAAAAAATCTACAGTCATCATTACCATTCTTATTTTTAAAGAATCCCTACAGTGTGCAAACAGGGCCTTTGGCACAAAACGTCCATACGAACCTTCCCAGGCTCGCTCCCTTACATTTACCCCGAACGATGAACCTAACAACCCCAGAACACTTCAGACAAATTAAGATGACCAATCCATCTTACCAGCACAGCTGTGGACTGTGGAAGGAAACTGGAGCAACCATTAGAAGGGGAGAATGTGCAACCTCCACACAAATAGTCACCCAAGTCTGGAATTGAACGCAAGGTCCTGGTGCTGTGAGTAGCAGTGATAACCACTGAGCTACTGTGATACCCTTGGGCGATCCCTGGCTAGAATACATTGGAATCTCTTCACTGCCTAATGCAAAGGGAATTCAGCCAAATCCAACTGTTCCAGGATGAAGTCCCATTGCTAGCAGCATATGTGATTAGAATGTCTTCAGAAGCAGTACAACATTTTGAAGAATCTCTCAGTTTTTCCTTTTGTCATGAGTTACAATAATATATGGAAAAAGCGCATTCAACTTGAAATTGCAGAGATTTTGTTTATGTGTGTGTGTGTGTGTGTGTGTGTGTGTGTGTGTGTGTGTTTTTAGAAAGGGAAATATCGATTCTTTATTTGCAATATCCAAACAGTTTGCCATGCATCTTTCCATCATAGTTTGAGTAACATCACTCTGGATCATAAAGGTGCTATTTGAGCAGATTTAAAAAAAAACTAGCCTGACTTATTGCCAAAACCCAGTCTGAGACCAATATCGTCGGCTATATCTCCGATCTGGTTACATTTGACATGTGTTTTGAGCAGTGGAGCATTGGGAATGGGAAAGAAAGCAGTGACCCCAAAAGTCAGGGAACTATGGACCGGTGAGCCTGATGTCAGTGGTCGGTAAATTGTTGGAGGGGATTCTGAGGGACAGGATTTAAATACATGTTTATGCCGAAACGTCGATTCTCCTGCTCCTTGGATGCTGCCTGACCTGCTGTGTTTTTCCAGCAACACATTTTTCAGCTCATACATTTGTTAAGGCAAGGGCTGATCGGGGTTGTCAACGTGGCTTTCTGCATGGGAAATCATGTGTCATTAATTTGATTGAGTTTTATGAAGAGATGACAAAGAAGATTGATGAAGGCAGTTTGGTAGACATTGTCTACATGGACCTCAGTAAGGTGTTCATAATATTCCGATTGATAGGCAGATGAGTAAGGTTCGGTCACACGAGGTACAGAGGAAGCTAGTCACAATTGGCTTGAAGGAAGAGGGATATTTTTCAGATTGGAGGCTTGTGAGCAGCAGTGTTCTGTAAGAATCGGTACTGACTTCACTGCATTTCATCATTTATGTCAAGGATTTAGATGTGAATATTGGGGCCATAGTTAGTAAGGTTACAGATGACATCAGAAAGGTGGTGTAGTAGATTATCTCAGAGTACAACGAGACCATAATTAGATGGGTCAAAGGGACAAGGAGTGACAGATATAGTTAAATTTAGATAAATACGAAGTTTTGCATTTTGGGAAGGCAAATCAGGACAGAAATTATACGCTTAATTGCAAGGTCCTGGGGCGTGTTATGGATCAAAGGGACATAGGGCTGCAGGTACATAGTTCCTTGAAGGTGGAGTCGCAGGTAGGCAGAGTGGTGCAGAACACATTTGGCACATTTGCCTTAATCAGTCAGAGCATTGAGTATCGGAGTTGTGATGGCATGTTGCTTCTGTACAGGATGTTGGTGAGGCCACTTTAAGAACACTGCGTACAACTCGGTTGCAGAACTCGTTCTTTGAGCTTCAGGGAAAGGTTGATAAGGTTGAGGTGTTTCCCCCTGCAGTGTCAGAGGCTGAAGGGTGACATTATAGAGGTTTATAGAATCATCAGAGGCATGGATATTCTGAACAGCCATGATCTGCTCCACAAGAAAGGGGAGTCTGGAACAAGATGGGATAGTTTGAAAATGAAAGGGCGAATAATTTAGAATGCACCTGAAGGTAAATGTTTCACACAAAGAGTTGTGTGTGTACAGAAAGTGCTATCAGAGGAAGTGGTGAAGGCGGCTACAATCGCACATTTAAAATGTATCTGAAAGAGGAGGGATATTGGTCAAATGCTGGCAAATAGGACTAAGTCAGATTTGATATCTGATCGGAGTGAACAGATTGGCCTAACGGGTCTGTTTCCATTCTGCATGACTGTCAGATTCTATAAGAGGGATGGCGAAATATTCTGAAATGACCTTTCAAGTGGGAATTCTCTTCACTGGAAGATTATCGTGCCTCCATGTTCACATGGATTGAAAGCTGTTTAATTAAATATTTGACAGGGAACTGAGTCACAGGTAATAGTATACAGACAGGAAAGTGGGGCTGAGTCCACAATCTTAGTGCCTGGTGGAGAAGGCTCAACATATCTGATGTCCCACTCCTGCTCCTCACTCTCATGTTTCTGTGTTCCATCCAGCCCCGAAGACCTGCGAGATAGGAGAGGTTGGAGGCCACTTACTCCTATAACTTGTTGCACAGAAACAGAGGAGACCAGTCCGCCTCTCAAGACTATCACACACACTTTGAAGTGATTTGGGAAATGCAATTGGAAAATCCAGGCTGGGTATGAAAGAGGCCCCTCATCTCTCTTCACAGAGCTTCCCCTCTCTGCAACTTGTGCTTCATTTGTTGGTCATGTTTAGACCCAGGTTCAATGAGAAAAGAAACCCCATGCCTCACCCAGAAGATGGCTCACAAAATCCTCTGGTCTCCCCGCCTGCAACATTCCATAACAGACATTCATGAAAATAACACCCACTAACTTTCCAAGAACAGAATGTAAGAACATCAGACACAGGGACAGTTCATTCATGCCCCAAGCCTGCCTTGCCCTTCACTAAGATCATGACTGATCTGCTCCCTGTCTCAAATCCTCTTTCATACCCAATATCCATCTACCTCCTCTTCAAATACTTTCAGTCATCTAGCTCCCCAACACTCTTGAGAAGAGAAACCCTGACATTCAATACCACCTGTTTGAAGAAAACACTTGCTGCTCCTATATCATGGCTTATTGATGCGAACAAAAGAGGTTGAGACAAGGGTTCAGGGACAAATGACTGGCCCTGATATCAAGGCAATGGTTGACGTCTGCTGACATCAAGGAGCTTAACAAAACTGGACTTAATGGGAATCAGAGTAAACTCTCCAGTGTTTGGAGTCAAACATGGCACAAAGGAACATGTTCATCATCTCAGTCCTGGGTCAGCCCTGTGCGAAGTCCTCAGGGTAGCTTCCTCTTCACAAACAGCTTCAGCTGCTTCATCAATGTCTCCCCTCCCCACCATAAGATCAGAAGTGGGGATGCTCACAGAAGATTCCACTATGTTCAGAACATTTTGTACCCCCATCAGCTCCTGAACTAGTCTGTGTCCATGTGCAGCAAGACCCAGACTCCATTGAGACTTGTGCTGTTAAATGGTCCGTAACATTCATGTAACAGCACTGCCTGACACTGCCCATTGCTACAGTAAAACAAGAGTTCATTCAGTACCTCACATTGGTTTCACAGGAATATGAGTAAGCCATTCAGCCCATTGACACTCTTGGAGAAGAACAGGAACGGCCCATTCAGTGCCTCCAGCCTATTACTCAGGAAGAGAAGGAGTCTAGTGGATTGGACCACACGAAAGTCCCTCGAAAATATTTGAAGGCGGTAACATAGACTCTTCTTTTTATTTTAAAGGAAATGTAAACTGTCTGTCCCGGATGCAATGTGACAGGTCAAACTACTCGGTGTGAAGCTAAGCACTATTTATTGAAACATGAAAGATACAATGAAAGCAAAGAAAGTGGAATTTAGAAAAACGTAATTCTATTGGACAAGTTAACAGAATAACAAATCTAGGAATTATTACTAATGAACTGTTCCAATATAGGAATCTCCCATAAACACAGCCCCTGGCAGAAAGGAATATTCAGACACAGAATGTCACAAACGTTTCTCCAATCCAGGAATTAAATACAGCACTAAGAGAAAATTTAGAGAGAGCAGCAGCCAGGAGATCGTCACTGAAGCTTCCAACTCTGTGGAGACCCCAATAGTTTCTAAGGCTACTGAGAAACCAAAAGCCAGAGATCGTAATTTGTGAGAGCTGGCCACACCCATTCAGGGTGGATTAAAATAAACACACGGTCTCCCTCGCTGTTTACTCAAGTGGTCTTAACAAGCCAGCTTGGTAATGATCATACAATCTCTCTCTTAAAAGTAACACGGACAAAATAACCTCTTAAAACTGCAACATCAGCACACTTGGCAGCACTTCGAGCTGTCAAGTAGGAACCAGGGGTAACCTAATCCTGCCCTTGGCCCTGTCCAATCGGACGAGGAAGAAGCCATTCAGTTCCTTGGGTCACTTACAGAGCAATGGGATGAGGTTATTCAGCCCCTTGAATCACTTTCACAGGAACAGTAAGAGGCTATTCCCCCTCAACGTACTTATATAGCGACAGAATGAGGCAATTGATGCTGATTCCTGATGAATGGCTCATGCATGAAACATCGATTCTCCTCCTCTTCGGATGCTGCCTGACCTGCTGTGCTTTTCCAGCAATCGACGCTCTACTCTAATCTCCAGCATCGGCAGTGCTCACTGTCTCCTAATTGATGCTCTAACATGATGAACAAGTGGAGCAGAGGCTGGACAGACAGACTGCTCTACGTTGCTCCGCTTGACTCCATTGCTTATGATGCACACGTGGTTTTCTAGTGGTGAGGAAAGAAGCCACATGTCTTGTGCGAAATCTCAAGAAGGCATCTTCCATCTCCGAGAAGCCAACCTGGTGTTCTCTATGTAAGGTGGAAGCTGGTGGGAATGGCTACCTGTTTCAGATGGAAGGTATTTTGGCTGCTGTTGGGGATTGTGAGCAACCTGACGTTCAGTACATGGTTCACACACCGACTGCCCAATAACGTGGGGAAAGTTAGTAAAGACATATAAACTATTAAAACACCACGTTAGACTGATGAATTGACTCATTAAGTTCAAATAATGCTGACCGTATTCATGTTGATCTTGTCTAGTGCACGTCCTGTTCCGTGTAACCTGTATGCCTTACTCTGTCCAAGTCTACTTCCACCCTATGATCTGTCTGGCCTTGCTTACTATGACCTGTCTCCACTGCTCAAAGTTTTTCCCTGTACTGAGGTACACATGGCAATAAATCAAACCAATCAATCCTGGGTAAAGTATGGATTTTCTCACCCTATCAATGTCTCTTTTGGAAGTAAATGATCGCTGCCACTCCTCGTGTTTCCGCGTCACCATTTCCCCGTCTCTCACAGCTCTACAGATTAAACATTCAGCTTCTTTACTCTATCCTCATGTTACCGTGTCTGTGGTAAGGAGATCATTCATTACAAAGGAGATCAAATCCATAGAGAATGCCCCTAATGTTCTCTCAGCAAGGCTCTGCAACAGCAGGAAGATGGCTTTACTTATAAACTTCAATCATCTTACAATGATGGACAGCATACCATTGACTGCATCCATGACTTACACAGGGTTTGATTCGGAGCAGTCGGCATAGACTTGTGAGTGGGAGATCATGCTTGCCAAATTTGTTAGAGTTCTTTGACGAAGTGACCACGAAGCTTGATGAGGGCAGAGCGGTAGACGTAGTCTCTATGGATTTCAGTAAGGCCTTTGATAAGGTCCCACATGGCAGGCTGCTCTGGAAGGTTCCATCACGTGGAATGCTGGGGGAACTGGCCAATTGGTTGCACAGTTGGTTTGATGGTCAGAAGCAGAGGGTTTAGTGGAAAGATGCTTGTCAGACTGGAGGCTGGGTCCATAGCTGTTTGTTATCTATGAATTGATTGAGAATGTACAAGGCATGATTAGCCAGTTTGCAGATGACAGCAAAATAAGTGGGAGCATGATCAGTGAGAAATTTTATCAGAAATTGAAGCAGGACCTTAATCAGGTGGGAAAGTGGGCCGAGTAATGGCAAATGGAATTTAATATAGATGCGTGACGTCTTGCAGTTTGGAAAACCAATTCAAGATAGGAGTTTCATGGTGAATGGGAGGGCCTTAAGGGGTGTCGTGGGCAGAGAGAACTTGGGGTTCAGGTGCACGGTTCCCGAAGAGTGGAGTCACATATACACAGGGCAGAGAGGAAGGCTTTTGGCACACTGGCGTTCATTAGGCAGGACATTGAGTAAACAAGTTGGGAATTTATGTTGCAGGTTCACAGGACTTTGGTAAGGTCGCACTTGGCGTTTGTGTTCAGTTTTTTCACCTTGTTATAGGGAGGATTTTATTAAATTAGAAAGAGTGTAGAAGAAATTTACAAGGACATTGCTAGGAAACAATGATCTGAGTTATAGGGAGAGGGTGGACAAGCTAGGAAATTTTCTTGAGAGTGTAGGAGACTGGGGGCGGGGGGGGGACCTTATAGAGCTGTGTAAGATTACGAGGGGTATGGATAGGGTTAATGCTCTCAGTCTTTTTCCAAGGTGTACAGAATCGAGGATTAGAGAGGATCGTTTTAAGGTTAGAGGGGAAGGAATAAAAGGGAACCTGAGGGACCACTTCTTTACACAGAGGATGGTACGTGGATTAGCTGCCAGCAGATGTGGTTGAAGGGGGTACATTAACAACAACCCACATATTAAGCATTACAATCTCAAGACCACACAGTCTCTATCTTCCTCGCTGTGTTAACTCTTCCAGCTGCTGATCTCCATGGGTCATTTTTTTTTACTGCAAGGAGGTTTTAAATGAACATGTATCTTTGAGAGAGAGTGTTTGAGACGGCGAGTTAGCACTCCTGCTCTACAGCAGTAACTCTGCTGTTGGATGGCAGTGGCTCTTCCTCTAGTGTTCAAAATGCTCGGATGATATACTCCCCATGATACAATAATTCTCATAATTTGATCGCTTTGCATGTGTCCAAGCAATAATATTCAAATTCCGTCCGCTTCTTGTATCATTTGGTTGTATTTGAATTGCCGACAAAGCAGCAACCAAAACTCAGGTATCCATTTCCCAGCTAATTGTGACACGTGGAACAGCCTGACCTTTAGCTGGCATCTGTCGCTGTACTTTCTATTCAACAAGACCCATTCTGTCTTAAAGTAACCAGACATGCTTTCTGCTTTATAACACCTCCCCCCTTCAGAAAAGAATATGAACCATCAGAATTAAAAGATGGCATCATTCCTTTTCCTCAAATTCTTAATCCCATTATTATGATATACAAATGTATTAATCTCAGTTATGCCATTCATGTTAATTCTGCACACCTATATTGCACTGGGATAAGTCAAATCTTATCAAAACGTTTTCCTTTAAATCAGCGGTAACACATCTGCTGTCACATTTTAGGACCAACAGCATGTAAATTTTATAAGTTTAAAGTTGGTAACATAAGAGTCCAATAAAATAGTCTCATATTCTGGTCTTTAAAGATTCCAAAAATTGCGAGAGATTTGTCATTGTCCACAACCATCGCCGACAATTTGTTTGCCATATAAACATTAAAATATTGTCAGACCAGTACGAAACTTAATCATTCTTTTTCAATAATGGAGATTTAATTTTTTTTCTGGTGGATATTGAGTTTTTTCGACAAGTAGCTAATTGGCCATTCAATCCCAGCATCATCTTTCTGTATGAATACATCTCCAACCCCGACATCCCGAGCATCAAACACAATTTTCAAAGGGTTTCAGAATATTTGGTGCAGCTAAACCTGATACGGTGATTAATCCTGCCTTAAAATCTCAAATGCCTCCTGGCATTGTTCTGTCCACCACAATTCTGTGTTCTTCCTTGGTAAATCCATGAGAGGTGCCAATACGCTGCTGAAGTTTGCAACAAATTTCCGATAGAATCCACTCATTTTCAAAAATCGAAGCCCCTCTTTCTTCGAGGATGGTCGTGGAAATTACTCAAAGCCCTTCGTCTTTGTGTTCCATGGGATCAACCTTCCATGTCCAATGTAATGTCCCAAGAACGCCCCCTCTGCCTTTGCGAATTCTGTTTTCACTAAGGGTATTACCAAGTTTGCTTCTTGTAATCATTCAACATGGTCTGCCAACTGTGACATGTGAGCTTTCAATCACCTGCTAAAGATCACTACATCATACAGATAAACTGCACAATTTGTTCAACTGACTACAACTCTGTTCCTGAGTCTTAAATGTGTCTGGAGCATTGTTCATTCACATGACATTCTCTAACTTTTTTTGACATATCCGGTATCTTTATCAGATAGTTTACCCGACTCAACAATTTTGTTAACTTGAAAGGGTCCACTAAACCTGGCTTTGAAAGGGTTTCCTACCACTGGTGGCAATACTAATATGTCATCACTGTGGGAAATTGTCAAAGTTTCAGAGTTTTATCTGCCACCTGCTTCACTCTATGCTGTGCCCTCTTCAGTTTCTGTTAAGTAACTCACCTACTTCATCTTATTTCTCCCTCACCTCAGATACATAATCCAAATGTGAGATCTCCGATGTCGGTCCTGACAATTTATATATAATTAATTTCAAAGAGTCTCTCACTTAATGTATGAATATTAACTCAAAGGAAGTAAAGTGAGTAGATTTATTTGGGGCATCTCTAATGGCAAACAATATAATGAGACGCCTATATTCCAATCATTCGGGTAATTCTGACAGTACGCTGTTAATATTGTCTTCAGCATCTGATGCTAACTTTCTAAGGCTCCCTGGGATTCGGTTTTGGAATGCACTTGAATGCACTGGTGTAAGCCGAAGCTATCCATGACGTCCTTAATCAGCTGATCGGTAAAATGAGACCCTTAGTCTTACTGAAATACACTGCGTAGCCCACAGCGAGTAAAAAAGCTACCAACTCCCCCACCTCCCTTTTTGCCTTAGCACCCCATAATGGAATTATCCCTGGACATCGGGTAGACACATCCGTTATGATCAGCAGATGTCGCTTACCACTTTTAGTTTAGAAATGAGAGCTCCACAATTAATCATAACCCACGTGAAAGGTTCTTCGAATACAGGAATTGGCAACAAAGGTGCTGGTTTTATTACTGCCTGTGACTTACCTACCATTTGGCATGTAAAACATGTACAACAAAAATTAACCACGTCCTTGTGCATTCCAGGCCATTAGAAATGCTTTAGTCTGAGTCTTCCATGCATCAACTCCTTTGGCTTTTTCTTTCGGTTTTCCTTCCTGTTGTAACGCATGACAGTGGGATCTTGTGACTACACTGTCTGGAAAAATCCCTGGGTATTTTTCTTTGAATTTCCCAGTTCCGTAGTTTTACTTTGGCTTCTCCACCACTAGGCGTGCCTCTCCCACATTGAATCCTACTAAATCATTCCCAGCTGTATTCCTGGAACTGACACTCTGTCACTCACTCTTACTGTTACTTCCCCACTGTTACTTGATTTGGCACTCCGACGTAATGTTACACAAGGTAATGCATAATTTCTGTCCCCATTTCACAAATTATCACGCTGTTGAGCAACATATCAGAAAGAGTGAATATACTACCATCTCTTACTATTAGAGGCCGAGGGAAAGTGAGGACTGCAGATGCTGGAGATCAAAGTTGAAAATTATGGGTCTGGAAAAGCAAAGCAGGTCGGCAGCATTCGACGGGCAGGAGAGTTGACGTTTCAGGCATAAGTCCTTCATCAGGAAAGTGGGAGGTAATGGAGGGGGAGGGGGGTTGAGAAATAAATAGGAGGGTGGGAGTGGAGCTGGGTGGGAGGTAGCTTGGAAGGCGATAGGTAGATGTAGGTGGGGTCTAATGGTGATAGGTCGGAGAGGAGGGTGATGTGGACAGGTGGTAGGACAGCTGAAACCTTCAAACTATGCAGCATCAACATCGACTTCATCAATTTCCAAATCGCCCCTCCCCAACCTCATGCCAGATCCAACCATTCAACTTAGCACCGCCCTCTTGAACTGCCCTAACTGTCCATCTTCCTACCCACCTATCCACTCCAACCTCCCTTCTGACATATCACAATCACTCCCACCGACATCTTCCTAACGCCCTCCAAGTGACCCTCCCACCAGCCCAGCTCCTACCCTCCTTTTTATCTTTCAGCTCCCTTGTCCCCTCGCCACATTCCTGACGATGGGTTTATGCCTGATATGTCGATTGCACTGCTCTTCGGATGCTGCCTGATCTGTTATGCCTTTCTGGCTCCTCACTTCTCAACTATTGGAAACTTAACAGATCCCGCATCTTGCAAAATTATAACTTCTTGTCCTCCCCCTACACCCGATATTTTCTTAGTAAGGTTTATCTACAGAGACAAATTCTTTATAGAGGTCAGGCACCAACTCCATACACAGCCCCTAAATAGGCTGTGCCCTCTCTTGCAGCTCCTCGCCTCTAGTTGGGGTCTCCTTTACCAGGTTCACTAATACCACTGGCTTAAACTCTTTTACCACATTTTTCCCAAAGGGTCTTCCTTTAATGCCCAGCACTGTGTGTCCCAGCTTACTGCAGTGAAAACACCTTTTTCCCTGTGCCCTTCTTAAACCATCGGTACTGTAATTTTATATCTTCTACTATGTTATAGTGAGACCTGAGGCCTTTCACTTCCTTTCAAAGTCTTTGGGCTTTTTTTTAAACTTGTGGTAAACTATTGCCAGTGTGCTGCTTTTCTCGATGTTTTGTAGTATAGGATCTCCCTTTCTCCCAATTTCTATCCCTCACAGGATGAAAATCCTCCCAGAAGCTAAATTTCATCTCATGCACCAATACATACTTTACTGCCATTTCTGCTGCGCTTCTCATTTCTTGAACTTCCTGTTCGTTCACATGAATTCTTACCATCTCTGGAAGTGAGTCTTTAATTTCGTTCAGCAGAATAATCTCCCATCGGGCTTCACAGGTCTTATCCATTTTTAAGGCCTGCACGCATTTATCAAAATGACTGTGGTTATTCTTTTAAACTCAACATAACTCTGACCTCGTTCCGTCTCTATATTTCTGAACCAATGTCTATATTCTTCTAGTACCAATTCATAAGCACTCAACATAGCCTGTTTGACTTTTGCATAATCTCTTGCTCCGTCATCTGACAGCGCTGCACATACCTCTCAAGCTGTGCCCACCAGCTTAGTCTGAACTACAATTACCCACAAATTCACAGGACACGCCATCTGCCTAGCCAATGTTGCAAATGAAATAAAAAAAGATTTTGGCATTTTTCTCATCGAAACATGGCAATGTATTAATATAGTTGTATACATCCCTACATTCTCCCTTCATCTTCATCCTGCTAATTTAACTTTCTTATCTAATTCCAAACTTCTGAATTTCAAATTCTCCCTCTCTTCCTTTTTCCTCTCTTTCTCTTTCTCTATCTTCTCTCTCTATTTCTATCTCTTTCTTTATCTTTAACTCAAGTTGCCACACTTGCAATTTAAGTTTTTTCTAACTCGACTGCAGTTCCCTGCTTTTCTGATACACCAAAGTGCTTGACCAACTCCATTATGGCGACAGCTTTCCTTTTGTCCCTGGTGAAACCCAATTCTAATCTACATGTTAATTCTAAAAGTATGCCCTTCCTTTGTCTTTCTACACTTTCCTGACAAATTTGTGAATCAGCTTCAAACCTCAGAACCTCTTTCGTAATGTTGAACGCCTTTTCTTTTAATTTAACCAACTACAAGGAACAAAATTAAATGACTTTTGTCACCTGTTTTAGTTGAAGATCTAGGTCACTAACTGTCAAGTGATGGAATCTGCTGGGACCTTTTGTACCCCAAATCTATTCAAATCCCATATGACAAGCCCTCACACTGTTATGATAGCGATGTCGAACCACTCTGTTAATTAAAACCACACACCCAGAAAAGATCACCTCGCCTCGTAATCTGTTAAAACATGAGTGACAAAGTAGCGCCAAAGTCCACTATTAAAAGAAAAATAACAATTCATAAGTATGTAAGTTAACTCGCTGAGCTTGAAGGTTTGTTTTCAGATGTTTCGTCTCCATGACAAGGTAACATCATCAGTGAGAGTCTCTGGTGAGGCACTGGTGGTATGTCTCGTCTTTCTATTTATAGGCCTTGGTTTCTTAAGGTGCATGATGTTATTTCCATTTTTTATTCAATGGAAGGTAGATAGGATCTAAACCGATGTGTTAATTGATGGACTTCTGGTTTAAATTTCATGCCTCTAAGAACTTTTGTGCGTGGCTTTGTCCTAGGAAGTGTGTGTTGGCACAGCCAACGTGGTGTCTTTCTTTGTCTGTATGCATGAAAACTAGTGATAGTGGGTCATTTCTTTTGGTGGTCAGGTGGTGTTCATATTTCCTGCTAGAATGGCAACAGGAGAGTTTGAAATGAAGGAACAATGGTTTTAAATACACTGTTTAATCAATGTGTGTTCAGAGAAGTAACATTTTTCACATGTGTACAACACATTCTGAATGAACAACAGAAACACAGTTAACGAAAAATTATGCACATGATGTGTAAAATTTATAAAGCATTAAAACATTATTTGATCCTCATCTGAAGTGATACCTTCCCTTTTTCTCAACGTTCCCCCTTTTCTGGGATTCCCAAATCTAATCTCTCATTCTTATCAGGATGTGTGTTATAAATTCTTGCTTCTCGTGTCCCAAATTATTTCAGTTCATCTCCTTTCTACAAGCAATTAAATATGTTGTCCTGCTTGGTTCTTTCCAAAACTATTGTCTGTCATATTATTGGAGATAAAAGTTATGGCATCAGACCCAGCATTTGAACATATTACTCTGTTGTACGTGCACTGTACAAAGAACCACAGCACACAGGAATTGCCAAAACATTGAGGGAAGTACATCTACTTCTTTTGTTAATCTAGTTTTCTCATTTTCCACATCTCCATATCTATCTCCTCTCTCTCGTTCTCCCTTTGTATCTAGTGAAGAAATCCACCAATTATTCTTCGTGTCCCATCTCTCAAAACTCCTTCTTTCAGTTAATATCGAATGCTCTCTTCAAGATGTTATGTGGTTATAATTAAGCAATGTAACTACAAAGACATGCGGGAGGAGCTTGCCAGAGTTAATTGGAAGAGGAGCTGAGGAGGAAAGACCATGGAGCAGCAATGGGAGGAGTCTCTGGGGATAATTCGGAAGATAATACTAGAAATTCAACCCCAAGAAGATAATACGTATTCACGGGAAAACAAGGCAGCCGTGAGTGATAAGGCATTAAACCAAAAGAGGAAACATACAATGTGGTGAAGATGATTGGGAATCCAGAGAATTCATTGGCGCTGAAACTACATAAGGCTGGCATCACTGACACTACAGAGCTCTTAATCATGGTCAGGGAGAGAAACAGAGGAAACACAGTCACTTTAAATACAGAAGATGGTATTTCTCAAGGAAATAGATTCAGGTGAATTAAACATTTGAATTAAGATCAGTTAAATGCTTTTGTGGAATGTGTCAGATTGGAAGCAAGACCCGGGGAGACAGACCCTCAGCAGAATGAGAGTTTGAAAATTGAAGTATTTCCACATTAGAATCCAGGTTAGGTCACTGAGTGCAGGGCCGATGAGTGAATGGGTCACATTTAGAATTGGGGAACAGACAGCAGAATTGCATTGCAGGTATTGCAGCTCGAAACTGCGTATTCATGTAGTGCTGTAGATCACAGCAGCAGGAGAAGCAGACATGCATTCAAACACAACCTGAAACTTTTTGCCATGGTAACACCTCAGTCTGTCATTACCATCAACACCATCTATGGCTCAGTGACGAGTGTGGGTGAACATGTCAGAGTCAGATTCACATGAACTTTAACCTAATGCTAACTCATTAAAGCTACCAGACTTGACCAATAGATCTGATCGAAGCTCTGCAGTCCTGTCACGTTCAGTTATAAATGGTCATCGACGATTAAACAAGTGACTGGAGGAGAGGGCTCCACAAACATTCCCATCCTAAATAATGGAACAGACCTGCACATCAGTGTAAAAGAGAAGGATGCTTTATCTGCAGCATCCTCTGCCAGAAGTGTTGATTCGATGATACACCTCACCCTCATCATGATGCCAACAAAATCACAGATGCCAGTCTTCACCTAATTCGATTCGCTGCACGTGACATGAAGAAACAGCTGAACACAGCAGATACGACAAAGGCAATCGGTCCAGACTCCATTTCTGCAATAGAACTGAAGACTTGTGCTGTACAACAAGCCGTGTCCCTGGGGAAGCTGTTTCATTCCAGCTCCAACTCTGACATCACCCTGGCAATGTGGAAAATTACTTACTATGTCCAGTCCGCAAAGATGAGTATAATTACAACCTGACTAATGACCACCCCCTCAGTCCCATCACGGAAATGAAATCGGTGGGAGTTCTTCTTGACAGAGCTGTCAAGCAGCACAGAAACAACCTGCTCAGTATGGTTTCCAGAGGTCCCCATGTGGAGATGGTGCTGTTGTGGAATTTTCACTGAATTACTCATCCAAACCAGGCTAACGCTCTGGCAGGTGGTGGAAGTTAAATACAATTAATACAATATTGAGATCTAAAATCTGGTGTCAGTAACAGTGACCTTGAAGCCAATATGGATTGTAAACAGAACTTCCTTCTCCAATGTACTTTTAGGAAGTGAATCTCCCATGATTTCCTGGGCTGGGCTAAAAGTGACTCCAAAGACCCTGACATGTGATAAACATTTCAATGGTCTCTGAACCCCAAGCAAGGGCACTCATTTGGATCAAACTACTCCGAGGTCTGAAAGGATGAAACCGGACAGAACATCCGACCTTAGTATCAGTGTCTGAAAAGGGAATGGGAACACAGTCCTGTCGACCCTGCAAAAACCTCCTTCTTAACATCTGAGAGCTTGTGACAGCATTTACAGAGCTTTCCCACAGACTTCATAGAAACAGCGGGAAAGGAGTAGGTCATACAACACATTGAGTCTCCCCCATTCTAGTTCATGGAAAACATCTCCTCAATGCACTTACCCCACACGATGTACATATCTGTTAATGTGAGTAATCTGTGGAAGCTATAAAAGAGGAAGCGCAGTAGTACGTTTGGTCAATCGAGTTTGCTGCCCAATTCAATGTAATGATGCTTGGCCCATCATTTCCACACCGTACTCCTGCTCTCCCACCATCCATTTACTGTCTCTAAATCCTTATTTTAATCAGTGATTCGGTTTCCAGGTGCGAGCGAATTCCCCAGGTTCCCCAGTCAGTGAGTACAGACATTTATTCTTATCTCAATGCAGAGTGACCTGCTGTACCTAATACTGTGTCCCCTTGTTTTAGGCGTTGCAGCCAGGGACATTATCATCCCTACTTCCAATCTGACTCACCCTGTCAGATTTCTGTATATTCCACTGAGATCTCGACTCATTTTCCTCAACTCCATGGAATACTGGCCCAGTCACCCCAAACTCTGCTCCCACAAGAAGCCTGTCATTCCAGAGACCAGTCTGGTCATCCTTCGCTGCTCTCTCTCAATGTCAGGTTTGTCCTTTATTAGGTACGGAGATCAAAATTGCCCACAATACTTACAATGTTCGAGATGATATCTCACCAGTTCCTGTACAGTTGCAGTAAGACACCTTTTCTCCTGGAATCACATCACCCTAAAATGAAGGTCCACACACCATTTATCTTCCTCACTGCTTTCTGTTTCTGCAATATTCCTTTCAGCGACTGGTGTACAAGCAGATGCAGATCCTTTTCAGTGTTGCAGCTCCCCACTTGATGGGTCCGTATACACTGGTCAGCGTGCCAATCTCTTGCCCAGTATTGACTTCTGGTTACAAAACTCACTGCGCTGCAGGTACCTCAGAGGTTTATGCAGAAGGAAACAACAAAAAGAAACATATGTCCCTTTGTAGATCAACATGTTTCAAACAAGCCTTTCCAAATGGTAGGCTGCCAATTTATCGTTTCCACCAAAGGGCACACCGTCACCTCTCTCCACATTGTTCTCCATCTGTCACGTGTTTACCCATTCACTCCACTTGTCTTAGTCTTCTCGGTGCTTTTTTACATCCTCCTCACCCACTCACAATCCCACATCCGTTAGTGCTGTCAGCAGGCTGGGATACATTGTATCTGATTTCGGCAAACCAAATGTTTAAAGGGCATTGTGAACAGCTGGGCCCCAAGCACCGATCCCTGCGACACCTCACCAAACTTTCTCTGTTAATTTCTATTTATTTATTTCATGAATCTGGGTGTGACTGGCTGGGCCAGCATTTATTGCCCGTCCCTAGTTGCCCTTGAGAAGGTGGTGGTGAGCTGCCTTGTTGTACGCTGCAGTCCACCTGCTGTGGTTGACCTCCAGTGCCATTAGGGAGGGAATCCCAGGATTCTGACCCAGTGACTGTGCAGGAGCGGTGATAAATTTCCAAGTCAGAATGGTGAATTGCTTGGAGGGAACCTGAGGATGATTGTATTCCCATACATCTGTAGCCCTTGCCCTTCTAGATACACATGGTCGTGAGTTGGAAAGATGGTGTCTGAGGATCTTTGGTGAATTATTTCATTGCAGCATGTAGATAGTAAAACACTGCTGCTGCTGCTGAGCGTTGATGGTGGAGCATTATGGATGAAGGGACAGTCAGACTGACTGCTTTGTCCTGGATGGTGTAAAGCTTCTTGAGTGTTGTTGGGGCTGCACTCATCCAGGCAAATTGGGAGTCTCCTATTACACTTCTGACTTATGCATTGTAGATGATGGACAGATGTTTGGAAGTCAGGATGTGAGTTACTCGCCGCAGTATTCCTAGCTTCGGACCTGCTCTTATAGTTACTGTGTTCATGTGGCGAGAACAGTGAGTTTCTGAGCAATGATTACCGACCAGAAGTTTGATACTGGGAGATTCAGTGATAATAACACCATTGATGCCAAGGGGAAGGTTAGATTGTATTTTATTGGTGATGGTCATGGTCTGGCATTCGTGTGGGCTGAATATTATTTGCCACTTGTCAGCCTGGATACTCTCCAGATCTTGTCGCGTTTGAACATGGACTGTTTCAGTATCTGAGGAGCCACAAATGTTGCAGAACATTGTACAATCATTGGCGAACATTCCCACTTCTGACCTTAAATTGGAGGGAAGGTCATTGATGAAGCAGCCTTGAAGATGTTTTCGGTCACTGCTCGAGGGACTCCTACAGACGTGGAGCTGAGTTGACGGACCTTCATCAACCATGACCATTTTCCTACGTGTCAGGTATGATTCTAACCAGCAGGGGGTTTGCCCCTGATTCCCATTGATTCCAGTGTTGTTAAGGCCCCTTGATACCACATAGGGTCGAATGCAGCCTTGACTTAAAGGGCTGTGACTCTCACCCTACCTCTGGAATTCAGCTCTTTTGTCCATGCTTGAACCACGGGAATGAAGTCAGGAGCTGAGTAGCCCTGGTGCAGCCCAAACTGGGCGTCATTGACTAGGGTATTGCTGAGCAGGTGCTGCTTAAAAGCACTGAGACCCTCCACCACTTTACTGATGATCGAGAGTAGACTGATGGGGTGGTATTTGGCCGGATTGGATTTGTTCTGCTTTTTATATACAGGAGATACTTTGGGTAATTTTCCACATAATGAGGAAAAGCCATTGTTGTAACTGTATTGAAGCAGTTTGGCTAGCGGAGTGGCAAGTTATGGGGAACAACTTTTCAGGACTATTGCTAGAATGTTGTCAGATTATGGACCCTATGCCGTATCCAGTATCTCCAATCGTTTCTGGATATCGTGTGGACTGAACCAAATTGGTTGATGACTGGTAATTGAATTGCTGAGGACCACTGGAGGAGGCTGAAATGGATCATCCACTCAGCATTTCTGACTGAAGATTGTTGCGAATGCATCAGCCTTATCTTATACATTGAAGGGCTGGGCTCTTCCATCATGGACGACGGGGTTATTTGTGGAATCTCTTCCTCCAGTGAATTATTTAATTGTCCCCAACGTTTCTCGACAAGATGTGGAAGGACTGCTGAAATTAGAGCTGAACCGTTGCTTGTGGGATCAATTAACTCTGTCTATCACTTACAGCTTATGCTGTTTGGCGCACAAGTTGTCCTTTTTGGTGGTTTCACCAGGCTGACACCTCATTGTCAGGTATGCCTGGTGCTTCTCCTGCCATCCTGCACACTCCATTGAACCAATGTTGATCCTCTGGATTGATGGCAATTGTTGTGAGGGGGATATACCAGGCCATGAGGTTATGCAGGAGTACAATTCCACTGCTATTGATGACCCACAACACCTTAAGGACATCCAGATTTGAGCTGCTAGATCTGTTCGAAGTCTGCCCTATTAAGCACCGTGATAGTACCACCCAAATGGTGGAGGTTATTCTCAATATGCAGGTGTGACTTCGTCTCCACAACGACTATGCGGTGGTCACTCTTACTGATACTGTCATGGACAGATACTTCTGCAACTGGCAGATTAGTAAGGCTGTGATCAAGTTTGTATTTTCCTCTTGTTGGCTCCTTCATCACCTGCCGCCAGTTTTATCCTTTAGGACCTGGCCAGCTCGATTAGTAATGCTGTAGCTGAGATACTGTTGGTAGTGAACATTGAAATTCCCCACCCAGAGTAGATCTTATGTACGTGCTACCCTCAGTGCTTCCTTCAAGTGTTGGTCAGCATGGAGGAGTACTGATTCATCAGTTGAGAGAGGCTGGTACATGGTAATCAGCAAGACGTTTCCTTTCCCATGTGCAAACGAATGCCATGAGACTTCATGGGCTACAGAGTCACTGTTGAGGACTCCACGAGCAATTCCCTTTCAACTGTATCCCACTGTACCACCACTTTTGATCTGTCCGTCCTGCTGATGACACAGGAGATATCTGGGGAAGGTAATGGGGAGTCTGGGACATAGTCATACTCACAGAATCATACCTTTCAGAAAATGTCAGGCTGTTGCTTGACGATTCTGTTTATTTCTATTCACTGTTTCCTGCCAGCTGTCCCATTCTAGAAACATGTCCATATATTCGCCCCAATCCACTCAGATTTGATTTTGCAAATTGAACATGGAGCTTTACCAACATTTTTCTAAAAATCAAAATGTTTCACATCATTGCTTCTCTTTCATTTGTCTCCCAGTCTGTTTCTCCAACATCATTCCCATTTCATAAATCTGTGTTAGTGTTGTCTATGACCATTACTTTCAGCCCCAATAATTTCCCTAAACCATTTCCTTACTATGTTGTATGTTCCATGTACTCTATCATTTTCCCACACCAGACTCGGTTTTCCTTGTATTGTTAGAAAGTTTTGTGAAGACAGAACGGAAGTAGTGGCTTCATCGTTCTGCCATTTCCCTGATCGCCATTTTCCATTCTCTGGTTTCAAACAGTAAGGAAACTGCACTTGTTTTCTCATATTTCTAACATTGACGTAATTTAACAAGCAAATACAGTTCACTCTTATAAGCCTTATGAATATAACTCTTCAGAAATCCATCAATTCCTGCCTTAAACTGCTCAATAATTGACCTTCCACACCATACACTCACAGGGGCATAGACTCTGTGCCAACAGAAATACAGCACGATCCATACTAGTCCCACTTTCCAACACCGGGCCCGTAGCATGGAATGTTATGACACTTTCAATTGCTCGTCCAAGTGCTTTTTAACGATTGTGAGGTGATCATTCCCCTCTCAGAAAGTAACCCCAGAACCCCATACCTCGAAGTGAAAAAAATGTTTAAATCATCTCTGAACCTCAACTCTTCACTTTAAAAGTGTGCTCCTTTGTTCTTGACCCTCTTACTAAAAGGAACAGCTGCTGTCTATCCACCCTGTCCATGTCCCTCAGAAACTTATCCTTCTGAATCCCTGACCCCTCAGCTTTCCCTGCTCCAAAGTAAACAACCTGAGCTTATCCAGCTTCTCTCCATAACTGATATGCTCCATCCCAGGGCACATCCTGGTGAATCACCTCTGCACCCTCTCCAGTACAATCACATCATTCCTGGAATGTGGTTCCCGGAGCAACATACAGTTTTCCATTTTGTCCGAACCAAAGCCCTGTATTGCTCTTATAATCTACAATGAGAAAGTGAGGACTGCAGATACTGGAGATCACAGCTGAAAAAAATGTGTTGCTTGAAAAGCGCAGCAGGTCAGGCAGCATCAAAAGAGCAGCAGAATCAACGTTTCAGGCATAGGCCTTGTTCAGGAATCTGCCCGAAACATCGATTCTCCCGCTCCTTTGATGTTGCCTGACCTGCCGCGCTTTTCCAGCAACACATTTTTAAGCATTAACCTGTCCAGTCACATTCAGGGATGTGTGGAGAAGCACAATCTGAGCTTCCCAATATGCTGCCATTCATTGAGTCCTCCCCTGCCTGGTTCCTTCTCCCAAAGTGCATCACCTCATATTTATCAGGGTTACATTCCATCTGCCATTGATCTGCCCATCTGACCATTCCATCTGTATCTTCCTGTAACTTAAGACCTTCCTCCTCACTGCGAACCACCCAGCCAATCTTTATATCAAACATACACTTACTTATCACATCTCCCCCACTCTCCACCTAGCCCCCTCCACATTCACATTTTTTTTTGCTATGAATAACACAAACAATAAGGGACACAACACTGATCTCTGTGGTACACCAGGGGACACTGGTCTCCAGTCACACAAACAGCCTTCTTCCACACCCTCTGTCTCCTGCTACTAAGAAAAGTTTCGTTGTAACTGGTCAAGTTATCATTCATATTGTGAGATTTTACTTGATTTCTCAGTTTCCCAGGTGGAAATTTGTCAAAGGCAATCCTACAAAACTAAATAATCGACTTCCTCAAACTAATTCCATCAAATCCATTGGATGTGACTTCCTTCTGATAAAGTCATGATGATTATCCCTGATCAAACCTTGTGACTCTGATTGGAGTTCGATTTTCTCCTTCCCTATTTTATCCTGTAGTTTCCTTAACAGTGATCTAATACTCGCTCTTCTATAGTTCCCTGGTCTATCTCTCCCACCCTTACTGTGAAGTAGAATCATATGAGCAGTTCTCCAATTCTCTGGCACCTCCCCTATTGTCAGATTCTAATTAAAATATTTAGTCAGGGTCTTTCCTCCTTCGACCCCAACAGCCGCCTGTGATACAACTCATTCAGACATGGACATTGGTCCAAATTTGTGCAGGACAAAGCCTCAAATCCTTTTTCATGTTTTTCATCAATCTGTTCAAGAGCTTCCTCATCCATCTTCTTGATTTCTGTACCTGCCTCCTCCTTCTCCCAAGTAAAATAGATGTGAAGGTCTCATGTAACAATCTATCAATATTCTCCAGCTTGATACACAGATTGCCACTTGGTTTCTAATGGACGCTAACTGTTTGCTGATTATTCTGTTCTATTTGTCCATGTAGAATATCGTGGGATTCTCCCTTATCTCGCCTAGTTGTACTTCTGCATGTCCCTCTGTTATTCAGTCCTTCCGATGTTTCTAAGATTCACCACAATCAACTCTCATGTTTTAAAACTCGAGATTAAGGCTGAGGTTCCCCATCAGACAATCTTGCCATTTTATGGATGAATCTGGATTTTACCTTTTAAAGTTCCTCTGTAGTCAATATATTCTTTCTTAGATAGGAACTCCGAACGATACACAATATTTTACGTTTAGTCTCACCAACGCTCGATGCAACTGGTGCACTACATCCTCTATCTTCCAATTACATTCACATGAACGTAAACCTAACTTTTACGTTCCCATTTGCATATGTTCTTCCCAATACCTCTCGCTTTAATTTTTCTTATGAACTTGCTGTGTGAGTTCTTTAAAATAGCTCATGAATATCCAACTATACGTTAACCAATGGTTCATCATTGCCTATGTCCACAAGAATCATCTTCAAACCATTCCAAATAATGTTTGCCACTTCTGGTTTTCCTTCCATGGGTACATTCTCACACTCCCCAGTTATGTTATTACCTTCTAAATATCTAGTAGCATGTTCTTTGTCATGGAGTCCAAGAGATACCCGGCTGCGGATGACAAGATAATTGGTCTGTAGTTCACCATTCTCTAAATTCATCCTTTCTTAAACTGTTGGATAATATTTATAACCTTTGCCTTATCCAGATTGGCTAAATGCCTTTCGGGAATGTGTCGGAAAATAAAGTGAAAATCCGCAATGCACTCAACATGTCTATTGCTGCTTCCTCTGAAATTCTTGTATGATGTACGTCTACTCTGTCAGCTTTATAAATACTCAATCCAGCTTTCTTTTCAAAGATAACCCCAACACTAATAAGAATGATCTTAGACGTTACTTACACAAGTCCCATGGTCACTTGGTATTTCTGGAAGGATTTCTGGACATTCTTCCATGAAGATAGACACAAAGAAACTGTTTCTTTTCCCTGCGATTTCTCTGTTCTCTGCAATAAATTATCCTGAACGCGCACCAACTGTTCCACATTTGACCTTGTTTTTATTTTGTTCCTACATCGATAGACACTTTTTAGCAGTCTTTTATGTTAGATAACAGTTTGGCAGGTGGAATTTAACATGATATAACCTGCCATTTCATTTACAGGAATAATGGAGGGAAGTATGACACTGAAATGGAGAGGGATTACAGGATTTAACGATACTGTGTACAGGGCGTTTCCCGCAGACCCGTTCAGACATGGGAGGTTTTGCTCCATCCCTGATCGTCTGCTCCCAGACACTCCAAGTGACCTCATTGCTCTCCGTACACATGGAATACATTGATGTGGTTAATTGGTGGTGGGAATAATGTTTTGAAATGTGCATCAAGGGGACAGCCTTTATCCAAGATATATTCATTTCTTTTTACGTGGAGACCTGATGACGATGGGAATGGCTGACTGCTTCTGAATGAAGAGGCCGTGACTGCTGCCAGGACCATGGGATGTATTCACCAATACGATGTACTGTGATGGGCACACTGTAACATTAATAGAGAGAGAGAGAGCTCCTTCGGTTCTTCTACCTCTCTCTATTGACATGGGTACTCTGCAGATGCCATGTACACCATCGGGAATTCCATTATACTGGAAATACCCGGCAGCTCCCTGCTGTGGAAGAAACAATGTATTTACCTCATCCACTATATATAGCCTCCATCACCCAATGGTGACATTGATGTTGAGATACTGGGAAATGATTGATATGTCACCGAGTACTGCCTGGAATGTTATGGATCATAGAAGCTGAATGAAAGTGTGACCCTGACAGTCACTGACAGCACCATCCTCCCCCTGGTGTGAAGCTGCAGGTCGTGTTGAAGGAGGTGACACCTCTCTATGACCAGCTCCTTGTTCAATCAGTGTCCCCTTACACCCTGCTCCTCTGGATTAAGTGGAGCTTGGGAAGCTGTTCCTGGAAAATCCGGGGTGGATACAGCAGATCCCCTTCCCCACACACACTCACTCTGTGGTTTCAGAGCTTCCCCTCTCTGCAGCCTCTGCTCCATTTGGTGTTCATATTGCAGACCCAGATGCTGTAACTACAGTCCCCATTCTCCATCCAGAGTTGGGGCACCAAATCCTCAGGTCTCCCTGAATGTCTGAGGCAGCTCACAGTACAAGCTCCAGCACCTCCACAAAATTTTTAATTACAGGAGCCAGTCAGAAACCCATTGGTACAAGTGTTGTGGACCAGACCAGATCCCCGCTTAGACCAAAACCTTTCCTTATTTTGAATATAGATGTGAAGTGTGCATTCCAGATATGCTGTGACTGGTCAAACCACTCGACATTAAGCAAAATACAATCTACTCAAATGTTTTAGTCAAAATACAATCAAAGAAAAGAACATTTTGGGACAGCTTATATGTTAGAACACTTACACAAACAATAGATACCGTACCTTCTTGGTTTACACCGCTTGGCACAAAGATATATTCAAATACAGATCCTTACAGCAGTTTTCCAATCCAGGAGGAAACAACGTCAACAGAGATCTCAGAGAAAAGCAGCTATGGATCATGTATTGAAACTTCAAAACCTTTTGGGATCCCCAGCAGCTTCTGAATGCTGAGCTAAAATCAAAGTGAAGAAATTTGGTCTGGGAGAGCTGCCCTTTCATTGTTACCACTGTTTTAATGAAACCTAAAATCTCAGTTATTTACTTAAACTGTTTTCAGACAGCAGTTCTGCACCTCTGCCTTTAAAACCTCTCTTCTAAAAAAAACCCAAGAGAAAATAACCTTTTTACAGTCATAGTATTCTCACAACTCCATCTTTAATAAAATAATCCATCAATATACAAAGGTGGATTCATTTTAGACCTCCTAATCTTCCTCTATTAGTAGATTGAAATACATATACATTACATTGACTGTGAGCATCCAGGATTTCAGGCATTTTACTCCTGCCACAGAATGCCTTTATCTTCCTTCATCCAAGTCTCCACAACGTGTCAAAACGTAGGTTTGCTTGCCCTGTCAACTATATAATTTCAAACTGAATGGCAGCAATAATAAACTCAATCGAAACAGACTGGTACTTTTCTCCCTAAACTTCTCCAAAAGCTTTAAGAGGTCACGATTAGTGCTAAAGATTTGTCTCATGTATGTTATTCGCAATTTAAATGCTGAAATGTTGTAACTCCAATACTAAGCTCAAGGCCTCCTTCCCCATTCTGGAATAAATCTGTTGATATTTCCACTGGACAATCCAAACACACGTTACATAATGGAGTACTCCTCATCTCTCCAATACTCCCTCTGAATGACATAGCTCCTCATGTCTCAGCATAAAAGAGTTACAGACTTCTGTAACTCTTAATGTTCTAATCTCTTTACCTACTACTCCTGGCCTATGCCAGTATACCTTACTCTCACAGGTATATGTTTTATGAAGATCTCGCACATTCTTCTCAATCTCTCACAGAAACCAAACTTTGATTTATGAACTCAGTCATCATCATCAACCATTTCAGCTTCTAATCTTGCCATTGTTTCTCTCTGCTCTTCCACACGAGTTCTCACGACTGCAGGAAGTGAATTATTGAACTTCTCCAAAATAAGAATCTCTCTAAGTGTGTCATAGGTTTGCTCTGTTTTTAATACCCTTACCACCTTTCAAAATTACTTTGATCCTTTCAAACTCTATGTGAGTTTAACCAGGGACCCTTATTTAGATTCCTGAAATGCTGTCTGTCGGCTTCTGGCCCAAGTTCTTATGAACTTCAGATGGCTTTCTTCACCACCTCATACTGGCCAGATACTATCTCCGATAGTGATGCAAATACCTATCAGCTTTGTTTGGATTAACTAAATCCACATGGTTACTAGCCACTGCATTGGTTTAGCCACTTTCTCAAATGAAATTCAAAAGGCTTTCCCATCCTTCTCATCAAATTTAGATAATGCCTGGGTGCATTTAAACAGAACCCCATCAGGCCATTGGCTACAATAAGGTTGCTCAACCTCACTAACCTCCTCATTCAGCCTACCGTCTGCATTCATCTTCGCCTTTTGTATCAACTTTCCTCTCTAATTCAAGTTTTGAAGTTGAAACACTCAATTTCTCTTCTCTCTTTCTTCTACATTTCCTTTTCTTTTGTTTCTATTTTTCATTATAATTCAAACTGTTTCAAATCCATCTCATGTTCAAGGCGCCTCATTTGAAATTGAATTCTAGCCATTTCCAAAGACTCTGATGGTGTTTCCACCAAATATAATTGCAGAGCTACAGCTGTAATTACCTCTCATTTTCTCACAGACAACCACAACCCCAACTCCAGCTTGTCTGTCAATTCCTACAGCTTTGCCTTCATTACCTTTTGTAAAAAAAAACAACTTCACTTCTTCCACATCCAGAGAACTCTCAGTGACTGAAAGAATCGTTATACACAAATCACTGCTTAAACCAGCCAAATTCAATATCCGGAACGAAAGACACTAACAACTACCATACACGACCTTTGAACCCAATAGCCTCCTGGTGCACACTCTCCAGTTTCTGCATGAGCTTATTCTGGATGCTCTGTTTTCCTCCCACAACCCAAACATGTACATGTCAGGTGAATTGGCCATGCTAAATTGTTCATAGTTTTCAGGGATGTGTGGGTTAGGTGCCTTAGTGAGGGTAAATGTGTAATAATAGGGTGGAGGAATGGGTCTGGGTCGGTTACTCCTCGGAGGGTTGGTGTGGACTTGTTGGGTCGAATGGCCTCTTTGCACACTGTAGGGATTGTAATTCTAAACCCAATTTATTCTCGATTTAGAACCAGACAAGAGTCCCCAGTTTACGATAGACCAACCAGACTGCTTCAAACTATTTTAAGAGGGTAGGTTGGATGCCAACCTTTCCTTATTTTAAAGGAAAATGGGAAGTGAGTGTTCCAGATGTGATTCTACTAGTCAAAACACTCACGATTATGCAAAACACAATATATTAAAACACTCCAATGAAAATCCATACAAAATGAAGAGGAATTTGGAATAACTTAGCTGTTGGAAACCTTAACTGAATGATGGATACAGTATCTTCTACAAGTGAACTGTTCCAATTTATTAACATCACCTAAATACAGGGCAGCTCCATGGGCGGCATGGCGGCACGGTGGTTAGCACTGATGCCTCACAGCGCTGGAGAGCCGGGTTCAATTCCCACCTCAGGCGACTGACTGTGTGGAGTTTGCACGTTCTTCCCGTGTCCGCATGGGTGCTCTGGTTTGCTCCCACAGTCCAACAATATGCAGGTTAGGTGAAATGGCCATGCTAAAATGCACCATAGTGTTAGGTGAAGAGGGAGAATGGGTCTGGATGGTTGCTGTTCGGCGGGTCGGTGTGGACTTGTTGGGCAGAAGGGCTGTTTCCACACTGTGATAATCCAATGTAATCTGAACTCCCCTCCCCCTTGGTAAAAAAAGGAGCATTCAGCATTCTTGCATGCAGTATCAAGTGAGGTTTCAGAGAGAATAGCATCAAGGGATAATTTACTAAAACTTCCAACCCTTCTGGGACCCAAGCACATGGTAGCTGTTACATATACAAGAAAAAAAACTGGAAAGCCTGTCTGCGTGAGTTGGTCATTGTTACTACTATTTATTAAAAACCCTAAAAGCCTCATAAGTTGTTTACTTGAGCGGTTTTCAGCAGGCTGTTTGGCCTTTAAGATCTCTTATTTAAAGAAAGGAGAAAATATCTTTTTTTTGTAAGTGACAGCATTGTCATACAATCTAGATGCCTGGTCCTTTACTCAAGGAGCTTCCTCATGTTACTGATAGCAAGATCACCTGAGAGGGACAAACACAGGTATAGAATAGGTTACAAGAATGTGTCTCATGACTTCTGAAACACGCCTGTTCATGGATTATCACATCGGGCATACCGGGAAGGGAACAACAGCTTGATACATCCCATTTCAGTATTGCTGAGCTACACAATTTCAGTACTCGATACACTAGGGAGCCAAACCCCAAGGCCAGGAAAAGATACAGAGGGACAGAGAGACTCACAGTAAAGACAGAAACAGACAGTTAATTAACTGAAAAGATGTTGTGGAAATATGGGGAAAAAGACAGGGCAGTGGGACTAACTGGAGAAGTGAGTTCTTCAAGAATAAACTTACAAGAATGAGAACATTGAGTAAAGGCATTGTCAGATCAGCTGGAATGATTTGTTACATCAAATTCTGAATCTGCTTCACAGAACACCACAAACAACATAAACTGGGACAAGATGACAGCCCAGCATGGAGAGCTGTGCAGACCATGCTAGTGTGTTGCTAAGTAAACTGCACTATCTGCCCAGCATAGAGAGTATTGCAAACTTTACTATCATATGCTAACTATCCTCGCATCAGATTACCGTTTACAATGGGAAGGTTTGCTCTGTGTGTGTGTGTGTGTGTGTGTGTGTGTGTGTGTGTGTGTGTGTGTGTGTGTGTGTGTGTGTGTGTGTGTGTGTGTGTGTTCATCAGAGACTGAGAGACAGTCCGTGTGCGTGATTGGCGTGGTTGAATGTGAAACTCATTGTTTGAGAAGGAATGCACATGGAGAAAACTATTTTAATTACGAAAAACTGGCAAGCTTTTTGTTAATCAACAGAGGGAACGAGGGAAGTTTCATCGACAGATGAGGTAAAGTGTTTGAGAATGTTCAAATAAAGTCATTGCCAGACACAACAAAAATATACATCGGCATACACATGAATGACAGATGGATGGGGGTTTGGTGTGAGTTCGAATCAGATTTGCTACGGCAGGATTGAAGCCAGGAGCATCAGCATCAGATTATTAACGTCATTAAGACTGTATTTCATAGCTCAACATTCAAACAGCAGATGCAACAAACCAGTGAGATATATTCTGGAGTGGTGAGCATTTCAAGTTAGAAATGGTCAGGGAATGGTGTCAAAATTCAGCTCATGTTCAAAGGGGTGTCCCACAGTTGTGACCTGTGTGCTTCAGCCGCAGATATTGGCCAGGGATGGGATGGAAACAGCGGAAGGAAGTGGAATTTGTAACCAGAACAGTAGACAGTGACCTCCATGCTTTTAATATTTAAATAACAACGGCAATGATACAATACATTGCAGTTCTCCGTTGAAACTAAGTAGGTCAACATAGAGACCCATGAGTAACACTGTCAGAGCAGAGAGGAAAACAATAATTGAACACGTTCATTGATGTAGTTAGTAGTGGTCTGTAGAGTGAATATTTGGATTCAGAGTTTCAACAGGAATAATAATAGTGGCAAGAAGTGTAGACTGTATGAAAGGACAGTAATACAGTTATAATTCGTTTATAGAAAACAAAATCTGGACAGTGACACTTACCAGGAACACCAACGATAGCCAGGAAGGGATAATAAAAGTATTGAACAATGCGAAGAGTGTAAAAGATCTGCAATGATAATGGCAACCAATAATAAAATGCAGAAAGATACCAAACATAACTGGATAAGTGCCTGTCTATTGTTGGAATATTCGAGTCTAATATTCTCAAATTCTGATCCATTGTTGAAACATTCCAGTCTAATGTTTGCATATTCTGATCCATTGTTGGAATATTCTAGTCTACTGTTCTCAGGTTCTGATCCATTGTTGGAATATTCTAGTCTACTGTTCTCAGATTCGGATCCATTGTTGGAATGTTCCAGTCTAATGTTCTCAGATTAATATCCATTGTTGGAACAGGCCAGCCTAATGTTCTCAGATGCTGATCTCTCCTCCCCCTTTCTCTGGAGCTGCGGATCCCTGTCAGTGCTGTCGGTGATGCTCTGCTCATGTTATGGGATAACACATTGAACGGCGCCCATTTATCATTAAAAGATGGAAACCCTCCACTGGGACAATTAGAATCCATCAAGACTGGCATTAATCACAGTCACTGAACAAATAGGCTCGGTTAACCAGTTCCATATCACTTTTCATAAAACTATAAAAGGGAACATTTACCGGGTTTGGATGGAATGGATGAGGGTTGCTGAGGGATGGACCATAAACCTTTCAATCTCTTTAATCTTTTTTGTATTGTATATGAGAGTATTAACAGAACACTGCAATGGTCTATATTTGTTTTACTCTGTTTATGAAAGGAAACAGTTATAAAATAACAGATTGGCTGCATAATAAATAGTCGGCTGGGCAAGTTTCTCGATACCTGAACACAAAGTACGATACTTATTGACCAGTGTGAGGCTACTCCTGGTTTTAATGTCCTGTTATCAAATCATTTCATAACCTTGAGACAGAGCATTGAGACTGCTGCTCAGGAACAGGCCAAAGAATTCTGTTCACATGGAACTCTTACAGAGGGATAAGAGAAGACCATTCAGCTTATATTAACCTGTTGCTACTTGAAAGGTGGTAAATTGGCATATTTTGTCAAAAGAATCATTCAGAACAAAGGGATGGGTCACTGCAGCTGTATGAAGTGTTACTGAGAGGGCACCTGGAGTACATTGTTGTTTGTGTTTCTGTAACTGAGAAAGGATGGGCCTCCATCAGATACAGTTTAACGGCTGCTCATAATCCACGGATTGCTGTGTCATTTAATGGCTCGGGTCTGTTACACAGGGACAGGAGGAGGCCATGAAGCCTCTTGAGTCTATTGCAGAGGGACAGGAGGAGGCCATTCAGCCTCTCAAGCCTGTTCCGGAGGGGCAAGAAGTGTCTATTTAACTTTTCATGTCTGGTACGCATAAATATTAGTTTTAAACTAGTTGTGGAATAGGAAAGATTAACATTAAACATTAAAGTTCTAACTTTGAACAAGGCCAATTTTGAAAGTGTTAGGCGAGCCCTGTGAAAGGCTGATTGGAATACCCTATTCACAGTTAAGGGATGGTTGGAAAATGCAAGGCCATCAAAACCTGGTTTCAGAGAGTCCAGAGCCAACGTGTTCCCATGAGTGAGATGGGCAAGGCTGGTGGGTGCAGGGAGTGCTGGATGGTTAGATATATTGATGTTATGGTCAAGGTAACGAAGGAGGCATATGTCAGGTAAACAGAGCTGAGATCAAGTGAATCCCGAGAGGAGTATAAGGGCAGTAAGTGTGTAGTCAATGGGGAAATCGGGCTAGAAAAATATGGACATCAGATGGCGTTAGAAATAGGGTTAACGAGGCATTGAAGAAGTTCTGTAAATCCTTTAATAGCAAAGGATTAACTAGGGAAATAATAGGGCCTCTTAAAGATCAGTAATCACACTAGATGGGAGGGATTAGAAACAAGCATTTCTCCTCAGTATTTAATGTGTAGGGGGTTAGAAGAGCCAGAGAATGAAGGAATATAGAGTGATATCTTGAAATGTGCCTATATTACAAGGAGATGTAGGACATTTTAAAATATATAAAGGTGAGCAACTTCCTGGGACCTGATCAATTGCATCCCCAAAGTATGTGGGAAGCAAGAAAGTGATTGCTCACCATTTTGCTGATATATTTGTATCATTGATTTCCACAGGTGATGTGTCAAAAGACTGGAGAGCTGCGAACATAGTGTGATTATTTAAGAAAGTAAGGAAAAAAAACAGGTAACTATAGATCGGTGAGCCTGATGTCGATGGTGACTAAATTGTTGGAGGGGGTTTTGAGGGAAACGATGTATATGCATTTGGAAAGACAAGGACAGAAGAGGGCTTTGTACATTGGAGATCATGTCTCACTGACTGGGTGGAATTTTTTGAGGAAGTGATGAAGAGGATTGATGAAGGCAGGAGAGTGGATGTTGTCTTTATGGAATTCAGTAAGAAAACCTTAATGTTCTACATGGTTGACTGGTTAGCGAGGTTAGACTGCCTGGGATCCAGTGAGAGCTCACCAGTTAGATCCAACATTTTCTTTTATATTGGAGAAAGGGCGTGACAGTGGATGTTTGTTCATTGAACTTGGAGACCTGTGACCAGTGGCATACCGCAAAGATCAATAGTGGGTCCACTGCCTTTTGTTACTTATACAAATCATTTGCATTTGAGTATATGAAGTCTGGTCAGTAAGTTTGTAGATAATATCAAATTTGTTGGTGTAGCCGACAGTGAAGAATGATCTCTCAGACTATAATGGGACCTCGATTACCTGAGCCGAGGAGTGGCAGATGGAGTTAAAGTTAAATAAATGTGAGGTGTTTCATTTTGGAAAGACAAATCAGGGCAAGACATGTAGGTAGGGTTCTGTCGAAAGTTGCCAATCAAAGAAAACTCCATTGAAATTCTAGAATTCATACAGTGAGGAAACAGGCTATTCGGCCCATGGAGGCCACACCATCTAAACGATATCCTACTGGACATACTCCTCATCCTATCCCTATCAGCCTGCATTTCCCATGGCTAATCCACCTCGCTCACACATCCCTGGGTACTTGGAGCAACTTAGCATGGCCAATCTACACTTGCCTGTATATCTTTGTACTGTGACAGGAAAACGTAGCACCCGAAAGAAACGCACGCAAACGCGGAGAGAATGTGCAAACTCTACACAGGCAGTCATTCAAGGATAGAATTAAACCCAGATCCCTGTGCTCTGAAGCAGCAATGCTAGTCACTGAGCTACTGTGAGGCACCTTGTGGTGCAGGTTCTCCGTTCCTTGAAAGTGCCGTCACAGGTAGACAGAGCAGTGAAAAAGGCACTTCGTGACCTTCCCTTTATTGGTGCGTGCTTTGAGTCTATGCTTTTGCATGAAATGTTACATCTGTACAGGTCATTAATTTGGCCACATTTGTAATATTGCCTCTAATTCTTGTCACCCTGCTGTCGGAAAGATATTGTCAAACTTGAAAAGGTGCAGAAGAGATTTAAAAGAATGTTGCAGATATTGGAGGGTTTGAGCTACAGGGAGGGTTTGAATAAGCTGGGACTATTTTCAAGTGTTGAGGCTGAGGGGTGACCTAAAAGAGGTTATAAAATCATGAGGGGCATAGATAAGGTAAATAGTCAATGTCTTTACCCCAGGATAGGCGAGTCGAAAATTACAGGACAAAGGTGTAAGGTGAGAGGTGAAAGATTTCTAAAGGGAAATGAGGTACAACACTTTCAAAGAGAGACTGCTGTGTTAATGGACTGAGCACCCAAAAGAGGTAGTGGAGGCAGGCACAGTTGCACCATTTAAAAGACATCTGAATGGGTATGTTCATGGAAAGGGTTTAGAGGGAAATGGGCCAAGTGCTGGCAAGGGGGACGAGATTAATTTAGAATATTTGGTCAGAATGGACGACGAGATCGAAGCGTCTTTTTTCCGTGCTGTACATCACTGAGACTCTGTTGACTCTTGAGTGGATAACACAGGAACAGGAAGGGGCTATTCCGGTTCTAAATTCTGTCAGTCAGCTTGTTTGCTCAATTACTGACAGTCAAATAGAAAAATACATCATTCAGGAGAAAGGCCTTTAGTCAAGAGAAGCTGTAAGGAATGTGAAGAGGCCATTCAGTCCCACAAGTCCATTCCACAGGAGCAGTAGGTGAGCACTGAGCTTTTGGAGCCTGTTACTCAGTACCAAGAGGAGGACATCTATTTTCACAAACTTGGGATCAGGAGGCATCACTCAGTTGCTCAAGACTGGGACACAGGAACAGGCGGGAGTCACTCAACTGCTCGAGACCGTCACTGGGAAATCTAGAGGCTTGTGAGGCCCCAGGATCCTGTTACGCAGGGACAACAGGAGGTGACTCACTCCCCACCAGCATTGAGCACTGGGAGGGAAGGGGAGTTTGCCTGTTGCAAACAGAAGTAGATGAATATGTTGCATTCGTGGGTCCACACAATCCTGCCCCACCATTCACTAAGAGCACGGCTGATTTGATAGTGACTCTTTCATTCCATTTTACGGAGACCCCCTCTCTGCAGCCTCTGCTCCATTTGTTGGTCATGTTGCAGACCCAGATCCTGTAACAACAGTCACCATCACTCATCCAGAGTGTCGGGTCTTTTTGGATGAGTCTGGATTTGAAGGGTCCAATAACAAGAATGAAAACATAAAATGAAGGTATTGCCAGATGTTTAGTTCTCTCACATTCGAAATCCAACTCACATAACCAGCCCATCCATTGTACGTTAAGGATGGAGCAGTGTGTAGATCTGGCGAGCGAACTGCTGAATGCAACCCAGCAATGTCCAGAGTGAAACTCTGTGCAGTCCACACCAATGCTTGATCTATAATCCTGGGTTAAACATCCAGGGTGGGGAGCTGTACAGTCTGCACTGGTTCATTCGTATGTAACCCCAGGCTTTTGCATTGTTCGGTAACACTGTGTTAGATCACAGCCCAATGTGGGGAAACTTGCAACCAATGCTGGCAGTGACAGGATGTGCAGCTCCCATCCATTTACAGCTTTATATCTCCATTGTGCCTTGACAAGGGTGTACTGTGGGTGTGAAAAACACTGGAATGGAGAGATGTAAATTGAAACAGTTTCAATACCAATAGTTCCGATTCAGACGCATACCACTGCAGTACTTAAAGATGAAATAACTGAGATAATGTTGAGTGGGGTTTGGGGATGGTGCTAAGAAGTAAGAGGGGGTTGGTGATGTTATAGTGGTTACACTATAAGCCTCCAAATAATTAATGGGAATTAGAGAAACAAATATGCAGGGAGGCTGGGGAGAATTGCAGGAGAATTAGGATTGTCACAATAGGTGATTTTAATTACACTAACATAGAATGGGACTTTCAGAGGGTTAAGGGCATAGATGAAAAGAAATTAGTTAAGTGTGTTCAGGAAAGTTTCCACAAGCAGCATATAGAGGGTCCTACTCGGGAAGGGACACACTCGACCTACTGTTAGGACATAGGGCAGGATAGGTGACGGAGGTAAAGTGGGGGAGCATTTTGGGACCGGTGACTAGAATTGTATGAATTTTTAAATAGTTATGGGTGGGACAGAATTGGTGCACAGATTCAAGTTTTAAATTGGGGCGAGGCGAATTTTGTTGGAATTAGAGAGGGACTTGCAATGGTTGATTGGAGTAGCTTGTTTCCAGGCAAAAGGATCTCTGGTAAGTGGGATGGCTTTAAAAGCGAGATAGCTCGAGTTCAAGGTCGATATGTTCCTGTGAGGGTGAAGGGAACGTGAGGCAGGAAGAGAGAACCCTGGATGAGATGAGATAATCAGGCTCTGACCAGAAAAAAGGAGGCGTGGCTCAGGTTCAGGGAGCTGGAATCAATGGAATCTCTGGAGAGACCCAAGGGATACAGGAGTTTACTGAGGAAGGAAATCAGGAGGGTGAAAAGGGAATATGAAATAGACTTGGCTGAGAAAATTAGGGTGAATCCAAAGATGTGCTTTGGAAAAGCACAAAGATTTGCAAAGAAAAAGAACGACTAGAGAGAAAATAGGACGCCTTAAAATCCAAACTGGGCATTCATGTGTAAAACCACAACAGATGGGCGCGGTCTTCAATTTCCCCTCTGTGTTTACCACGAAGAAAGACATGAAGATCTGTGACCTTTGGGGTGGTTAGTTCTCATATCTTGGTACCTTTCATATCACAGTAGAGGTGCTGATGGACATGTTAGAATGCATAAAGTCAGATAAATCTCTTGGTCCTGACCAGATATATCCAAGAGCTCTGCAAGAGGCGAGAGAAGACAGTTCAGGGGCCAAGGTCCCGGAACACTGGGCGGTAGCAAATGTTGTGCCCTTAATCAAGAAGGGCTGCAAAGAAAAATCTGGGAAATATACACTGGTAAGTTTCACATCTGTTTTCGGTAAACCACTTGACAAGGTTCTGAGAGATAAGATGTGCATGCATTTGGAAAGACAGAGTTTGACTTGGAGCAGTCAGCATAGCATGACTGATCATGCCTTACAAATTTTGTTCGAGTTTTATGAGGAAGTGACCAGGAAGGTTGACGAGGGCAGGGTGGTGGACAGTCTATATGGATTTCAGTAAAGCCTTTGATAAGGTTTCACATGGTAGGCCATTCGAGAAGGTTAGATTGCATGGACTCCAATGTAAACTGGCAAATTGGTGACACAATTGGCTTGACGTTATGAAACAAATGGCTATGGTGGTGGTATGCCTTTCGGACTGGAGGCCTGTGACTAGTGGAGTGCCTCAGGGGTTGGTGCTTGGCCCATTGCTGTTTGTTATCTATATCAATGATTTAGACGAGAGTGTACAACGCCAGTTTAGTAAGTTTGCAGATGACACTAAAATAGGAGGGATCCGATGAGGAACATGACCAGAAATTGCAGCAGTACCTTGATCGGCAGCAGAAGTGGGCTGAGAAATAACATGTGGAGTTTAACATAGATAAGGGTGACATCTTGCATTTTGGAAAGTCAAATCCAGGTGGGAGTTTAATGATGAATGATAGTGCCTTAAGGAGTATAGTGGAACAAAGGACATTAGAGATCAGGTGCACGGTTGTCTCAAATTTGAGTCACAGATAGACAGGACAGAGAAGAAGACTGTTGGCACACTGACCTTCATCAGGGCACTGAGTATAGAAGTTGGGACGTTATGTTGCAATTATACAGGATGTTGGTAAGGCTGCAGTTGGAGTATTTGGTTTCAGTTTTGTTCTCCTTTCTCTAGAATGGATATTATTGAATTAAAAAGAGTGTAGAAGAAATTTCAGAGATGTTTCCTGGGCTAAAGGGTTTAAGTTATAGAGAGAAGTTGGACAGGTTAGAATTTATTTCTTTACAGCCTAGGAAACTGAAGAGTTTCTTACAGAAGTGTAGATGGTTTGTGAGAAGATTTGTAGCTCCGGTGTTTATTGTTGTGGTTCTGTTCACCAAGCTGGGAATTTGTGTTGCAGACGTTAGAGCGGACAGCTGGAACTGACAACCGGAAGCAGCAGATACAAACCACTGTAAATGCCAGAGAAACATTACAGAAGCGCTTCACAGGAGGCCCCCAAGCACTGAGGATGTCACCTAGACAGGGGACGAAACGTCTGTAACACCAATTTCCAGATCGGCGAACAGAACCACAACAAGAAGTGTAGATCTCATCAAATTATGAGAGACGTGCATAAGGGTCAATACTTCAATATTTTTTTCGCAAGGTTGGGGAGTCGAGGATTAGAGGACATCCGTTAATGTTTCTAATGCTTCGAGAGGAATAAAATAAAAATTAACCCGTAGGTGCAACGTTTTTACACAGAATATGGTACACATATGGACTGAGCTGTCAGTGGAAGTGGTTGAGGTGGGTACAATAACAACATTGAAAAGGCATTTGGACAAATACACAGTTAGGAAAGGATTAAAGGATACAGAGCAAGGGCAGAGAAATTGGATGAGTGTGGATAGACATTTTGTTCGGCACGGAGCAGCTGGGCAGAAGGGCCTGTTTCCGTCTGTAGAACCGTATGACTGTAAATACATGTATTTTGGGATAGAGACAGGGAGGGGGAGACTGAGAAAAAATGTCATAGAAAGATATGTTCACTGTTTCCAGAATGCTGAAATGAAGATATTTCGATAGTATCATGCAACACGGATCAGTATTATGAAGAATTAAGAGTGAATGGTATATTAGTATGGGGTCAGGCGATGGAGAGTTTTGAATGAGTATTTGACCTGCAGCTTTGTAACTGGGAGGGAGGACTGCAGAGTCTTCGACACATTGAGCTGTATAAAACAGTAATTTCTCTCAGTTTCATTTTCGTTGAGTGTGAGAGAGGAATTGTCTGTACGAAGTTGAGCTAGTTTCCGGTGCTATCTTATCGAACTCACCTCATTAGCTACCTACCCCACCCCATGGTGTCCCTCTCATTCAATACCAGCCCGATTCTCCCACCCATCATGATTGACCAGATGGCACTCCGGCACTTTTACCCCATTTTTCTTCAAGTGGCTGTTCGAGGGCATTTCCCATGGAACGCACTCTCCTAACAATATATTCCACCTGCTATATACTTTCATACGACGGTCAGCATGCTTTACACAGACGAAACAGAAAATCTACACTTATTTTATGGTTATAGATTCCAATCACACTGAGTAATTCTGGTTATTTCACTTGACTCACCTTAATGATATTAAATCAAAGACAGCTTCTAAACACGTCTTGTCATAAAATACAATTTTGAGCAGAGAACGTTTTTACCCCCAGCCGTTATATTGACCATTATCTGAATTGTACCATTTTCATTGTTATGAAAGTTTCTCTTCCCCTTTGCATGTGACTGTTTCTGTCTGTCACAGTTGCACTGTCTCCCACTCAGTTAGTTGGACGGCTGGTTTGTGATATAGAGGGAGTCCAACAGCGCAAGTTCAGTTCCTCACACTGACAGAGGTTACCATGAAGGGGACGCTCTCTCAACCTCAACTTCACCCCATCACCCGAGATGTGGTGACCCTCAGTGTAAACTAGCACGAGTCGCCTCTCTAATGAGAGTTCTTTTCGACTCTATTCTATCAATGTTACCATTTTTTTTAAAAAGTAATTTTATTGAAAAGAGATTTTCAATGTTACAATGATCCAAGAACAACACAACTCAAATAACTGAACAAAATTGCAGTCATGTGCATGTACGTACAAAACAAGTTAAAAACACTAAATGGACAGACGAAAAACAAAAATAAACAATAAATAATGAATAAGTAGCAGAGCTCAGCATAACAAAACTATATTTCTCGTACTTCGAGAGCATTAACTGATACGCATTTTTATGTTCATAATTGCTCCTTGCTGGATATTAGCTTCATTAGACAATATCGGCATGGCTATATAAAACCCCTTCTTAATGCGACAGATAAACCTGCATCGTGGTAATCCAAAAAGAGCTGCCATGTCTTATGAAAATCTCTGGTTTTTTTTGATGCACCACACTGGTCAGAAAGTCCAAAGGGATATTCTCCATGAAGAACTTACGACGACCCAACAGACCCGGGTTTTCAGACATCCAATACAACAGAACATGTTTGCTCGCACAGAACGTATGGATATATTTTTTTCCTCATTTGCATCTGCGTAAGGTACCCTGAGCAGATCCAGGTAAAGAAAAACTGGGTCCATCTCCAATTCAGTTCCCAAACCCACTCTATCACAGCTAACACAGTGCTCCAATATATATGAAGCTTGAAGCAGGACAACAAGCAATGAATAAGAGTGCCTGTAGTCATTCTGCATTTACGACATGCTGAAGATAATCCCACTTTGCATTTTGAGAGACAATCTGGGGTCAGATAGAGCCTATGAAGAATTTTCAACTGCATGGAATGGGTCCTATTACAGATCAAAATCCTTCAAACATTTTCACAAATATCCTCGCATGTCTTTGAGATGTTCTGAACCCTCAACTCTCTCTCTTGCAGACATCATAAAGCTGCACAGTCTCGTCTGAGGGGACACACTCCAACTAATGATAAAGCTTACTGACAGAGAGTGTATTCTAAGCAATAAGCACCCACTTCTCTGTATCGGATCTGTAAGAGTCTGTTAAAGGTGTATTTTTTAAAAATCAAATCTCTGATCTGGACAAAAGACAGAAGAGGTCTCTACTAGGTAGACCATACGTACGAGTTATTTGATCAAATGATGTCATTTTTTTCTCCCTCAAATAACACATGGTGGCTCAGTAGTTAGCACTGCGGCCTCACAGCACCAGGATCCAAAGATGTGCAGGTTAGATGATTTGGCTATTATAAATCACCCATAGTGTTCAGGGATGTGTAGGTTGGAGCATTAGTCAGGTTAAATATAGGATGGTAGGCGAATGTGTCTGGGTGGGTCGAAGTCAACTTGTTGGGCCCAAAGACCTGTTTCCACACTGTAGGGATTCTATTAATTCTAAATCACTGAACCAAGTTATATCCCTGGTTACCCACAGTTTAAACATGGAATCCATTTTCCCCAGTCGACACTTGGTATTCCAATTATAGGGGTAAGCAGCATAGTTTTGGCTATGAGTCCTCAGTGGCCCAGACACTAACATAGGATAATAAAGATCTTAATTGATAGCTTATAATCTTGGAGATCTACTCCCCACACTCTGTGGGGTAGTTGCAATTTGGTTGGCTTGATAAAGAGTCGCTTATGGTGCCAAATAAAAGAGCAAGACCAGCCATTAAGTCTCCTAAATATCTGTCTTGGAAACATCAAAGGAAGCATTCACACGGGGTATCATAAATAAGGAAGGACATTCATTTTAAGAACAGCTATCCGACCTAGCCAGGATATTGGAAGTGCCTCCCATCTTTGAAGGTCTGTTCAATTTTGTCAAACAAATGGACATAGTTCACGTTAAATAAATAATCAAAGACGGACGTAATGAATATACTAAAATAGGAAAACCACTCCCGTGACCATTTAAAAGGAAAACAGGTTTTGCCTTGAACATCCGGTATTTCCCTGAGACCTCCCATAGGGATGGCCACAAACTTTGTAAAATTAAACTTATAGCCCGAAAAGGTGAAAAGCCAATTAATGTATTGCATCACGTGAGCTGCCGAAACTGTGGGATTTGACAAAAACATAAAGACCCTCATCTGCATACAACATAATCTTATGTTACTTCTATCTTACTTCTGGGGCAGGAATGTTGGAATAATATTCCCAATTGTGTAGAATGCCAACATATCTAAGATTGTTGCAGGGATGGGGAAGAGGTCAACCGTCTTGTGCCATTTCTGCGGGTTAAAGGAGAAAATAAAATTCCTACTTGTGAGGTAGATCTGCCTCCAGGCATCCACCAGCTCTAGTTCCTGACACAAATCCATTAATTGCTTACAATATAAGAACGAGGGTATTGGGGGACCTTTGGACATTCTGTCCACCGTGGGGCCATAACACAGTTGAAATCTCCTTCTACAATAATCTGCCATGATGCAAGATAACTTACTTTGGAAAATGCATCTACAGGGATTTTAAGAGGGTGCGCCGGGTGCCAATAAACATTCAAAATACTGTAATATTTCGCATAGTTCAAGACTTTGGGGATGATGATCCTTTCGTGAGTGTCTAATACAATCTAATAATTTAAATTGAAGATTCTTCTTCACTAGTATGACTTCTTCCCTACCTCTAGTATTTAAAGTCGAGAAATAAACCCGATCAAACCCGTCCTGCTGTAACGTCAAATGTTTCTTGTCATCAAGGTGCATCTCCTGCAATAGGACAACATCCACCCTCTCTTCTTGAAGATTAGAAAGTACACTTTTCCTCTTGACTGGCAGATGGATCCCCTTAATGTTCCAGGTACAACATTTAAGCACATCATTATCCATAACACACTGTAGCAACATTTCAACTCTAGAGTTTCACATCGAATTACACAACGCTGATCATTAATGAAAAAAAGAGTCATTGGGCCGAAAACACTGTACAAACTAAAACTACTACAACTAGCAAGCTCTCAAAACTTTCCAAAGCCAAACACATAAAAAACCAAAGAACGAAATAAAATCCAAAGTGCCAATGACACTCGATTGGGGAATTTACCCCCCACCGCCCACTGGGGATGCTTACATACCTCAAAATTTTATCGTCTGCCCGCTACCAATATGGAATCCAGGACAATTAACAACAAAAATCGGGCATGAATGCCCTTCGGTCGGCACTTAGTCATCACAACTACCTTTGTAACTCCCTCCAGCTTGAGCTTCACCCCAGACACAAACAAAGTAAAAAAAGAGTAGTAATACTAATGAAGAAGTTAAAAATGAGTACTCTACCCATTGCAGGCTATAATTTAACACTGTTTAATAGCAGAAAAATAAACAAAATTTCTTTAAGCGAGAAACATGATTACCTTTAATATCCAGCTTACTTTAAAATGTCCATAAAGTTTTCGCTTTCTCTGGAGAGTCAGACGGGTTCAAGGATCCATTCAAAGAAATACGCAACAACGCTGGGTATATTAAGGAATGCTGAATCCCGAGTTCCCTTACTCTTCTCTTGCTATCATCAAAAGATTTTCTTTCCTGAATCACCACCGCTGAAAAGTCCTGAAAGAACATAATCCTGGAGCTCTTGTGGATTCAACCCATCTGATCTTTACCCTGGGTTCTGGAAGCTTCCATCAGTCTTTGCTTGTCCCCATAACTATATAATCGCGCAAGGACAGGATTAGGGCGTTGGTCTGAGTCTGACTTCCGCACCGTTACCCGATGAACTGTCTCACTCTTCACCCGTCCCTCCTCAGTTTCCAAGTGAAGGAATCGCTGCAGCCAGTTCTTGAAAAAACTCAGCGGCTGACCACCTTCTGTCCGCTCCAGCAAACCGACGATGTGAATATTCTTCAGCCTACCCCTGTTCTCGAGGTCGTCATCTTGTTCAGTTGAGGTGCAGACCTGTTTTACAAAGGCGAGGATCGTCTCTCGAGAGGAATCGGTCACGGTCTCTGTCACTGCAGCTCGGCAGTTTGTTCTGTTTCCAAGGCTGTGAAGTTGCTGCTCATGTTTTTGGAGCATGACTGAGAGCGGCTCTAGCCACGGCTGAACTGTTCTTCAATCGTGGCTTCAATCATTTCACGTAACTTGGTGAACTCAGTGACCAAGATCCGGTGAGTAACTGAGTCTGTGAACAAGCAGAGTGGGTTGCAGCTGCGGCCTCAGGTATGCTGAATGCTTCTGACAGGTGTACTGCGTGTTCAGAGTTACTCGATCCTTTCCCATATTTTGTAATGTCCCTTTGACAAACAGGGATTGGTAAAGATTCTATCGCTCTTTTAGCATTGAATTTTAAGTAAATGGCTGGGATGGGGTGGGTTAGAGAACCACTTTGCCTGTGCATTGATGCAGAGCCCAGCAAAGCAGACCTTCTGGATCGCCGCCATCATGTACTCCCCCTTAAGATTTTATTGATATTATCATTTCATTTTGCATTATATTCCTGGAGGTTCTGAAGCCGTGTTATTTGATACCACTGTCTACATTTTCCCCCACACTGCACATGGCTGCCCATTCCTGGATAATCCTTGACTCTGTTGTTATTTATGAATTTTCCGTCTGTGCCTCAAATATATTCAATATCTCTGCCTCCATTGCTCCGTGGGAGAGAGTGTTCCAAAGACTCACAGCTATTTGAGAAAACAATTATAAACATTATGATATGAGTGTGAGATTAGTTTAATGTATCTCCTTATCTGAAAAAGGATATAATTACATTGGAAGCAGTTCAGAGATATTTCATTTCACGTATTCCTGGGGTGAAGGGCTGATATTATGAAGGCTTTAACAAGTTACTCTTGGAATGAGAGAAAAATAAACATACAAGACCTTGAGGAGAGAGGATTAGGTATAATCCCACTGGGTGTTGTATAGTCCAAACTTGTTGTCATTTCATAGAACCTCTACAGTGTGGAGGCAGAGCATTCCATCCATTAAGTCCACACTGACCCACCAAACAGCATCCCACCTGGATGTGCCGCCCCCCAGTCTTATCCAGGTAACCCTGCATTTCCCATAACTAACCCACCTAACCTACGCATCCCTGTGCACTATGGGCAATCCACTTTAAACTGCACATATTTGGACTGTGGCAGGAAACTGGAGCACTGAGAGGAAACCCACACAGACACGGGGAGAATGTTCAAACTCCAAATAGAGGGTCGCCCGAGGTTGGAATTGAACCCAGCTCCTTGGTGATGTGAGGCAGCAGTGCGAGCCACAAATCCACCATCCTCCTCCGCTAGTTCTGTTCGTAACTTGTGGCGGACTAAAGAAATCTGCCTGACTTGTTCTTATCACTGAATCTCACCCAGTCTAAGACCTTTATCATCAGTCATATCACCAACCTGGTTACATTTAAAATTTGTTGTGAGCAGTGGAGGAGTGGGACTAGAAACGAAATAGTGACAATGTCCATCCTCAGTCACAACTGGAGTGAGAAAAAAATCACGAAGAGGGAATACATTCAAGTGGGAATTCTCTTTCCCTGAAGTTTGGGATGGCTGCATCTTTATATTTTCTCGAGGCTGGTTTCGTCTGATTTTTCATAGACAGGTGAATCAGGGATAATGGTGCAAGGAGAGAAAAGTGCAGCTGGGACCACAATGAGATGAGACGCGACCTTATTTACTGGTGGGATAGTGCCAAAGTGCCGATTGGTCCACTAGTGTCTCTCAGCCCTGTGTTCTAACGTTCCATTCAGCCCTTTGGACCTGCTACATAGGGGCAGATCAGGGTCACTCCGATGGTTAGGTGTAGTTTTGGAAATGCACTTGGAAAATCCAGGCTGGGTCAGGAAGTGACACTCACCCCCAACACCTGTTTCCAAGCTTCCCCTCTCCGCAATTTCTGCTCGAGATGTAAGTTATGTCCCAGATTCGATATGAATACAGCCCCCATACCCCACCCAGGGTAAACTCAAACAAATCCTTTGCTCATCCGATTGTAGCATTACACAACACAACTTCCAGGAAAATAACCAGTTACTTTCCAAAAGCATAACATGTGAAATTAATAAATTCGGCCCCTCAAGCCAGCCCTGTCATTTAATATGTACATGGCTGATCTACTCCAGGTCTAACTCCACTTTCTTGCCGACTCCTTGTATCCCTGTATCCCTCTCTGGGTTTGGGAATTCCAGGCATTCACTACCTTCTGAGAGAAGACAGCACTTTGCATCTCAGATAGAAATTGATGTTCCACATTCGGTGTCGATGTCTTCGAGTTCGAGACTCCACCCAGGAATGGTAACAACTTTTCAACTTGTACCTTACCTAGGCCTCTCTGTGCCTTCTTTTTTTCGGCAGTATCACTCCTCATTCATTTAAACCCCAATGAATAATCGCCTCACCAGTTTAGAGATTCTCAGTAACACAACCCTTTTATCCCATGACCCCGTCTCATGAACCAACGTGGTTACTTGCTGCGTCAGCATGATGACTTTATGCTTCATACACAGTCTAATCTCTTTGTATGGTCCCTTTCTGGAAGTCCTCTCCATTAAATAACAGCCTGCCCTTTGGTTCTCAGTGTCATCCTCAAACCCGGATGTATATTGCACTCATCTCCCTCCTTCAGACTATCAGTATAGAGTGTAAAAAACTGAAGTCATCGGACTGATAGCTGTGGTACTCCAGTAGGTACACCTTTATCATGAAGATCCATTAATCCTGACTCTCCGATTTCTATGTATCTATTGCATCATCCCATGTTAATACATTGTCCATCATCCTACGAGCTTCTGTCTTGTGTAAGAACTTTTGTTTTGTAATACCTTGTGGAAAATCTCTGGAAAGCCTGGTGTCTACCAAATCCCCTTTATCAAGTCCGTTTGTTACATTCTCAGGCATCTCCAGAAATACATTGCATGATTTTACAAGGCAAAATATAATTCCCTTTCACAAAACCACACTGACCGTGTGCGAAGCTTTTCTAAATGTCCATGCTGGCCAGGTTTTCCAAATTAAGCTCGTCCCATCTGCTTTCATTTCGCCCATAGGCCTCTAAATGTTTCCCATTCATATGTTTGTACAAATGAGTTTTAAATGTTGTAGCTGTACTGGCATCTACTACTCTTCCTCTGGCAGCTCATCCCATACCCACACCACCCATGGTTTCAAAACGTTGCCCCTTCGTCCATTTTAAATCTTCCCCTTTCACCTTCAACTTCTGCCTACTTTGGCTGAACTCACCCATCCCGTGGAATATATTTTGACTATTCACCCTATCCATACCTCTCATGATTTTACAAACTTCTATAATGTCAGCCCGCAATCTTCTACACTTCACCTGATACAGAACAAGCATTTAAAGATAAATACTGCAAATTTGAAACTATATTAAATATGACAGGTAAACAATACTCAGCCCAAACTTCATATGGTGATTTGTTTTTCTCCATACTACCATACTAAGGCAGCATGAAATAATTACTAGTGCCAATAAGAAGTCAAACACCTGAAATCCTTTGTCTAAAGGGGGTGATGATCTCGACAGTGAAAACGTATTTATGGCCAGATCTATATGATGCCACATAGTTAACATTCTCCCTCCTGGCCTCGCTATGACATTGTGTGGTAGTGCCTTCTTTATCTTGCACTCAGTAGAGAGAACCCCTTTCCCCCATTCACACCTTAATTTAAACCTATTTTATATAATGTTCTCGTTCACCACTGCTAAAAGCCCGCTTATTTTTGCCATACCCTCTTTCCCTTGTCACCCATCTCCCACCTCTGTCAAGGGATTAAAAAGCCACGTTTCCAATCCTTTTCAGTTCTGAAGTGTCATACTGGGCTTGAAATGCTCACGCTGTTTCTCTGTCTCTGCAGATGCTGACAGACCTGCTGAGTTTCTCCAGAACTGAATAGGCACAGAACAAATCTTCACTAAACAAATAACTATGGATACGGGAAATAAAAATTCAAAAATTTATGGAGACACTGGGACCTTTGTAGAGGGTCACTGGATCTGAAATTTTGACTCTGCATTAATTCCAGAAGATGTTGCAACATCTTCAGCAATTTCTGTTTTTGGACAATTTCCAAAGAAGGACGTCAAAGATGCCCAAATATCTTGTCCAACATGGAGTGCCATACACTGGGGACTGAACAATAATGCATGGTGCACAAGTTTCTTGAATCTGAAACTACATAGGTCTGTCATCACTGACACTACAGAGCTTTTAATCATGGTCAGGGAGAAAAACAGAGGGAAACACATTCCCTTCAAATACAGAAGTTGACATTGTGGAAAAGAAACGATTTAGATTATTGCTTTAAATTGATTGAGTCAAAGTAACAAATTAGAGAAGTGGCACCAGGGAGAGACCTTCAGCATAATGAGAATATGAAAATGGAAGTATTACCGCATCAGAAAACAGGTAGGTCACAGAATACAGGGCTGATGAGTGAATGGATCTTGGTGTGAACTGGGGGACAGTCAGTAGAATTAAATTGTAAAGATATTGCAACTCAAATTGGGTTATCTTCTGATGCTGTAGACCAGAGCATCAGCAGAAAGAGAATTGTAATAAATGACAATCTGTGACTTCTTCCCGAGGATAATCCATCAGACTACCATTACCATCAAGCCGATCCATGGTTCAGTGACGAATGTGGGTGAACATGCCAGGGTAGGAATTACGTGCACCTAAACCTGATGACAACCCATTGAAGCTACCACAGGTGACTGGTTGCCTTCGAAACAGCAGGACTAATGCCTGATGGAGAGGGGGAAATGATCCCAAGACTAACAGATCTGATCTAAGCTCTGTCGTCCTGCCAAATCCATGCATAAATGCCGATGACTACTAAACAATTTACTGGAGGAAACGACTCCACAAATATCCTCATCCTAAATATCGGAACAGCCCTGTACATCAGTGAAAAAGTCAAGTATATGGTGTCTGCACTATCCTCAGCTAGACGCGTTGAGTGGATGATCCACGTCACCCTCACCATGATGTCCACAGAATTACAGATGCCAGTCTTCAAGCAATTCGCTTCGCTGCATGTGACATGAAGAAATAGCTGAACACAGTAGATATGACAAAGGCAATGTGCCCTGACCCCATTCCTGTAATAGCACTGGAGACTTGTGCTGCACAACGTGCCGTGTCCCTGGGGAAGCTGTTTCATTCCATCTCCAACTCTGACATCTCCCTGGCAATGTGAAAAATTACTCAACGATGCCCCATTCCCTCAGAGGAGAACAATTACAATCTGACCAATTACCACCCCCTCAGTACCATCACGGTAATCAAATTGGTGGGAGCTTTTTTGTTGACAGAGCTGTCAAGCTGCACAGAAATAATCTGCTCAGTGTGGTTTGCCTTAGGTGCCCATGTAGAGGTGGTGCTGTTGTGGAAATGTCACTGGATTACTAATTCAGACCAGATTAATTCTCTGGCAGATAGTGGAAGTTAAAAGTAATTAATAAAATATCGAGACCTAAGATCTGGTGTCAGTAACAGTGATCTTGTGTCCAATGTTAATTGCAAACATCGATCTCCTTCCCCAACGTGCTTTCAGGAAGTGAATCTCCCGTGCTTTTCTGGTCTAGCCTAAAAGTGACTCCAGACACACAGACATGTGATAAACCTTATCAATGGTCTCTGAATCGGCCAAGCAAGACATTCAATTGTATCAAACTGCTCCGAGATCTGAAAGGATAAAACTGGACATGATTCCTGGCACCAGCCTCAAAAAAATGGAACGGGAAACACCATCCTGTTGACCCTTGCAGGATCTCCTTCCTAACATCTGAGAGCTTGTGAAACATCTACAGAGCTTTCCAACAGACTGCACAGAAACATTGTGAAATTAATAGGCGATTCAACACATTGAGATTTCCCCATGCTATTTCATGGCCAAACATCTCCTGAATGCAGTTTTCCCCATACAATGTTCATATCGTAATTAACCATTGTGAAATATACAATAAGAACTGCTGTAGTGCCTTCTGCCCATCAATTTTGCTCCTCCATTCAATATACAGCAGTTCTCCGATAACACGTGTTTATTAAATACAATTTGACTGCAATGCAATTCATCTACCGTTTTCTATAAAGTGAATTCCCGTTCACTGTGATGCGATTCCCTGCCAGGCACCAGCTCAACAGCAAAATCCAGATTCGGGATCTTCTTTCTGCAAATTGCAGTCAATGCATTCACCAAAACAAGAATGCAATCCGCTCTGCAAGCCTTGAAACTGAGCCTGAAACTGGGAATTGTAGTCTACATTTAGGTGCAACTTTATTTCAAACCGGGGTGGGGGAATGGGGATAGAATCTTGAGGAGAACTGGAATTCTGCATCACGTGTTCAGTCAGCCTCGCACGCGTACTGGTGAAGAGTGTGGTGAAAGGTACACTGCTGTAGTCAGTGACTGTAGTGTGAAAGTTTCACATTTACAGCACAGTTCCATAACAATATGTGATTTAAAGGTTTCATTTAGACTGTGCTCGTGTGCGTGTTAGACTAAACTTATTTCTTGGTATTTATTGATAGTTGGGGGGGGGGGGGAACAGAGATGTGCCCCTTAACCACTTTCCAGCATTGGCTCCATTATCAATATTGCAGGATTTTCTACAACACAGTGTTACACTGGAACACAGACACCGTGTTATTGGAGAACAACCTGGAATGATAACTGATCTTCTATCTTCACACCATACTCCTGCTCTCTCCTTATCCCTTTAATTTCCAGAAAGCCTTAATTATATTCAGCGCCTTGGCCTCTACAGCCTGATTTGGGTGACAGCTCCCCCGGGTACCAGTCTCTGAGTGCAGATATTTATTCTCATCACAATGCAGACTGGTCTGCCTGACCCTAATACAGTGGCCCCTTGTTTTAGACATCCCAGCCTGGGAAATTATCATCCCTGCTCCCAGTGTGTCTCATACTGTCAGGGTTTTATATATTTCAATGAGATCTCCACTTATGTTCCTACATCCCATGGAAAACAGGCCCAGTTTCCCCAACTCTGCTCCCACAACAAGACTGTCATCCCAGAGATCAGTTTCCACTGCTCTCCCTCAATGTCAGGATTGTCCTTTACTGGGTAAGGAGGCCAAAATTGCACACAATACTGCGCAATGTTCGAGATGGGGTCCAACTAAGGCCATTACAGTTGCAGTCAATGACCCTTACTCCTGCATTCAAATCCCCCTGAAATGAAGGTGAATACACCATTTATCTGCCTAACTGCCTTCTGCTCCTGCAATATTGCTTTCAGTGACTGGTGTACAGGGAAAATCCAGATTCTTTTCAATGTTACAGTTCCCCACTTGTTGGGCCTATATAGACTTGTCAGCGTGCCAACGCCATTCCCAGTATTGACTTCGGGATTCAGAACTCACAAACCTACATGGATTCGGAGGGCTGTGCAGAAATAAACAAAAATGCAGCTTAAGTTCATTTATAGATCAACATTTTTCAACAAATCCCTTTTCAAATGATAGGCTGCCATTTTATTGTTGACTTCAAAGTACACAATATCTCATCTCTCCCGTTGCTCTCCATCTACCACGTATTTGCCCAGTCACTCCACTTGTCTCAATCACCTTGGAGCTTTTTTTACATGCCACTCATACAAGCTAACATCGTTTAGTGCTGTCAGCAGACTTGGGAATATTGCATTTGAGCCTCTCAACCAAAGATATGATGTGTATTGGGAATTGCTGCATCCCAAATCCCAATCCTTGTTATATCCTCCAAGCGTTCCATTCAAAAACATGGTTTTAATCTTACTCACTGTTTCCTGCCAACTCTCCCATTCTAACACTATGACCATGCATTAGCCCCAGTCCGGTAGGATTTGAATTCGCACAATAGGCTTGGGGCTTTATCAAAAACCTTTCTGAGATTCCAATCGTATTGCATTAATACCTTCTCCATAATTTTGCTAAAATCCACTTTCTCAAATATGATTCCTATTTCATAAGTTACTGTTGACTTTGTCTATGCCTATTAATTTCAGTCCAATACTTTCTCTAAAACTGTGTAGTTCCTAATTTCATTCTATTCCCTTTTTCTCACCAGACTAAAGTTCCTTAGTATTGTTGGGAAGCTTTCTTTTTTGTTTTGTTTTCTTCTGTGAAGGCACAACTAAAGTATTTGCTCCATAGTTCTGCTATTTCTCTGCCCTCAATTATCTGGTATCAGACTGCAAGAAAGCTGCACCTTTTTCTCTTTATTTTGCCATTGACATATTTTCAGAAGATATCGCAAGTTCACGCATATAATCTTTGATAAGATATTCTTCAGAAACCTATCAATTCGTAACTTAAGCTAGTCAATGATTGACCTTCCACAGCCATACAATTACAGAAGCAGAGACTCTGTACCATCAGAAATACTGACCCACTTTCTGACACAAGACCCGTACCGTGAGTCGTATGGCATTTCAAGTGCACAATCATGTATTTTCTAATGGTTGTGAGATTACCATGACAACTCACCTCTCAAGAAGTGCATTCCAGACCCCAACACAGTCTGGGTGAAAAACAGTCCTCAAATCTTCACTAAACTTTAAACGCTTCACTTTAAAAGTATGGCCATTTGACTAAAAGGAACAGCTGCTGTCTATTCACCCTATCCATGTCCCTCGTAATCCTGTCCTTCTGAATTACGGTTCCCCTCAGCCTTCTCCGCTCCAAACTAGACAACCCGAGCTTATCCAGCTGCTCTCCATAGCTGATATTTTCCATCTCAGGGAATATCCTGGTGAATCTCCTCTGCACCCTGTCCAGTGCAATCACATCCTTCCTCTAATGTGGCTCCCAGAACCCCACACAGTATTCCATCTTGGCCTCACCTAAGTTCTGCATAGCTCTTTTAATCTATGCCTCGATGTATTAAGGCTGTGTTTATGCTCCCCTATGCTTTCTCAAAAAATTATTAACCACTCTAGTCACATTCAGGGATGTGTGTAAAAACACCCTCTGAGCTTCCTGGTGTGCTGCCATTCATTGAATCCTCCCCGGTCTGGTTCCTTCTTCCAAAGTGTATCAACTCATGTTTATCAGGGTTACATTCCATCTGCCATTGATCTGTCCATCTGACCATTCCATCTTCCGGTAACATAGGACCTTTCTCCTTACTGCCAATCACCCGACCAATGATTGTATCAAATACAAACTTACTTATCACCCCTCCCCCCCACCCCCGCTACCGGTCCATATACACAGCTGCATCATTCATGAATCCCACAAATAATAAGGTTAAAAATCACACAATATCAACTTATAGTCTGACAGGTTTATTCGGAGGCATTAGCTTTCAAAGCGCTGCTTCTTCACCACGTGGTTGTGCACTTTGAAAGCTCATGCCTCTGAATAAACCTTTTGGTCTATAACCTGGGGTTATGTGATGTTTAGCTTTGTCTACTCCAGTCCAACACCAGCACCTCCAAATCACAAATAATAAAGGACACGTCTCTGATCCCCGTGGTGCACCATTGGACACTGGCCTCCAGTCATACAGACAGCCTTCTACCACCACCCTATGTTACCTAACAGTAAAGTTGATTTGGATGCAACTTGGCAAGTCACTAATGTGTCCTACCTGTTGTCTTGTTATCCTGTTCCGCTTGACACACTTGTAGAACATCTGGAGATTCTCCCTAATCTTAATTGCCAGCAGGTTTCTATACCCCGGTGTTAGTCCGTCCACTCGAAGTGAAGAATTTTCTCCATATTGCATTCTTCAATGGCCTGTCCCAGATCCTTGCATTATTTGCCTTGAATGTGGAAAAGACAGCGAGGGAAGCAGTCTGTTATTTTCCAACTTGTCATATGTTTTGTGAATTTTCTCATTTCACTGTGACCCACCTCTCATTCTTTGACACTTTAGAGAACATAGGCTGAATTTCCTCATAAGGCAATCTCACCATCTAAGAGATTAATCTAGAGAATGTCCATTGCATTCCTCTGTGGTCAGTATATTCTTTCTGAGACTCGGTCACCAAAACTGTGCTCAATACTTCAGGTACAGTCCCACCAACATGCTGTTAAACAGCTTCAACATATCTTTACATCAATGTTCTGACTCTCTTAAATGAAGGCGAACCAAACTTTAGCTTTCCACTGACATATATTCCTCCAAATACCCATCACATTCATTGAAATTACAAACTCACTGTTTGAATTCTGATAGAAACCCTTCCGAAAATCCAATATATGCCACTTCTACTGGTTCCCCATTATCTATGCTGTAAGAAACAACTTCAAATGATTCCGAAGTTTATAAAGTTTCTCTAACAGAAATGGATGTTGATACTCTCCATTGTTGCTGTTAATTTCTACATATCAATAATCTCATCCTTCGTAATAGATTCCAACAGTTTCCCTAGAGATGTCAAGTTAGTTAGTCTACAGTTCTCCAAACTATGTTTTTTTCCCTTTGTAGCTGCTTGGATCCCTTCCACCCATCTACAAAGCTTGTCTCACGTTTACTAACTTCCATTTATCTACAATGATTTTTGGTCTCTGCAGAATGTACAGGAAAATAAAACACAGTCATCGACAGTACAATTAATACTTCTAGTGGTGATTTATTTCTGACATTTTGATAGGAAGTACATCTGTTTCGTCAGACTAAGCAATGCTCAATCCAGCTCCATGTTTAAGTACTACCTTGTTACTAATATGAATTGACTTTATTTCTTTAGCTGCAGAAGGCCAATATGATCACTTGGTATTTCTGGATCTTCCTGCATGAAGACAGATGCAAAGTAACTGGTTGTTTTCTTGGCCATTTCCCTGTTCTCCACAATGACCTCTCCTCTCCCGATTACAAATTTCCGCATTTGACCTTGCTTTTATTTTGTTTCGTTTGAAATATAGATCGTAGACTGATGCAGTCTTTGTGTTCCTGTTCGTTAGCATGCACTTTCTCTTTTTGATTTCCTTATCAGTTTCATGGCCTTCCTTGTCTGGATCGTTAATTTCTGAGAATTTTCAGGTTTCCACAATATCTGGAATTCTTCTGAAGTCACTTCCCATGATTAATATATTTTCTAATTTGTTATGTTAACCATCATTGAGTCACTTTCCCTTTCTTTGGTCTTCGTACCTGAAATATATAGACATATTTTTCAGACTTTGCAGTATTCATATAAATCTCCTAGTCCTGACCAGATATATTGAGCTACAGTGCAGAAGGATAGAGAAGAAATTGCGGATGCCCTGGTTGATTCTTTTCCATCATCACTGGACAACGACTGAGGTCCTGGACGACTGGAGGGTAGCAAATGCTGAGCCCGTGTTCAAGAAAGGCTACAAAGATAAACCTGGGAACCAAAGGACAGTAAATCAAAAATCTCGTAGGTAAGTTAATTGGGAAGGTTAGGAGAGATTGGATATAGATGCATTTGGAACGGCAGGGTATGGTTTGGAGTAAGATTAGAATGATGCTGGAAAAGCAGAGCAGGTCAGGCAGCATCCGAGGAACAGGTAAATTGATGTTTCGGGCAAAAGCCCTTCATCAAATTCGGCATGGTTTTTGCATGGGAGATCATGACTCACAAATTTGTTGGACTTCTTTGATGAAGTGACCAGCAACGTTGAGGAGGGCAGGCAGGATGGTATAAATAGAGAAAGTGAGGACTGCAGATGCTGGAGATCAGAGCTGAAAATGTGTTGCTGGAAAAGCGCAGCAGGTCAGGCAGCATCTAAGGAGCAGGAGAATCGACGGTTCAGGCATGAGCCCTTCTTCGGGATTCCTGAAGAAGGGCTCATGCCTGAAACATCGATTCTCCTGCGCAGGATGGTATACATGGCCTAGATCGATTCCAGTAAGACCTTCAGTAAGCTTTCACATTGTACGCTGCTCTGGAAGGTTAGATCACATGGAATTGAGGGGGAACTGGAAAATTCGATACAAAACTGGCTTGATGGTGGGAAGCAGAGGGTAATACTAGAAGAATGCTGGTCAGACTGGAGATCTGTGACTATTGGAATGGTTCAGGGGCTAGTGCTGGGACCACTACACGTTACATATATCTGTGATTTAGATGAGAATGTACAGGCATGATTTGTAAATATGAAGACAACACTAAAATGGGCAGCATCATGCAGAGTTAGGAAGGTTACCAGAAATTTAGAAATTACAAGAAAACCTTGATCAGCTGGGGAAGTGGGCTGAGAAATTGCAAATAGATTTTAATACAGATCAGTGAAAGCTCTTGCATTTTGGCAAGTCAAATCAAGTTTGGAGTTTCATGGCGAACGGTTGGGTCCTAAGGACTGTAGTGGAACAGAGGGACCTTGGAATTCAGGTGCATGGTTCTCTGAAAGATGATTCAGAGGTAGACAGGACAGTGAAGAAAGCTTTTGGCACACTGGCCTTCATCAGTGTATATCACTGAGTATCGAAATTAGGAAGTTACGTTGCAGCTATACAGGATGCTGGTGAGGCCATATTGGTAGCGTTATGTTCAATTTTGTTCACTGGGAGGCAAGCAATGGTTGTTGGAGTCATAGATGCTATTAAGCTGGAAAGAATGCAGGACAAATCTACGACGATGTTGCCGTCTCAATGATCTGAGTTATAGGGAGAGGTTGGATAAGCTCGGACTTTTTACTTTAGCGTGTATGAGACTGAGGGGGATCTGATATAAGTATGTAAAATCATGACAGGCATGGTCAGAGTGAATAAACTCCGTCTTGTTTTCCCAGTGTAGGGCAATCACAGACTAGATGGAATCAGTTTAAGGCCAGAGGGAAAAGAATAAAAGGGAACCTGAGGAATAAAAGGGAACCTGAGGAAGAACTTTTTAAACAGGGGCTGGTACGCATATGGAATGAGCTACCAGCAGAAGAGGTTGAGTTGGCTACTTTCACAACCTTTAAAAGCCATTTGGCCAAATACACGGATAGGAAAGTATTACAAGGATACAGGGCAATGACAGAGAACTGGGGGTAGCGTGGATGGACATTTTGTTGGAATGGACTATATTGGACCAAATGGTCTGTTTCCGTGCTGCTGAACTCTATGAATCTAACAAACATTGCTTGCCTCCCACTGAATGTTAGATTGTACTTTCCCAAATCACTGGAGCAAACTTGACCCTCTAGCCTCTGGGCTTCCATGATGTTTAACCAGAATGATGAAGCATTCTATATTGTATGCAGACACCGTGTAAAATCCACCTAATTAACGTCACTGTTCCTTAAAAACTGTTTCAGTACAAGGTTATTAATTCGTCATTCTGACCACACAACACCAAATCCTGCTCTCTAATTTGCTTCACAACATACTCTTCAACCCACATACACACTTATGGAATTTATTTTACACAACAGGAGCAGTCACTTAATTAATGTAGTTTATATGCAACTTGAGACCATCCAATAAGACTGCGGTATCCACAGTACTTGCCTATCTAATTTCCAGAGCATGTGATGCTGTGATTGTCTGCAGCCGTTTGGCTTGGATATATAACACACCAATATTTGCTTCTCCTTCCCATTTGTAAGCTCTACCCAAACTGATTCTGTGGAAGCTGAGGGACAGGTCTTTGTCATTCATAGTGCTAGACTTGGACAAGACATTCGATGAGACTCACCTCGACGCTGAGATGATCCGAAGAAATGTCCATCAATACAGGACAAGCATCAATATCCTCCCCACTCTGTCAGTATAAAGGTCACCAAATTCTCTCTGCTTCCTCACACTCACTGCATATCTGTTATAGCACCTACCCCCAGACAATCCTCATGCTCTATCTCCAAATAAGGCTCAGGCACTACTACTCTCACTATTTAATTCAGCACCTTCCTTCCCACACTTTCTCTGTCACCTACGCAATAATTCCCACACTAATAATACTATATGAATTCAAAACTGTCGACTGACTCATTCGGACACCTCAAAACTCCCCCCAGCCCCACCTCCACCAGCAATAACAGCAGGGCCACCCACTCCTGCCCTCACTCCCTCCCTCCCTTTCTCCCATTCCAAGGGAAACATCCTGAAATAAGACAGAAATGGCCAAGCCTTGTGGTGGAGTTCCCAATATCCATTCCCTCACGCGCCTATCGCCCGCCAAGTGGGGAGGACCCTAGTACAAGATGGAATGGACTGGGACGCCTCACGTGGAGTTTCTGAAACATCCATGTCCCACCAACCGATTAAGGAGCAGTGCTCAGTGAAAGACAATTGTCACTTTAAACCCACTGGCAGTTCCAACGATAGTCCTTTCACTCCCCCCAAAAAACACAGGCACCTCACTGCACACGGATGCAGACACAGACATACACAGAATTATTGGGAAACACCCCAATATCCGAACAAACACAATACATACAAGGGGATAGGCATGCACACGCTTAGAAACACACACAGACATATAGAGTCACACACAAATAGACAAAAACACAGAGAGAAATACACAAGCTGGTACACAGAAGGGCAGACGTAGACACACAAATGCACAGATGACAAGCAGATGAACGCACATACGCACACACAGACACAAACTCTAGTGTCATTAAGGCACAAATAGATAAGTTTTTGACTTATAAGGGTATCAATGATCCTCGGGGAAGGCAGGAGAATGAGGTTGAGGAACATATAATAAATTATTGAATGGCATATCAGACTCTATTGGTCAAATCGCCTCATTATGCTCCTTTTTCATGCTCATATCGTGTTATGCTATCAGGTGTTCTCTTCCCGAGACAGCAGCAGAGGCTGGGTTTGATACATATTTGATTGGACAGGGTCAGTGGAAATGTGGGAGTTTTGAGTCTGGAATGATTTATGTTTATTCCTAATTAGTCTCTCTTATGTCTGAAAAGTGGTGGTGATTTGGTGTTCAGTTAACACAGTTTTAAAATAACAGGTCCCACAATGAAATAAGGACGTCCCTTTCACTTTAGTATTGTGCTACCTGTGGTGTCCTCATCCTCGGGGAGCAGTGAAGACTCGGTTATTGAAGATATTCAAGGCTGAGCGCGACCAACCTTTGCTGGATAGGAGAATCAATGTTTATTAGGAACAGATAGGATAAGGATGGTCAGACACACTTGGATCAGCAATGAGCATTCTGAATGGTGCAGGGCCTGCTGCCCCTACGCCATGTTTTGTTCCTCAATCCACCCTCGAAACTGTTACAGAGTTATACTGCTGTCCCTACCCCATGTGTTGTTCCTTCAATCCAGCCCTCGAGGCTGTTACAGAGATATACTACTGTCCCTACCCCATGTGTTGTTCCCTCAATCCAGCCCTCGAGGTTGTTACAGAGATATACTGCTGACCCTACTCCATGTGTAATTGGTCAATCCACCCTTCGAGGCAGTTACAATGTAGAATCGTTACAATGAGACAGGAGGACACCATTCTACCATCTAAGGAATTATACAGGAACATCGAATGAAGTAATTCAGCTCGTTGAGTACATTACACAGCCCAGGAGGTGTCCATTAAATCTGCCTGAACGGATACACAGGAACAGGGAAGCTGTAGCTAACAGGAAATCGAGAGTAGAGACAAATGTTTATTTTCAGGCTGCAAAGGGGTACCTGATGGAGTGCCTCAGAGATCACTGTTGGGTCATCAATGATCAATAGTCTGTATCAAAGATCTGGAGGAAGGGGAGGGAATGGCTTGGAGTTCAATTAGCTCATACACTAAGATGGTCATTCAATGTGTCATCAAATGGAGATAGTGAGTCTGCAATGTGATACAGGCAGGGATGATTAGTGAGCAAACCTTCAGCAGAAATAACGTAAGGTAAGTTGTCTATTTTGGCATGAAGGTCGAAACAATGGTAAACAATTTAAATGGAGAGAGATTGCCGAACTCTGTGATACAGGTGGTTTCCATGTTTCTGGGACATGAATCATATGAAGTCAATCCGCTGATGCAGAATGTGATTTGGAAGGTAAGTGGAATGATGCTGCTTTTGGCACAAGGTATCTGGTTTAACCGCAGGGATGTTTTACTGCATCTGTACAGGTCATTGCTGAGACCACACCTGATGCACTGTGTGCAGGTTTGATCCCCTAATCTAAAATGAAAGGATATAATTCTTTTCGAAGATTTTCAAAGAGGTTTCCCTTCACTCATTCCTGGATGCCGGCCTTTCGTTATGGTGTATAATCAGTTTCGATCTTAGCTGAGAAATAATATTGAACCATCCATGACTTTCTGAAAAGTGTATGAACTGGATGCATATTATCTCTTGTCAGGGAGACTAAAGCAAGGGAATAAAATTTAAGAAAAAGATGATTGATATTAACACACATACTATGAAGACACCTACCGATATTTACAAATTACCCAGACACATGTAAGCATGTCTTCAAATTATAAAATGTGGACTTTTTTTGCGATCTAAAGGAATTGTGTACAACAAGAGCAATGACGCACTTGCCTAAAATCCATAATCAGGTTTTCAATAGAATGTTCCAGTGGAGCACATCTGGACCAGTTTCCTGTTCAATTGACCTTATTATATGTGTCAACACAGAGAGGGATAAAAATGTTCCCTGGCTGAAAAGCAGCAGCCAATTGATCTCTCTCTCTTACTTTGTTCCGCCTGATAGCAAAGTGTGAGACCATAAAATCCCTGAGTTATCTGTACCAGTTGTGAAGGATTCCTGGTAAGGATTCAATGGAATCTCTTCGCTTCCTGAAACAAAGGGAATTCTGCCAAATCCAACTATTCCAGAAAGAAATCCAATTACCAGTAGCTTGTCTGAGAAGAATAATTTCAAAGCAGAATAACGTTTGGGGCACTCTATCATTTTACCATTTGTTATGAGTTCAATTTTCTGTGTCTTATATTTTTCTAGAAATTGACCTACTCTGAGACCTATATCACTGGCCACCTGTCTAAGCTGGTTGCATTTAAGATTGGTGTAACCAGTGGAGGAGTGGGACTCGAAAAGGAAACAGTGACCCTCCAACATTGGTTGGAACACAAATGAGAAATTTACAAAGGGCTGTCAAGTGGGAATTCCCTTCCCCAGAGGTTTGTAGTGCCTAGATGTCTGCATTTATTCAACGTTGATTTTAGTGACATTTGACAGGCAAATGAATTTAGGAAAATGGTATACAGACAGAAAAGTGCTGCTGAGACCACAATCACATCACCCATGATGTCTATGCATGGTGGAGCTGTGGCAAAGTTTCTAATGGCCCACTCCTGCTGCTCAGTCCTATGTTCATATGCTCCATTTAACGCCTCACAACTGCTGCAAGGAGCAGATGGATCCCACTTACTTCAAATACCTTGTCCACAGTAACACAGGATCTCATTCAGTCCCTCCTGATTATCACACACGTTTAGGTGTGGGTTAGAAAAGACTGCTCTAGTCTCTATAGAGTATGCCCTCTCGACAACTTGTGCTTCATTTGTTGGTCATGGTGTAGACCCAGATTCACTGTGATTGCAGCCCCTATACCTCACCAAGGAATGACTCACAAAATACTTTGCACTCTCTGATTGCAACGTTCAATAACAGACCGTTCAGGAAAATTACAGCCATTAACTTTGTAATTACAGGATATGAGGACATAAGGAACAGATTCGGGTAATGCGAACGATTAAGCCGTTGTATACCATCAACCATCATGGTTAATCTACTGTTGACATTAACTGCTTTTAATGCTCAATTCTTCACACTCCTTAGCTCTCTGACAGTTCAAAATCCATCTACATTCTCCTTAAATACTTTCAGTGATGTAGCTCCCATAACTCTCTAGCCCAGATAATTCCTGACAGCGATTACCCTCTGTGAGAGGAAAACACGCCCTGTACATACACCGTCACCTATTAATATGAACAAGAGGTGAACGCAGGGATTCAGGAAAGAGTGAATGGCCTTCATATCAAGGCAGTATTTGACGGAGGATGGCATCGGGACCACCTACTTATTTGAGCTGAATGGGACCCAGGTGTAAACATCCACTTGTCTGGGTCTTTCAGAGCACAAAGAAAGATGTTTGTGGTTGGTGGCCAATAATCCTTTCGGTTCCGGGACATCTCCTCAAGTTAGCCTCCTCAGCACAAACACCTTCAGCTGTTCCATCAATGTCTTTCCCCATCATAAGCTCTGAAGTTGGGATGATGACTGAAGATCACACAATGTTCAGAATATTTTGTCCCCGACCACAAGAAGAGGGACAGCCCATTCAATCCTCCTGCCTGTTCCACAGGAAGAGAAGGGTCAGTATATCGAGCTGTTAAACAAGAACAGGCAGAGGCCAATCAAACACTTTAATCTCATACATGAGCATAGAAGGAGGCTATTCAGCCCCACGAGATAGTTATACAGTAACAGGAGAGTGTCAGTGATACATCAACATGACAAACCAATGAAACTGAGAATGCACTGATAGAGGACTCCATGATGTTAATCATGGTTCCATTGTTTGTAGAACGTGTGCTACTTTAACACGATTTGCTGGCAGTGAGGAGGCAAGTCAACTGTTTTGTGTCAAGTCTCAAGGAGGCATCTTCCATCTCCGAGAAGATGCACCCGTGTTCTCCATGAAGGTCAGAAGCTGCAGGGAAGAGTTAACTCTTTTATAATGAAGGTATTGCGGCTGCTGTCAGGATTATAGATAACATGATCTTCATTGCAGGATCACGCACCAATTGGACTGTATTAATGTTGGGAGATTTTATTCAAAAGCCTGGACCCCTCTCTCTCTCTCTATCTCAATTGAAATAGGGAGTGGGGTGTGGTTGGGTCGATCATTCTCAAAGGCTCTTAAACTATCGATAATCATGAAACCCAAGTGAAAAAAATGTCATGGAATTTGTCACCGTATCAGTGTCTGTTTAGATAATCATGAGTGATTGTCCATCCCCCTTAAGGTTCAATGCAATCACCTCTTATTCTCTCACTGAGCGTCACTCACTGTTCATGGTGCCATCATCCCAGGGATTAGTCTGGTGAAATGTGAGAGAAAGTCAATCTACAGTACCCCAAATCCGCCTCAACAATACTCTTAGGGATGATCATAATAATTCCCTTCTCTCACTTAGGCATCGCCTTTTCTTTCCAGTGCCACAAAACACCATTCCTTCTCTATGCCCTACGACTGACACGAAATTTGTAAGTTCATTACAGCTGTATGACAGCATCTATAAAGGTAGTACCAGAGATGTCTATGGAGATGTGCATCACTTTCGGGGAGTATTTCAAAGAGATTGAATACACCCAAAATAGGCGATGATCACCGACCTGAATGGAAGTGAGCTGTAGGAATACGGGAAACAAAGGAAGGGAGCTGTCTTTACTTCTGGTCTTCTCTCACAGGATGTATGCAGCCCTGGTCAGGCCAGCATGTTATGCCAATCTTGAACTGAGTGGCAGGTTCAGCTGTTTTTCAGGACAGTAAAGAGTAAAACGCATAGCTGTGGGTTGTAGTGTTACAATACAGGATAAATCTTCCTGCTTAATTAAAACCAGCAACAGAGAAAAGATTTATCCCATGCAGTAATCTGTGATAATTCTAGATTCCAAATCTGTTTAAAGTAAAAATTAACAACATTATTTCTTAAAGTCTATCAGGGAATAATAAACGAACGACTATTTACAACTTCTTCCTCTAACCTGTCTTTGACCTTCCCCCTCCACAATACTAGTCCGATAAGACTCCTAATTAAGATTTACAAAACAAGACTTCTTATCTCAAAACCAGGAAGCTTTCGGTTCTTCTCCATATTCCTGCCTTCTTTTCTTCTTGTGAATTCTGCTTCACTAGTTACTCATCAATAAAAGTACATGTCGTCGAGCCTTTCTTCAGGCAGTCTGCCTGCTGGTAGCTTGGCAGTTCTCCATTGAACTGTTCAATTTTCGACAGTCTTGTACCCCAAACCGTCGGATTATGTCATTGCCTTTTAAGATTGTCAATATATTAAATTCAAACTTGATTGGAGGTGGGTACTTTCGGATATAATTTAAACTGTTTGGCCGAATAGGTTTTTGTCTTGAGACAATGAGCTAAACGAGTTGTTACATTATATCTATTTTTCCAAACACTTGGTGCTGTCAGGTGGCTATTGCTGGCTTTTAATTCTCATCAAGGTACCGTACACCCACGTGTTCATCACCAAAGTCACACGGAAACCTGACTAGGGAAGCATGACACACATTGATTTCACGAAAGGACTTGAGTCAAGCAGATGGGTTTTTAATAATAAATCATAACGGTTACTTTTAAATTCCACCAATTTCCTTCATGTTATAACAACAGACTATTATTCTATGGCTCTCGATTATGAGTCAATGGATTGACCACCATAAACTGTTTTGGCATATGTGCAGAGAAAAAGTTAAATATCCTCAAGAGCAGTTATTGAGTGACAGACAAGCAGTTCGAAAGAACTTGAAACAGTTGCATCCGGATTGAACAAAGGCACAAATATAATTGGTAGAAATATTAGAGAACTGGTGAGACAAGTTGCTATTTCACCCAGAGTTATGATAGGGATCTGGGAGATTACGGGCATAAACTCTCAAACCATTATACAAATGTGCCTGGATCTGCACCTGAAGGCCGAAAGTCTCCGGGAGACAGAACTAAGGCTTTTAGAAAACGTTACTTCTTGTCCAGTGCAGACAGTGATCTCCTCTATACTGTGCTATTTTCTGAAGTTTTCAAATGTTACCAACATCTGACAGGATCAATAAGTAGGGATGAGGGAGAGGACCGGGAGGAGCAGTATGTAAATTGATTAGCGTCACAATAATACTGCTCCCATTCTTTATAAACAATGCTACTTCACTGTGTTGGCCTTTTTGTCCTTCCTGTATAAATGGGGAAACCTTTGATTATCCAGTTCTCAGTCGTGGTCCCACTGCAGCCACATCTCCATAATGACAGATACCTGACCTGGTTCATACTATTTAAAGCTACCATTTTGGCCGTTTTGAAACGGTAGTAATGAATTCAGGGATGTCAGCAAGTACAGAGCCCAGGATGGCTGTAGGGTCCAGAGGAGGTTACAGAGATAGGAAGGTGTGTAAGGGCTGGGGGATACTACAGGGATATGGGTTGTTCTAAAGGTGGAAGGAGATTGCAAAGACAAGAATAGTTTTAGATTTTAATTGAAGTGAAAATGGAGCTGGACCAGCCAGATAAATATTCTGGCTACAAGATCCTTGTAGAGAGAAACCCTCTCTGAAACCTGATAAAAATGTTACCTGAACAATTTATCACATGATATAGCCATCCTTGTCTCTGCACCAGAAATAAACATTCTGTCCACTGTGCCTATAAACGGCCAGTCTCTGGAACATCCTTCATGTTCCATGACCCTTCCCACTTCTATAAACCAACTGATTTTTACAAACACTCCTATTTGTGCCCTATGAAGTTCCCTGCTTCAAAACCCTCTTCCTCCTTATGGAGACGATATCACACAAATGGCGATCGAGTTCTTGGAAAGCGGTGAGAGATTAGTAAGAGACGTTCTGGATGGAGGACGTTGAGATCGAGAGTTCGCAGAAAACAGAAAAAAAAGCTTGCACTGGTCCTGCAGGAGATTGATAACAGGAGGGTCTACTGAAAAGGACAGGACTTTCCTTCGATAATTTTACAGAGACAGTGTTAGCGAAACTGGAGGAGCTTTCAGAGAAGAGGAGATTTGTAGGTGTTAATGAACGTTACAGATACGTGGAATGTTTTTTAGAATGATTGAAATAGGGTCAGTCAGGTAAACCTCATTAATAGATGTTCCCTGATTGGGATTGTGAACTTGGTCCAATCAGGGAATCCTGGCTGACATAAATAAACAGGAGCATCAGGGGTTCTGTTCATTATAGGAGCCGGCTCTAAGCTAACATGGGTCACTGCCATGTATCGTGCATGTAGAAACAAAAGGTTATTTTGGTGACGGGATACCGGCCTCTGTGGAGTTATTTCAGTTTTAACATCTGGTAGATATTGCAGAGAGATCGAGGGCTGGGGGTGTGTCCACAGATCAGGATGGATTTGGAATCTGGAGGTTGCAGAGACAATGAGCTGTGTCGGGGCAGAAGGTGGTTACAGAATCGGGAGCATTATCAGGACTGAGGGATGTTACACAGCTGGTGAGGCATTGGAGTAGGTTACACAACAGGGAAAATTGTAGGGAGTGGAGCAAAGAAAGGAGATGGGCAGGCAAGTCAGTGCTGGAGGTAGTTGGAGATATAATGATCACTGTAGTGGCTGGAGTTTATGGAGATACTGCAATCTGTCAGGGCAGGAGGAAGTTAGTAACGTTGATTGGAATGGAGGAGATTGTACAGATTTGGTTTCTATGGATCATAGTAGTTGCAGAGAAGGAGAGAGGTGTAAAGATTTGAGAAGTTTTTTCTACAGAGAAAAGATTATCAAGGCTGGAGGAGACTCCAGAGAAAGAAGGTTTATATCACCTGTGTGAGTTACAGGGATCAGGAGGACTACATTGGCTGATGGAGATTAGAATATATCATACAGGATCGACGAGGTTACAAAGACAGGATTTTTTGGATTTGGAGAACTCTCTAGACGTCACACTTAATGACACAGACGCCTTATGACACAGAAGGGGGTCATTTGGCCGATCGTGGTTACACCAGCTCTTCAACTGAACTCTCTGCTGAATAATGATCTCCTCTTTCCCTCACATCGTTTCACATTTATTTGGTATCAACAATCATCCAAACTCCTCCTGGATGTTTCAGTCAAACATTTAGTGACAATGGATCTAAGTGTATCCGAACTACTTGCAGAGATCTTTTTTCCAGGTATAAATCCTCTTTCTAGTTTCGAACCAGCATTACTCCATCTTTTTATAAGCTCACTATGAGGTTCCCACAGAGGATTCAGGGACAGTTCGATTTTGGCTCACAGTTTTCCCATAATTCCCCTCCCCGCGCTCTACTATCTCCCTCTGAACCTTCATCATTCCTCCTGGTCCTCAATCACATTCTCGATCTGATACCAATTCTATTGTTATTCTCTGTCACCATCCTCCCTTTCCCATTTGAGGGACAATTCCTCGAATGGACCCAAGAGATATTCTCTTTGAAGGGACACCATTTTTCAGTTTGTCTTTTTCTGACCAACTTGGTGTTCCAGTCAAACCTTTCCAGCTTCGTTCTTTCTCCATTAAAGGCTGCTCTGAGTCAACTAATGTTTCTCACTCTCAATTATTGCATATCATTCTCTACCATCATCCTGAACTTTACAACAAAATGATCGCTGTGCCACAAAACGTTCCCCTACTGATACTGGATCCATTTGCCCCACCTTTTCCCAAGGACCAGGTCCAACAGTACATGCTGTCTTGGGCTGGACACATACTCCTCCATGTAACCCAGGGACACTCACCCCTCATGACCGTCCACCAACAGTAACCCAGTCAATAAATTAAGTTTCTCAATGTAACTACTCTGTCGTATTTTTATAGCTCTCAAATAGCCATCTCCATCCTTTCCAATGATTGCTGGCCGACAGACTGTACCTCACAGTGTAATTGTACACTTTTTTGTTCTGTAGCTCCCGCCAAATTAATTTTGTACTTGGATGGATCCTCTTTCTCTTGGACTCCTTAACTAACGCTAATCAAAACCAGTACTTCTACCTTCATTCTTTCCCTTCCCTTCTAGCATTTTGGAATCCTTTATACCCAGCAATATTTAACACCCCGTCCTGCGTTTCCTTAAGCCAGCTCTCGGGGTTCAGTACATCAGATTTCCACACACCAATCTGCATCTGGAACTCCCCAAACTCTGAGTATTCATGTCTATACAGAGTAGCTCAGATTAAGGCTTTCTTTCTTACTCCATCTTCTACTGATAAACTTGTTGTTGTAAATTAATACCAACTGTATCTCCCATTATTTTGAGAATCCTGGTAGACTCCTCTACTATTCCTTTTTGGATCCAAAGCACACGCCAAGTTATTGTCAATCTGTCCCAAACACGCTGTAAGAAATTCAGTCCCAGCTCTGTCACGTTAGCCCATCCAGCTTGTACAGTTGCTGCCTTCCCCAGAACCAGTCCCAATGTCCAGGAATCTGAAGCCCTTCCTGCTGCACCATCGTTCCAGTCACACTCTGATATACCTAAAACTCCGGAGTTCTATTCTCACTTGGACATGGCACTGGCAGTAACCAAGGGATTGCTATATTTGAGGTCCATCCACCTAGCTCCCTAAATTCTGAATCCCAGACCACTATACCCTTCCTACCCAGGTCATTCCTACCAACATGGACATGACCTTTGACTGCTCAATGCACCCCTCACTCCCCAGACGAATGTCCTGCAGACATCGTGACATTCTTAACCCCACTACCCTGGAATTACAGAAACGCCTACACCTTATTCAATTTCCGGACTCCCCTGTGCCTATTGCTCCTCCTTCTATCTCTCTCCCCTCCTGTACAGTCAGGCAGCTTCTGGTACCACAGACATGACTCCGACTGCATTCCCCTGAGCAGTCCACAACTTCATCAGCTTCCATTTTGGAAAACTGAATTGGGAGGTGAATTCAGGATATTCTTCCTTTCCTGATTGTTTCTCTTCAATTGTCTAGTCCCCTTTTCTCTTTCTTCTTCTCGGTTGTCATGTCTGAAGGGTGATCTTCTCTGTGTGTGTGCTATCCCCCTAACTCTCAGCATTACAGATGGCGCATAGAGTCTCCACTCACTGTCTGAGCTCCAGCAGGGTGCGATGGCATCCCAATGTAACAGAATATATTTTCCATCTTACAAGCATGTCTTAAAATGCAACATGTCTAGAGTAACTTAATTAATTACTGAGAATGAAGTTACCATCAGGGAAATAACAATATGGTTGACTCCCTTATTCAACTGTGGCTTACTGAGGGTAATGTATTATATTGGCTCTGAATTTCACATGTCCCTCTTATTTCTGAGATCAATCCTTACGTCACATGTTGAAAAAATAAATTTGCAAACTTCTATCCATTTACTGACAGTCGCTAATAACGGTATATTATCTGCCGATGAAGTTACAGCCTTTTCGGTAATGGCTCTTTTCTTTCCATCAAACTCAGTGAAGGCAGGTCCCAGCAGCAGAAAGTTATCTCTGTGACTCCCAGCGACGTGTAATCCTCCAGCTCTCACTCCACTCTGCTCCCTCGCAAGGTCACCGTCTCTGTGACACTCAGGTACGTGTAATCCTCCAGCTCGCACTCCACTCTGCTCCCTCACACAGTCACCGTCTCTGTGACTCCCAGGCGCGATTAGGCCTTGATCCTCAGTGCTGATTTATATCCTGCAACTTTGCTGCCTCCCAGGTATGTTAGCCTCATGCTCCTGCCCCAAGTTGCTCCTTCACATGGTCACTCCGTTTGTGACTCGGTGCTGATTTCCAGCCCCCTGCTCTGCTGCTTCTCCAAACCCAACTCCCAGTCGCCCTCGATCTTCGCTGCTGATTTATATTTTCGCATTTGCATGCGTTTGGTCCATATCCCTTCAAATCTATTCTTTTCCATGTTGTAACTTTACTTTTCTCTACCCCTTCCCCAGACGTTCATTCCATACATGCACCATTCTCTATGTGGAAATGTTCTCCTCTGGTCACTTTTAAATATTTCTTCTCTCATCTCATATTTCCGCCCTCTAGAAATGGATTCTCCTACCCTTGGATAGAAACCTTTACTATTCACATAAAGTATGCCCCCCATGGTTTTATAAACTTTTATAAGGTCACCCCTCAGCCACCTCCGCCCAACGGAAATACCAAGGATAATGATACAAATATCTCTGCCATGGTCCCCGCTGCGACTTTGCCACAATGTTAAGGACCTCGGACGTTCTATACCTTTGTGTTCTAAGATCTCCAGCAACACCTCTTCTGTAACGGAGACTCTTTTCAAGACATCATTGTTTCTCTCCCTTTGTTTCCTGGTGTTTGTCCACAGTATGCTCTGACATGAACTATTCATTTCAAGTCGCGCCCATCTCCTGTGGTTCCAGGCACGGATGGCCTTCTTGATCTTTGAAGGGCTCTATTGTCACTCGATTTGCTTTTATGTACTTGTGTGCTGTAGAATCTCTTTGGATTCTGCTTAACTTTATCTTCCAAAGCTATCTCATCGCCCTGTTTTGTTCTCCAGCTTCTCCAGCCTGTCTGTTTCTCCACGTGTGAAGCCACATCCAAGGAACAATGTAACTGCACCACTTGGTCACTCTTCGTGAGACAACACTGAACAGAGCACTGCCATTGACTGTGCTAGTCCTCCCTGGTTTGTCTTAACAAAATCCAACACCTGAATTCAACTCCACCTTTCATTACTTGACCCACGGCTCAGTTGGTTAAGATCACCTTTGATAACTATATTCATTGCCCACTCTAACACATATTTTACTATCCATAAACATGCTAACACTAATTCATATATTATCGTTTATGTCAATAATACATATGTATGGACGCTGCACCGATCCTCATGGCACACCGTTGGTCCGAGGCCCCCAGTCTGCACAAGAATCCTCTCCCACCATCCTCTGTCTCCAACTGTCATGCCCATTTTGTGTTTGATTTGCTTGATCTCCCTGATCCCATGTGATCTAATCTTACTAACCAGTGCACAAGGCTAAACCCTGTCTCAAGCCTTGCTGAAGTCAGGATAGACAACGTCTACTGCTCTGTCTTCATCCATCTCCTTGGTCGCCTCTTCAACAAACTCTATCGTGTTTGAGAGACACCCCTTTGTATGCACAAAGCTATGCTGACTATCCCTAATCAATCATTGCCTTTCCAAATGCATGTGACTCCTGTCCCGCAGAAACGCTTCCAACAACATTGGCACCACTAACATCAAGATAATTGGTGTTTATGTCCCTGGCTTTCCCTCGCAGCCTTTCCTAAATGCTGGCACAACATTAGCCACCCTCCAGGCTCCCAGTTCACCACCCGTGGCTGTCAGTGATAGAAATATCTTTGTAAGTTTCTTCCCTAACTTACACCAATGTCCTGGGGTGTACTTGATTAGTTCCCTGGGAGTTGTCTGATTTTAATGTGTTTTAAAACCTTCAGCACCTCCTGTTCTCCAAAGTGGACTCTTGAAAACATCACTGTTTATTTCCCTGCTTCCCCAGTGTTTTTTCCACAGAAAGTTCTGACTTGAAATTTTTGTTTCGGATCTCACCCATTTCCTGTTGGTTCACACACAGATGGCTTCATTAATCTTTCAGTGGTCACATTTTGTCTCGAGTTAATCTTCTGTTGTTAATATACTTGTAGAATCTCTTTGGATTTTCCTGAACCTTATCTGCCAAAACTCTGTCAGTTCCCCTTTCGGCCCTCATGGTTTCCCTCTTAAGAGTATTACTACACCCACAATGTTCTTTAAGGGATTGACTTAATTCAGCTGGCTATATAGGACATGTGCCCCCTTTTGTCTGGACCAGAACCTCAATATCCCCAGTCATCCAGTGTTTCCCATTTGTGTCAGCATTGTCCTTCATGCTAATAGGAATATGCTGCCCCTGAAATCTTAATTTATCTCTCTTTTGAAAGAATCCCACTTGCCCGACGTCTCTTTACTTTCAAATAGCCTCCACGAATCAACTTTTGAACAGTCTTGCCTAATAACTTCTGGACTGGGTCAAGGCCAGTTTTGATCTTTAACTTGTGGACCAGGCCTGTACTTTTCCATCGCTATTTCTTAACTAAGAGAATTGTGGTGACTTTGCCAAAGTGCTCCCCCACAAGCACTTCAGCCCCTTTCTCGAATGGAGGTCAGGTTTCATCCCTTTCTCCAATCGGACCAGTTACATACTGACTGAGACAGTTTTCTTGAACACACTGAACAAATTTCTTCCATCCAAGCGTGAACATTCTGGCAATACCAGTCTCGGTTCAGAAAGTTAAAATCCCCGACCATTACAACCCTATCATTATTACAGATATCTGAGATCTCCTACATATTTGCTGCTCAATTTCCCACCGACTGTAGTACCGTCATATCAAACTGGTCATCCAGTGTAATTTCTCAGTTCCACTAACACAGCTTCGCTGGACGATCCCCAGTAATATCCTCTCTCATGCTGCAGTGATGTTTTCACTGATCAAAACACACCAATCCCCCTCCTCTCTTGCCTCCCCTTCTATCCTTCCTGTATCATCTGTCCCTGGAACATTGAGTTGCCTGTCTGCCCCTCCCTCAGCTATATTTCCGTAATTCCAGTGATATCCCTGTCCCACGCTCCCATCCATGCCATGCGTTCATCTGTATAATCTGTTAGATCTTTTACATCAAAGTAAATACAGCTTAATTGATGCGTTTTCCCTCATTGCCTGCTGCATTCTTGCCGGACTTGTCGATTGAAATGACTCTCTTGAAATACTGACCCAGCCTCAACCTTCAGACTGCAGCCTGAGACCATCCCCCTCACTGTGGACAACACCCTCACTGTTCATGTCATCTACAAACCTACTTCTGTTTCCTTCTGCTTTCACATCCAAGTGACTAATGCCCATTAGGAACAACAATGATTCCTGCACAGATCCCTGTGGCACACCCGCTGGGCAAAGGCTTTCAATCAGAAAACCAACCCTCCAATAATTTTGGATCCAATTTGCCAACTTGCTTTGGATTCCATGGGCTCTTCCCTTTTGGACCAGTCTTCCATGTGGGACCTTGTCAAAGGCCTTAATGAATTCCATGTAAACCACAACATTTGCACTGCCCTAATCAATCTCTTCAATGGTAATTTCAAAGAAATCTCAGCTGATTTCATTGGACATTAACTTCGTCTTCCAAATCTGTGCTGACTATCACTAATCAATCCCTGCCTTCCCAGTTATTGATTAACCCTGTGCCTCAGAATTGTTCCCAATTTCCCTCCCCCCTGCTGTCAGACTCCCTCTTCTGTAATTACCTGGCTTATCCCTGCTGCCCTTCTTGTATAAAGGAACCACATTAGCGATCCTCCAGTCATTCGGCACTTCACCTGTGGCCAGCAAAGTATTAAATATATCCACTAGGGCCCCAGCAATCTCCTCCCTTACCTCCCATAGCAGCCTCGGATACATTTCATTGGGCACTGGGGAGTTTTCCATCTTTTATGCCTATGAAAACATTTAATTTCACCTCCGTATTGATCTTAATATGTTCTCGAACATTATCCTTCCAAATGAAATCTCTGGATACAATGTATTTCTCCTGTGTGAATACAGATGGGAAGGATTCACTGAAGACCTCACCTACTTCCTCTGGCTCCATGCACAGATTATCTCTTTGGTTTTTAACAGGCCTCACTCTTTCCTCAGTTACCCTCTTATTCTAACGATACTGATAAAGTACCTTGTGACTTTTCTTTAATAGTATCTGACAAGCATATTTCACCGCCATTGTGTGTCCCTCATTTCTATAGATCCCCTTGCACTCTCTATCCTTCTGAATAGCTTCACTTGAGTTTATTGCACTGTATTTTCTTTATCAAACTCACAATATCACTTGATCAGTATTTGCTGGACTTGCTGTCTTTACTATTCCCACGTCAGGAACTCACTGGCCCTGAATTCTCACTGTATCACTTTAACATACTCCCACTTTCAAAATAGACCCGACTGCAGATAGTCCTCCCAGTATATGTTTGCCAGATCCTCTCTAATGATCGTGATACTGATTGGAGACTCATTTTCGAGGAGGACAGACTGGAGATCCTTTGGTTGCAGAAGAGACCCCAGGATGGTGTGCTGCCTCCCGGGTGCCAGGGTCAAGGATGTCTCTGAGCGGTTACTGAACATTCTGAAGGGGGAGGGTGAACAGCCAGAGGTCATTGTCCACATCGGTCCACATGATATGGGTAGACAAAGCGATGGGGTCCTGTGAAATGAGTATCGGGCGTTAGGTAAGAAGTTAAAAAGCAGGACCTCCCAGTGCCACGTGCCAGTGAGAATGGACACAGAATAGGCCAGTGGATGTGTGCCTGAGCAGCTGGTGGAGGGTGCAGGGTTTTCAGTTTTTTGATCATTGGGATCGTTCCTGGGGTAGAGGTGACCTGTACAAGGGGCTGGGTTAGACATGAACCAGAGGGACACCAGTATCACTGGGGGGACATTTGCTAGCGTTACCCTGGAAGACTTAAATTAGTTTGGCAGGAGGTTGGAACTCTGAATAAGAGAGGGATCATCGAAATGTCAGGGGAAAATACTTCGGCCATCAAGAGCAAGTTTACTCTGCAGAATATCCAGGGTCACAGTCAAGGGAGGGAAAAGACTTTGGTTTAAAGTTCATTTATTTCAACGCACGTGACCTGACTAGTAAGGCAGACAATCTCAGAGCATGGATTGGCTCTGGGGACTTTGATATTATAACTATAACATAATCATGGCTGAGAGAAGGGCAGGATTGGCAGCTCAGTGTTCCAGGATATAGAAGCTACAGGTGTGACAGAAGGACAAGTAAGTGAGGAGGGGGAGTTGTCCTTTTGATAAGGGAGAATGTAACAACAGTGCTTAGACAGGATACTCTTAAGGGGTCATAAAATGAGGCCACATGGTTAGAAGTTAGAAACAAGAAGGGGTGGTCACTCTGTTGTGACTGTATTATAGACCCCCAAATAGCCAGTGGATACTGGAGGAGCAGATGTGTAGAGAGATTGGAGATAACAGTCAGAATAATAGAATAGTATTGGTTGGAGAGTTTAAGGCACCCTCTGCCACCTACTATCAAGCCAATTTTGTGACCACTTCAACAAAAACAATCAAGCTAGTGAGACCTGACTTTGTAGACACAAAGCTGTGCTGACTATCTTTCATCAATCCTTGCCTTTCCAAATGCATGTGACTCCTGTCTGGCAGAATCACTTTCACAACTCACCCACCACTGATATTGAGCTAATTGGTCTTTAGTTCACTAGCTTTTCATTGCAGCCTTTCTTAAATAATGGAATAAAACCATATTCTTGTCAAAGAGCCATACAGCACGGAAACTGACCCTTCCATGGAACCAAATATGATCTAAAAGTAAACTCATCCCAGCTGCCTGTTGATGGCCCATATCCCTCCAAACCTTTCCTGTTCACGGACTTATCCAAATGTCGTTTAAACGTTGTTATTGTACCCACACCCTCCCGTTCCTCAGGAAGTGCATTCCACACTCAAACCACCCTCTCTGTAACAATTTGCCATTTTTATAAACTCTCTCTTCAAACCTTAAAAATATGGTGCCTACTCTTGAGACTCCCCCATCCTGAGGAAAAGGCCCCTACCATTAAATCGATGTATATATCGCACCGTTTTCACGAACTACTATAATGTCACCTCTCAATTTCCAGCTCCAGTGAAAAAGGACTCAGCGTATCCAGACATTTTTCAGAAGTCAAGTCTTCCATATCCAACAACATCCTTTTAAATCTCTTCTGAACTACTGAAGCTTAATAATATCCTCCCCATAACTGGGCGACAGAACTGGAAAAAGTATTGTAGAAGTGGCCTCACCAATGTTCTTAGAATCTCCACATGACATCCCAAAACCTCCACTCAATGGACCGAGCAATAGTCAGGCATGCCATGCACTGTCTTATTCATCCTGTGAGGCAAGCTTCAAGAATTATATACCTGAACCCAGAGGTCCCTCTGCTCTAAAATATTATCCAAGGTCCTAACATTAATTGTATACCCTTTTTTGTTTTACCAAATGCAATACCTCGAAGTTATTCAGATTGAATTCTATCTACAGTTTTTTAGCCCATTCACCCATACAATCAAGATCCCTTTGTAATCTCAAAAAATCACCTTCACTGTCCATGATTCCAACCTCCAGCCTTCCAGCCAATCACACATGGTTGCCGATGGTACAAATACCTTTGCTTGGGGCTCCACAGTTTCTTCCCTAGCATTCCACAATGTCCTATGATACACTTAATCAGGTCCTAGGGCATTCCGTACCTTTGTGTTTTAAAACCTACAGCACTACCTCTTCTATAACATCCAGTCTTTTCAAGTCATAGAGATGTACAGCATGGAAACAGATCCTTTGGTCTCCAATTCGTCCAGGCTGACCAGAAGATCTAAGTAAATCTATTCCCTTTTCCATCATTTGGCCCATATACTGCTACACCCTTACTATTCATATACCCATCCACCTACCTTTTAAATGTAGTAATTGTATCAGTCTCCATTACTTTCTCTCTCAGCTCATTCCATACACGCATCACCATGTGCATGAAAAAGCTGTCCCTTCAGTCCCTTTTTAAACCTGGCCCCTCTAACCTTAAACCTCTAGATTATGTCCTCTAGATTTGGACTCCCCAACCCCTGGGGAAAGACCTTGAATGTTTACACTATCCATGCCCATCATGATGAGATAAATCTCTTTAAGGTCACCCCTCATCTCCGATTCTCCAGTGACATTAACCCCAGCTTAATCAGCAACAACCCGGGCAATATCTTGTAAATCTTTTCTGAGCCCTTTCAAGTCTCACAACATCATTCCTATAGTAGGGACACTGGAATTGCAGAGTACTCCAATTGTGGTGTAACGTATTACTCTTGTTCCTGAGTCCACAGTAAGTTCTGGAGAGAAAGATTTGTTGAGGGTCTTAACCATATTCTGCAGTTCCACGCATCGATGGCCTCATTGATCTTGAGTGGGCCCTATTTTGTCCCGACTTACTCGTTTCGTCTTAATATATTTTTACAATCACTTTTGGATTCCCCTTATCCTTCTCTGCCGAGTCTATTTCATGTATCCTTTCTGCATTCCTGATATCTACCCAAAGTATATTCCTACAGCCCCTATGCTCCTCAGGGATTCCCGTGATCCACGTAGCTATACCTGACATGTGCCCCCTTTTCATGACCGGAGTCTGAACAGTTAACTCGAGTTTCTAAATGCTGACTGCATTGACCTGCACACTAACAGGAATATGCTGGCACTGAACACTCAATTTATCTCATTTCTAAAATATTCTTACTTGCCAGACTTCCCTTTCTCTGCAAAGAGTCTCCCCAATCACCTTTTGAAAGTTCCTTGCTAATACTATTAAGATTGATCTGGCCCATTTTATAACTTGAACTTGTAGACCACGCCTGTCCTTTTCCATCGCTAATTTCAAACTAATAGAATGGTATTCACTTTGGCAAAATGATTTCCCACTAACATCTCAGTTCCTTTCCCTACCTTGTTTCCCAAGGGGAGGTTAGATTTTGCATCTTTCTCGAGTTGGGCCACTTACATACTGTTTGGGCGTTTTCTGGAACACAATTACCAAATTACTCCCTCCCTAACTTTGAATAGTGGCAGCGCCAATCTAGGTTTAGAAAGTTTAAACCCCCCTACATTACAGCCTTATTATTATTATTGAAATTTGAGATCTCTCGACATATTTGTTCCTCAGTCTGCCACTGGCTATCCAGGGTCAGTACACTCGTAACAAAGTGATGATTCATATTCTTATTTCAGATTTCCACCAAAACAGTGGGCGATCCCACATGTATATCCTCTCTAAGTATTGCTGTGATGTTTCATGTAATCAAAACCCACACCCACGCGTCTTTCCTTCTCCTGCCTCCCCTTCGATACTTCCTCTGGTCGCTGTACCTTGAAACATTGAGCTGACAATCCTGTCCCTCCCTCAATGGTATTTCTGTAATAACTAAAATCTCCCAGTCCCATATTCCCATCTATGCCCTGAGTTCATCTTTTTTAGTTTAATCATCAGTTTTTTTTTACCTATTCCCTGCTGTGTTCTTGCCTGTCTTGTCTGTTGAAATTGCTCACCTGGACTTGTGTACCAACCTCACACTTCTATCTGGCTTTATGACTGTTTAAGGTCCAACACCCTGCTAGATTAGTTTATATCCTCTCAAGCCGCTCCAGCAATTTGCCCCACCAGGATGTCTGTCACCATCCCACTCACAGGTCCATTCCCCACCCTGTGCTGACACCTTCAGGGATCTTTGAACTTATCCACCAAGTTCCCTGTGCTTCTCAGTACTCTACAAGGACCTACCATTCATTATGTCTGTCCTTCGCTTATCATTCCTCCCACAGAGTATTACATCACTGCGATCACTCCTAAATCCTCCTCAGATTATCATCTGATCGACATCGGACTGTAGATTGAGACCATCCCCCTCACATTGGACAACACCCTCACCTTTCATGTCATCTGCAAACCGACTAATAATACCTTCTGCTTTCACATCCGAGTTGCTAATGCACAGAATAGCCAGCAGTGGTTCCTGCACAGTTCCCTGTGGTAAACCCACTGGTGAAAGAATTTCAAACACGAAGAAGTCTATCCACCAATTGTGTATCCAATTTGCCAACTTGCCTTGGAACCCAATGGCTCTTTACTTTTGGACCAGCCTACCATCTGGGATCTTGACAAAGGCCTTATTAAATTCCATGTAAGCCATATCATCTGCACTGCCCTCCTTAATAGAAACCATTTCAAAAAAGTCCATTGAATTTCTCAGACAGTACCAAATCCCTGATGATTGAGCCGAGATGATCCTTACTTTGCAAGTGTTGATTTAAACTCAGAATTGTTCCAATAATTTCCATCCCACCCTGCTGTCAGACTATCTGCTCTGTAATTACCTGGCCCATCCCTGCAGCCCTTCTTGAACAAAGGAACCACATTAGCGATCCTCCAGTCATTCAGCACTTCACCTGTGGTCAGCAAAGTATTAAATATATCCGCCAGAGCCCCAGCAATCTCCTCCCTTACCTCCCATAGCAGCCGGGGATACATTTCATTTGGGTACTGGGGATTCCTTCACCTTTATGCCTGTGAAAATATTTAATACCTCCTCCTTATTGATCTTAACATGTTCGAGGACTTCACCATTCCAATTGAAATCCCCGGCAACAATGTTTTTCTCCTGTGTGAATACAGATGGGAAGTATTCATTGAAGACCTCCCCTACTTCCTCTGGCTCCATGCACAGATTAACCCTTTAGGTTTTAACAGGCCTCACTCTTTCCTCAGTTACCCTCTTATTCGAACTATACTGATAAAGTACCTTGTGTCTTTTCCTTAATAGTATTTGACAAGGATATTTTATGGCCATTGTTTGTCCCTCATTTCTAAGGACTCCCTTGCACTCCCTATACTTGTGAATGGCTTCACCTGTTTTTATTGCACTGTATTTTCTTTATCAAACTCAAGATATCACTTGATCATTATTCGCTGGACTTTCTGCCTTTGCTATTCCTTCAACACACTGGCCCTGAATTCTCACTGTATCACTTTAACATACTCGCACTTTCCAAATTTCGACCCAACTGCAAATAGTCCTCTCAGTCGATGTTTGACAGATCCTCTCTAATGATAGTGATACTGATAGGAGACTCCGCTGTGCGGGGGACAGACTGGAGTTTCTTTGGCTGCAGAAGAGATCCCAGGATGGTGTGCTGCCTTCCAGGTGCTAGGGTCAAGGATGTCTCTGAGCGGTTACTGAACATTCTGAAGGGGATGGTGAGTAGCCAGAGATCACATCAGTCCACATGATAGTGGGAGACAATGGGATAGGGTCCTGTGAAATGAATGTCAGGAGTTAGGTAAGAAGTTAAAAAGCAGGACCGCAATGGAAGTGATCTTCAGATTACTCCCAGTGCCACCTGCCCAGTTGAGGACTGAAATAGAAAGATAGACCAGATAGATGTGTGGCTGAGGAACTGGGGGAGGGAGTAATGTTTGGATCATTGAGATCTCTTCTGGGCTAGAGGTGACCTGTACAAGTAGGACAGTAATCCTGGGGGAGATTTGTTAGTGTTACACGGGGTGGGTTTAAACTAGTTTGGCAGGGACTCTGAGTAAGAGAGGGCCCATCGACCAGTCAGAAGAAAAATACATCAGCCATCGAGAACAAGTTTCCTAGTCAGGATATCCATGGGCACAGTCAAGGGAGGGATAAGACTACTGGTTTAACGTGCATTTATTTCAACACACGAGGCCTGACTGGTAAGTCAGACGATCTCAGAGCACGGATTAGCTCTGGGGTCTGGGATATTATAGCCATAACAGAAACATGGCTGAGAGAAGGGCAGGACTGCCAGCTCAGTGTTCCAGGATACAGAAGCTACAGGCGTGACAGAAGGCCAAGTAAGTGAGGAGGGGAAGTAGCACTTTTGATCAGGGAGGGGATGACAACAGTGTTTAGAAAGGATACTCTTAAGGGATCTTCAAATGAGGCCATATGTTTAGAATTTAGAAACAAAAAGGGGATGGTCACTATGTTGGGACAGTGTCCTAGATTCCGAAAGTGCCAGTGGATACTAGAGGAGCAGATGTGTAGAGAGATTGCAGGTACCTATAGAAAAAATAGTGTAGTATTGGTTCGGGATGTTAACTTCCCCTGGATGGACTGGGCCACTCACAGAGTAAAAGGCCCGTATGGAGTGCAATTTGTCAAATGTGTCCAAGAAAGTTTCCTAAATCAATTTCATTGAGCACAGGAAATTTGCAAAACCCAGACATGTTGAAGAGCCGACCATCTATGCCCAGGTATGAGTATGCCAAATAAGGGAGGATAAAGTACAAGTGTCTAATCTCAATGATGTACATTGACAAAAATAAAACAATTCACTTGAATAAAAGATGGAACTGATCTAACTCTATACAGGCGGGTGCAACACTGGACCTCCTGTCAGAAAACTTGGTCGGGCAAGTGACTGAATATTTAGTCAAAGAGCACTTTGGGTCCAGTGACCACAAATGTCTTAGTTTTAACATAGTTATGGCAAAAGGTCAGACAGGTCCACAGATGAAACTGGAGCAGGGCCAGGTTTGGGGCCGTTAGGCAGGATTGAGCAGAGGTGAATTAAAAATCATAGAACACCGGGTTATAGTCCAACAGGTTTATTCCAAAGCACCAACTTTCGAAGTGCAGGTGATCATCCTAAAAGATGAAAGGCAGAAACTAAATGTGTTTGATTTTACATTCCATGACACTGCTATCCTGTTGCTATAAATTCTGTGTCTTATGATTGTGCTGCACAACCACCTGATGAAGAAGCAGCGCTCTGAAACCTAGTGCCACCAAATTAACCTGTTGGACTATAAGCTGGTCTTGTGTCCATCCCAATCCAACTCCGGCTCCTCCACATTATGATTATCATCGGTTGGGTGAGTCTGTTTGAAGGAAAAGTAATGACTGGCAAATGGCAGGGTTTTAAAAGTGTCCAGAATCCAGTGCTAATATGTCCCTGTTAGGGTGAAGGGAAAAGCTGGGAGAGTTAGGGCTCCCTGTCTGCTGAGGGATATTGAGGCTCTGTTCAGGACAAAGAAAACAGCATACATTGTGTTTAATCTATCCATATCTTCTTCAAGACTGAAAGACACGATCAATCTGTGGAGACCCTTCAATCCTCTCAGGTCCTTGCTGCAGTCAGGATCTGTAGAACTCAGTCCCATGCCTGTTACTCTCCTGATCCAGTTCTGTAAATATTCCCTATCTGTGTAACATCCTTTCGCGGCTATTTCCCACCCTGTCAATGCAAGCTCCTCCAGTCTCTCCATCCATCTACTCATCTCCATAACCTTCTCCAGCTCTTACACCCCTATCTGTGTAAACAACACCCTCCCCTACAACCCTTCCCACTTTGACCAAGCTAATGCTCCCTTTTCAGTGACTGTCTCCAACCAAAATGGCTGTCTTTTCTCCTGGTAAAAATGTCCGAATCCACACCCTCTATATCTAAATAACCTGCAGAACCTTAGCCTTTCTATAATTATAAACATCTTCAGTCACAACTGCCATCCATATATCTGTGTGTTCTTCTAATCTATAAAACCGTCTTGATTTCAACAATCTGCTCCATTCAGCTAAAACACTCCAGTCTGTGTAAAATAACCCATCCTACCAACATCATTATACCAGTAAATTGCTTCATCCCTCCCAATCTCCCCATCTCCATGAACTCCTGCACGTCCTATAGCTCTGTAACCTCCTGTGGCTCTATGGTCCTTCCTCCCTATGAAACCTCCTCCAGTGCCCACAGCACTCCCAGTTTGGATCGTCTGCTCCAGATCGGAACATTGCTTGTCTGTTACCCTCGACAATCCGAGCACACCTTCCTATTTGTGTCTCTTCATTCAGATCCCATTTCTCCAGTTTTTGGAAACCTCTTTGTGCCATTGTGAACCTCCCTATTTAGAACGTAGAACAGAACAGCACAGCCCAGGCCTTTAGGCCCTCAATGTTGTGCTGACCTTTTATCCGACAGACCCTACATTTTACTATCATCCATTTGCCTATTTAAGAATTGCTTAAATGTCCCTAATGTATCGGACTCTGCTACCACTGATGGCAGTGCATTCCACGCACCCGATACACGATTTGTAAAGAACCCACCTCTAACATCTCCTATAAACCTTCCTCCAATCACCTTCAATTTATGCCACCTCGTCATTTCCATTTTTGCAATGGGGAAAGTATCTGGTTATCCTCTCTATCTAAGCCTCAAATCATCTCGTTCCCCTCTATCAAGTCACCTCTCATCTCTTTTCATTCCAATGAGAAAAGTCCTAACTCCCTCAAACTTTCTGCATAAGGCCTGCCCTCCAGTCCAGGCATTGTCCTGATAAATGTCCTCTGCACCCTCTCTAAAGCTTCCACATCTTTCTCATAGTGAGGCAATCAAAATTGAATGCAATATACCAAGTGTTGTCTAACTAGGACTCGATAGAACTGCAACATAACCACGTAGCTCTTAAACTCAATCACCCTGCTAATGAAAGCCAACAAACCACATGCCTTCTGAACAAGGCTATTGGCTTGAGTACCAGCTTTGAAGGATCAATGGATGTAGACCCCAAGATTCTTCTGTTCTTCCACACTGTCAAGAATCCTGCCGTTCTCCCTGTAAAGGTTTTCTGCGGAATCCTTCAATCTTAAACCCTCCCTATCTTGGTGACCTGTTCCAATCCCTTCAACAATCGTAAACTGGGACTCTTCAAGTCCAGACAATCCTCCTTACCTCTGTAACATCCTTTATTATTATCTTCCCTCAAAATTACTGAAACCTATTTGCCACAGCAATAATCCTGATATCTGCATAACTCTCCAGAATGGCTGAGCACAGCTTCAGGTTCCCAGGCTGGGAGATGTCAGATCAGATGTGAATCTATTTGCCCATTCTGTCTGTTTGCCTGACACTGACCTGGTGCTGCTCTGCTACTGGAGTCGTACCAGATGATTCGAGATTGGCAAATGTTATTCCTTTGCTCAGGAAAGGGAATAGGGATAATCCTGGGAATTACAGACCTGTCAGTCTTCTGTCTGTGGTGTGTAGATTATTGGAGAGGACTCTGAGATACAGGATTTATGACTCCGTAGAAAACCATAGTTTGATTAGAGAAAGTATGGTTTTGTAAGGGGCAGGTCATGCCTCACAAATCTTATTGAATCTATTGAGAATTTGACAAACACTTTTATGGCTCATTCAGAAAGTACGGAGGCATGGGATACAGGGAAACCTGTCTGTCTGGATACGGAATTACTGGCCCACAGAAGACAGGGCGATGATAGATGGAAAACATTCATCCTGGAGCTCAGTGACTAGTGGTTTTCTGCAGGGAGAGGTTACAGGACCTCATCGCTTTGTGAGTTTAGGAATTATTTCAATGTGAGTGGAAGAGTGGGTTAGAAAGTTTGTCAATGAAACGAGGGTTGGTGGAGTGGTTGATACTGTGGAGGGCTGTTGTAGGTTGCAACGGGCCATTGACAGGATGGAGAGCCGGGCTGAGAAGTGGCAGATGGAGTTCAATCTGGAAAAGTGTGAAGTCATTCATTTTGGAAGGTTGAATTTGAATGCAGAATGCAGGGTTAAAGGCAGGATCCTTGGCAGTGTAGAGGAACAGAGGGATCTTGGGTTCCAAGTCCCTAGATCCCTCAAAGTTGCCACCCAAGCTGAGTGCCTTGTTAAGAAGGAATATATTGTGTGCGATTCCATTAGTTTGGGGATTGAGTTTTAAAGCCGTGAGGTTATGCTGCAGCTCTATAGACCTCTGGTTTGACCACTCTTGGAATATTGTGTTCAGTTCTGGTCCCCTCATTACAGGAAGGATGTGGAAGCTTGAGAGAGAGTAAAGAGGAGATTTACCAGGATGCTGCCTGTACTGGAGGGCATGTCCTATGAAGAAAGGTTGAGGGAGCTAAGGTTTTTCTCATTGGAGTAAAGAAGGGTGAGGGATGACTTGGTAGAGGTGAACAAGATGATGAGAGCCACAGAGAGAGTGAATATCGAGAGACATTTTTTACCTTGACATAACTAGCTATTACAAGGGAGTCTAATGTTAAGGTGATTAGCCAGTGGTTAAGGGGAGATTTCAGAGGTAGGTTTGTTACATATAGAGTGGTGGGTGAGTGGAATGCGCTGCCAGCGGTGGCAGTAAAATTAGATGCATTTGGAACATATAATATACTTCTGGATAGGCACATGGATGGCAGTAAAATGAAGAATATGTAGGTTAGTTTGATCTTACAGTCGCATAAAAGATTGGCGTGACAAAGTGGCCGAAGGATCTTGTGCTGTACTGTTCTGTGTTCTACTTTCCATGTGGTAAACTGGGTAATAAGCTCAAATCAATGTAAAAGGTTATGACATTCAGGAGGAGCTAGTCAACTGGTTACAAAATTGGGCTTGATGGTAGGAGACAGAGGGTGATGGGAGACATGTTGCCTTTCTGACTGGAGTCATGTGACCAGCGGTGAAGTGGGTCCACTGGTGTTTGTGATTTGGATAAATGGTTTGGATGGGAGTATTTGTTTCCAGGTAAGTAAGCTTTTTTTGGGTGACACTGACATTGGTGGGAAAGTGGACAGTGAAGAAGGTTATCTATGATACCACAGGATGGACAGTACTGCTGGGATAGTGGGCTGAAGAATAGCAGATGGAGTTTAGATAAAGGTGAAGTGTTCTATTTTGGTGAAACAAACCAGGGTGGGACTTGTACAGTTAATGTTTGGACCCTGGTTGTGTTGTCAGTCAGAGACCCGGGGATGCAGGTAGACACTTCTTTGAAAGTGGTGTCACAGGTAGACAGGCTGGTGAAGCAGGCGTTTGGGATGGTTACCTTCATTGGGTAGAGCATTGAGAGTAGGAGTTGGGATGTCATGTTGTGGCTGTACAAGACATTGGTGCAGCCACCATAAAAACATTGTTGATCAGTAGGAAGTACTCATCTGGTTCACTTACCTCCTTTAGGGAAGGACATCTGACATTCTAACCTGGTCTGGCTAACATGTGACTCTGAGCTACCCTCTGGATAATTACTAGTGGGGCAATGTATGCTGGTCCAGGCAATTACATCCACATTGCATTAATGAATAAATAAAATGCTTATGTCCATCCCTACCTCTGCAAACCCCTCCAGCTGCAGCGATCCATACTGGCTGTGTTCAGGCCCTGACCACTCTCTGTAACATTCTCACCACCTCCAGCATCTTCACCTCTCCCTGTTCCTATTGTGCCAATAAACCGTGACAATGATTCCCCTTCCCACTGCCCTCCTCCTGCTAGCAGACCCTTTGCAATCCCTTTAATACTTACTCCTAAAACACTCTGTCAGTTCACGATTTTAAGTATTTTTGGTGACATTGTCAGCCTCATAATCTAATATGTTCCATTTTGTCCTGAGTGAGGGGCCAGTGGGGATTTCTTGCTGAGGTTTTGTCTGTTTCAATGGAATGTCCTTTTGTTGAGTGTTTTACACTGTTCCTTCAAATGTTTTCCACTGTTCATTGACAGACACATATTTCAGTCTGTTTAGCCTGTTTACCTTGGTCAGTTATCCTCTCAAACTCATGTAATTGATTGTTTTTGTTTTCAGATGCAGCTTGTCCTTTCTGTGATTCACTTTAAGATGTTATATTCCTTAAAACTGCACTTTATCACAATTTGCTGGAGGATCTCTCCAGGTGAAATTAACCATTCACAAAGTTTCATCGCGCAACGGTGGGTCTGAGATAGTTACATCCCGACCCAGTTGTACAATGTTTTATTCAAAGAAATACTGAAAAAAATTCTCCGAACTCCTCTTCCAATATCACTCTTGTTAGGGTGATTGTCCCAGATTATATGAATTTTGAAGTTTCACTGAATTATCATTATGCCTTTATCAAAAATTCCAATGAGCTCCTGTGTAATGCAGTGATGAAAAATGGAATGCTGTTCGGTGGCTAAAACTGTTCTGCTGCTTGAGTCCTTGGCAAGTAGAGGCCATAATTTACATTCAGACTGACTCTACTTCATGATCTGAGGTCAAATGCTTTCTCTGTAATGCCTTTGTTACCCATTGTTGTTAGCGTTGCCATTTTGCCTGAGTTTGCACAAGGTTGTGAACAATTGAATACTTTTGTTCGCCCTGGAAGCATGTCTCTCTGATGTCAAAATCTCTTTTATCTCTGAGTCTTAAATCCATCTACCTTATTACAGCGACATTATCCATTAAAAATAACATAATCTACTCTTTCCTACAATTTTCTGTCACAAATCTATTCACTGATGTACAGTTTTAGTTAAACTTTGTCCTATCCTGTTCCTTTCTGCTTGTCTTCAGCCACATCCCTGCCCTGTTCTGACGCTTCAACTTTTCTCTTTGGATTTGGAAAGCTCCTTTCACCTGTACCCTGTCCCTGCATCCTCTCTGTCAGTTTAAAGCTCTGTCCATAAACCTACCGACATGATTAGCCGGGACACTGCTCCCAGCATATTCCAGAGGGACCATCCTAACGGATTATTTATTAAATCAGGTATGGGATGTGTGAGTCTCTGTCTGACCAGCCTTTCTTGCCCAGTCCCAGAAGCCCTTGAACTGAGTGACTTGCTCGGCCATTTTAGAGGATCATTGAGAGGCAAACACTTTGCTGTGGGGATGTCGTGCAGACCACGTGAGGATGGGAAGATGTCCTTCTCGAAAGGACAAGCGTTTGGGTTTTTTTTGTCCATCAGCAACGGGCTCATACTTATTTATGGATTATTATTAGTTTTAAAACTATTGATTTCAAATGTCTCAATTTCAGATGGTGGGATTTAAACCTGCCTCCCCTGAACATTAGCTGAGGTTTTGGATATATTCTGTAGCAATAATACCACTCGGCCATCACTTCACCTGCACACTAGTTGCTCATCCCTGAGCACTGATACCAGGGCATCATGAAGCTAAACCCATTCTCCCGACACAATTGTGTGATCCTGACATCTTCCAGCAATCTGGTGCTCTTACTTAATACCGCTCCATTTTCCAGATCTCTGTGGGACTCAATGTCATTCTCCCTGTGTAACCCTCACTGCATCAGTCTAATTCCCCATTGTGTCTATTCCTCTGTCTCCTGTATGTATTCAGGAAGGTCCTGACTCAATAGTCTTCCCAGCTGCGGGGTGGATCGTCCATCACCACATTGATCACAGTTAGTCAGCCAGAGACAGACAAAGGGAAAAGAGATTTGGACCCTTAATAAACCCTGTAGTGAGGTAATTCGCTCACAGTGCACAGAGCAAAGAACAATGAGAGGGCTCCAAACATCTGTGAACAAGACATGACATAGTTACAGTGCTGGAGGGGGAGCACACTACCTGCACACCCCAGGCTCAATCACCACCCCTACTGTAAGTTCTGTTGTACTAAGACTCACTACTCTGCAACACTGTATCTGTGGCATGTCTTGTGGTCCAATGTCTTTAATAATTTTTAATTCCTATAACATTTCCTATCTCTGTAACCTCCACCTCCCCAATAGTCCCTCCACATATTTGAAACATACTGCATTCCAACCTAACATCTCTATCTCTGTAACTTGCTTCAGTGTCTACAACATGCTTTGTCTCGGTAGTCGCCTCCTCCAATAACTGGAGACAGAGGCATGCAGCACGGAAACAGTTCTTTCGATCCAACCACTCCATGCTAACAAGAGTCCCTGAATGAGACGCGTTTCTCTACATTTGAACCATATCCCTTCAAACCTTCTCCTCTCCATGTACCTGCCCAAATGTCTTTTACATGTTGCTATTCTACTTTTCTCTACCATTTCCCCCGGAAGCTCATTCCACACCTGCACCATTCTCTGTGTGAAAAATGTTCTTGTTCCTTTAAGGTCTTTCCTCTCTCACCTTATATTTATGCCCTCTAGACCTTAGAACATGACGGCGCACTACATGCCCTTCGGCCCTCAATATTGTGCCAACTTCTGGAACCAATCTGAAGCCCATCTAACCAACAGTATTCCATTATCGTCCATATGCCTAAACAATGACCATTTAAATACCCTTAAAGTTGGTGAGTCTACTACTGTTGCAGACAGTGCGTTCCACGCCCCCTACTACTCTCTGAATTAAGAAGCTACCTCTGATATCTGTCCTACACCTATCTCCCCTCATGCAAGGCATTGCCATCCGAGGGAAAAGCCTCTCAACCCATCTCACCCTGTGCTTATCTTATATGCCTCAATTAATTAGCCTCAAACATTTTCTCTCGAACGAAAACAGCTTCAAGTCCCTCAGCCGTTCCTTGTAAGACCTTCCCTCCAGACCAAGTGACATCCTCGTAAATCTCCTCTGAACCCTTTCCAAAGCTTACACATCGTTGCTGTAATGTAGTGACCTGAACTGGAACCAATACCCCAGGTGTGGCCACCCACTAGTTTTGTACAGCTGCAGCATGATCTCATTGTTCCGAAACTCAATCCCTCTACCAATAAAAGCTAACCCACCGAATGCCTTCTGAACAAACTTATCAACCTGAGTGACAATTTTCAGGGATCAATGTACATAGACACTGAGATCTCTCTGTTCACCGACACTACCAAGAATCTTACCGTTAGCCCAGTAATCTGTGCTCCTGTTACTCCTTCCAAAGTGAATCACCTAACACATTTCCGTATTAAACTCCTTTTGCGAACTCTCAGTTTATCTCGGCAGTTTATCTATGCCTCTCTATAACCTACAACATCCTGCATCACTATCCACAACTTTACCAACCTTAGTGTAATCCGCAACTTCACTCATCCATCCTTCAATGCCCTCATCCAGGTCATTTATATAAATGACAAGCAACAGTGGATCCAAAACACATCGTGGTGTTTCCCCACTAGTAACTGAATTCCAGGATGTATATTTCCCATCAACCACTACTCTCTGTCAACATTCATCGAGCCAATTTCGATCCCAATTGCGAAATTACCAACAATTCCATGCCTCTGTATTGTCTGCAATAACTTACCATGGGGAGCCTTAACAAACTTATCAAAACAAGCCTTACTGTAATCCAAAAACACTGCATCAACTGCTTTACCCTGATCCACCTCATTGCTCACCTTCTCAAAGAACTCAGCGGTTTGCGATGCACGACCTATCCTTCAAAAAACCGTGTTGACTATCCCTCATCAATTTATTCATCTCCAGATGGTTTTAAATCCTATCTCTTATAAGCCTTTCCAACACTTCACCCAGAATCAAAGTAAGGCTCACAGCTCGTATAATTACCAGGGTTTTCTCTGCTTCCCTTCATGGACATGGGGACAACATTTGCTATCGTCCAGCCTTCTGGCACTATTCCTGCAGACAATGACAACATAAAGATCAAAGCCAAAGGCTCGGCAACCTCCTTCCTGGCTTCGCAGAGTATACGAGGATAAATCCTACCCAGCCCAGGGGACTTAGCCAGCTTTACACTTTGCAGAATTGCTAACACCTCCTCCTTCTACACTTCAATCCGATCTAGTTATGGACTCCACTAGCCTGGGGTAAAGGTGTTGGCTAATCAACTTAACTTTATCCCTCATGGTTTTCTAAACCTTTATATGATTACCCCTCAGCCATCTACGCCCAATGGAAATACAAAGGACAATGATAGAAATATCTCTGCTCGTGTCCCTGCCACTACTTTGCCACAATGTTCTGGGGTACACTTGTTCAGGACCTAGGGCTTTTTCTACCTTTGTGTTCTAAGACTGCCAGCACCCCCTCTTCTGTAATGGCGTCTCTTTTCAAGACATCACTGTTTCTTTCCCTTTGTTTCTTAGTCTTTGTCCACAGTGCGTTCTGATATGAAATATTCATTTAGGATCGCGCCATCTCCTGTGGTTCCACATATGGATGGCCTCACTGATCTTTGAGTGGCCCTATTGTCTCTCCATTTGTTTTTTTTTTGTCCTTGTATGCTATAGAAAACTCTTTGCATTCTCCTTCATCTTTTCTGCCAAAGCTATCTCATTACCCCATGTTGCTTTCCAGCTTATCCAGATTCTCGGATTCTGTCAACCTCTCCAGTATCAGTAACATCTTCGTCAATCTTTGCTCCAATTACAATTTCAGATAATGCTTCCTAAATCAGGATGATCAGAATTCTATGTAATACTCCAAAGCTGTGCTGACTACCCCCAATTAATCCTTGCTTTGCAAATGCATGTATCTCCTTTTCAGCAGAATCACTCCCAACAACTTACGCACCACTGACATCAAGCTAATTGGTGTTTATGTCCTTGGCTTTCCCTCGCAGACTTTTGTAAATATTGGCATAACATCAGCCACCCTCCAGGCTTCCAGCTCATCACCTGTGGCTGTCAGTGATAGAAAAATCTCTTTATGGGACCACACAATTTCTTCCTGAGCTTCCCACAATATCCAGGGATGTACTTGATTCGTGCCCAGGAATTTGTCTACCTTTTATGCATTTTAAAACCTCCAGTACCTCCTGTTCTGTAATGTGGACTCTTTTGAAGACATCATTGTTTATTTCCCTGACTTTGCCAGTCTTTCTTCACAGTAAGTTGAAACGTGAAATTTTAGTTTAGGATCTCAGCCATCTCCTCTGGTTCCACACTTGTTTGGCCCCATTGATCATTAAGGAACCATATTCCATCCGTATTTAATCTTCTGTTGTTAATATACTTATATTTTCCTCAGTTTGATCTGTGAGAGCTTTCTGTGGTCCCCTTTGGACCCTCCTGATTTCCCACTTAAGTGTATTACTCCACCGCAATGTTCTTCAATGGATTCCCTTAATCCAGCTGGCTATATGTGGCACGTGCTCCCTTTCTCTTGATGAGAACCTCAATATCTCCAGTCATTCAGTGTTTCTCACTTGTATCAGCATTATCCTTCACACTAACAGGAATATGCTGGCCTGAACTCTCTCATTTTATCTCAATTTTGAAAGCTTCCCATCTGCCTGACGTCCCTTCACTAGCAAATAGACTCCACAATCAATTGTTAAATGCTCTTGACTAGTACCTTCTAGATTCAGGCACGGCCAGTTCTGATCATTAACTTGTGAACCAGGCATGTTCTTTTCCATTGCTATTTTCAAATTAATATGATTGTTGTGACTTGCCAAAGTGTTTCCCCACGAACACCTCAGTCCCTTTCTCTACCTTGTTTCCCAAGCGAAGGTCAGGTTATACCCCTTCCTGCAGTCCGACCATTGACATTCTGACTGGGACAGTTTGGTTGAACATGCCTAACAAATCCCCCCCATCCAAGCTCTGAACACTCTGGCAGTCCCAGTCTAAGTTTGGAAAGTTAAAATCCCCGACCATTACAACCCTATCATTCTTACAGATATCTGAGATCTCCCGACATATTTGCTGCTCAATTTTCCCACTGACCATTGAGAGCCTGTAGTGCAGTCATACCAAAGTGATGACCAATTTTTAATTTCTCATTCCCACCATTACAGCATCACTGGGCGATCCCCAGGAATATCCTCTCTAAGTGCTGCAGAGATGCTTCACTGATCAAATACTCCACTCCCCCTCCCCTCTCACCTCCTGTTCCTTCCATCCTGTAGAATCTGTACTCTGGAACATAGACCTGTCAGTCCTGTCCCTAACTCAGCTGTATTTCTGTAATATCTATGGTGTCTCAGTCCCATGTACTCGTCCATGCACCAAGTTCATCTGCCTTTCCTGTTAGGCCTGTTATGTTGAAATAAAGTAGTCTAATTGATCAGTTTTCTCTCATTGCCTGCTGTGCTCTTGCCTGCCTTGTCTATTTAAATGTGTCTTTTGAAATTCTGTCCCAGCCTCAACCTTCAGATTGTAGCTTGAAACCATCCCCTTCACTGTGGGCAACACACTCACCTTTCATATCATCTGCAAACCTGATAATGATACCTTCTGTTTTCACATCCAAGGTATTCATGTACATACAAACAGAAATGGCTCCTGCACAGATCCCTGTGGTATACCCACTGATGAAAGAATTTCAAACATAAAACCAACACTCCACCAATTGTGGATCCAATTCACCAACTTGCCTTGGATCCCATTGGTCTGTTGGACCAGCCTTCCATGTGGGACCTTGTCAAAGGCCATAGTGAACTCCAAGGAATCCACATCATCTGCACAGCCCTCATCAATATTTTTATTCGTGATTTCAAAGAAAACTCAGCTGAATTTATCAGACAGGATCTTCCTTTACCAAATCCGTGCTGACTATCGCTAATTGTTTCCTGCCTTTCCAATTATTGATTCATTCTGTCCCTCACAATTGTTTCCAATAATATCCCTCCCCCTGCTGTCAGATTATCTGCTCTGTAATTACCTGGCCTATCCCTCCTGCCCTTCTTGAACAAAGGAACCACATTAGCGATCCTCCAGTCATTCAGCACTTCATCTGTGGCCAGCAAAGTGTTAAATATATCCGCCAGGGCCCCAGCGATCTCCTCCCTTACCTCCCATAGCAGAATGGGATACATTTCATTCGGCTCTGGGGATTTCTCCACCTTTATACCTGAGAAAACATTTAATACCTCCTCCTTATTGATCTTAAACATATTCTCGAACCTCACCATATCAACAGAAATCCCCGGCTACAATGCCTTTCTCTGGTGTGAACACAGATGGGAAGTATTCATTGAAGAACATCACCTACTTCCGTTGGCTCCATGCACAGATTGTCCCTTTGGTTTCCAGCAAGATGCAGTCTTTAGCTGGGAATCTTCTGTCTATAGTCACAAAATATCCTGTAGCTGTTCCTTAATACTGTCTACCAAGGATATTTCATGGCCATTGCTTGCCCCTTATTTTTTAAGGACCCCTTGCACTCTCTATATTTGTGAATGACTTCACCTGATTTTATTGCACTGTATGTTCTTTATCAAACTCACGATATCACTTGATCAGCATTCACTGGACTTGCTGCCTTTGTCATTCCCATTTTATTAGCACACTGGCCATGGATTCTCACTGTTTCACTTTAACATATTCCACTTTCCACATATAGCCGTAACTGCAAATAGTTCAAGCCAGTCTCTGCCACATCCTATTTCATTATCGGAGGCTCAGTTGTGAGGGGGACAGACAGGAGACTGTGTGGCTGCAGAAGAGACCCCAGGATGGTGTGCTGCCTCCCGGGTACCAGGGTCAAGGATGTCTCTGAGCGGTTACTGAACATTCTGAAGGTGGAGGGTGAACAGCCAGAGATCATTGTGCACATTGGTCCACATGACAGAGGTAGACAAAGTGATGGGGTCCTGTAAAATGAGTATCGGGTGTTAGGTAAGAAGTTGAAAAGCAGGACCTCAAGTGTAGTGATCTCCAGATTACTCCCAGTGCCACGTACCAGTGAGGATAGACATAGAAAGATAGGACGGATGGATGTGTGGCTGAGGAACAGATGTCGGGGTCAGGATTTTCAGTTCTTGGATCATTGGGATCTCTTCTGGGGTAGAGGTGACCTGTCAAAGGGGGGTGCGGGTTGGACTTGAACCAGAGGGAAATCAGTATCCCTTGGTTGGCGGTGGGGGGAAGGTTGGCTGACTGGCAACGCACGAGACCTGACTGGTAAGGCAGATGAGCTCAGAGCATGGATTGGCTCTGTGGACTGGGATATTCTAGCGAAACAGAAACATGGCTGACAGATATAGGACATAGATACAATGCTGGGCAAGGAACAGCTACATCCAAGACTTCAATCCCACCATCTTGTGAGGGTCCTGCTTTCCCCTCTGCTGTACGGTCCTCACTGAGACAGCACAGGAGGACCCAGGCATTAATCCTAGTCCATGCTGTATTAGTGATCTCTGTAATATCCTGCAGTCCCGATAATCCTTCCTCTGTTTGGAATCTCCTCTAGTCCATACACTGCTCTCTGTCTCTGTCAGGTTCTCTAACCCCTGACACCCTAATCCCTAAACTCCTCCAGTAGATACTAAATTCCTCATCCCTGTAAACCCTGACAGTCCTGTCTATCCCTGTAAGCTCCTCCTACCAATACCACCCCCCATGTCAATGCATTTGCCTTTAACCTCTCCATCCGTCCCTCTCTGGGTAAACTTCGCCAGCTCCTCCAACCCTTCCTTATCTGTGAAAAATTATTCAGTCCATTGAGCTGTCCAGAACTCTGTAATCCCTTCCAGACCTGAAATACCTCCCTGTCTTTATAACTATGTCAGGCTCCTCCCTGAGAATCTCACTATATGTGAAATCTCCAAAGGAATCCGACCTTAGGCACCTCCTCCATCTGTTAATATCCTCCATGGCAGTTCTACCGTCCCTATCGTGGAATTTAGTCGCTACAATCCTAATGATGCCAATAAACTCTTCCTCTCTCAACCAGACTCAGTCTCTCTAAACTCTAGTAGTCCCTACTCCCCTTGCTGTGCATGTAATCTCCTTCAGACATTACAAATCTTTATGCCTTTAATGTGCTCCCCTTATCACTACACTAGTTATTTCTGTTACCTTTATGAGCTGCCGTAATTGTCACTGTGACTCTCACCATGTTCCATCCCTACATCCTTCCATTTCTCTGAAAAGTCCTTATTATTCTTAAAACCCTCCGTCTCTATGCCACCTGTTCAAGTCTCCACAACCCTCCCTATCTCGGGAGAAACTATACAGTTAAAGCTGCTGCAATAACCTCAACTCCTCCTGATCTTTCTAACTCCCTTTAGTTGTGAAACTCTCCCCATGTCTGTAACATACTATCGTACAGGGTTGAAAGCCCTCCCTATCTTTGCTCCTCCAATCCCTAGAGCTGTCCCAGTCTTTGTAACTTTGTCCTGCACCTTGAATCCTCCTGGTTGCTGAACCCTCTTCAGGCACTGCACTTTGTCTATTTCTGTACTTTCCCCTGCTCTTAGAAATCCCCCCTGTCTGTATGATCCCCTCCAGTCTCTGCAATGCTCCCTATCTCTAACCACCAACTGCTTCCCCAACTATCACTACATTTTTTATAACTTCCAGTTCCTTCAGCACCTTTTATAGTTGCAAACTCGCCATTTTCCAAGGCTACTCCACTTCGAACAATGTCTATCATAATCTGAAGCCCACACTCTCTCTAACCTGGAACTCTCTCTATAATCCGTTAACATCTGCAGCCACCACTGCAGTCTGTACCTTTCATCGCTCCTCCAGTCCCATTAAGTTTCCCATTCTTGCACTAACTAAAGCCTGTATATCTTAGAACTGTCCTAAAAGTTTTCATGTCACTGCAAACTGCTTCAGCCCTGCCACTATCTCCATAAACATGTACAGCACTTAAAGCCCTCCCTTTCTGTGTAACCTCGTTCAGTCCTGACAACACCCCAATCTATGCAGCCCCTTTAATCTTCACTTGTTGGGTAATCCCTTGGAATCCCTGACAATTTCCCGATCTTAGCATAAACCCCAATCTTTGTGACTCTCCAGTTCTCATGAGACTCACTTTCAATGTCAGCTCACCCAATCCATACATCTGTAACCTCCTTATCTTCTCCAATTTTTTGATTTTAATCTATTTAAACCTCCCCCCCACCCCCATCCCTCAACCCTCCTGACCACAGGAACCTCTTTCAGTTTGTGCAAGCTTCCCTATCTGTGTAACTCTCTCCAACCCAGTAACCTGGCATTCTCCATTGCCTTCCTATCGATGTAGCCTTCAGAATCTGGAAGCTGCCTTATAGCTGTCAATGTCTTCCGTCACTACAACGTTCCATATCTCTGATCGTTTATACAATACACTTCTCCCTGAAACACCCACAGTCTCTGCCTTTCAGACTGCCTGCCTCCCCCTTACATCCATCCGTAACTCTATCTCCAGAATCTAATCCAGCTCCCTCTATCTCTGTAAATTTCTCCAATCCCCAAACCCCTTTGTCCCACTGACATTCTTGACCAGATGTAACTCTGTTTAACTCTAACATCCTTGAGCCCCTGTAAGCCTCCCTATCTCTGTAACCTCTACCCATCTGTTCAAACCCCCACGACTGAGGAATGACTCCCTGTATTCACCATAAGGGAGAAGGAATGACAGTGAACAGATATGATGGAACTGTCATTCCGGAGATATTGAAGTGTTGTGGGGTTGAGTCATAGAGTCAATGAGATGTACAGCATGGAAACAGATCCTTCAGTCCAACCCATCCATGCCGACCAGATATCCCCACCCAATCTAGTCCCGAGAGGCAGACTAGGCAAAACATCAACAAGTTATGAAGAAAGGATGAGGTTAATGCATTAATGAGACAGTTACGTGGATCTGAAGATGAAAAGTTGGAGTCCAGTTGAGTGGAGCTGAGAATAAGCAAGCAGCAACATTCATTAGCAGGAATTCTTTTATATGCACCAACCAGTGATGGTAATGTCAATGTGATTACAGTCAGGACACTGAATGTACTTGTAGCAAAGGCAGTACAGTGACTGTGTGTAACAGTGTTGTCCATCCCAACTGGATAACTAATGAGTATCAGGGCTGGAATGGATAGATTCCTGAATTGTATACGAGATGGTTTTCTATAACATAATATCAGGAACCATCAACAAAATTGTCTTGTGTAGATCAAATGCTGTGTAATAATAAATATCCAATAATGCCATTATAAAAGAGTTTTGTGAGCAGAGACCCATAATGTTATGCAAGGCATACTGAGTTTGAGTTCAGACCACGAGATGTAGGAGCGGAATCAGGCCATTTGGCCCATTGCGTATGCTCTGCCCTTCAGTCAGATCATGGTTGATCTGATGTTCCTCTACTCTATTTACTTGCCTTTTCTACAAAAATCTTGTTTCTCTGTTTAATTAAAATCTGACCATCTCTGCTGTAAATATTCTTAAGGACGCAGCATTGGCAGCCCCCTGCAGTCAGGAATTCCCACAGAGTCACTATCCTCTGAGTGAAGACATTCCTCCTCATCTCCATCTTAAATGGGTGAGCCCTTGCTGGGATTTTCTGCCCTCTGGTTACAGATTCTCACACAATTGAAATGAAAGGTAGTGACAAATATAATTATTGCAGGTGAAATGAAAATTGGTGGAGTTGGGTTTAATAAGGTGATCCAAGGTTGCAGGAGTTACTGATCAGTTGGAACGATGTGCAGAGAAATGACAAATTGAGTTCAATCTGGACAAGTGTGAGATGATGTCAAAGTCAAGATGAAAGTTAGGATACTGAGGGACATTGATATACAGAAGGATCTTGGTGCAAGTCAGTAACTCCCTGAAAATGGCAACAGAAATGTTTCAGATGGGAAAGAAAGCAAGGGGAACACTGGCCTTCATCGGTCACAACGTTGGGTATAGAGGGTTGCATCTGATGTTGTAATTGTACAAAACTTCTGTTTGGCCACATTTGGAGTACTGTGTGCAGTTCTCATCTCCACACAATAGGAAGGATGTGGAGGCTTTGGAGAGGGTACAAAAGGGGTTTATCAGCACGTTACCTGTGTTACGCTTTTCAGGATGTTTTAGGTGTTAAGAGGAAATTAAACAAAGTTGGATTGCTTTGTGAGAGTATCAGAGGCTGACAGGCGACCAGGTACAGGGATATAAAATTAGGACAGGGAAAGATAATGTGGATAGTCAGAATCTCTTTTCGAATGTGTAAGTTTCAAATACTAGAGTGCAGAGGTTTAAGGTGAGAAAGAGAAAGTTTAAATGAGGTGCGTTTAAATGAGGCAAGTTTTTTTTTCTTTACAGAGAGTGGAAGTTTTCGAGGAGAAAGTGAGGACTTCAGATGCTGGAGATCAAAGCTGAAAATGTGTTTGCTGGAAAAGCGCAGCAGGTCAGGCAGCATCCAAGGAGCAGGAGAATCGACGTTACGGGCAAGAGCCCTTCTTCAGGAATGAGGAAAGTGTGTCCAGCAGGCTAAAAGAAAAGGTAGGGAGGAGTGTCTTGGGGGATGGGGCATTGGAAATGCGATAGGTGGAAGGAGGTCAAGGTGAGGGTGATAGGCCGGAGTGGGGGCGGAGGTGGAGAGGTCAGGAAGAAGATTGCAGGTTAGGAAGGCGGTGCTGAGTTTGAGGGATTTGACTGAGACAAGGTGGAGGGAGGGGAAATGAGGAAACTGGAGAAATTTGAGTTCATCCCTTGTGGTTAGAGGGTTCCTAGGCGGAGGTGGTGGGAGGTGGGGTTATGGTCAAGGGGGCAGTAGGAGGAGGTGTCTGCGAGCTGGCGTTGAGCCTCAGTGGTGTAAAGGTCGGTGCGCCGAAGTACCACTGCGCCTTCCTTGTCTGCCGATTTGATAGTGAGGTTGGGGTTGGAAGAGAGTGGAAGTTGCCAAGTGGGGTCATAGAAACAGAAAAGTGAGTAAAGTTTTGAAGTGACATTTAGACAGAAACATGAACGGGCAGAGAATAGAGGGACATGGACCATGTACATACAGATGGGTTGAGTTGAGAATGATATCAAGGTTGGCCGAATGGCCAATTGCTGCACTGTTCTAGTTTCTAACTTCCCATCATGTAACCGATCAAAGCACTTCAGTATCTTGCCTATTTCATTCAGTTCAGTTTCTCTCTAATTTTTCTCAACATCAATGGGTTCATTCTCAATCTATTCCACCTCTTATTATATAATCCCTCCATTTCCAACATCAGCCGAGTGGACCTTCTCTGGCCTGCCTCTGATACGAGAATATCTTTCCTTCGGGCACACACACTGTTCATAATATTCTAGGTGTGGTCTGACTTGTACCTTGCATCGTTTTAGAAAGACCTCCCTATGTTTAGACTCCGGACCCTTTGTAATAAATGGCAGCATTTGATTTGCCTTCTCTATTACTTGATGACCCTGTAAGCTGCTACTTTTCAGATTGATAAACAAGAACTCCCACAACCCTTTATGTTTCCAGTCTAAAACCAAATACTATTAGCCTGACAGTAAGTCAGGAGCATTCTGAAATGAGTAAGAAACGGCATATCAATAAAAAATAACTGGACCCTTAGAAACGCATTTTATAAAAGAGAATTTGTTTTTGAGCCTGTTGGATTTATTTGTTGGTGTGAATGTAAATGGCAGAATAGATAAGGGTGTTGGGGGGGGGGTGATGGTATGGAGAATATGGTTTATTTGAATTTTCAGAAGCCTTTGTGCAAGTTTCAACAAGGGCTAAAGAGTAACTTGATAGAGAATAGGGCCCCTTACATATCAATAAGGTCACCTATGTGTGGAACCAGAGTAGGTGGGTGAGATATTAAACAAAAAAAAGTCTTGTCAGTATTTACTCTGGAGAAAGACCTGAAAGCTCCGGAAAGTTGGGAAATAAATTGCGATGTGTTGGAAAGAATCCTCAACAGAGAAGAGAAAGTGCTGGAATATTAAAACAAGTAAAGGTAGATCTATTCTTAGTAGCTAATTAGGTCGATCTGAGAATATTGTGGGAAGCTAGGGAAAAGATTGCAGTGTCACTAACAGAGATATTTTAATTTATATTATCAACAGACGCAGTGATGTGCCGAAAGACTGGAGGTCGGCTAATGCTGCTCCATCACTAAAGGACTGCAGGGAAAAGCCAGGAAATTACAGCCCCGTGAGCCCAGTGATGGGGAAGTTGTTGGAGGGGATTCTGAGAGAAAGGAGCTCCTTATATTTACAAAGTCAAGGGCTGATTAGAGATAGTCAGCATGGCTTTGTGAGTGGGAAACTGTGTTTCACAAACCGTATTGACACTTCGAGGAGTTGATCAAGCAATAGATGAAGGCAGAGCAGTCAGCGTTGTCGACATGAACTTCAGCAAAGCATTTAACAATGTTCAAAGGGATGTAGTAAATCTAGTCAAGAGGAAGAAGGAAGCTTACTTAAGGTTGAGGACGCTAGGATCGTTAGACCTCGACAGGGTTATATGAGGGCGGCACGATGGCTCAGTGGTTAGCATGGCTCCCTTATAGTACCAGGGACCCGATTTCGATTCCAGTCCTGGGCGACTGTCTGTGTGGAGTTTACACGTTCTCCCCATGCCTGCATAGGGTTCCTCCAAGTGCTCCAGTTTCCACCCAAAGATGTGCAGATTAGGTGAATCAGCCATGGTAAATTACCCATAGTGTTCAGGGATGTGCAGGATTGACACATTAGTTAGAGTAAATGGAGAGTAATAGGGTGGGGGATTGGTTTTGGTCGTGATGTTCTTCAGAGGGTCCGTATGGAGTTTTTGGGCCAAATGGTCTGTTTCCACAACCTGGGGACTCACGGAAGGTAGCCAGGAAGGAACTGAAGAATGGACTTAGGACAGCTAGAATGGGACATGAAAAATCTTTTTTGGGAAGGACTAAGGAAAACCGTAAGGCATTTTCCACTTATGTGAGGAACAAGAGGATGGTCAGTGTGAGGGTAGGGCCAGTCAGGCATAGTGGAGGGAACATGTGCCTGGTGTCACAGGAGGTAGGGGAGGACCTTAATGAATACATTGCTTCAGTATTCACTTCTAAGAGAGACGTTGTCATTTGTGAAGACAGCGTGTAAAGGACTGATATATGTGAATAGGTTGATGTTGAGAAGGAGGATATGCTGAGGATTGTGTAAAACATAAAGATAGATAAGTCTATTGGACCAGACCAGATATGCCCAAAGTTACTGCAAGAGAAGGGATTGCCTTTGGCGATGACCTTTGGACCCACACTAGGAGAAAGGGCTTGAAGAAGAGCTTATGCCCGAAACGTCGATTCTCCAATTCCTTGGATGCTGCCTGGCCTGCTGTATTTTTCCATCAACACATTTTTCAACTTTGCACCCACACTGTCCACCAGAGTCATACCAGATGATTGCAGGGCGGCAAATGTTGCTCCATTGTTCAAGAAAGGGAATAGGGCTAATCCTGGGAATTACAGACCTCCACTTTCTTATTTCTGTGGTATGCAACTTAATGGAGAGCGGCTTTATGACACCGTAGAAAACCATAGTTTGATTAGAGATAGTCAGCATGGCTTTGTAAGGAACAGGTCATGCCTTACAAATCTTATTGAATCCTTCGAGAATGTGACAAAACGCATTTATGGCTCATTCAGAAAATACAGAGGCTGGGATACAGGAAACCTGTCTGGCTGTATATGGAAGTCCTGCCTCATAGAAGACAGAGAGTGATGATAGATGGGAAACATTCAGCATGGAGCTCGGTAACCAGTGGTGTTCTGCAGGGATCAGTTGCAGGAACTCTGCTCTTTGTGATTCTTTTTTATAAACTACTTGAATGTGGTTGTGGAAGAATGGGTTAGAAATTTTGCCCATGACATGGAGGTTGGTGGAGTGATGGATAGTGTGGAGGTCTGTTTTAGGTTGCAGCAGGATATTGACAGAATGTGGAGCTGGGCTGAGAAGTGACAGATGGAGTTTAATCGGGAAAAGTGTGACATGATTCAGTTTGGAAAGTCAAACCTGAATGCAGAATACAAGGTTAAAGGCAGAATACTTGGTAGTGTTGTGGAACAGAGAGATCTTGGGTTCCACATCTATCTATCCTTCAAAGTTGCCATCCAAGCTGATAGGGTTGTTGAGAAGGAATATGTTGTGTTGCCTTTCAATTGCTGGGGGATTGGGTTTTCAAGCCGTGAGGTTATGCTGCAGCTCTATAGAGCCATGGTTAGACCCCACTTGGAATATTGTGTTCAGTTCTGATCCCCTCATTACAGGAAGGCAGTGGAAGCTTTATGGAGGGTAAATTGGAGGTTTACCAGAATGCTGCCTGTACTGGAGAGCATGTCTTATGAAGATAGGTTGAGGGAGGTAAGCGTTTGGTCATTGAAGTGAAGAAGGGTGAGGGGCGACTAGGTAGAGGTGATCAAGATGATGTGAGACATAGATAGAGTGAATAGTGAGAGACTTCTTTATACCATGGCATAAATGGCTATTGTCAGTGGGCATAAATAATTTTAAGGTGCTTGTGGGATGGGTAAGGAGAAATTTCAGAGAAAGGTTCTTTACACAAAGAGTGTTTCGTAGTTGGAAAGCACTGCCAGCAGTGGTAGGAGCGTCAGATACATGAGGGACATTTAATAGACTCTTGAATAGGCACACGGATGGCAGTAAAATGAAGGGTATGTAGGTTAGTTTGATCTAACAGACGGATAAAAGGTTGGCATGGCATCATGGCCGAAGGGTTTTGTACTGCACTGTTCTGTGTTCTACGTTCCGTGTGGTAACCTGGGTAAGAAGCCTAGACCATTGTAAAAGGATACGGCATTCAGAAAGAGCGAGGAAACTGGATACAAAATTGGGCTTGATGGTAGGAGACAGAGGGTGGTGGGAGACATGTTGCCTTTCTGACTGGAGACATGTGACCAGCGGTGGAGTGGGTCCACTGTTGTTTGTCATTTGGATAAATGTTTTGGATGGGAATATTGGTTTCCTGGTAAGTAATTGTTTTGGGTGACATCGAAATTGGTGGTAAAGTGGACGGTGAAGAAGGTTATCTATGAAACAACAGGATGAACAGTACTGCTGGGATAGTGGGCTGAAGAATAGCAGATGGAGTTTAATTAGATAAAGGTGAGGTGTTCCATTTTGGTGAAACAAACCAGGGTGGGACTTGTCCAGTTAATGTTCGGGCCCTGTGTAGTGTTATCAGTCAGACACCCAGGGATGCAAGTACACATTTCCTTGAGATTGGCAATACTGGTAGACAGGCTGGTGAAGCAGGTGTTTGGGATGGTTACCTTCATAGAGTAAAGCATTGAGAGTAGGAGTTGAGATGTCATGTTGTGGCTGTACAGCACATTAGTGCGGCCTCCATAAAAGCATTGTTGACCTGTAGGAAGAACTCATCTGGTTCACTGAGCTTCTTTTAGGGAAGGACATCTGACATTCCAACCTGGTCTGGCCTGCACATCAGACCAGACCACAGCAATATGGCTGACTCTGAGCTACCCTCTGGGTAATTAGCAGTGGGGCAAAGAATGCTGGTCCAATCACCCTCATGCCATGAATGAAAAAATAAAAATACATACAACCCTCCCTACCTCTGCAAACCCCTCCAGCTGCAGCTGGCTTTGTCACTCTGTTCAGGCCCGGACCACTCTCTCACCACCTCCAGCATCTTCACCTCTCCTTGTTCCTATTCTGTCATTAAACCCTGACAATGATTCCCCTTTCCATTGTCCTCCTCCCTGCTAGCAGTCCCTTTGCAATTCCTTTAAAACCTACTGCTTAAACTTTCTCTCATTTCAGGATTTTAAGTACTTTGTGGTAATCGCCTAATCCTCATAATCTGATATGATCCATTTTGTCCTGAGTGAGGGATGGGTGGGAATTTCTTGCTGAGGATTTTCTATTTCAATGGAACGTCCTTTTGTTGAGTGTTTTACACTATTTCTTCAAATGTTTTCCACTGTTCATTTGCAGACAGATGTTTCAGTCTGTTTAGCCTGTTTACCTTGGTCAGTTCTCTCAAACTCATGTAATTGGCTGCTTTTGTTTCCAGATGTAGCTTGTCCTTTCTGTGATTCACTTTAAAACTTTGTATTTCTTTAAACTGCACTTTACACAATTTCCCAGAGGATCTCCCCAGGTGACATTACTCACTACGTTTCATGACACAACGGTCGCACTGAGTTAGTGACGTCCCTGGCCAGTTGCATAATGTGTTATTCAAAGAAACACTGAAAAAAAAATCCACAATCTCTTCTTCGAATATCACTCTTGCCAGTATGATTGCCAAGATTATATGAATATTCAAGTTTCACTAAATTATCACAATGCCTTTATTATAAATGCCAATGAGTTCTTGTTTAATGCAAATGATGAGCAATGAAATGTTGTTAAGTAGCCAAAAACTGTTCTGCCGCTTGTGTCCTTGGCAAGTAGTAGCCAGAATTTACATTCACACTGACTCTACTTCATGATCTGATGCCAAATGCATTCTCTGTAATACCTTTGTTCTCCATTATTGTTAGTGTTACCCATTTTGCCTGAGTTTCCACAAGGTTGTGAACCATTGAATATTTATGTTCCAACTGTTGTTCGTCCTGTAACCATGTCTCCCTGGTGTCTAAATCTCTTTTACCTCTTTGTCACAAATCAGTATACCTTGCTGCAGAGACGTTTTCCATTCCAAAAAAAAAAGATAATTTACTCTTTCCCACAATTTCCTGTCACAAATCGATTCACTGATATACAGTTTTCGTTAAAATTTGTCCCTTCCTGTTCCTTTCTGCTTGTCTTTGGCCACATCCCTGTGCTGTTCATATGCATCACTTTTCTATTTGGACTTGGAAAGCTCCTTTCACCTGAACCCTCTAGGTTTACCTGTCCACAAACCTACCGACATGCTTGGCCAGGACACTGGTCCCAGCTCAGTTCCAGTGGGACCCCATCCTAATGGATTATTTTTAAAATCAGGTATGGGATGTGTGAGTCTCTGGCTGACCAGCCTTTCTTGCCCAGCCCTAGCTGCCTTTGAGCTGAGTAGCTTGCTCGGCCATTTCAGAGGGTAATTGGGAGGCAAACACTTTGCTGTGGGGATGTTGTGCAGACCACGTGAGGATGGGCAGATGTCCTTCTCTAAAGGACAAGTGTTTGGATTTATTGTACATCAGTAATGGTATTTATAGATGGTCAATTACTATTTTTAAAATAGTTTATTTCAAATTCCACCATTTCAGATGATGTGGTTCAAACCTGCCTCTCCTGAACATTAGCTGAGGTTTGGGATACATGCTCTAGCAACAATATCAACAGGCCATTACTTTATCTGCTCACAGGCTATTTATCCCTGAATACTGATACCAGTGTATCATGGAGCTAAACCTGTTTTCCTTCATGATTGCTTGTTCCTGATACCTTCCTGCACTCTGGTGATATCACTCAGCCTTTCTCCATGTGGTATCCCTCAATGTGTGGGTCTAATTGCTGCCTCTGTCAATGTCTATCAACTCTTACAGCTACTCCAGATTCTGAACCAGCAGAATTCTGCACAGGCCAGGGATGGAGACTGGGATTTTCCAGATCTCCATGGGACACAGTACTATTCTCCATGTGTAACCCTCACTGCATCAGTCTAATTTCCCATTCTGTCTATTTCTCCGTCTCCTATAGGTACTCAGGAAGTTCCTGACTCAATAGATTTCCCAGCTGCTGGGTGTCCCATCCATCACCACGTTGAAGATGGTTGGTCAGGCAGAGAGACAAAGGGCAGGGAGATCTGGAGCCTTCAGTAAACCCTGCACTGAGGGTAAGATCACTCACCGTGCAGAGAGCAGCGAGAGGGCTCCAAACATCAGCTAACATTGCTGGAGGGGGTGCAGTGTACAGACACACCCCAAGCTCAATCGCCACGTCTACTGTAAGTTTTGTTGTTCTGAGACAGTATCAGGAGTGTCACAGTTATCAATCCAGGCCTGTGATGTCTTAGTGAGGATCAGGACAACAGAGGGGAAAGCAGGCTTCCCATGAGTGGGTGGGAAAGCTGACTGGGATCTTTCTGTTCTGTGTTCCTCCTCCAACACTGTACATATTCCATGTCTCGTGGACCAGTGTCTTCAATAATTTGTAACTCCTACAACAGTGCCTGTCCCTGTAACGTGCACATTCCCTATTGTCCCTCCCCATATTTGAAATGTACTGCATTTATGATCCTTCCATCCAACTAGTCCATGCTGACTACTGTTCATGAACAAGTCGCATTTGCATGTGTTTGCTCCATATCCCTTCAAACCTTCTCTTCTCCATATATCTGCCCAAATGTCTTTTTCATATTGTAACTTTACTTTTCTCTACCCCTTCCCCAGGCACTCATTCCATACATGCTCCATTCTCTATCTGGAAATGTTCTCCTCTGGTCACTTTTAAGTATTTCTTCTCTCTCCTCATATTTCTGCCCTCTAGTAATGGATTCCCCTACCCTGGGATAGAAACCTTTACTATTCACATTAAATATACCCCTCATGGTTTTATAAATCTTTATAAGGTCACCCCTCAGAGCTGAAAATGTGTTGCTGGAAAAGCGCAGCAGGTCAGGCAGCATCCAAGGAGCAATGTAACTGCACACCTTGGTCTCTCTCTGTTAGACAACACTGGACAGAGCACTGCCATTAACTGTGTTAGTCCTCCCTGGTTTGTCTTAACAAAATCCAACACCTGAATTCAACTCCATCTTTCATTTCTTGACCCACGGCTCAGTTGGTTAAGATCACCTTTGATAACTATATTCATTGCCCACTATAACACCTATTTTACTATCCACAAACATGCTAACACGAATTCATATATTCTCGTTTATGTCAATAATACACATTTATGGACGCTGCACCAATCCTTATGGCACACCGCTGGTCCGAGGTCCCCAGTCTGCACAACAACCCTCTCCCACCATCCTCTGTCTCCGACTGTCAAGCCCATTTTGTGTTTGTTTGGCTTGCTCTCCCTGATCCCATGCGATCTAACCTTACTAACCAGTGCACCACGATAAACCCTGTCTAAGGCCTTGCTGAAGTCAGGATAGACAACGTCTACTGCTCTGTCTTCATCCATCTCCTTGGTCACCTCTTCAACAAACTCTATCAATTTTGAGAGACACCCCTTTGTACGCACAAAACTATGCTGAGTGTCCCTAATCAATCATTGCCTTTCCAAATGCATGTGACTCCTGTCCCGCAGAATCGCTTCCAACAACATTGGCACCACTGACATCAAGCTAAATTGGTGTTGATGTCCCTGGCTTTCCCTTGCAGTCTTTCCTAAATGCTGGCACAACATTAGCCACCCTCCAGGCTCCCAGCGCACCACCCGTGGCTGTCAGTGATAGAAATATCTTTGTAAGTTTCTTCCCTAACTTACCCCAATGTCCTGGGATGTACTTGATTAGTTCCCTGGGAGTTGTTTGACGTTAATGCATTTAAAACCTTCAGCATCTCCTGTTCTCCAATGTGGACTCTTTTGAATACATCACTGTTTATTTCCCTGCTTCCCCAGTGTGTTTTCCACAGTAAGTTCTGACGTGAATTTTTTGTTTCAAATCTTGCCCATTTCCTGTTGGTTCACACACAGATGGCTTCATTGATCTTTCAGGGGTCACATTTTGTCTCGAGTTAATCTTCTGTTGTTAATATACTTGGAGAATCTCTTTAGAATTTCCTGAACCTTATCTGCCAAAGCTCTGTCAGTTCCCCTTTCGGCCCTCATGGTTTCCCTCTTAAGAGTATTACTACACCCACAATGTTCTTTCAGGGATTGACTTAATCCAGCTGGCTACATAGGGCATGTGCCCCCTTTTGTCTTGACCAGAACCTCAATATCCCAAGTCATCCAGTGTTTCCCATTTGTGTCAGCATTGTCCTTCTTACTAATAGGAATATGCTGCCCCTGAAATCTTAATTTATCTCTCTTTTGAAAGAATCCCACTTGCCCGACGTCTCTTTACTTTCATATAGCCTCCACGAATCAACTTTTGAACAGTCCTGCCTTATACCTTCTCGACTGGGGCAAGGCCAGTTTTGATCTTTATCTTGTGGACCAGGCCTGTCCTTTTCCATCGCTATTACTAAACTAATAGAATTGTGGTGACTTTGCCAAAGTGCTCCCCCACAAACACTTCAGTCCCTTTCCCGAAGGGAGGTCAGGTTTTATCCCTTTCTCCAGTCGGATCAGTTACAGACTGACTGAGACGGTTTTCTTGAACACACTGAACAATTTTCTTCTATCCAAGCTGTGAACATTCTGGCAATACCAGTCTCGGTTTAGAAAGTTAAAATCCCCGACCATTACAGCCCTATCATTATTACAGATATCTGATATCCCCAACATATTTGCTGCTCAATTTCCCACTGACTGTAGTACCGTCAGATCAAACTGGTCATGCAGTGTAATTTCTCAGTTCCACTAACACAGCTTCGCTGGACGATCCCCAGTAATATCCTCTCTCAGTGCCTCAGTGATGTTTTCACTGATCAAAACATTCCAATCCCCCTCCTCTCTTGCCTCCCCTTCTATCCTTCCTAAAGCATCTGTCCCTGGAACATTGAGCTGCCTGTCCTGCCCCTCCCTCAGCTGTATTTCCGTAATTCCTGTGATATCCCTGTCCCATGCTCCCATCCATGCCGTGCGTTCATCTGTATGACCTGTTAGATCTTTTACGTCAAAGTAAATAAAGTTTAATTGATCTGGTTTCCTTAATTGCCTGCTGTGCTCTTGCCTGCCTTGTCAATTGAAATGACTCACTTGAAATTCTGTCCCAGCCCCAACCTTCAGACTGTAGCCTAAGACCACCCCCCTCACTGTGAACAACACCCTCACCGTTCATGTCATCTGCAAACCCACTCGTGATACCTTCTGCTTTCACATCCAAGTGACTCATGCCCATAAGAAACAGCAATGGCTCCTGCAAAGATCCCTGTTGTACACCCGCTGGGCAAAGGCTTTCAATCACAAAAACAACACTCCAACAATTTCGGATCCAATTTGCCAACATTCCTTGGATCCCATGGGCTCTTCCCTTCTGGACCAGCCTTCCACTTGGGACCTTGTCAAAGGCCTAAATGAACTCCATGTAAACCACAACATCTGCACTGCCCTCATCAATATCCTCAAGCGTAATTTCAAAGAAACCTCAGCTGATTTCATCAGACATTGTCTTCCTCTTCCAAATCATGCTGACTATCACTAATCGATCCCTGCCTTTCCAGTTATTGATTCAAACTGTCCCTCAAAATTGTACCCAATATCCCTCTCCCTGCTGTCGGACTATCTGCTCTGTAATTACCTGGCGTATCCCTGCTGCCCTTCCTGAATAAAGGAACCACATTAGCGATCCTCCAGTCAATCGGCACTTCACCTATGGCCAGCAGAGTATTAAATATATCCACCAGGGCCCCATCAATCTCCTCCCTTACCTCCCATAGCAGACTGGGATACATTTTATTGGGTACTGAGGATTTCTCCACCTTTATGCCTGTGAAAACATTTAATACCTCCTCCTTATTGATCTTAACATGTTCTAGAACCTCACCATCCTGACTGAAATCCCTAGCTACGATGCCTTTCTCCAGTGTGAATACAGGTGGGAAGTATTCATTGAAGACCTCACCTACTTCCTCTGGCTCCATGCACAGATTGTCCCTCTGGTTTCTCACAGGCCTCCCTCTTTCGCTGGGAACCCTCTTACTCTCACAATGCTGATAAAATACCTGTGGCTTTTCCACAATCGTATCTGCCAAATATATTTTATGACTATTATTTGTCCCTCATTTTCCACAATCCCCTTGCACACTCTATACTTGTGAAGGGCTTCACCTGATTTTATTGCACTGTATTTTCTTTATCAAACTCACGATATTGCTTGATCAGTATTCCCTGGACTTGCTGCCTTTACTATTCACTCTTCAAGGAGCACACTGGCCCTGCGTTCTCACTGCATCACTTTAAAATACTCCACTTTCCTAATATGGACCCAACTGCAGGGAGTTCCTCCCTGTCTGTTTTCCAGATCCTGTATAATGATAGTGATACTGATTAGAGACTCAGTTGTGAGGGGGACAGACAGGAGACTGTGTGGCTGCAGAAGAGACCCCAGGATGGTGTGCTACCTCCCGGGTACCAGGGTCAAGGATGTCTCTGAGCGGTTTATGAACATTCTGAAGGTGGAGGGGGAATAGCCAGAGGTCATTGTGCACATCGGCCCATATGACAGAGGTAGACAAAAGGATGGCGTCCTGTAAAATGAGTCCAGGGAGTCAGGTGAGAAGTTAAAAAAGCAGGATATTGACCTTAATGATCTCCAGATTACTCCCAGTGCCAAGTGCCAGTGAGGATAGAAATAGAAAGGTAGGCCGGATGGATGTGTGGCTGAGGAGCTGGTATAGTGGGCAGGGTTTTCAGTTCATGGGTCATTGGGATCTCTTCTGGGGTAGAGGGGACCTGTACCAGGAGGATGGATGGCACTGGATGCAGAGGGGCACCAGTATCCCTGGGAGGAGATTTGCTCGTGTTACCCAGGCAGGCTTTAAACTAGTTTGGCAAGGAGTTGAATAAGACAGGGGCCATCAACTCGTCAGGGGAAAATGCGTCAGCCATCAAGAACACGTTTCCTATCCAGGATATCCGGGGCACAGTATAGGGAGGGAAAAGACTTCGAGTTCAAAGGGCATTAATTACAATGCACGAGGCCTGACTGGTAAGGCAGACAAGTTCAGACCATGGATTAGCTCTGGGGACTGGGATAATATAGGCATAACAGAAACATGTCTGAGAGAAGGACAGGACTGACAGCTCAGTGTTCCAGGATACAGAAGCTACAGGCGTGACAGAAGGAAAAGTAGGTGAGGAGGGGGAGTTGTCCCATTGATTAGGGAGGACATTACAACAGTGCTTAGAGACAATATTGTTAAGCAGTCCTCAAATGAGGCCATATATTTAAAAGTTAAAAACAAAAAGGGGATGGTCAGTCTGCTGGGATCGTGTTCGAGACGCCCAAATAGCCAGCAGGTACGAGAGGAGAAAATGCGTAGTGAGATTGCAGGTACCTATAAAAATAATTGAGGAGCATTGGTTGGAGATTGTAACTTCCCCTGGATTGACTGGGTCACCCAGATTGTGAAAGGACCATATGGGGTGGAATTTGTCAAATATGTCAATGAAAGTTTCCTAAACCAAAATGTCGAGGGCTCTACGCTACTCAGACGGATGCAACACTGGACCTCCCCTCAGAAACCGAGGTCGGGCAAGTGACTGAAGTATCAGTCAGAGAGCACTTTGGGTCCAGTGACCACAACTGTCTTTGTTTTAACATAGTTATGGAAAAAGATCAGACAGGTCCACAGATTGAAGAGGAAAACTGGAACAGGGTCAATATTGGGGACATTCAGAAGGATCGAGCATGGTGAAGGTAACAGCCACACAACACCAGGTTATCATCCAGCTGGTTTACACAGGAACCTCGATTATCTGTACGAGATGGGCAGGCAATTGTTCATTCAGACAATTGATGATTCAATTACTCAATTCAATGCCTTTCCTCTTTGGCTCGGGGTTTTCGGTAATATCTAGTCCCCGTTGAGGTGACTAGGCAGCACCAAACCATGTGTGAACCCTCACGCCCAGCCAGCCCCCAAAAACACCCCGCTGCTCGCCCCCAAACCCTTCAACACCATCACCACCCACCCCTCAGCGTCGCCCTCCCCGCCAGACCCAAACTCATCCAACAGAGACCCACCCTTGCCCCCGTCCCAAAACCGTCCAACGCCACCCTCCACTCGCCACCCGCCCCGCCCCCAAACCCATCCAACACCATCCTCTGCCCACCTCCAACATTGCACCCCGCCCACCCCCAACCCATCCAACGTCACCCTCAGCCCGCCCAAAACCTGTCAAACACTGCCCACGTCTGCCTCCAACAATGCCCCTCCAGTCCCAAACCCGTCCAACACTACACCCCCGCCCGCCCCACCCACCGTTTGCGCCCATACCCCCGGCTGTCCCACCCCTTGTGCGCCCCTGCCCCCGTCATCTCCTCCCTCTCCTGGGTAGCCGGAGTGGACACCAACAGTAAGACAGCTGCTGCCTATGGTAGTTAAATCTCTAAATAGCGCATGCACACACACACGCGCACACAGTCGCGCACACAACTTTCTACTGCAACATTTCAAAACGTTCCACCTCTGCACTGAACAGGACAATGTTCGAGAGAATATCTAGGGAAGTGGGGCGGGGGGGGGGGTTAGGATTTACCTCTATGTAGAACTCCAGGCTAAGTGTGGGGAGAGCCAGAGGTGGTAGGACGTCAGTCATTTGGAGATGGTACCTGGGCTCAAAGTCCAGGACTGTTCTCAGCAGGATTTCTGTGAGCCGAGATCGGTTTTAATCCTTGCGAACAAAACAAACACAATCTGGGTTGAATCAGCTCTTTGATGTAATGTTTCTATCGGGACCTCGAGATCTCCTTTGGATAATCCGATATTCAGCTAATTGATATTTGGATAATCGAGGACCCTCTGTGTTTGGAAGCGCTAGATTTACAAGCGCTGGTGATCATTCTAAAAGATGAAAGAATTAATCAAAACGTGTTTAATATTTCATTCCATGACACTGCCATCCTGTTGCTATAAATTATGTGTCCTATGACTGTGCTCCACAACCACCTGATGAAGAAACAGCACTTCGAAAGTTAGTGCCTCTAAATAGACCGATTGCACCTTTAAGCTGGCGTTGTGTAGTTTTTAACTTTGCCCATCCCAGTCCAGCACCGGCACGTCCAAATCATGGGTTGGTATGTTTGAATGAAAATGAATTACTGGCAAATGGGAGGTTTTTAAAAGTGTGATCTCAATAATCTAGCATGTCCCCGTTAGTGTGAAGGGAAAATCCCCTACAACCCTTCCCATTTTGACCATTCTGGAGATAGTTACTAATGCTCCCTCATCTGTGAAACTGTCTCCAACTAAAATTACTGCCATTCTGGAAAATCTGTCAGACACCACACCCTCCATATCTAAATAATCTGCAGAGCCTAAACCTTCCTGTATCTATAAACATCTTCGGCCATGACTACCCTCCATATCTCTGTTTGTTCCTCCAGTCTATACAACCCACTTTATCGCTGTAATCTGCTCGAATCGCCTAAAACATTCCTGACTGTGTAAACTACTCCATTCGACCAACATCCTTATCCCTGTAAACTGGACCATCCCTCCTAACCTCCTCATCTCCATGAACTCCTAGAGGCCATACAGCTCTCTGCATTTCTGTAACTTCCTGTGGCGTCTATCGTCCTCCCTCCCTCTGAAACAACCTCCAATTCCCACACCCATCCCAGTCTGGGTCATCTGCTTCAGATCAGGCCATTGGTGTTTCTGTTACCTTTGGCACTCCAAGCAAACCATCCTAATTGTGTCTATTCATTCAGATCTCATCTTCTCCAGCCTCCTGAAACCTCTTCCTGCTGTTGTAACCCTCTCTGTTTAGAACACAGAACAGTACAGCACAGTTTCTCCTGTAGCCACATCTTTCTGGTGACCAAATCATATTTATCCCTGTGTCACAAGTTCTTGCTGATGCTTTGACAATTCCAAAAAAAACTGGAATTGACTTTTTCCCAGAATGTCCTGTCACAGCCTAATTCACTGATGTACAGTTTTAGTTAAACTCTGTGCCTTCCCGTTCCTTTCTGCTTGTCTTCAGTCACATCCTCATGCTGTTCTGATGCTTCACCTTTCATATTTGGATTTGGAAAGCTCCTTACACCTGAACCATGTCCCTGCATCCTCTCTGTCAGTTTAAAGCCCTGTCCATAAACCTGCCGACATGATTGGCCAGGACACTGCTCCCAGCAGGGTTGTTTTTAATTCACTCGGGAAAGTTGCTGTCTCTGGCTGGCCAGCATTTCATGTCCATCCCCCGAGCGGCCCTTGAGCTGAGTGGCTTGCCAGGTCATTCCTGGGGGCAGTTCAGTCAACCTCCTTGCTCTGGGTCTGGAATCATATGTAGGCCAGACCGGCAGCCCATAACAGATTTCCTTACTTAAAGGGTATTAAGCAGTCAGATGCTACCAGCATTAAATTCTGGATGAACAGTTGAGTGAGAGTAACACTTGACCATTGCCTGGCCGACTGATAGCTCTCTCATCCGTGCGTACCAATCCCAGTGCACCTCCTTCCTGACTGTGGTTTGATCGTGATGCTTTCCTGCACTCTGGTGATATCACACAGTCTCACTCCATGTGGTATCTGTAACTGTGAGGGTTTAATTGCTGCCGCTGACTGCACCTTTTGCGGATACTTCAGATCCTGAACCAACAGAATTATCCACTCCAGGGAGACACAGCAGCACAGACCAGGGATGGAGACTGGGATTTTTCAGATCTCTGTGGGACTCGGTGGCTTTTTTCATGTGTAACCCTCGCTGCATCAGTCTAATTTCCCATTCTGTCTGATCCTCTGTCTTCTGTAGGTACTCAGGATGCTCCTGACTCAGCAGAATTCCCAATTCCTGTTTCGTCCATCACCACACTGAAGACAGTTGGTCAGCCAGAGAGATGGAGAGTGAGATCTGGAGCCTTCAGTAAATCCTGCAGATAAGTAAGATCACTCACAGTGAACAGAGCAGAGTGTATTTAAGGGATCGAACGTTGGTCCAGAAGACATGACATCGATACAGTGTTGAAGAACGAACACAGAGCACGATTTGTCCCAGGCTCAGTCCACACCCTTTTGTTAATTTTCATCTCTGCTGTACTGAGCCTTCCTGTGTCAATATAGGAATTTGACAGTTATCAATCCAGGCCTGTGCTGTCTTACTGAGGATCAGTACAACAGAGGGGAAAGCAGGCCTCCCTCAAGGATAAAAATCAAACAACACCAGGTTGTAGTCCAACAGGTTTAATTGGATGCACACTACCTTTCGGAGCGACACTCCATCAGGTGATAGTGGAGGGCTCAATCCTAACACACAGAAATTATAGCAAATATTTACGGTGTGATGTAACTGAAATTATACATTGAAAAATTGATTGTTAAGCCTTTCATCTGTTCGAATGCAGTGATAGTTTCACTTCTTTCATGTGTAAATCACAAAACCTTTTTGTCACGGTGGACGCTGCAAGACGTGTCAGATTGTGGACATAGATACCACCATTACACGTGGGGACACCTCCCACCTTGTGAATGGCTGGTACTCATGTGACTCAGCCAACATTGTGTATCTTATCTGTTGCTGGCAATGATGCCCGGAGGCATGGTACATTGGGGAAACCGAGCAAAGGCTATGACAACGGATGAATGGGCACCACACAACAATCAACAGACAGAAGTGTTCCCTCCCAGTTGGGGAACACTTCAGTGGTCCAGGACATTCAGCCTCGGACCTTCGGGTGACCATCCTCCAAGGTGGACTTCGAGACAGGCAGCAGAGAAAAGTGATCGAGCAGAGGCTGATAGCTAAGTTCGGTACCCATAGGGAGGGCCTCAACCGGGACCTTGGGTTCATATCTCATTACAGGTGACCAGTATTGCACTATGCACACACACACACAGATACTCCTACACACACGCTCTCTCACATACACATGGACACACGTCCACACAGACGTGCACACAGATACCCATAGACACCCTTACAGACACACACACTTCCACACTCACACATGCACCCCCTCACAGACTTAAGACACTCTGCACTCACTACACACACATACACTTTCTCACACTCACAACCCCCAACCCAAACACACACACACACACAGACAGAGAAAGACCCACATGCAGACATATATTTTGTGGGGTGAATTTGTACTTTTAGGATTACATTGTACTTTGCTCAAAAACTGCATGCATTCATGTCGAACTCTGAGCTCAAAAACTGCATGAATTTATGTAAAACTCCGTTATCTCACTTTTTAGATTAGAATCAATCTAAGCATTATGGCATAGACAGAGAGCACAGGGGGCCAACACCTTCAACATATTGTCTAGCTATCACCATTGTTAACAGCTAACCCGAGAATGAAACTTTGTTAAAAAAAAAAGGTTTTGTGATTTACACATGAAAGAAGTGAAACTATAACTGTATTCTAACAGATGAAAGGCTTAACAGACAATCAATTTTTCAATGTATAATTTCAGTTACATCACACTATAATTTTTTGCTATAAATTTTGTGTGTTAGAATTGAGCAATCCACTATCACCTGATGAAGGAGCATCGCAACGAAAGCTAGTGTGCTTCCAATTAAACCTGTTGGACTATAACCTGGTTTTGTGTGATTTTTAACTTTGTACACCCCAGTCCAACACCGGAATCTCCAAATCATGACTCCCTCAAGGAGATCGCATTGAATCCTGGGATCTTTCTGTTCTATATTCCCTCCTCACACTGTCTCTTGTCATATGATACAGTCATACAACAAGGAAACATGCCTTTCAGTCCAACTTGTTTGTGCCAATGTCTTGAATGCTTGTAATTCCCAGAAATTTTCCTGTTTCTGTCAACTCCGGCCTCCCATATTTCTGCTGAATATTTGAAACCTACTCCAATGCTGACGACTCTCCCTATGTGTAAATTGCTCCAGTGTCGATAACATGCCCAATTTCAATAATCTCATCCTGCACTCCGTACAATGCTCCCTATTTCTGTCATTTTGCACAATACTTACAGTGCCCCCGTCGCTGTAAAATCCTCCAGTCTGGACCAAAGTACCCACCTGTGTACCATCCTCAAACCCCAAGAGAACATGATATCACTGTAACCTTCTGCAGGCCCAATAACACTCCTGCCTCCTAGCCTATAGCACCACACGACCTCAGTAACCTTCAAACCATCCTTACCGACATCCTTACGGATATAAACACCTCCAGACCCTTTTCAAGCCACAACAGCCCTCCACATCTCTGTTTGCTCATCCACTCCCTACAGTCCCCCCAGTACCTCAAACTCTGTCTCTTTATGTAATTCTGCAATTTGGGACAGCACAGTGGCTCGGTGGTGAGCAATGGTGCTTCATAGCCCCAGGGACCCAGGTTCGATTCCAGCATTTGTTGACTCTCTGTGTGGAGTTTGCACTTTCTCCCCGTGACTGCATGGGTTTCCTCCCACAGTCCAAAGATGTGCAGGTCAGATGAATTGGCCATGCTAAATTGTCCATAGTGTTAGGTGCATTGTCTGAGAGAAGTGGGTCTGGGTGGGTTACTCTTTGGAGAGTTGGTGTGGACTTCTTGGGCAGAATACCTGTTCCCATGCTGTAGGGAATCTAATCTAAACTATCCCTCTGCGTAAATATATCCCTCAATCCATTATCAGCCCCAAACCCTTCGAATCCGAGTGTCTGTGAACTCCCACAGCTTCAACATCCCTCCTTAACTGTATAACATTTTCCATTCCTGAAACACTCTGAAAATGTGGATATCCTACAAACCTCCCTATTTGCGTAATCCTCTCAGGACCCTGTGAAACCCCCGATCTGTGGAACCAACTCCAATGCTTCTGAGTCTCCCGATCAGTTTCTACAAGACTTACTATCTCTTTAACGTTCTCCTGTCGCTATCACCAGCCCTGTCAATGTAGGCTCCTTCGGTCCCCCCACCAATCTAATCATCTCCATAACCTTCTCCAGCTCTTATACCCCTATCTGTGTAAACGTTACACTCCCCTACAACCATCCCTAAAGCAGGAATCTCCTCCAGTGTCTGCAATACTCCCTATCTGTGTTAGTGTCTCCAGGGTCTATTGCTGTTCCTGTCTCTCTAAGCTCTGACAGATTGTCCAGCTTTCCGGCCAATATACTTTCCAAAGGGTCAGCGTGGACGTGCTGTTTGAAATGGCCTGTTTTCACAAAGTAGGGATTCTATGATTCAATGATTTTTTCATAAGAAGGGTGGTCGGTGACAGGATCAAGATTGTCTCCGAGCATGCTCAGGGCATATTGAAGTGGGAGGGTAAACAGCCAGCGGTCGTGGTTCACATTGATACCAATGACATAGGTAAGAAGAGCGAAAGGTCCTGCAAAGGAAGTTCGGGGAGTTAGGAGTGAGTTGAAAAGCAGGATCTCCAGGATTATATTCTTGGGATTACTCCCGGGCAACTGGAAGTGAGTCAAGGAAGAGGAAGATAGTCGAGTTGAATATGTGGCAAAGAGCTAGTTTGGGAGGAGGGTTTCTGATTTTTGGATGACTCCGATTGCGTTCAGTGCACGTGGGAACGACAGAAAGGAAAGTGTTCACTTTAACTGGAGGGGTCCCAACATCCCGAAAGGGAGGTGTGATCATGCAGATTTAGAGGAGGATGGGATACAAAGCAGCAGGTCAGAAAATGAGCAGAAAGTAAAGGTTTGTCAAATAAACATGCAGAGCCATATTAATGACCATGCGGAGGGAACTAATCACAGCAATTTTTTAAAAATGTGAGTTGCAAGTTGGAGTAAATAATAGACTCACTATTATCAGGGGTCAATAAATAAGGATGGAGTGCCTGTACACACAAATATTAAAAGAGAAAGACAAATCGATAGAATTTATATTAAAATGTTTTTGAACTAAATGTGTGCAGTATTTGGAATAAAATGAATGAGCTGATTGCGCTAACAGGTATAAATAGGTATGGCATGGTGGGCGTGAGTGAAATGTGATTACGTGAAGGTCAGGACTAGGGTGTTAAATGTCCAAGGCTGCTCAGTATTCAGACAAAAAGGAACAGCAGGTGGAGTGCCTGTATTCGTTAAGGATTATGTCAAGGTTGTATTAAGAAATGATATTAGCACGTGGGACAAATCTGATGAATCAGTCTGGTTTGAAATAAAACGCATTGAAAGAAACCTATTGGTAGAAGCATTTCCAGCCCACAAACTACCCCCCCCCCCCTCCCAACCACAAATTACTTTCAAAGTAGGGAATAGCATGAACCAGGAAATAACGATGGCTTGAGACAAGAGCACATGAGTGATTATGGGAATGTAAGCATGCAATTTGCTTGGATTAATCAATTTGGCAAGGGGAGTCTCAAAGAACGATTCGTCGAATATATCATGGATTATTTATTTGATTAACATGTCATGGAACCAAACAGAGAACTGGCTTTGGTATTATGTAATGAGGAAGGAGTGAAAAATCATATTGTAGTACAGGATCATCTTAGAAAGAGTGACCACAACATGTTGGAATTGCACATTCAGACTGTAACAGCAAAGACAGAGTCAAATAGGAGAGGTTAAGTGTTGGACAATGATAATTTTACTGGTCTGAGGAAGGGCTTGGCCTGAGTGGACATGTCAAAAAGATTAAAGTGCAAGACATTTGAAGAACAGTGGCATCTACTTAGCAAGATAGTCCAACTCCCTCAAATAAAGTGTAATCCTGAGTGGAAGAGGAATTGTAAAAAGGTGAAAAGCGATCCGTGTCTTAACAAGGAAGTCAATAATAACATGACGGTTCTTTTCTGGTGGTATTATCACTGACTGCTAATCCAGATAATGTTTTGGGGACATGGCTTCAAATGCCGCCACGGCAGATGGTGGAATTTAAATCCAATATGAACCTGGAATTAAGAATCTATTGGTGGCAATGAATCCATTGGTCATGGTTGGAAACACCCATATGTTTCATGAATATCGTTTAGGACCAGAAAACACCACCCTTACCTGGTCTGACCGATATGTGACTTCAAACCCAGACATATTGGGTTGACGCTTAACTGCCCTCTGGGCAATTAGAGACGGACAATGACTGATGTCTAACCAGCGACACCCTCATCCTTTAAGGAATTAAAGAAAAACACTTTAATTGTCAGCAAACAGCTACTAAAAACATAATCAAAATGGCTATGAAGGAAAATGCGGAGAAAACATAAAAAATGATAAAGAACACTTCTCTGAGTAGACAAAAAGTTTAAAAATGCTGAAAGTAAATGTTGGCCTCTGAGAGGATGAAAATGGCGAGGTAATAATGGGAAACTCAGAAATGGCAGAGGTAAAACCAACACTTTCTGTTTTCACAGTGCAAGATAATTTCATCCCAAAATTTAAAGCAACTGCAAAGGATCATGATGGAAGTACTACGATGACGAGGAAGAAGATATTAAATACATTGATGGGATTATAGACAGGTCAGACCCTCAGCCTGCAGTATATCACATTAAAGGGTATAAAGCACAGATAGTGGATGTGTTAGTTAGGATATTCAAAAAATCCTTGAATTCTGGAACGGTACCGATGTGTTGGAAAATTAATAATGTAGTACTCGTTACCAAAACAGGAGATAGACAAAAATTCACAAACTGCAGACCAGTGAGTTTAACCTCTGTAGTGGGGAAGTTTCTTCAGTAACCGTCAAGTATGAAATAACTGAACACTTGGAAAACAAAGCTCAATTCACCAGAACAGTTCCATGATGGGCAGGTTGTGCTTGACAAACCTGCTGGAGTTCTTTGAGAATGCAACCAGCAAGGTGGATAATGGGGATGCAACAACTGCTGTTCATCTGAACTTCAGAAGGCATTTGACAAGGTGCTGCATGAAGGACTGATCTAGGCGGTTAGAACCGAGGGGTTAAGGTTAGAGTATTGAATTCGATAGAGGATTGACTGACTAACAGAAAGCAGAGCATCGGGATAAATGGTCTTTCCCTGGCGAACTGAAACTAATGAGGTGCTGCAGGGTTCAGTTCTCAGCCCTCAATTGTTTAGAATCTGTCCAACTGGCCTGGAAGGAGAGACAGAGGGTAGCAACTACATTCCCAAATGGTATTAAACTAGGTGGTAAAACAGGTTGTAATGAGGAGCTAAAGAGTTTACAGATGAATAATGGTAGGGTTAGAAAATGGGGCGGATTTCTATATCTGGCAGATGGTGTTTAATGTGGATAACTGCACAGTTGAATTTCCTACCGCCACTCATAATTTCTATTTTCTTGTGTTGCACCACCTACAGTTCTTTGGATTTTATTCACCGTTGGTGGCTGGGGTTGCAGGAGTCGAGAGGTTTGTTTGAGGGAGATGCAGGTTGCTTTGTGTGTCCGGAACAAGACATTAATGTGGAGAAAAGACCACAGTCAGGCCTTGTTGATTCCCACAGCAGGCCTGGCAACCAGATGGCCTATTCCTGTTCTTACCTCCTGATGTTTAATTGCCTGGAGTAATCCACATGAAAATGTTACAGTCAGATGACAGTCTGTAATTAATATGCCCATTTCATAATAAAGGGACAAATGGCCACTTAGATCAGAAGTAAAGACTTGGCAATTCTTTTGAGATTTAATGACTATTTGCTACAACTGCATCTGGGGACTGGGTGATGGGACAACAAAACAGTTCAGCAATGTTGCAAATTTATAGGTTAGATATTGAGTAAAAGTATTATGTTATCAATTCTGTTAGAAAGTGTCTATAATCTATATCTTATGAAAAATGTGTTGAATGTATTGTGGGAGAATACAAAAATTGAATTGGTTAGAAAAGGAAGATGTGAAGTGGATATAAGTCATAGAACATAGAACATTACAGCGCAGTACAGGCCCTTCGGCCCTCGATGTTGCGCCGACCTGCTGTGGTTCTGTTCGCCGAACTGAGAATTTGTGTTGCAGATGTTTCGTCCCCTGTCTAGGTGACATCCTCAGTGCTTGGGAGCCTCCTGTGAAGTGCTTCCTGATCTTTCCTCCGGCATTTATAGTGGTTTGAATCTGCTGCTTCCGGTTGTCAATTCCAGCTGTTACTGACTGGAACTGACAACCGGAAGTGGCAGATTCAAACCACTATAAATGCCCGAGGAAAGATCACAGAAGCGTTTCCCAGGATGGTCCCAAGCACTGAGGATGTCACCTAGACAGGGGACGAAATGTCTGCAACACAAATTCCCAGCTCAGCGAACAGAACCACACTAACGAGCACCCGAGCTACAAATCTTTGCACAAACTTTGGATACCAATCTGAAGCCCATCTAACCTACACTATTCCATGTGCGTCCAAATGCTTGTCCAATGACGACTTAAATGTAAAGTTGACGAATCTACTACCGTTGGAGGCAAATCATTCCATACCCTTACCACTCTTTGAGTAAAGAAACTACCTCTTACAACTGTCCTATATCTATCACCCCTCAATTTAAAGCTTTACCCCCTTGTGCTCGCCATCATCATACTTGGAAAAAGCATCTCTCTGTCCACCTTATCTAACCCTCTGATTACTTTATGTCTCTATTACGTCACCTCTGAACCTTCTTCTCTCCAATGAAAACAGCCTCAAGTCCCTCAGCCTTTCCTCGATACCCTCCTAACGAGGCAACATCCTAGTAAATCTCCTCTGCACCCTTTCCAAAGCTTTCACAGCTTTCTTTTAATGTGGTGACCAGAACTGTACACAATACTCCAAGTGCAGCTGCACCAGAGTTTTGTAAAGTTGCAGCATAGCCTCATAGTTCCATAACTCGATCGCTCTATTAATAAAAGCTAAAACACTGTATGCCTTCTTAACAACCCTGTCAACCTGGGTGGCAACTTTCAAGGATCTGTGTACCTGGACACCGAGATCTCTCTACTCATCTACACAACCAAGAATCTTACCATTAGTCCTTTACATTGCATTATGTTTACTCGAACCAAGGTGAATCACCTCACACTTGTCCACATTAAACTCCATTTGCCACCTCTCAGCCCAGCTCTGCAGCTTATTTATGTCTCTCTGTAACCTACAACATCCTTCGTCACTATCCACAACTCCACCGACCTTCGTTTCATCTGCAAATTTACTAACCCACCCTTCTACGCCCTCGTCCAGGTCGTTTATAAAACTGACGAACAGCAGTGGACCCAACACCGACCCTTGCGGTACCCCACTTGTAACTGGACTCCAGGATGAACATTTCCCATCAACCACCACCCTCTGTCTTCTTTCAGCAGGCCAATTACTGATCCAAACTGCTATATCTCCCACAATCCCATTCCTTCGCATTTTGTACAATAGCCTACTGTGGGGAACGTTATTGAACGCCTTGCTGAATTTCATATACACCACATCAACCAGTTTGCTTTCATCTAACTGTCTGGTCACCTTCTCAAAAAACTGAATAAGGTTTGTGAGGCACGACCTACCCTTCACAAAATCGTGCTGGCTAATAATCAAATTATTCTTTTCTAGATGATTATCTCGATGATTCTAAATCAAATCTCTTATAACCTTTTCCAATACTTTACCAACAACTGAAGTAAGGCTCACTGTTCTAAAATTAGCAGGGTTGTCTCTATTCTCCTTCTTGAACAGGGGAACCACATTTGCTATAATCCTGTCTTCTGGCACTATTTCTGTCGACAATAATGATTTAAAGTTCAATGCCAAAGGCTCGGCAATCTCCTCCCAGACTTCCTAGAGGATCCTAGGATAAATCCCATCCAGCGCAGGGTACTTATCTATTTTCACACTGTGCAGGATTTCTAATGCCTCTTCCTTGTGAACCTCAATCCCACCTAGTCTAGTAGCCTGTAGCTCAGCATTCTCCTCGAAAACACTGTCATTTTCTAGAGTGAATACTGTCAAAAAATAATCATTTAGTGCTTCCCCGATCTCCTCTGACTCCTCACACAACTTCCCACTACAATCTTTGATTGGCCCTAATCTTACTCTCGTCATTCTTTTATTTCTTAAATACCTATAGAAAGCCTTAGGGTTTATCCTGATCGTATCCGCCAACAACTTCTCATGTCTCCTCCTGGCTCTTCTCAGCTCTCTCTCTTTAGGTCTTTTCTGGCTACCTTGTAACCCTCAAGGCCCTAACTGAGCCTTCACATCTCATCTGAACGTAAGCCTTCTTCTTCCTCATGACCAAAGATTTCACTTCCTTCGTAAACCACGGTTTCCACGCACTATATCTTCCTTCCTGCCTGACAGGTACATACTTATCTCGCACACTCAGGAGCCTTTTGTTGAATAAGCTCCACTTTTCTAACGTGCCCATCCCCAGCAGTTTCCTTGCCCGTCCTATGCTTCCTAAATCTTGCCTAAACGCATCGTAATTGCCTTTCTCCCAGATGTAACTCTTACCCAGTGGTATACACCTATCCCTTTCTATCACTAAAGTAAACATAACAGAATTGTGATTGCTATCACCAAAGTGCTCACTTACTTCCTTTTCTAACACCTGGCCAGGCTCATTACCTAGTACCAAATCTAATGTGGCTTCACCCCTTGTTGGGCTGTCTGCATGCAGTGGTAAGATGCCCTTGTGCCCACTCTGGACAAAAACGGACCCATCTATATTACTCGTACTATTGTGATCCTAGTCAATATTTGGAAAGTTGAAGTGCCTCATGACAACTACCCTGTCTCTCTCATTCCTATCAAGAATCATCTTTACTATCCTGTCCCCTACATCTCTGGAATTATGTGGAGGCCTATAGAAACTCCCAACAGGATGACATCTCCTTTCCTGTATCTAACCTCAGCCCATTCTACCTCAGTTGACGATTCCAGAAACATCCTTTCTGCAACTGTAATACTGTCCTTGACTAACAGTGCCACACTGCCCCCTCTTTTACCATCTTCTCTGTTCTTACTGAAACAATTAAATCCTGGAACCTGCAATAACCATTCCTGTCCCAGCTCTTACCTTGTCTCCGAAATGGCCACAACATTGAAGTCACAGGTACCAACCCATGCTGCAAGTTCACCCACTTTATTCCGGGTGCTCCTGGCGTTGAAGTAGACACATTTCAACTTCTTGCTTGGCAGTGCCATCTTGTGTCCCTGAAACTTGATTTTGGACCTCCCTACTCTCAAACTTTTCTATACTTGAACAACAACTTTGGTTCCCATCCGCCTGCTGGATTAGTTTAAACCCACCTGAATAGCCTTAGCGATTTCCCCTCCCAGGATATTGGTACCCCTCTGGTTCAGATGAAGACCATCCTGTTTGTAGAGGTCTCACCTACACTAGAAAGAGCCCCAGTTATCCAAATATCCAAAACCCTCCCTCCCGCATCATTCCTGTAGCCACGTGTTCAATTCCTCTCGCTCCCTTTTCCTTGCCTCACTTGCACGTGGCACGGGCAACAAACCAGAGACAACAACTCTGTTCGTCCTCGCTCTAAGCTTCCATCCTATCTCCCTGAATTTCTGTCTTAAATCACCACCTCAATTCCTACCTATGTCGTTGGTGCCTATGTGGACTATGACGTGGGGCTGCCCCCCTCCCCTTTCAGGATCCCAAATACACGATCAGAGACATCACGAACCCTGGCACCTAGGAGGCAGCACACCAACCGTGAGTCTCTCTCGTCCCCAGAGAACCTCCTATCTGTCCCCCTAACTATGGAGTCCCCAATGACTACTGCTCTGCTCCTCTTCCCCGTTCCCTTCTGAGCAGCAGGGACAGACTTTGTGCCAGAGCCTTGTGCCTACTGCTTTCCCCTGGTAAGTCGTCCCTCCCAACAGTATCGAAAATGGGATGCTTATTGTTGAGGGGAATTGCCACAGGGGATCCCGGAGCTGCCTGCCGGTTCCCTTTCCATCCCCTGACTGTAACCCATTTGCCTTTTTCTTGTACCTGAGGAGTGACTACCTCCCTGTAACTCCTCTCAATAACTCCATCTGCTTCCCGAATGATCCAAAGTTCATGCTTCTCCAGCTCCAGATCCCTAACGCGGTTTTCGAGGAGCTGGAGTTGGGTGTACTTCCCGCAGATGTAGTCAGCAGGGACACTAGTGGTGACCCTTACATCCCACATTCTGCAGGAGGAACATTCAACTGCCCTCACCTCCATTCCCATTATTCTAACTTCCCAAAGAGTCTGTTAAAAAAAAAGGAAGCAAAAAAACTCGCTACCTTACCAATCTGGCGCAGAGAAGGATTTTTTTGGTCAGAGGAGGAGGAGACACTGCCCGGGTAGTGTTTCTGGTAAGGCACCACACAAATATATGACTTCCCAGAAGTCGTTTGCTCCTCCCTCACACCTCTCAGCAAACGGAGGCCCGACTCCCGAGGTAAGTCCCTTTTAAATCTTTATATAGGTCTACGCATGTCAAGGAACGGGCAAATATTGGTCTTTGGATCATAGTTAGGAAAATGTGTCTGTGTATGAGCACAATGACGAGTTGAATGTAAGAACAGTGCATTATTTCAATGAATTTAGTCCAATGAATTATTTCCTTATTATTGAGCCTTCGAGTAAGTGGAAGAGCTACTCTTTGTTTTCCTTGTCTAGACCCCTCATGTTGTTAAACACTTCCATCAGGACCACCTCTCAGCCTTCTTTGCTTAAAAGTAAAATCAAGTAAATCCAGCCTCTCTTCAGTTTGAGTACACTCTTGTCTTGTTACTTCTGAAAGGTATCAATATTAAATTTCATGAGCGATTGATCTGTTCACCCGAACAACAGGTTTATACCATCCTGTAACCTCACACGTTCCTCCTCACTGTGAACCACGAGGTCATCTTTCTGTCATCCACAATATTATTTATCATTCTCTCCAAATTCCATCCCTCCCATTCTCATAATCGTTTATGAAGTTCACAACTAAGCCTTGATTTTCTCCTGTTCTTCAGATGTTGCTCACAGGGAAAGTATTGAGAATTCCATTCACTTGTTTTTCCGATTTTGGTGAATTTACAACGTGACGCAGTTCAGTTCTTTTTCACGAGGGAGCCACAAATTTTATTTTGGAAATGGAACTGGATTCCACTTTTATACTATGCTCCTCTGTATGTTTTAATAATTAAGCTTGCACGTAATTAGCATTGGATTAGGTTTAGATGGCTTTCGCTGCAACATTTGTGTTCCACGTGGACCTGGATAATGTTCTTTGTATCGTTCCCTGCAATAGTCAGAGTTGAAGGAAGTTTCCGTCTCTACGATAGAGATACATTCATAATTTTGTTTGAAAGAGTTGGAGTGATGAGGATAAAGATTCAACTAAATTCTATATTTAGACTCACAGCAGGAGATCGAATCATATCGTCAAGTCCACCTTGATCTGGAAACAAATTATTAAATCATATGCCCACTTTTCTCTATATTGTAAAAACATTTTCAAACTATGTTCTTAGAGCAGCATGGATTTATAGCTGCTCCTGGGATTGCAGGCAATTAAATATTTAATATAGTCTTTTTGCAGTTGATATTGTAGTTTATTAATTTTACATAATTGTTTCTATTTTGTTCGATTAACATTCAAAAACATACAAAACAGCAAAAAAACTCACGATTTTCTTTCAAACGAACTTTTTATTAAAAGAGTTTTTTAAGGGCGGTTTACAAAAAAACGGAAAGTCTATTTTTGTTTTAAAAGGTTTCTTTTATTATACTACAGAAGTTTTTTTGTTTTGTAAAATTAATTAATTAAAATAAGGAGGTATTCGTTCCTTCCGGAGATTCCTACACATTTTAAGCTCTGGAGAAGACTATTTTCTTCTCGGATTTTATTGAAGAGGAATATTTTTATTAATTTAATTAGCTAAATGGTTGATTTTGTTTAATTTTTCTACGATTGATACGTATATGTAAATATTTTTACAATTTTAACATTATTGTCTATAGGTAATGAAAAGTAACAGAAGGTGTCGGAAAAAATTCTGTTTTTAGGCATAACAATACTAAGGTCACATATTGGGCACAGAGAGGATGACTGGTAGATTTAGAAAAAAATATTATCCAGCATATCCGTTGTATAGATGTGTGGCTCTCAGGAAAGATAAGAAAGTAGTTCAAAATTCTCCGGTGGCTATTCCTCTATCAAAATGCTTTTCAGCTTTTCAAACAGCTGAAAGGGATTGTCTTTCTGAGGAAAATGGAAGAGCAATCAATTATTGGGCACTTGGAATGATTCTTATGTTCAGCAGCGTTTGAGAAGATTTAGTAGAATTATTGCTTCAGTGGACTTTTCTATCAAGGGCATTAACAGAAGATTCTGTGGCAGTGACCGTTAATTGAGGAGGGTTTGTTGATTTCCCTGTGCGAGGATTAAGAACGTCTCGAAACATTTCAAGCACGTTGTTAAAGGTGAGATTGAATCGAGAAACATTATTGTAGATATTGGCAGGAATGATATTTTTTAGGGAAAAATTAAAGCAGTACAGAGTGAACTTAAGAGGTGAGGTAAAGTATTAATAATAAAACCTTTAAAGCAATTTACTCCCAATGCCAAACCCAACTGGGAAGGAAGAAAAGGTTAACGGAGAAAAACCAATGGCTGAAGAGCTACTGTGTTGTTGAGGGGTTTCGATTTTTGGGAAATTGGAATCTATTTTAGAATAGAAGTGACCTGTTCAGAAAGGAATTTGGTCTAATCTAAACCGGAACGCAGCCAATATCTTAGCAGGGAGATTTGCTCCTTCTATGTAGGGAGACTTTATGTTGATAGAGTTGACAAGGGGGATATTCCAAGTAGAATTATAAATGGTAGGATGGATGGAGAAGTTTAAGAATGTGAGGAGTGCACATCAATTAGAAAAGAAAAACGAGAGAGTCAAAAGTATATAGTACTTCTGAAGCACAAAATTGCATTTATTTCAAAGTGAGTGGTCTCACAGGGGAGGCTAATGAACTCAGGGCATGTTTATTTAATATGGGATCAGGACATCATATGTATGACAGAAAATTGTTTGAGAGATGTTCAACTCGGAAATGGAGTGCTGGGAAAGCACAGCAGGTCAGGCAGCATGTGAGGAGCAGGACAATCAATGTCTTGGACAAAAGCCCTTGATCAGGAATGGACTGATGAAGGGCTTTTGCTTGAAGCATCGATTTTCCTGCTCCTTGGATGCTGCCTGACGTGCTGTGATATTCCAGCACCACACTCTCGACTCTAACTTCCAGCATCTGCAGTGCTCACTTTCGCCTGAGAGAAGTTCAAGACAGGCAATTCAATGTTCCAGCTGTAAAGTGTTATAGAAAGGATGGAAAATATATACGGAGGTCAGGGAGGGGCGGTCTGCCATTTTTGATTAAGGAATAAATTATTTCCTGAACTGGGGAAGATATTTCTGGAAAAACTATCCAATTAAAATATGCAGGTAGTGTTAAAACTTAGAAAACAAAGTTCACTTTGAACAGATTGCACTAAATGCTCAGTTGTGAAAAACCGTCCAGTGAAAATATATTGATCAAAATTAAAAATAAGAAAGGAAAGAGCACCTTATTTGTATTGTAACGTATGCTCTCCAACAGTAAGAAAGAAATTGAGAAACAAACATGTAGGGAGAACTCGGATATATATAAGCTTAATAAGGTTGTAATAATGAAGGATTTGAATTTTCTTAAAATTGATTGGGACTACAACAGCGTTAAATGGTTGGATGGTGAAGAATTTGTCAAATATGTTCACGAAAATTTTCTTCGTCAATATCCGGATGATTCTAACAGAGAAAGAGAAAAACTAGGCCTTCTTTTGTGCAATAGGCAGGACAAGTGACTGAAGTAAACGTGAGTGAATATTTTGGGCATTGCAATCATAATTGTATTAGTTTCATAATAGTTATGGAAAAGAAAAAGCCTTTCATTAATGTTTTTTTTTAATTGGAGTACCATAAATTTTAATGGCATGGGACAAGGACTTAACATGTTTAAGTGGAGTCGGCTGTCAGCAGGTAAAACAGTGTCTGACAAGTGGGAGGCGTTCAACAGTGTGACGACGGGAGTTGAGAGGCATTATGTTCCTGTAAAAGTGAAGGGAAGATAAAGGAACAATGGACAGCTACAGTTATTGAGCTTTTATTCAAGAATCAAAGAAAACCTTACATTAGATGTGGACAACTGTATTCAATTTTATCTCTTAGTCAATATTAAGAGTTTGGGGCATTATTTCGAGAGAAATCAGAAAAACAAAAAGTCGATATGAGATAGCATGGGCAGATAAGGTTAAGGATAATCCAAAGATATTGTGCAACTACATTAACAGCAAGAAAGTAACCATAGAGATGGTTAGGCCTGTCAAAGATCATGAAGGATATCGATGATTTGAACCCTGAAGATGGTGAATAACTCATCCCATTCCTGGTTCCCTCGACAGCAACAAACACACACTATTGCCTGCACCTCACATTCATCCAGCTTGAACTCTATCTGCTATCTGTCAGTCTATTGACCTATTGCATCAAGATTGTTTTGTATTCTTATAAGGCATTCTTCACTGTCCACTGTGCTACCAGTTTTGGTGTCATCCACAAACTTACGAACCATGCCTTCGATATTCTCACGCAAATCATTTAGATAAATGACAAACAAAGAAAACTCCGAACCAACCTCTGTGGAACACTGCTGGGCACAAGCCTTCAGTTCGAAAAGCAACCACCCACCATTACTCTGTTTCCTGCCATTGCACCAATTGAAAGTGCTGGAGAGAAACCCCACAGTTCAGGCAGTATCGGAGTGAAGAAAAATGGAATTAACTTTTTTTAAAATCCAACATAACTTGTTCAAGATAGGTTCATATAAGACTTGATTTGTTAACTCTGTTTCTCTGCCCAGATCCGGTGTCATCTGTTGCATTTCTCCATTATTTTGCATTTGTATTTCAGATTTCCACTATCTCTAATATTTTGCTTTTTCTTGATTGGTCTGGATGTTTGTTATATTTGGACAATATGCTCCATTCCTGTTCCTATCACTTGTGTCAGAGATACAAGTATTACACTGGAGTCTGTTCTTTCTTTAAGTTCTGAAAATAACTGCGCGGATCTCACCAATGTGATTTTGATTTTAAAGGCATTTTAGAGACAGCTACACTTGATGAATAAGTAGGAATAGTTTATTAATTATGATATTGTCTGTGTGTTTTATGACTAGACTTTTCTCCTCTGTCTCTGAACATTTTAAATACGTTTCACTAAATAATTACAACAAAGATGGTTGTCATGCAGCCCATCCTCACTGTACCAGCTCAGTATGAGCTGTGTCTTCACTCTTACTCTGCTGCAACTCATGTAACCCAACACATTTTATAGTCTGTGTTTCTATTTCTGTACATCCCTTCCCTATATAAACAATCTTAACAGCCTATATAACCTGTGTCTATATATAAAATATAATTATGTACTTCACATTTAAATTGTCCTATTCCATTCACATTGTCGTTTAGCATTCCATGTACCAAAGGTCATCCGTTATCTTGCTCTGCTTTGCATTTAATTCCATTTGTCAGAATCAGAGATGACTTAATACTAGTGACTGGGCGATATTACTGCACTCCCCTCAGGTCTCCTTAGCCAGTGGCCGCAGCCCTTTCTGTCTCATAGCCAAAATCATATTCATTCCATCCCTTACTCATTAATTCATGACTTTTAATAGACAAAGTTATTGTACATTGTTATGGACCAGGCCCGACCACTCAAAACATTCTTAAGCACGGAGCCCAATCCGTAATGTTGCCATGTGTTGAAGGTAAGTGTATAGTGGATATACCTAGCGTGAATTAGTTAGGCTGACTGTCTACTTTTAAACAAACAGAATGTATTTGTAAAAATAAGGAATGAAACACAACGAACCGAAAACACTGTACCTGAATAATTCATCCTATCCAAAACTGTCAGGCTACCTCGAATTAAGGATGCTGATCCAAATTACTTGCAACAATCCCAATAAACAAACCCCTGAGTACAAAGTGTAAAAATTACATTAAAAAGCTTATAGTTCACGAAGTCAGAGGACTGAAGGAGGGGGAGAGCGTCCAGTTTCAACAGTGAACGTGACTCTACTGAACTGAACTGACCTGTGCAGCTGGAGAACTGGCCACATCCCCTTGATTACACCAGTTTTTTTTTAAAGGCTCGAAAGCCTTCTTCCCGAGGCATTATCTGTTAGGTAAGAAAAAGTCAAAACACCCCCAATGAAGCATTCAAAATTGAGACATGTTGGAACATTTGCTCATTTAGAAACTCTCTGAAAAAAATCAAGGACTACATAATCTTGTAAAGATCCCACCTGTGTGACAACTCCCCCAATATAAAACTGAATCTTGAATATCCAAGATGGTTTCAGTTGTCAAAACTCCCAGAAATAGTAGTTTGAACTCTACAATGAGCATGTGCATTTGTTTATTATAAACATGGAAACATGCACAACTACATCCAGATTCAGTGTGTGTTCCTTCCATCATTGAGTGCCTCCATTTGTCACTCAAGTCTCAACAATGCATTGGAAATCATGTTTTCAAGACCTGCCCCGTGCACAATTTTCAAATTGAATGACTGTAACAACAGTCACCAGCTAATTCGTCTAGCAGTTTTGTCCTAAAAATTCTCAAAAAGACTCCATTGAGTTATGATCAGTGTAAATGGTTGTCTCCCATACGTTGCTGTTAATATAAACACTGAAATATTGTCAGACCCACACAAAGCTCACAGTCTCTTTCTCAACTGTTGAATATTTCTACTAATGAACATTCAACTTCTTGGAGGAATACCCAGTATGTCTCACTGACTTCTCGGCATCTTCCTGCACGAGCCAAACACCTATATCCACATCATTCGCATTTAAATCCACCTTGAATGGTTTTGCATAATCAGGTGGGTCTGATCGTGGGCAGTGGTTAACGCATATTTCAAATTCCGTCAAATGCCTTCTGACAGTCCTCTGTCCACTGAAACTTCTTGCCTTTCTTTAACAATTCAGTGAGTGGAGCAGTCACACTGCAAAAATGAGGCACAAATATCCGATAAAACTGACTTAATCCCAGGAACTGCTCATTTTGTCAACAGGATGTGAAATTCCCCAATTACCGTCACTTGTAAATCTCATGGCACCGTTTATCTATGTCCAATAGCATGGCCAAGGAAGGTGACTTTCGCTTTAGCAATTCACTTTTCGCTCGGGTTACCACCAAGCCTGACTTCTGAAGTCGATCGAACAAGTCAGATAGATGCTGTAGTGTACCTTTCATGAGTCACTAAATATCACAATCCACAGGTTGGATAATCTGGCAATTTGCTGGTTAGTCCATGAAATGTGGCTGGCACATTTTTCATGTAAGTTGCTTGTCCCACATTTTCAATGCGGGAACTGGGTATACATCAATATGTTTAACTGCTTTGATGTTACGATAGTCCACACATAATCATTGGATAGCATTTGGCTTTGACACCATGACTATGGGTGATTTCCAGTCACTGTAACGCACGTTGATGGTGTCATCTTAGAGCATGCGTTCAAGCTCCTTCTGAAACTGGGCCAACTTTAGAGGATGATGTCTGTAAGGATGTTGTTTAATCGTAACGGCATCTCCTATATCTACATTATGCGCTATTAGGTGAGTACTTCGAAGTTAATATCTGCATATCGCCACGTATGATATTAATAACTCTTTCTGATCATTTCAATTTTTCTCATGAAGGTTAATCAATAAATTATCCCAATTTTAGACAAGAACCTCATTATCCCACTTTAATTTGAGGAATATCCGATTCAGAATCTTCTCAACTTGGTTCTTCCTTCTGTGCCGTAATCATTAACTCCTTATCCTCTGGCTTTCCTTCCCTATCAAAGTACATTTTGAGCATTTTCACATGACATACACTGTGAGATTTCTTTCTTTCTGGAGTCCCTATCAAGTAGTTACCCTCACTCAATATCCGTTGTATTTGATAACGTCTACTAAACCTTGCTTTTCAAGGTTCACCTACAACTGGAAGTAACAGTAATGACTTATCCCCGATCGCACAAATGCAATTTTTTGATTTCCTGTCCGCTTCCTGTTTTATTGCATGCTGCAATACTCTTAACTGCTGGCTAGCCAATTCCCTACCACTATTAATCGTTCCCTAAAACGTGAGACCTCGCCCAAATGTGTGGCCTTTGAATTCTGATTTACTATTTTCTCCTTAATCAATATTAATAGTCCTCTCACTTAATTCCCAAAAAATAATTCAAATTGATTGAATTTGCTCTGTTAATTTGGTGCATCTCTGATCACAAAAAGCGCAAATGGAATTCCCTAACCCTAATCATCTGGATAATCTTGTTCATAAGCTCTCAACATGGTCTTTCATGTTTAATGTCACCTTTCTAGCGCTCCCTGCAATTTTGGATGATATGCTGTCGATTTGAATTGCTTTATTCCTACGACACCATAGTGAATACATTAGTTGTGAAGTTTGAACCTTGACCTCACTCTATCTCTATTGTTAGTCCGTGTGTATTTTTTAAAAAGTGTAATTCCTTTGCAATTCCTTTAGTTGTGATACTGCATCTTGGGATGGCCTCTGGAAATCTAGTCGATGCATCCAGTATTGCTAACAAATACTGGTGTCCACCTTTTTGTTTGATGTTGGGACGTGGCCAATCAGTTAAGACTCTTGTAAAAAGGTTTTTCAAATGCAGGAATAGTTAAAAAAAAGGCCCAGGTTTTATTATCACTTGCGTTTTTTCCAATTGCCTGACATGTATGACACGACTTGCAAAATTCAACGACATCATGTTGCAGTTCAGGCCAGTAAAAATGTCTCTGTGTTTCAGCTTGTGTTTTCCTCACTCCTAAATGACTTCTGCTCATGTACCATTCACATCACCTCTTTTCTGTTTTCCATTGGCAATATGATTTGATGAACTTCTGCCCAATTATCATCTCCTTGAGTATGTGATAGTCTCCGTTTTCCTCATTTGGACATCATTTTTATGGGAATAACACTCAGGGATACATTCAAAATTCCTAACATATATTCTTTTTGATAAAACTGCTTTACCCTTTGTTTTCTTTCTGCTGTAATTCAATTGTTTAAATGAGCTAAAAATATTTGCATAATGCCCTTTTTGCTCAATAGATTTATTCACAACTATCTGATGGAACAAAGTCTCTGCAAATGCCACTTCTGCTTCCTTATCTTTACATTTTTGATATCTCCTGTTTCAACTGGTCACATTGGGGCTTCGTTACCCACACTCAGGAAACTTCCAGGATAAGACTCCTGCATTGCTTTAGTTGCCTGCGTCTCCACTGGCTTTTCAACCAGAGTTGGCAATACTCCTACTGGTGAATCAGCTATATTTTTTGCAAGGCTAGTGTGTATTCCTGGAGCTCAGAGTTTGTCCAATACTCATACCACAATTTCTCCACACTTTTCTGGATACCCTATCCTCACTTTACATCATTATGCGCTTTTTGTCTCAAGGTGAATTCCGTTTAGCAGTGCCTTTTCTGGAAATAGTCTTTCCGGTGTATATATCTCGTGATCTTTCAGCATCACGGAATAAGAGGATCCTGTGTCCCTTAATATTGCATCCTCTTTACATGCTCTATGTCAGAAAAATTTCCCTTTGCAGTATATTTTCTACGCAGATCTGCCATTTCCTCCTTAACAAACCTCTGATCAGCTTATACACTCTGATGCAGCTTTCTAGCTTCCACTGTGTTTACTGTTACCACTCCAACAAAACTTCCAAGCTTATCCTATTTTCCTGCACCTGTTTATTTTTCCCTGAACCCACCAACACAGTGCTTTCATGTGACATAATTTATTGCAATGAAAACACCGGAGCTTTTTAACTTCTTTGTTTCCTTCAAGTCTTTCCTTTGTAGCCTGTGCCATGTTATCCTTATGACCTTCTTCTGCCTTTCCCTCCCGCGTGAGGATTTCTCTTTGCTCCAGTTTCTATCCCTGATGGACTGAAATTGATTCTAGAAGCCAAATCACGTTTTATGGACCAATTCATAATCATCAGCCACTTCAGCTTCCAGTCTTGCCGTTTTAATTCTCTACTCTTCCAAATGTGTTTGCACTGTGTCAGGCAGTGAATCTTTGAACTCCTCCAAAGTAATTGTCTCTCTCAGCGTATTGTAAAGCTCTTTTCCAGCTATCAAAATTACTTTCTTCGATCCTTGGAAACTCAATATAGGTTTGACCAGGATCCCTCCTTATATTCCTGAAACGTTTCTAGGAAAAGAGCTTTAAAAATTCAATAAACCCACGATGCTCTGAGAGAGACAATTACTTTGGAGGAGATCAATGATTCACTGCCTGACATAGTGCAAACACATTTGGAAGAGCAGAGAGTTAAAACGGCAAATCTGACAGCTGAAGTGGCTGATGATTATGAATTGGTCCATAAAACGTGGTTTTTCTATCTCTGAAGCACAAACCCTTTCTATTTTTCTTTCTCTCCTGCTAAGGATATTCATTGTTTTTTTTTTCTTTCCTCTGCTAAACCTATTCACTCTCCGTCTTTCTCCTTTCATTTTAGCCAAAACTCAAACTGCTTCATTTCCGCTTTTAACTCAAGCTGCGTCATTTGCAATTGAGGTCTGCTTATCTCTATAGATCCTGATGGAGTTTCCAGCAAATTGGAATGCTGTACTACTGCTGGAATCATTTCATCTTTCCTCACGTTGGGAGGTAGCTACAACGCAAGCTTGTCCACGAATTCCGGCAGCTTGGACTTAAATGCGTTCTGTAAAAAAACCAAGGTTTTTCCAACACCAAAACATCCTTTGTTCCTGCAAGAGTCATTGCTATCTGAAGCTCTTTATCTCCATCAAATCAATACAAGGAATAGGAGACACTAATACTTGCCACTCGCTGCCTAAATCCCGCAAATGGCTCCCATTCTGTTATGGAACAGGCCCGACCCCACAGAACATTTTAAGCAGCTAGCTCAGACCGTAACTTTGTTATTTCTTAAAAGTTAGAGTGGAGTGGATCTTCCTCGAGTGAATTAGCTGGTCAGACTGCCGAGTTTTAAACAAAACATTTATTTACCAAATTACCGAATGAAACACAAGAAACCAAAAATAGAATACCTGAATGACTAATCCTATATAAACACGACAGGCTAGCCAGACTTAAGGATCCTGTTCCAAAATATTTGCAACAATCTCAATAAGCAAACTCCTTAGCACCAAGAGTAAAACTGACACAAAGGCTTACAGGTTATAAGGTTAGAAGGACAGAAGGAGGAGGAGAGCGTCCAGTTCCAACAGTGACCCTGACTTAACTAACCCCAGAACTGATCAGACCTGTCCAGTTAGAGAGTTGGCCACGTCCTCTTGATTGTCCAGGTTTCTTATTAAGTACTAGAGAGCCTTCTGGCTAAGGCATTACCTGTTAGATATAAATAAAATGAAAACATTCAGAGTTCAGACATATTGGAATCTTTGTTCATTTAGACTCTCTGTAAAAAAATTAAGGACAACATAACCTTGTAAAAGGACCGGTTTCGTGACAACATGCCATATATGGCTTTGAACTGAATTCAGTAAATGTAAGTCTTACTGCTTTGATGCCAATAAAGTGTATTCAAGTGTTTGTGAGTTTACATAAAACAAAGCTGAATTGCATTGTGTGTTGAAGGTTCAACAATGTTTTATTAGAGCAACGAGAGGAATGTCCAGACATATCCACACTTCCTGTGTATGGTCAGGGAAAATATGCCCACTGAGAATTGATTGTCTGGCGTCTGGTCTAGTTGAGGAGAGATTAGCATTTTAACTACCTCTAGATCGCATATGTTGTGGGTGGCTGTGTTGGAGGGTGGGAGGGGGGGGTGTAGGTGTTCAGTTGGTTACAGCATTGCAAACACAACACAGAAGAATCATCTAGCCTGTGATCAGGAGACTTCCATCATTCTCCCTCACAACTAGCTTCACGAGAACAATTAGTGATAGGAGATGTGACCAATAGTCAGCGATGTCAACATTCAATCATGTTCAGTTGTTATTTGTTATTTGTGATCTGAAGGTACCATACTGAGAGGGGTTAACTGGATCTGTTTGTTCAGTAACTGTGATTGATGTCAGTCTCCATGGATCCTAATGATGTCGCTGGATAGTTTCCCTCTTCTATTAGTAAGGGGCTTCTTGCAGTGATTTATCCCATTTTAGCAGCAGAGGCAGCACCTGCAACACTAAGAGGAATCAGCAGTTCCAGAGACGGGGAGAGGAGAGGTCAGAATCTGAGAATACACTGGAATGTTCCAACAATGGTTCAGAATCTGGGAACAGTAGACTGGAATGCTGCACCAATGGCTCAGAATCTGAGAACCCGAGGATGGAATGCTACAACAATGGACAGGAGTCTATCCTGGGGTCTTTTATATGTTTCCAGGTTTTGGAACATATTACCATATCGAATATTAGGTATACTGTGGATTATTCATGCTGGTTACTATCCCATGCTTGCTATTGTTGGCGTTCCTGGTAAGTCTCCCCATCTCTATCTACTTATTAATCCCATAAGTCATGGTGAACTTCAGTGTTATTTCTGTTAACTATATTTGGCAAAGTTGGAAACTACTGTCTTCAGTTTCAAATGCAAATGCATTCATTATCACAAATTTCAAAACCGCCCTCACACACATCTGAGGACAAGACTGTTCACAATCCGGAAGTATTTATTTACCCTGAATTGATTTATGTCTTCACATTCTCTCCATCACCAAACAGACCCACTACCAGCTCCATGGTATCCCCATTCCACAGCTTGACATTTGTTCAGTTGCTAAATACACCATTATACATGCCTTGGAAAATTTCAGACTTCATGGTTCCAGCTCTCTTCTAATCACTCTTCCCATTGCAATGTTTCCATTATGACCTTGTTCTTGTCTCTAAAGTAAATTCATGTCAGGGTCACTATGTCAGAATAAGAATGTCACTGGCCACGTAATTCAGTGGTCCAGGTTTCTACAACAAAGACATTGTTTCCAATCCTATCTCAGACGATGAGAGAACTTAAACTCAAATGACAGAAACTGGAAATAAAAGCGATTCTCACTAATATGACCCCACTAACATTTTGTCAATAAGTTTATCTATTTCACTGATGTCCTTTGGTAAAGAAATCGAAACATTATTACCTGGTTTCGATAAGGACGACATCAGGTCCACAGCAATGTGTTTTGCTCTATACTGCCTTAAGGAATGACCTCACAGTAAAGGGCATTTAGTGAGGGCAACAAACGGTGCCCTTAACAGCGATGCAGACATACTATCTAATGACAACACTAAAGTCTGGGGGAAAAAGAATGATGCGTGAGGTCAGAAGAATGGGGAGGTACCAGAGAAACTGAGCAGATTTGGCAGCCTCGGATCGAGATAAAAATAGAATTGGCATTTTGAGTCCAATGACCATCCATCAGAACTGCACACAACTGGGAAATAGTGTGATTGATGTTAGTGACATGGGCGTCTGTTGTGAAGGGGAGATGGAGGGAGTTGAACAGATAGGGAAAGAGAGAGATAGAGAGAAAGAAGCAAATAGAGGGATTGTTGATGACCAGCTGGAATGGAAATAAAAACCAAGATTAATCTTATTTATTTTTCTCCTGTTGCGATATTTATGAAAATCCTGTCCATGTAAGGTATACATCAAAGTCACGGTTGAAGTGAGTTATGTCCCTTTGTCTCCCTTTCCTAAGAGTAATCATCTTTTAAAAACTCATTAATGGGATTTTGGGACCGCATGTCATTCCCTTTCCACGTTGTCCTTGAGAAGCTGTTGGTGAGCTGCTTTCCTGACCACTGCAGTCTGTGGGCTGTAAGCATTCAATGCTTAGTTCCGTCTGGTTTAATTCCTTTGAGACTTTATACTGAGTGATATAACTGAGTGGTTGGGATTGGACATTTCAAACGGCAGCCGAGAGTTAACAACATTGTTATGGGTCTAGAGTCACATGTAAGCCCGATCAGTTGAAGATGATAGATTTCATTCCTTGAAGGGCATCAGTGTGCCAGGTAGGTTTTCTGACAATCGTTTCATTATTTCTTAATTCGTGATTTTTTTATTGAACTCAAATTCCAATATTTGCTGTGGTGGGAATTGAATCTGTGCTCTGGGTCATAACCTGGGTCGCTGCATTAATAATCCGGAGATAATACAGCTAGACCATCGCCTCCTCAGCATCTCCAAACATCTCCAATGGCAGTAGTGATGATGCTGTTGGCGTGGCTATGCTGGAAGTATAGCGTTTCGCAAGGCAAAGAAATGATTTGACAAAACATACCATCCTTCTCATTTTGTATTTATGAGAAGGGGAGATGATGGGAAGTGCTCTTGGTGAAAAGGAGCTGAATGCCCTTGGTCATGAGTCACTGATAGAACTCATACAGAGCAGCAAGTAATCAGCACAGTATATTGTATAATGTCCTTCATTGAAAATTGATTAAAATATAGGCGTGAAGACACCTCCGTGCAGTTGTAGAGAGATATTGATACAGCACGTGGGGCGCTGTGAAGAGATTTTCTCTCCATTATAAGGAATAATATCCTTGTCACAGTGAGATAGTGTAAAGGAATTTGACCAGACTAATCCCTGCAGTGATGGTACCACGAGGAGATTGTGAAGGAATTGAGTGTTTAATCTGTAATGCTGCAAAAGATTAAAAAGTGGTTGCAATAAAACTTGAGCGTTTTTAACCAGGACTCATTATTCCCATAACAAAACAATGATAGCGTGAAATATAAAATGTTTTCCTGCAGTATATATTTTCATATGTGTACAGATAGGAAAGGTTTAACAGGATATGGGCCAAGTGCAGGGAAATGGAGTTAACATGAATGGACATTTTGTTTGGCATAGTCTAATTTGGGCTAAAGGGCCTGTCTCCCTGCTGTTAAACTCTTTGACTCTCTGATAGTTTACACTCTGTGTGGAACCCCATGTTGTTTATGAGAGAGCTGCAGATTCTGAATGAACTCTCACCATCTCAACGTACAGTTGGAGTGAGACACTGCACTCAGCATCATGTTGTTCACAAACATGTCAGCAGCTATACTCTTATAGAGTTGGCCATTCCCAAAAGTTTCTGATCTCCATGCAGAAGACAAGCCTGTCTTCTCGGGGATGGCAGATACCTCCTTGCGACTTGGGACAAAGCATCCGGTGTGCTCCTCTCCATCAGCAAACCACATTAATGTAACACATGTCTAACATTAGCAATGGAGCCAGGAGGAACAACTTTGGCCAGTGTGTCGGTGCAGTCTCTGCTTCATTGGTTTGTCGTGTTGCAGCATCAATGACATCCTTCTATTACAGTGTAACAATTTGGAGGGGCTGAATGGCCTCTTCGTTTCGTGTGTCAGCGTCTCAAGGGATTGCATATCCTCCTCCTCATCCCAGGAAAGAGGTTCATTGTTGGGTGATTCATGATAGCTGCTAACCAGCTTGTTGTGCTGACGAGACTCCTTATCGTCCTGTGTAATAACAGACAAACAGGAGGCTGGAAGAACAAAACAAGCCAGGCAGCATCAGGGGTAAAGAAGTCAATATTTCTGGTAAAACCGTTCTTCAGAATACGGGGTGGGGGTAGGGTGGACTGCAGATAAAGTTAGAAGGAAATGGTCGGGGGTGGGGAGAGCAGGGGAAGGGGAATTGAAATGGGTGGTGACTGGGAGTTCACTTTGGGCCCAGCTGTGTTGGTTGCGAAAATGTGCTCTTAGTTTATGTTTGGTCTCTCTAATGTAGAGAAGACCACATCAGAAGCACCTGATGCAGCGCACTAGGTTTGGAAGGGAGGCAGCTGTATTTCACCTGGAAGGACTGTTTGGGGCGCTGGATGGATGTGAGGGAGGTGGTGTACAAGCAGTTATTGCAACTTTTCCGTTTGCAGGGGCCGTGCCATTGGGGATTGGAGGGTTTGCTGAAGAGTATGGCACGAACCAAAGATTAGAGAAGGGAATGGCCCTTGTGGAAAATGTGCCAGGTGTTGGATCCAACCTAGTTTACTGTATCTGGTGCTCCCAATGTCGTCACCATATATCGGCGATCCCAAATGTAAACTAAGGGGATGTTTTGCTCAGCATCTCAGCTGGGCCCATAAGGGCTGAGCTGACCTCCCAGTCACTCCCTATTTCAATTCCCCCTCCCACGCCCTTGACTTCCTCCATTGCCACTATGAAACAAACTGCAAATCGGAGGAACAACATTTCATCTTCTGCCTTGGCAAGCCTACAGCCCGGGGGACTCAGCACTGAGTTCTCCAATTTCAAATAACCTCCCCTCCAATCTCCCAAATACATTTCCAGCCCCTCCTCCTCCCTTCCATTCCACTGATCAGCCCTTCTTCCATCTCCCAATTGGATTCATTCCCCCCATCGACAAACCCGGTCATAACCTCTACTTTTGTTCACCTATCCCCACCCCACCATCCTGTCTCCACCTCTCCCACTCCGCCTCTTTAAACGTAGACCCCCTTAACCCCCACCCCAGTCTTGAAGAAGGCTTTTACTCAAGTCATTGACTTCTCACTTCCTGAAGCCGCCTCGCTTGTTGTGTTGTTCTGGTGTCCTGACTGTCTACTTTGAATTCCAACATTTGCAGATTTTTTTTAAAAAATCTCTTCTTGTGGACGAAACAACAGAGGGTGAAATGGTTGTGTCTCTTCTTATCGAATAGTTTTGATGAGCTGAATGGCTTTCTCACATTCCAATGAAACCAGCTTGACATGCTGAATGAGCTCCACTTTCTATACTGTGGAAGTGTCCAGGGTCCAGCAGTGCTGACACACAAATGTTATCTGCACGTTAACAGCATGAGCTTGAATATTGTCCAGAATTTGATGCTTTATGTGATCTTCACTGAACATCTTCACTTTTGATCGAATGACGGAAGGAAAGACATTGATGAAGCAGCTGAAGATATTTGTGCTAAGGAAGCTACCCTGAGGATAACCTACAGAGATATCCAGGGACTGAGAGGATTGATGTCCACCAACTACATTGTGTTCTGAATGACCCAAACAGTGGGGAGTTTCCAACTGATTCCTATTAAGTTCAATCTTGTTCGGACTCTTTGAAACCTTGCTCATTCAAATCTTGATGTAATGTCAGGGCCAGTCACTCTGATGCTGTGTTCAATTCTTTGTTCATGTCAATAGGCCAAGGTATATGTGTGGGGAGTGTTTATTTCTCTCAGAGGGTAGTGACTGTTGGGGCCTCTCTATACCAGACAGTTGCATCCCTGGAATGAATGGGAGATGGTAAGGAGGGTGTCAATTGATTTTGAGAGAATCGAGGGCTGCAAAATTATGGCATGAAAGAGAAATTGCTGCCAAGAGCAGATCAGCCCTGACTTTACTGAAGGGAAGGGCAGGCTTGAGGAGCTAAATAGCGTCGTGTTATTTCAGCATTCCCCAGAGTCCAGTCAGTTTGTGGTCTCTTCCATTTCCTGTGTTACTGACCTGAAGTAGCTGAATAGACTGATCCTGTCGCTGCATAACAGGATACCAGTGCTGCGTGATATAATCTCGGTACAATTGTGTAGGTTCGATGGGCTGATTGGCCTCCTCCTGTAACTGTATATCAGGCTCCTGGTGTAACTGAAATCTACTAGAATTTATCACCCCAGATCTAGATCTACCCCCCTAGCAGAAAGTGAGCACTGTAGATGCTGGAGATCAGAGTCGACATGTGTGGTACTGGAAAAGCATGGCAGGTCAGGCAACATTTGGAAGAGGATCATCGATGTTTTGGATATTCCTGATGAAAGGCTTATGCCTGAAATATCGATTCTCTGGTTCCTGCCTGATCTGCTGTCCTTTTTCCAGATCCACACTTTTTGACGTCTACCGCCCCGACCTAACAACCTTCCTGGTCACATCGTCAAATAACTTTAAGAAACTTTTCAAACACATAGACATTCTCAATATTCCTAATCAAACCCTGTCTTTACAAATTAATGTATATTTTATCTTTCAGAATTTTCTCAAGTAACGTACCTACCACAGATGTTAAACTTACAGCTCCAAAGTTACAAGGCTCTTTTTTCAGTCCTTCTTAAGTAAGGGCACAATATTTGATACCTCCAGCCTTCCAGGATCTCAACTCTGGTTAATGATGATCAAACTATCAGCTAGGTCCCCTGCAAATTCTTCTCTAGCTCCTTACAGTGTTCTTGGATATATCTGGTAAGGAACGTGAGATTTATCCAACCTCAAGCATTCTGGAATATCCAGTACCTCCTCTACTGTGAAATGGACAGTCCCTAAGAAATCACCACGAACTTCGCCAAGTTCCTAATTATTCGTGTCTTTCTCCATGTTAAACACATTGGAGAAATATCCTTTGATGATCTCGCCCATCTCTTATGCTTCCACACATACATGTCACTTTCGTCTTTGAAGGGTCCTACTTTCTCACTGGTTTTTTGTTTTTCCTTTAATATACTGAAGTACCATTTTAGATTCATCTTAATCTTCTCAGCCCCTTTTCATGCCCCCTTTTCACCCAACTGATTTCCTTCTTCAGTAAATTCCTGTATCCCTTATATACCTCCTGGGATTCACTTGATCCCAGCTGCCTGTAACGGAGCTGCTTTTTTTGGGGTCAAAGCCTAAATATCTCTTGTCATCCAGAGTTGCCCAATCCTGCCAACTTTCCTTTCATGCCTAAAGCAACAAATAGACCTTGAACTCCAGTATTTCACATTCAATGGACTCCCACCTGCCAGAGGTCCCTTTGCCAACATGGAACTATTCCAACAAACCCCTGCAAACTTCTACCTAATTCTATCTAACTTTGTCTTGCCCCAATTTAGAACTTGAAGCTGTGGACCAGTATTGTCTCTCTCCATCAATATGTGAAAATTAGTAGAACTATGGCCATTGGTTCCAGTGTGCTCCCACACTGTCACCTCCATCACCTGTTCTGTCTTATTTCCTAAGAGTAGTTCAAATTTTGCCCCTTCCCGAGAAGCCCAACTACATACTGCTTGAGGGAATTTTCCTGGCATAATTAATGTATTCCACCCCACCAAATCCCTTAACGCTCTGGCAGTCCCAGTCAATGTTATAAAAATTAAAATCCCCAATTATGTCAAGCCTTTTGCTTCTGCATGTCCCACCTCTCTGCCAGTATATTAGTTACTCTAATTCCTGGTGACTATTTCGGGTCCTATAGTACAGCCTCTATGACATCACTATACACCTTCCTATTTATTAGCTCCAACCACAAATCCTCACTGTTTGATCCTTCAGTTATTTCATCTCTGATTACTGCTGTGATACTCCCTTTAATCAGAAATGCGACCCCCTCCCCGCTTTCCACCATCCCTGTCCTGCTTAAAGCAGATATACCCTGGCACATTAAGATGCCAGTCCTGTCCCTCCCTTAGCTATGTTTCCGTAATGCCTGTAATATCCCAGTCCTACATACCTATCCATGCTCTGAGTTCTTTGGCCTTCCCTGTCAGACCTCTTGCATTGAAATAAAAGCAATTTAATAAAAACAGGCATTCCTGCTCCCTGTTGTGTTCGAGCGTGACCTGTCTTTTCACTGGACTGTTTATGATTAATGTATCTCCTTCCAGCCTCGCACTTGCTCTCGAGGATCTCACCCCCTGTCAATCTCAGTTAAACCCTCCTGGGAGCACGAGCAAACCTGACGCCAAGATATTTGTTCCCCCCTCCAGTGCCGGTGCCACCTGTCCCTATTGAACACGTCAACTCTGTCACAGAAATGACCCCAATGATCTAAAAATCTGAGCGCCTCCCACCTGCACCAATTCTTTAGTTATGCATATATCTGCCATATCCTTCTATTCTTACTTTCCTGAGCTCATGAAATAAAAAATAATCAGGGGATTACCACTTCGAGGTCTTGGTTTTTAACTGTTCTCCAAGCTCTCTGTAATCACACTGGAGGACCGCAATCCTATATCCATGTGTACCATTTGTGATGCCAACGTGCACAATGACTTCGGGCAGCTCACCCTCCACCCTGACAATGTTCTACAGTTGCTCAGCGACTTCCTGGACCCTGGCACCTGGGACGTGGCACAACTTTCTGGATTCCCGTTTGAGGCTCCAGAATCTCCAATCTGTCCCTCCAACAATCCACTCTCCTATCTCTAAGACCCTGTTTAAATTTATCCTTTCCCGCTATGCTCCAAAACCAGTGGTAGTACCACCAATTTGGCTACCGCTGCTTTTCCTTGAAAGGTCGTTCCCTCCAACATTATCAGAAGTGGTATACTTGTTTTCGTGGAGAATGGCCACAGGGGATAGCTGCATTCTCTGCTTACTCCCTTTGCCATTCCAAACCTACTCTCTGCCTGGAACATGACAGGGAGCAAGGACTGGCCGTTGGATTAAATTGTGTTTATTTAAATGCAACAGGGCTGACAGGTACGACTGATGAACTCAGGGCATGGACGTTTATGTGGGACTGTGCCATTATCGTCATTATAAAAACATGGTCAGGATGGTGGATCTTGGGTGTGAAAACTACACTAAAGCACTTATATACGAAGTTTGCAGCATCCCCGATAATCCCGAGTGCATCCAGCTCCAGCTCCCAAACATGGTCTCCCAGGAACTGCAGCTGGGTGCACGTTCTACACGTGTAGTCAACAGGGACAGTGTAAATCTCTCTGAGCTCCCACATCCCGTAGGAGGAACGTACAACTGGCCTAACTGCCATCTTGACTGCTGTAATACTAAATTAAAATAACTTTATTTGAACTTGCCTGTACGTTTTTTCTGAGCTGCTGCTGTCTGAAGCCTCTCAAACTAATGACTTACTAATTACTCTGCTACCAACTGCATTTTCTCTATTCCTCCACATTTACTTTTGTTTAGGGAAGAAGGGAGACACGACAGTAATGCAATGTTTGTGCCTTAAACACTCCTTGACACCCAAGCCCATGACGACCTGCTCTCCAGAGCACGTCATTACTTGTACTCAGAGAGTGTCTTGCTGAGTCTTTCTCCTGCTGGTGGTGGCTGCGCTGACACAAATATTCATCCTAACAGCCAATCCGCTTTGTCCCAGTCCCCTGGTCCTTTCTGTCTATTAGTACTGCATTTATGAAATCCTTGAATCCGTCGATTGCATTCCAAACTGTGTCCCACTCCAAAGGGAGAGAAGTTATCTTCAAGTGAATACAGGGCTGTTGGAAAAAGAATTGCATTAGACATTGGAGCAACATTCTAGCCATCCCCGCACTGAGTCTGCTTTTCTGTTCAATTCTGTTATATTTATTCTGATAATACACCATTCTACTTTATTTCATTTTCCCTATAACCAACCCTTGTTTAAAAATCAGTCTGCGTCACCCTTCAAGATGTTGAATGATCGAGCCTCAACAGCCCTCAGAATATTCCACAATTATTTATCTCTCGCTGTTGGGAGACGTGGTGATCTTTAATCCCGTAATTTATTTCTAGCACTCTGTGTGAGAGTTGTGCCAACATTAGATTTTATCGTGTCCCATCATACCTTTGCTGTGGCCAGAGACAAGAGAAAAAATAAAAATGTCAGAGCCTGTACTCTTCTCCCTCTTCTTCCACATCAGCCTAAGTTGCAGCACACTCGGATCTGGGGATTTGCCCACTCTTTCCCTGCATAAACTTCCAATTCTTCCTTATCTTGTCTATCAATTCGTTCAAGGGGCACACAGTCACTCTCCCTGAATCCAGGAACTGCTTCTCCCAACTAAAGACCGATATGAAGCCAGTGGTTAACATATCCTGTGGCTCCGTGCACAGGCTGCCCCTTTGGTCTCTAATAGTCCCCCTTCTTTTTCTTGTTACCCTCTTTCTCTTAATAAACTGATATAATGTCTTTGGATTCATGTTAATCTTACCCAGTAATGTTTTATCGCGATTCCCCTTCTGCTCTTCTACTGAAGTTTTAAGATTAACCCGACACTTTCTATATTAATTTAGTGCATCCATTGACCTGCTCACTTTGTACCTGCTTGAAGCTTCTCTTTCGTTTTTAATTCTGTTCGGATTTTTTTTTTGTTGACACGCGAGGTTCTCTGGGCTTATTTTCCAAATTTTCATCTTTCGTGTAACACGTTGGGCGGACACTCTCATTAATTCCATTTTGATCAAGTGATTCCCCCATCCCCCCGCCACATGGTGTTCTGCTACAGTTTCACTCAGAAGCCACTGCACTTTGGCCAGATCCCGTCATATTATTTCATAAAATCGGTCTCCCCAATCCAAAAACCTTTTATTTATCAGATAGTGCGTTTTTAAAATCTTTTACTTACCAAACATAGAATGTATGATGTCACGGTGACTGGCATATACCGCTCTCCCAATCCTGCCTGCAATATCATAACTGACTTCATACCCCACAGTGAGGCACCTCACTGCCCCACCCATTGCTGTATCTGCTCCTTGGTGATACAAGGAGCTTTCTGGAATAAATGTCAAGACATCGGTCCCTTCTTAAAAAGTTATCACGGCCCTAATTAGTGGTTGGAAATGAAATGCCTGTGTATAATAAACCTATTATTGTTTTGACACACCTCAGTAAATCGGTTTTATATCTGCTCCTGTACTTTCTTTTATCTGTGGATCTATAATATGTCCCCAGCAGTGCCTCTGCCATGGTTTCGATCCTGAGCTCTGACCACCAAGCCTCATTAAAAGATGTTTCCAAGGTATTGTCCCTCCTTACTGTCGTAACTGACTCCATAACTAATAATGCAACACCACCTCCTCTTTTACCCCCTCCTGTCCTGCCTATAGTTCTTGTACCACAGCATATTGAGTTGTCAGCCCTGACCTCCCTCAAACGAATCTCTGTAATGGCAACAATGTCACATTTCCACATGCCGTCTTTTTCCCTTATCACATCTGTCTGTCCGATAATATTCCCAGCATTAAGGTAAAGCACATCCACCCTGGAATATAACACCTGGAATACTCTGCACCTTGGAGTTCTTCAACCAATCAGTGTACCTTATCAAGCTGCCCAATTCATGAACCAAAACTGTAACTTGGGGCTGAATTAGTATTTGATGAAATGCAATTTAGTTGTTATTAATTTATTAATCTAATGCAATTATCCAGAACTGAGCAGTCTGCTCCACATACAACGAGTTTCTGCTAATGAATTCCCTGCTCAGTATGCAGATGGGACAGCCGTCAGTAATAAGGAAAATGAGGATGGCTGATGCTGGAGATCAGAGTCGAAACATGTGGCACTAAAAACGAACAGCCAGTAAGGCAACATCTGAGGAAGAAGAGAGTGAAAGATTTGGGCATCACCCCTTCATCAGGAGCGCATTCATGCCTTCCTATATTTTTCATTCCATGGTTCACAGGATGTTGGGAACCATGCATAATAAGTGAAGCAGCATAGTATATAGCCCTGAAATGGAAAGCAGTCAATCAGTTGGTTGGACAGGGAGTACACAATTTCAGGTGAAGTACAGACTAATTGAAGTACAAACATAAGAACAGATAAATCCCCTGGGCCAGAGGAGAAACACCCTAGGTTGCTACAGGAAGAGAGGGAAGAGATTTCTGCGCCTTTGGCGATTATCTTTGCGTCCTCACTCTCCATTGCAGTAGTGCCAGATGATTGAGGGTGGCAAATGTTACTCCCTTGTTCAGGAAAGGGAATTGATTTAATCCTGAGAATTACAGTCCAGTCAGTCTTACATCAGCATTGTGCAAAGTAGTGGAGAGGATTCTGGGAGAAAGACTTTATGATTACTTGGAAAATCATAGCTTGATTAGCAATAGTCAGCATGGTTTTGTGACGGCCAAGTCATGCCTCACAAACCTTATGGAATTCCGTGAGGATGGGATCAAACACATTGAAGAAGTTAGAGCAGTGGATGCGGTGTGCATGATTTTAACAAGGCGTTTGATCACATTTCCATTGTTGATTCATTCAGAACGTAAGGAGGCTTGGGATACGGAGAAACCTGTCTGTCTGGATGCAGAATTAACTGGCCCATAGAGACACAAAGTGGTAGTAAATGGGAAGTAGTCCGTCTGCAGCTCGGTGAAAAGTGGCGATCTGTAGGATTCGGTTCTGGGATCTCTGCTGTTTGTAGTTTTTATAAATGATTTGGAGGAGGAAGTGAAAGGGTTGGCTATTATATTTGTTGATGGAACAAAAGTCCGTAGAAGGTTGGTAGAATTGTGGATAGTGTGGAGGGCTGTTGTAGTTTGCACTGGGGACATTGACAGGATGACGAACTGGGCTGAGAAGTGGCAGGTGGATATCAACGTGGAAAAGTGTGAAGCGATTCATTCTGGACAATCACTTTTGAATGCAGAATACAGGATAAAAGATAGGTAGTGCTCCTCAGGTCCACAACAATTCACCTTCCTGTCTAGGCACCTTTCCCTGCCAACCACAGGAATATAAGACCTGTGCCCACACCTCCCCCCCAAGGCCCTAAAGATCCTTCCACATCCACCAAGGTTTCACCTGCAGTTCCACACATGTCAGCTACTGTATCCGTTGTTCGTAATGCGGTCTTCTATACGTTGGGGAGATAGGACCTTTACTCGTATAGCACTTCAGAGAACATCTCTGGGACACCCGCAGCAACCAACCTCACTGCCCGTGGCCCAATGCTTCAATTCCCCATCCCACTCTGCTGAGGACATGCAGGTCCAGGGCTTCATCTATTGCCACTCCCTTACCACCTCATCTTCGACCTCGGGACACTCCAACCCCATGGCATCAATATGGATTTCCCCTCCGCCCACCTTATCACAGTTCCAAACTTCCAGCTTAGCACCGACCACATGACCCATCCCATCTTTTTATTCAAAGTGGGAATGGATTTTTTTTAGATTTCCCACAGAGTGGAAGCAGGCCCTTTGGCCCAACAAGTCCGTACCAAACCTCTGAAGAGTAACCTATTTCTCTCTGACTAATGCACTTATAACTATGGGCAATTTGGCATGGCCAATTTACCTGGCCTGTGCATCATTGGACTGTGGGAGAAAACCAGAATACCCGGAGGAAACTCATGTAGACATGTTGGAGAATGTGCAAACTTCACACCGAGAGTCGCCTGAGGCTGGAATCGAAACTGGTCCCTGGCATTGTGAGGCAGCAGTGCTCACCACTGAGCCACCATGCCCACCTGTCCATCTTCCTTCCCACCTATCCACTCCACCCTCTCCTCCGATGTATCACCCATTACCCACACCTCCATCCAACTATCGCACTCTCAGTTACCTTTCCCCAGCCCCAACTCCTCCCATTTATCACTCCACCCTCATGGATCCCATTCTTATTGCTGATGAAGGGCTTTTGCATGAAACATCGATTTTCCCACTCCTTGGATGCTGCCTGAGCTGCTGTGCTTTTCCAGCTCCAGCCTCACGACTCTAACTTTCAGCATCTGCTGTCTTCGCCTTCGCCTTGTTAAAGTCTCCACTCAGTGCCTGTCAAGGTTGCAGATGGACGGAGTCTGGGAGGTAGGCCAGATGTCATCACCGTAAGTAATTTGTGTGGTGTGCTTTTGACACTCCATGTCCACACATCTGCTCTCTGGGCCAGGGTCTGACTGAAAATGAATTTGGAAAGCATTGTTCCTCGCCAGTCATTGATGTCTATTTTGGACAGCATTTGTTCTTACAGAGAGACCAGTGATAGTCTGGTGGCTATTTTCCCCGCGGCCTAAGGTGGATTCCAAATGATTTGTTGTGAAATAATGCTTGAATGGCTGCCCTGAATCACGTGGTCGTGCTCTGGATACATTTAGGTGCAGGCCAGCGTCTCGCTAAGTGCCTCAGACAACTATGAGGTTCAGTAACACTCTGCCTGAAGTCAGATCCTTTTAAATGTATTTTCAACGAAAGCTACGATTGCAAGGTGATGAGTTTAGTGATCCGAAAAATAATCAGATATTTGCCATGTTTCATGAATTGCGCAAAAATAAGGTGTGAAGTATAATTATTCAACCAAACAATAATTGCATCATCTCTGAAAACAATTAGGTTGATGTTATATTTATGAAACTAAAAGACAAACGCCTTTCAACATTTAATGATGCAAAAATAAAGAATGTACATTTTATTATATTTCGAACAAAGAATATGCTATCTGACTATTACAATTACATACACATTGTAGGTATTCAAATAAATGCGTTGTCACACCAACATTTGGAAAGTGCTTGGCGTCTGACAGATTATATATTCCGATTGAGAAAATAATTGAACAATCATAGAGAATTGGCGTTCTTATACATTTAAATAAGAATCAGTTTATTTTCTCACTTAAATGTACGAGCTTCAGCTATTTACCAACAATTGAGAAATGACAATAATTCTACATGCACTGTGAATATTTACTTAAATAAATGATTTGTGATATTAAGTTGAAGTGAACAATAATTTGAAATCTTGCATTTTCTAAAAGAATGAATGGCATTTAATGCGACATTTGGTTAGTGATAAAAAAACGATGAACATATTTCCATATGAGAGAAAAGTCTAACATTTACAAAGTGTTTTGTGCCAAAGCAAAGAAATATTTGTTTTAGTAATTGCGATACAAGATTTAAAGTAGTTATGTGCTGAGTAATAATTAGACTTCATCATCAAGCTGACATTGCAACACTTGCATTTTAAATGGCTATGCTGCAGCAAATATGATCAGGTATTTGCCAGCATTTACAATCGGAAATGATCAGATACTGATGTTGACTTGCATCTGTACATGATTGAATACAGAACTTTAATGTACAGACGGAGATTACTGGGGCACAGTGTATGCATCAGCTCCAAAAATGTCTCCCAAACTCTTCCCATTTGCCACCCGGTCTCTGTAGTCCTTTACATTCGTAACTTACAAATATATATCGCGTTCCCTTTTGAAGCTTCATTCATAACTCTCCCAGGCAGAGCATTCTAAATTCTAACAACTCTCTCAATAAAGAAGTTTTTCCTTATCTCACTCCTAGATCTTGTGCTGACAATCTTGAAACCAAGACTCCTAGACGCTGTAATGCCAACGAACAGGAACAGAGTATTCGTATTTTAAGCTGTCATTTTTTCCATAATTTTGAACACTGCAATAAGTCCACAGCATTGTCCGTTCTGCTTAATGAAGAGTAACCCTAATTGCTCGCATCCTACATTTAACTAATTCATTCATTCCAGTTGTCATTTTGATTATTTATAAGGTTACTGGTATTCTTCTACAAACTAATGTGGTGTGTGATTGTGTGTGTGTGAGAGAGAGAGAGAAAGAGAGAACAATCCGCTGGAATGTCTGAATTACTCCCAGTGCCACGTGGAAAAGAGGTAATGATTAGGAAGGTGGGATAGTTTAACATGTGGTAAAAGAAGTATAACAGGGGTGAGAGTTTCAACTTTTGGATCATTAGGGACTCTTCCAGGGCAAGTGAGAGCTTTCAAAAATGGACAGGTTGCACATTAACTGGAGGAGCACCAACATCCTTGTGGGGAGGTTTGCGAGTGGAAATTGGGTGGATTGAAACTAATAAACCAGGAGGTTGGGAACCAAAGCAGCAGGTCTGAAATTGAGCAGAAGATAGAGATGAATAGGACAGCAGGCATGGCCAGTCTCATGACCATGATGAAGGATGGACCATGTCAATTCAAAATATGATTTGGAGATTTGAATAAATGATAGAGATGAGGCGCATAATTATCACGGATTAACGAATAAGGTTGCACAGTGTGGGGGATGGGATGGAATGAAGTGTGTGAGATCAGGAAGCAAGTGTACAAAAAGTATAAAAGCGAAAGATAATCCAATAAAACTTATTTTAAAAGTTTGTACCTAAAAGCATAAAGTATTTGGAGAAAAATATTGATGAGCTGACAATAGGCTCACAGTCAAATGGGTATGATGTGGGGCAGATTACTGATACATGGTCACAGGCAGATCAAGACTGAGCAGTGACATGTCCAAGGGCACTCACTATTCCGAAAGGTTAGACAAGGAGAAGCAAGAGGTGGAATTGATGTATTGGTTAAGAATGATATCAAGGCTGCATTAGGAAATGATATTGGCACGAGGGAACGACATGTAAATCAGTCCAGACATAAACAAAAATCAAGACAAGAAACCTCTTGGGAAGAGTAAAGTTCAGACACTGTTCACCTGATGCATTTCTGAGTTCAGAAATAATGACGGCTGGTGACAAGGGCACAACATTGGGATGAATATGCATATTGACTCAATTAAACATCTTGGCAAAGGAAGCCTTGAAGAACAATTCGTAGACTGTATGAAGGATTGCTTTTGAGAGCAACATGTCATAGATTCAAACAGAGAACAGGTTATTTAGATTTGATATTATGTGACAAGCACGGATTGATAAATGATCTTGCAGTTAAGGATCCTCTTGGACGCAGTGACCGCAACATGCTATAGTTTCGAACTCAGATTTAATGTATAAGGACAGAGTCACATATGACGTTTTTAGTGTTGAACAATGATAATTATATTGGGCTAAGAAAGGAGTTGGCATGAGTGGGCTGGCCAGGAAAAAGCAAAACTATCAAGGGCAGGACAGATAAAAAAAAGGTAATGACACAAGGAGATATTAAATAACCTCTCAATTAAAGTTTATTGGTGAGAGGAAGAGGAACTGCGTAATGGAGTAAAATCATCCATGATTTGACACGGAAATCAATAATAGTTTGAGGGAAAAGTCTCAGGCAAATCACATTACACAAGTTAGTCACACTCTGGAGGACTGGGCAAGGCAGTGGCTTGCTGGTGTTCTCGATGAACAGTTAAGCGAGAGACCCAGATAATGTTCTGATGACCTGGATTTGAATTCTGCCATGGCAGATGGTGGAGCTTGAATTAAAATGTGGAATTAAGAAACTGATGGCGATCATGAATCGATTGTAAGGGAAAAATCATCTGGTTCACTAATGTCCTTTCAGGAAGGAAACTTTTATCCTTCTCATAGATTCATCACTCTCTGGCTGAAGACGTTTCTCCTTATCTCCGATATAAAAGATCTTCCCTTAATTATGAGACTATGCCTTTGGGTCCTTTCCCTCCTAACAATGGAAGCATCTTTCTGACATCTACTCTAACCAGATATTTAGCACTTTGTATGATTCAATTAGATCCCCTCATCCTTCTCAACTTCCCAGTATCCTCATATGTTAGGCTTTTCATTCCTGAGGCCATTCCTGTGAACTGCCTCTGAACACGCTCTGGGGTAGTATATCCTTCCTGAGATCTGGGGCCGAAAACGTCAGATGATAATCCAAATGTGGTCTGATTAGAGCCAAATAGCGTCTCAGAATTACATTCATGCTTTTATATTTAGGTCCTCTGAAAATAAATGTCATCATTGTATTTGCCTTTGTGACCAGTCGGACCATCTGAAGTAATGAACTTATGATGGATAATAACAAATACCATGGAGTTACAAAAATGAACAATGATTAAAGCATGCTGTGAAATGGATCCCAGCCTTGAATAAACTGCCTGTGCTCATCCACATGCTGCAAAATCCAGACAGGCTGCAGGTATCCACAGACGGTTTGTAAACAAACCTCACAGCTACAGACCCTGCAAGACAAACCAGGAGTTGAATTTGAACGGGACAACGGAATTCCACCCTTTGGGCCATCAATGTGCTGCCCCCTGGTTGGGTCTGATTGATCAGAGTTATCCAACATGGTCATTCTGTTGACAGATCCTCCATACCCTCCCAAAGTGAAGTGAAGACTCTGAAGAATGAGAATCACCGCAAACCCCACTTAGCGCAGTACACCAAGAATAACCAACAAAGCAGAAGATATCTCCAAGTCCATCGTAATAAGGAGAAATCAGCACGTGGAACCCGGCAATATTCTGTTGGGGCAGTATAAGATCATACAAAGTTAAATTAAAGCATAAGGTATTTTGTAGTGTGTTTCGTTACATTACATTACAATTTATTGATCTAATATTAATTGTGTTCAATAAACAGATGTTGTTGTTTATGAGTCGACTCACAGATCTTTTGGTGAATATAAGATTTTAAAACACACTGTGTCGTGATATAAAAGTTTCCAAACAATTGGTTCACCTGCAAGTTTACCTTGAGACAATCTTGGTCGAGAACTCCCAAGTCTCTTTGCACTTCAGAGCTGAAGAATTTTCCCGAATTTAGTAAATAGTCCATGCCTGTATTCTCCTTATCAAAGTGCATGACCTCACGCTTACCCCCATTGTACTCCATCTGCCACTTGTTTGCCGAATCTCCTATTGTGTCTAAACCATTCTGCAGCCTCTCCACTTCCGCAATGCTACCTGTCTCTCCACCTATCTTATATCATCTGAAAAGTTCACCGGAATGCCCCGAGAACATTCATCGAGATCTTTAATTTACAAAGTAAAAAGTCGTGGTCCCAACACTCAGCCTTGTGGAATATCACATGTCACTGGCTACCATGCTGACATGATCATTTGTATCCTCACTCGCTTTTTTCTGCCTTTTTAACATTTGTTGCTTCTCAATCCCACCCACTCAGATTCTACACCATCTGTCCATGTTTCAGTGTTGGGAACTGAGTGATGGGACTGCAAAACACTTTAGCATTGTCGCTAATTTATAGTTTAGACATGGACTAAAAATATGACCTTGTATTCTTCCATAATACAGACAGAATATTTGGTCAAATACATAGCCTGTCGCCACATTCCAATGGAATTGACAATGTAATATTTTTACATTATTTGATTTTATTTGTATATGAAGCAGACATGAGTTAATAAGGAGATATAAGTTGGTCAAATGAACAACAAATATTTGTGTATGGAGAATAGAATGGAAAATGCGTCTGTGTTCAAATATGGTATAAGTTTAATGGAAACGTACGAATGATTTAAATGAAGAGTTTGCATTGAGGCACAGAGGAATCAGGAACCTGGATCACACAAAAAAAGGTCGTGTACATCAAGGTTTTAGAGAGACCAGACAAATGTTGAAACGTTTTAGAAACAGAATTCATTCAGAAGTAGGAAGAATTTTCTACAGTTTTACAGGGTACTGGTGAGACCACATCGAAATAACTATGGCCATAATGACATGCAAAGCAGTCTAGAGAAGTTTCACTCAACTGACTCCTGTGAAGAATTGTATTTTAGGAGGAAATATTGACCAGACTGGCCCTGGATCTCCTGGAGTTTAGCTGGACAATTTGTGATCTTGTTTAACTTCAGAATATTCTGAATAGTCTTTTAAAGTTGGATTCTGAAATAATATTTCAGCTTGTATGAGAGATTATAATAAGTGGATGGAAAGTAAAACTAAAGAATATCTCATTTCACAAGATGTGGGTTGTTTCAGACCTCTCAAAGTGTTGTGTATTTGTGAAACTCTCTTCCCAGAGAGCGTTGAAGGCGAGGACATTGAATATTCCGAAGGCAGAGACAGGGAGATTCTTGACTAAGAATGGCACAGTAACGTTATAAGGGCAAAGAAGGAACACTTACGCCTGATGTTAGTTTCTACTTTTTTGTTGTCTTCAGCTACTAAAAAATTAGTAGACCATTCTCATGAACATGAAGACTTTTCCTTTCAGAATGTTGGACACAACTTTCCAAATGTGTTTTTTAAACAAGTGAAAAACTCCTTTGAAACTGCTTTAGAAATTAGATAATCTTCATCGTGCAGCTTCCTTTCAGTTGTTGTTGTGAGGTGAGTTTCATTCGCAAAGCCACCGATCTGTTGACTATATCTACTTTCCACTCATAATGTGTTAATGAATCCCAGTGGTCCTCGTGGTGCTGGAACACTAGCATTTTGGTTTCAGAGAGAGTTACAGGATTCTCAACAAGTGACAGTGAAGGGACAATGGTTTCGATTCAATTCACGATGCAATGTGACCTTGGAGACTATATTCTTCACCAATTGATGCTCACACGCTATGGAAATAATGATGCTATTTTCTGTTTTCAAGAATTAAAGTGATAGAGTACTATGGCACACAAACAGTCCATTCAGCGCAACATGTCTACACCAACCAGAAAACACCAAACGACATTAATGAAAGTTACCTCAAGGCGCATGGCCGACTCTGCTCTGGCATTTTGTGTTCATTCAGCTGCTGATTAAATGCTGCATTAACTTGTGTTATTCGTTACCTGGGCTGTCAGTTGGCATTTTATTTCAATGTATTCACGAAATGGTTTCTGCAAATGTATCACACTACTTCAAAGTCCGTAACAAGCTCATCTGATCAATAAACACGGTTACATTGTTCAATTATTATTAGGAAATTGGATTTTTCAAAAGTTTATTTGGGATTTTAATGGAGCTAGTCCAATATTAATTGCCATTGAGAAGTTCCAGTCAAGTTGGTGTTGGTCCATCCAAGTGGCTATTGGGAGGGAGTACCAGCTGTGCATTTCATGTGCCAGTTGAGCTGGGAGTAAGTATTACTGGTGGTGGACGTAGTGTTAAACAAGCCGCTGTACTGTGATGAACAGCTGGCAGGAAACACAGGAAAACGGATTCTTTGTCAAAGCGAAAATGTGGCAAGGAATTTATTATTCTGCGCAGAAATAACAACTTTGCAACTAGAAGTCTATATAGCAATGAAGGAAAGTTTGTTTCTATGTTATTGGTGCCCTTAAACTAATGTTGTCAAGCAGCTGGAATAATGTTGGTGGGCTCATTGATCGAAACTTACACTGATCATGTGAATTACCTTTGATATTTTCAGAGATGGATGGTCTGTCCTCGGTTTAGTAAGTGCTGATGCTCCATGGGATGATGCTGATTTGTAATCTCCCCACTTACTGAGCACAGTTCGATGGAAAAAAAAACCCAACAATTACCATTGGATGTTGCTTTACAATATATCATGGAATCTTAAAATAAAGAAGATGCCTATCAAATCTGTGCCCATCAAGTGCTGACACAAGTGTTTTGCCAAGGTTGTACGGTTTCCTTCATCAACCACCCTCACAGGCAATGCATTCCAGAAGCATATCACACTTTGGGTTCAAAACAGATTTCACAAATCCTCACTCAATCTCTTGTCTTTCACTTTAAAAGTGTATCCCCTTGTATTTAACCGTGTGACTAAGGAGAACAGCTGCTGTCTTTTCACTCTGTCCATACCTCGCATGCTGTTGTACACCTTTGTCAGGTTCACACCATAACCTTCTCTGCTCCAAAGTAAAGCAAAAGCAAATCTAGCCTATCATCATGGTTTGAGTACTCTCTTGTGTTGTTATTCTTTCAAAGTGCAGCATCTCACATATTGCAGTGTTAAGTTTTTCGGTCATTGATCTGGCCATCTGAACAATCCGGTTGTACCCTCCTGTAACCTAACTCTTTCGTCCTCACTCTGAACGACCGGAATAATAGTTGTGTTATCCACAACATTGTTTATCATTCACTAACCCCCACCCCCATCTCCCACATTCTTATCATCAACGTGTATGAATATCAGAAACACAGCTCGATTTTCTTCCTTTTCTACAGGTCGTTGTTGCAGAGGAAGAATTGATAATTCCAGTCTATAGTTTTCTCTCTTTTGGTTAATTCGCAACATGATGCAGGAGAGGGCTTTTATGAAGGAGCCACAAATAGTATTTTGGACGTGGAACTGAATTCTGCTTTTATACTCCGCCCCTCTGCATGTATTCTTCATAAGGCTTGTGCATCATTATTCTTGGACTCGCTTTTGGCACTGAGCACTGCAACATTTCTATTTTATGTGGGCCTGCAGCTCATTCTTTATAACATTCGCTGCAATCGCGTCAGAGCACAGATAACCCTTTTTTTAAATCTGCAGGATGCACGCAGGCCCTTTCATGAAGTTTGTTCGAAAGAACTAAGGTGGTGAGGATAAAGATTAAATTAAATTCTGCATTATAAGCATGCAGTAGAAGACCAAATCACATTCTCATTTTTGCGTTGAATTAGAAGCAAATTCATACAAAAAAGACATCCATCGTTCTGGATATTGTTTAGTGACATAAAATGACATAATGTTGAGTTGATGAATTGGAGAGAAAAGAAAATGTCTACACTTGATGGAGATACAGAAATGTAGAGCGATGTACAACATGAACAAGAATCCTGTTCATAAAAGAAATATGAGAAACATTTACCTAATATTCAAAGGAAACCAAACCTCAATTTTCCTTAACAGTGATGTTTGATTGTACATCAATCTCAGTTTTCCAACTGCATGGTATTGCCTGCCACAGATGGTCCTTCTGACACACCACCTCCCCTTCCTACTCTTTCCTAACCCACCTACTGTCCTTGCATTGCCCCTTCTGCTGTGACATATCCTTCCACTGACCATCTCCCTTCCCACTTCCCACACTGTATATCACACCATTTCACTATCACTCCCACTTTCCCTGACTCTCCCTTTCGTTTTTTTGCTCTCTCACAAAGTGCTGGAAATTGCTGACTTCTGTGCTATTGCATGGCATCAGTGAATGGTGCGTTTGAAATTATCACTGTCCAACAATAACAGAAAACAACATGTTTGCCACTATCTGATGCACCATGAACAGGATTGCTTTGTTAACTATTAGTACAGAGTGGAGTTTCTTCCTGTCCCTCTATCACAACACTTAACCAAACAGCCTCATCACCAACAGGACAAACATCTTAGGACAGAATTGGAAGACAATGTATCAATTTTATTTTGTATATTTTGAGGATATTGTTCAAACAAACAGTCTTTTGCTCCTTGTTCTTTCAACTGATCTTCCAATACAATTTGAGGTGAGATCAGAGTGACTTCCCTTTCAATCGAAGCAGGACTTGACTAAGCGTGGAATTAAGGACCCTGAGCAAAACTGTGATTAATGGGAATTAGAGAACATTCTGCACTGGGAATGGGAACAATGGGAACAATGGGAAAACAATCTCTACAAGTTATCTTCAAAATGGCATGCCATCCTGACCAGGAACTAATTTGCTGTTCCTACACTACCAGTTGTTAAAACATCTTGGAATGTGCCTCCAAGCAGCTCTGTGTGTATGTGTATCACTTGGACAGAAGAGATTCAAGTAGGCTACTCTAGGTCGCCTTTTCCAGTGTGATTGTGTTTGACACTTAAAATCTGCCCATGCGAGTTCCATCCAAAACCTATGGATGACTGTGCCCTGTATCAATGTATCTTATGTTTCCACAGGTTAATCTAAAGTTTCAGAAATGTAAGACCTTGCTGAATGAGTATGACTCTTGTGACACCAGCAGCATGATATGACATTGAGGTTATGATTGGGATCCTTAATTCAATTGGCTACTTAAAGAGGATTGATCATGTGATTCATGGTCACTGAATACAAATTTCCTTGGTGATTTATGACACAGAAAATATTTAGGGCTCTGTCAAATAAAAAAGCTTTTAATTTTTCATTCAATGACCATAACCAAATGCATGAGAGTTGACTGAAATGGCAGCTTCACTGTTCCCTTTCATATCAGAAAAATATCCACACTCCAAAACAAAAAGGGAAGTTGGAAGTGCTGGAAAACTTTAACAAGTCCAGCAGCATCTGAGCAGAAAGAGAATTAACGTTCTGAGACCAATATGACTTTTTCAGAAAAGGGTCATGTTCGTCTCAATATGTTAACTCTCTGTCACTCTCAAGGTATTGACTCTTCAGCTGTGTTTCACCAACATTTTCCACTTGTATTTGAGATTTCAAAGTTTCATCGTATACGCTAGCACAGTGACATATTTGGGTGGGTGGCACGGTGGCTCAGTGGCTTTCTCGAAACATCTGGGAACCTGCGCTCAATTCCACCCTTGGGCCACCTTGGGCTGATGGGAAATGTTCATCCTGGAGTTCAGTTACTAGTGGTGTACCGCAAGGATCTGTTTTGGGCCCACTGCTGTTTGTCATTTTTATAAACGATCTGGATGATGGCGTAGAAGGATGGGTTCGTAAATTTGCAGATGATACTAAGGTCACTAGCGTTGTGGATAATGCCAAACGATCTTGTGGGTTACAGCAGGACACAGATAATTTGGAGGATAGGCTGTGAGGTGGCAAATGGAATGCCATGCTGAACAATGTCAGGGATTCACTTTGGATGGAGCAACAGGAATGTAGAGTATTGGGCACTTGGTAAGACTCATGGTAGTGCAGAAGAGTAGAGATTCCTCAGTTTCCATGTACATAGATCCCTGAAAGTTGCAACCCAATTTGATAGAGTTGTTCAGAAGATATATGGTGTGTTTGCTTTTATTGGTAGAGGGATTGAGTTTCGGAACCATTGGGTCATGTACTTCTGTTAAAAAAAACCTGGTTCAGCTGCACTTGGACTATTGAATACAGTTCTGGTCACCTCATTCATGGAAGGATGTGAAATCTTTGGAAAGGGTTCAGAGGAGCTTTACTAGGTTGTTGCCTAGTATGGAGTTAAAGTCTTACAAGGAAAGACTGAGGGACTTGAGGCTGTTTTCATTTGAGAGAACGTTGAGAGGTGACTTAATTCAGACATATAATATAATCAGAGATTAGATCGGCTGGATAGCGAGAGCTTTTTTTCTTGGACAGTAATGCCTAGCACGGGGATACGTAGCTTTAAATTGAGATGTAGTGAATACAGGACAGATGTCAGAGGTCGTTCATTTACTCAAAGAGTATCGGGGTGTGGAATGCACTGCCTGCAACAGAAGTTGACTCACCAACTTTAAGGCCATTTAATTGGTCATTGGATAGGCATATGGATGAAAAATGGAGTAGTGTAGGTAAGATGGGCTTCAGATTGGTTTCATAGGTTGGCGCAACATTGAGGGCAGAAGGGTCAGTACTGCGCTGTAACATGCAATATGCGATATGTGCACAACCCTGTCGAACTGTATATCCACTGATTAATTACTTATGTAGCATACTATTCATTCCGTTTGATATTGTCCTGTTCACATTCATCGAATGCATGTCGTGTGGAAACAGGTCCTTGGAAGAGTAACTTACACAGATCCATTCTTCTACCCCCGATATTGACCCCTCACTAATGTGCCTAACCTACACATCGGTGAACACAATGAGAAGATTACTGTGGCCAATTCACCTAATCTGCACATTTTCGAACTGGGGAGAATATGCAAACTCCACACAGAGAATCGCCATCAGTTTTCCCTCACCCCCACCTCGGCACTGACTTCACTAGTGTTTGGAGATGAGCTCAATACCTAGTGATGTCGACATCTAATCCACTCCCGTTGTTAAGGTGAGCTGAAAATGTTGTATTGAAAGGGGTTAACTGGAACTGTTTGTTCAGTAACTGTGATTGATGTCAGTCTCCATGGACTCTAACTGTATCAATAGAGGATTTCTGTCTCCTATTAGTACGGGACTTCTTTCGGTGCTTTATCCCATGGTAGCAGCAGATACATTACCTTCAACACTAACGGAGTCAGTAGCTCCAGAGACAGGGAGAGGAGATGTCAGAATCCGAGAACAACATACTGGAATGTTCCAATAATGGATCATAACCTGAGAACATTCGACTGGAATGTTACAACAATCGATCAGAATCTAAGCACGTTAGATTGGAATATTCCAATAATCGATCAGAATCTGAGAACAATAGACTGGAATGTTACAACAATGCACAGGAGTTTATCCTATGGTCTTTACTTGATTTCCTGGTCTGAGTCAACATTACCATTTCAAATATTGGGTGTACTGATGATTATTCAGGCAGGTTATTATCCCACCCTCGCTATTGTTGGTGTTCCTGATAAGTTTTTCAATCTCTATCCACTTATTAATTACATAAACCATGTTGAACTTCATTGCTTTTTTTGTTGTCTATATCTGGTAAAGACAGAAACTTTAATTCCATTATAAATCCCATTCATTATCCACAAATTCCAGACCCCTCCCTCACAAACCTCTGAAACAAAATTGTGAGGACACTTTTTGCGTTGAACTGATGTATGTCATGGTTTTGTCTCCATCACCAAACCTGCCCACTACCAGCTTCATAATACACTGAGTCTCTGTCACTGTGTCAGTGCCTTTGCTCAATAAACCATAACCTATGCCTTGCTAAAGGTCATACTTTACAGTTACAGTTTTCCCCTGGCCACTGCTCCAGTTACAAATAAATCGGTCACAAACTTGTAATGTGTCTAAAGTAAGGTTATGATAGGGATACCGTGTCAGAGTTGAAATGTCGCTGGATGGGTAATTCATAGGCACAGGTTAGAATACTAAAGGTACTGTCGCAAATCCTACCACAGCTGATCGCAGAACTTAAATTCAATGATAAGAATCAAAATAAAAACAAATGCACGAACTGTAACCATAAATGAGGAGAATTTTGTCTAAAAATCTATCTGTTTCAGAGATGTCCTTTAGTAAAGAAATCTAACATCGTTATTTGGTCTGGATTGAGAGTGACTTTAGACCCACAACAATGTGCTTTGTTCTATACTGCCTTGTGGAATGGTCACAATTAAGGGCAATTAATGATGGTCATCAAATGCTGCCCTTCACAGTGATGCTGATATTCCATGAAATACCAAAAAGAAACATTGAATCAAACAAAGAAAGCTACTGAAGATCTGAAACTAAAAGAAACAAAGTGCTGGGAAAACGGAACAGATTTGGCAGCTTCTGTTGAGAGAAAAACAGAGTTAACTTTTTCAATCCACTCAGCATGCTTCACATCTGAAAGCAGCTGGGAAATAGTGCACTTTGTTTTGGTGGGGTGAGTTGAATATATGGAGGAATAGAAAGATAGAGAAAAAGGTTTTAATAATCATTTGTTGATTATCAGATAGGATGGAAATAAATTGTGATATTAATCTCGTTGATTTTTCATTTCTTACCCATATCCTGAGTATCATGTCCATGTAGATATCTATCCAACCCCCTTTTTAAAATGGGGTATGCCTTCTCTGACTCTCATCCCTGAGTGTGGTAATTTTCTTTAATTCATTAAAGCGACGTGGGTGTGACTGCCTGGGGCAGTATATATTTCCCTTTCCGGATTACCCACGAGAAGGTGTTGGTGAGCTGCCTTTTGAACAATAGCAGTTCACATGCTGTCGGCTGCCAGTGCTTAGATATGTTTAGTTTCATTTCTTTGAGACTTTGTCGTGATATAACTGAATGCTGGCTTGGTCATTTCAAAGGGCAGTTGAGAGTCAATCATATTGCTTTGGGTCTGGTGTCACATGTATGCCTGACAACATGTAGATAACAGAATTCCTTCCACGAAGGACACAATTAGTTAGGTGTTTGTTTTTTATTTGACAATTGATACGCGTTCATTAGATTGTTAATCCAAATAATCAATTGAATTCAAATTCCACCATCTGATGAGGCGGGACTCAAGTCCAGGTCTGTGTCATCAGCTGGGTCCCTGGATTAATAGACTGGAGATAATAGCACTAGGCCATCGCATCCCCAGCATCTACTCTGGTAATGGTAGTGTTGCTGTTATTGTGACTGAGGTACAGAAAATTGTGCAGTTACATTGTCAACTACTTCCATGGAGAACAGAACCAGCAATATTTCAGGTCACAGGAACTGAGCAGAGCTGCAATGGTTTTTTCAGCCAGGAGTAGAAACTGAGGCGAGAAAGCCATTTGTTAACTCTGAGTGGGTGTGACATATGTACGGAGACGTGACTTGTTCTCATCATTGGAAAGTCACAGGAGGTTCCCTGGATGTTTTTCTTGGGTTTGTGTTATCAGCTACTGCAATGATTTAGGGAAACCTGAGGGTCTGGTGTCCCCATTCTGGACAAGGTTTAGGCACTGCATTTTGGAGAGAGTCTGGTTCTGCAGAGACTTCATAGGAAGGAGCAGGACACTGCACTATCCTTTCTAAGATTTCCACAAATATTTCTCAATGTTGAACCTTTTCCGTGTGCAAAGTGTGAAGCCAGTTCATTTCAACAATGATGCCACAGAGCTGTGAAATCTCCATCAACACAAAATTTGTCTCACACCAGGGAGATGAAAGTACTCAAAATTCCCATCAACTGTTTTGATTCTGGAACTTTCCAGGCAGGAGTGGGTGAAGGATCTATTTTGCCAGAGTGCGATCCTCTCATGTACTCACAAGGTGACAGAGACCATCTCCGTCCGGTGCGGTGAATATGTTGGTTCTGTCTCCACAGAGGAAAGAACAGAAAAATCTTCCCGAAATGTTAGGGAATATGGTGACTGGCGAAAATGTGGAACTGCAAGAAGTTAGAATTATTAAAGAGGAAGTACTGGGGATATATAAAAAAAACAAAGCTCATTGTTGTGAATATTGGTAAGTTGCTGGACTAATTGAGTTAAGAATTTAGAGGGCTACAGACTGGAGAGTTGTGCTTGCCGGGTAGCTCTTTCGGGAGCAGGTACAGTCACGATGGGTCAATGGCCTAAATCTGTCCTGTCAATTCCTTAAACTCTATGAGGGAGGGCAAAGTATGTCAAAGCTTTTTATGTTATGGAAAGGATCCTGCCAGACTTGGACGTAGCTACTGTGACCACAAAGATTTAAAACAGGAGGGAGATGGAAAACAGTGATGAATAAATCGATGTCAGTTGTGAGGGAAAATTTTAGAATTTTTTAGTAATTCGTAATAACTACATCTTTGGAGAATAATGATATGATTTGCTGAGTCAGTCTATATTTTAGAAAGGGAAATCGTTATTGATAAACCACTTGGAGTTTGTGGAGGGTCTTGATTGTGACATCGACAAATGAGAACCAACGGGATCAGTATATTTGAATTTTTAGGAAGTTTTTGACAGATGAGTGAAGAACGTTAGAGTCCTTGGGTAAGGGGTGAATATATTTCATGGAAATGAGAATTGGATAATAGGGAGAATACAGAGAGTAAGATTCTGCTTTGGAATAAAGGTCATTGCACATAGGGTATCCCATGTATCAGTGCTTGGAGCACAGCTGTCCACAAGGCAAAGAAATGATTTGAAATGAGCAGCAAATACAGTTCTTTTCATTTTGTATTTATTAGAAGATGAGAGATTGGGAAGTTCAGTCATCACTTATATAATTCACATGAGCCAGCAAGTAATCCGTACAGTAAATGGTACGTTGTCCTTCATTATAAAATGATTCAAGTGTTGAAGTAAATTCATCTTCCTGCAGTTGTAGTGTGTTGCTTGGGCAGTATTTCGGACACTGATTACAGATTCTCTGTCCTTTATAGGGAACGATTACATTGTGGCTGAGATAGTGCAATATACTTGCACCAAACTTATTCCTGGGATGATGGTACCATGAGGGAAGTGCGAGGAAAATGAATGTTTAATACATGGCGCTGAGAGAAAATAACAGGCTTTTACATTTAGACTTGAAGATGAAAAACTAACACTCATTTTGTCAGGAAAAAGACTGTGATCATGTGAAAAACTACATTTTTTACATTATATTTGATTCCCAATAGTTCACATACCTGCCCGGAGCCCCCACGCTGGTTGAGAGGCAGCTCCAGGCTCTGAATGAACTCTAACTGTCTCAATATGCAGTCGGGGTGTGAACATGCACTGTTCACAAATCTGTCAGCAGCCACAATACCTTATTCCTGAAAGAGTTAGCCGGTCCCACCAGGTTGTAACCTCCATCGAAATACCAGTCTGTCTTCTCGGACACAGAAGCTTTTTCCTTGAGACGTGGCACACACCGCCACTTTCCCTTCTCACCTTCAGTAAACCAAGTTAAAGAAACACGTGTACCACTGGCAATGGACCCAGGAGGAACAACATAGAGCGGTTTATCTGTGTAGTCTCTGCTTCACTGTTTGTCATGTTGGGGAATCAATGACATCTTCCTATTTCTGCATAATTGACTTGACAAGTTGAATGGCCTCTGCCTGGTATCATGGAATAGGCTCAAAGACCTGACTTGGCAACTCCTGGTTCATGTTTAACACTTCGATGTGCTGACTACACTCCTTCCCTCCTCGTGTAATAGGCATTAGGGACTGAATGGGCTATCCCTGTTCATAGTCAATAATTTCGCTGGGTTGAATATATTCAGTTGAAACCAGCTTGAGAGGCTGAATGAGCTCCTCATATTTAACTGTTGAACACAAGAAAGAGAAATTTCTAGTAAGACTGTTACATGAATGTTACCTTCACTTTAACAACACAGTTTGGATGTTATTCAGGCCTTGCTGCACATGGACACGGACTGCTTCAGCAGTGGACACGTGACAAATTATTCTTAATATTGTGTGATCTTCAGACAACATCTCCACTTCTGACCAGAAGATGTTGGAGTGAAGTTGAAACAGCTGAAGAAAGCTACCTTGTGGATGCAGGCAGAGATATCCTGTGACCAATCACAAATATCTTCCCTTGTCCTCTGAATGTCTCTAACCAGTGGAGAGTTTACAATTCATTCCCATTACATTCCATTGTATTCGGGTTCCTTGATACCATCCACAGTTAAATCCTGCCTTGATATCAAGGCCAGTCACTCTTATCACGTGTTCATATATTTTATTCATGTGACTAGGTCACGGTGTGTTTGTGAGGAGTGTTTCCTTCTCACAGAGGGTAGTGACTGTCGGGAGTTCTGTATTCAAGAAAGGTAGGGGAGGTGGATTACTAAGATATTTGGAAGGGGGCACAATGGATATGAGGCATCAGAATGTTGAGGACTGAAGGGATGGAGCATAAGAGAGGCTTTGTGGCTTTTGCAGATCAGCAATGATCATATTGAAGCGAAAGACAGGCCAGGAGGGCTGAATATTATATATTTGCGTATCTGATGTTCTCTCATTCTGTTATTGGGAAGTTATTTTCCTGGAAATTCTGTTATTGGATGTTACAGTCAGGGAGACCAGAGGATTTTGTGGGTTATCTCTGGGTGAGGTATGGGCGCTGTATTTACAGTGAATCTGAATCGGCAGCATGACCAACAAATGAAGACAGTTCTGTAAAGACAGAGGAGTGAGATGTTTCACACCGTCACCTATCCTTTCTTTTCCCAAGAATATTTTCCAACGCCATGTCAAACGATGTGGGACAGTCTTCTTTGGCTGAATTGTCTCCGCTGTTTCTGTGCACCAGGTTACTGGGGGAAATGGCCTCCGACTGTTCCTGCCCATCAGGTTTGACAGGTTCAGTGGAATATAGGAGCATGAGACTGAGGAGAAGTGTTGGTCATTAGACACTGAGCATTCTCCACCAGGCAATCAGATTGTGGCTGATCAGGTTGTGGTCTCAGCCTCACTTTCCTGTCTGTAGTTCATTGTCCTTTACCATCCAATGTCTAAATAGCGTGGCTTTGAATAAATGCAGACACACAGGCACCATAAACGTCTGGGCAAGAGCATTTCCACTCAAACAGCCCTTTGTGAATTTCTCGTCATCCCTGTTCAGACTGGGTTTGGAGAGGTTTCTGTTTCATTTTCTACTCCAGCTCCTCCATTGGTCATGATACATTTTAAATGTAACTACGTTGCTGATATGGCCAATGATGTTGTTCTCAGACTAGGTCAGGTTCTTTGCTAGGCACAAGTCAGGTAGGCACAAGATATCTTTAATTTGGCAAAGTAATTTACCAAAGCAGACTTACTCAAGCTATGATGGAAAGATACGTGGCAAGCAGTGTAGACAAATATGTACATTAATATTTATCTTTCAATCTATACTGAGATGCAGTTTGTATACACAGAAACATACACATACACAGACCCATACAAAAAGACACTCACAGTGACCTGTGGTAACTGATGATCAAAATTATCAGCCAGGGCCCCCGCAAATTCTTCTCTAACCCCTTGCAGTGTTCTTGGATATATCTGGTAAGGCATGAGATTTCTCCAACTTCAAACATTCGAGTATATCCAATACCTCCGCTACTGTGATATGGATTGTCCCCAAGATATCACCACTTATTTCCTCAAATTCCTATGTATTCATGTCTTTCCCCACTGTAAACATAAAGGAGAAATATTTGTTGAGGACATCGCCTATCTCTCATGGTACGACACATACATGTCCACTTTGGTCTTTGAGAAGTCCTATTCTCTCTCTAGGTAATGTTTTCCCCTTAATATTCTTAAAGCGCCACTTTGGATTCACCCAGATGTTCTCAGGCAAGGTTGTCTCATACCCCCTATTGGCCCTGCTGATTTTCTACTTCAGTAAGCTCCTATATCCCCTGTGTAACTCCAGGGATTTCCTTGATTCCAGCTGCCTCTACCTGAGCCATGTCTCCTCATTTTGTTTGTCTCCTCATTTTGTTTGTTCAAAGCCTAAACATTTCTTGTCAATCAGGGTTCCTCATTCCTGTCAACTATCCTTTCACACTCACTGGAAATATAGATCCTAAACTCCCACTTTCGGGAGGTCCTTTTGCTTGCAACAGACTACTCTAATCAACTCCTCCAAATCCTGTCTAAGTCCATCAAAATTTACCTTTCCGCAATTTAGAACTTGAATCTGTGGACCTTCTTTTTTCCCTCTCCATAACTATTTTAAAATTAATAGTACTATGGTCACTGGTCCCAAAGTGCACATCTACTGTCACCTCACTCACCTGTCCTGACCTATTTCTTAAGAGTAGGTCAAATTTTGCCCCTTCCCGATTAGGACCCTCGATATACTGCTTGACGAAAGTTTCCTGACGCACTTACTTGATTCCATTCCTTCAAATCCCTTAATGCTCTGGCAGTTCTAGTCTATGTTATAAAACATAAAACCACTATTATGACAACCCGAATGTTCCTGCATGTCTCCCCAATCTCTGTATCTATTTTTGAACCTGCAATTCCTGTTAACTATATAGGGGCCTATAGTACAACCCCATTAATGTCACCATCCCCTTCTTTTGTCTTAGTTCCACCCACAATGCCTCACTGGATTATTCATCGGTTGCTTTATCTCTGATCACTCCTGTGATACTCCCCTTAATCTAAAATGAAACTCCCTCTATTCTTTCCATTATCTCTGTCCCTCCTAATGCACTTTACCTGGTACATTAAGCTGTCAGTCGTATCCATCCCTCAGCCATGTTTCTGTAATAGCTACTCTATCCAGCGCCGATTACGTATCCACAACCTGAATTCATTGGCGTCACCTGTTAGTTCTTTTGCATTGAAATAAATGCAATTTAATCCATAGGCATTCCTTGCTCCCTATCGTATTCCAGCCTGATCTATGTCTTCAACGTACTATTCTGAATATTGTATCTCCTTCCAGCCTCACATTTGCCTCCCTGCTCTTGAGGATACCACCTCCTGCCAATCTCGCATAAACACTCCCTTGTAGGACTAGCTAAACTGTCTTCAAAGATATTGGTTCCCCTCTCCAGTGCATGTGCTACCAGTCCCTCGTGAAAAGGTCAATTCTGTCACAGAAAAGCTCCAAATTATCTAAAATTATGAATACCTCCCCCTGCACCAATTCTTCAGTTACATACTTATCTGCCATCTCATCCTATTCTTACCTTCACTAGCTCATGACACTGGAAGTAATCAGGAGATTACCACTGTCGAGGTCCTGGTTTTTAACTATTCTCCTAGATGCCAGTAATCATTCTGTAGAACCACATTCCTTTGTCCACCTGGGTCATTTGTGCCAACGTGCACAATGACTTCTGGGTGCTCCCCCTCCCCTTTGACAGCATTCAGCAGCCACTCAGAAGCACGTTGGACCCTGACACCTGAGAGGCAACGCACATCCTGGATTCCCGCTTGAGGCCACAGAATCTCTGATCTGTCCGCCTAAAAATCGACTCTTCAATCCCTCAGACCCTGTTTAACTTTATCCTTTCCTGCTACTCCCCAGAGCCAGTCGTAATGCAACCAACCTGGCTACTGCTGATTTCCTGACATCCATCCCCCATCTGCCAATACACACACAAAATCAGAATCCAAAATGGTATACTAGTTGTTGTGGTTCTGTTCGCCGAGCTGGGAATTTGTCGTTCAAACGTTTCGTCCCCTGTCTAGGTGACATCCTCAGTGCTTGGGAGCCTCCTGTGAAGCGCTTCTGTGCTGTTTTCACCAATATTTATAGTGGCCTGTCTCTGCCGCTTCCAGTTGTCAGTTCGAGCTGTCCACTGCAGTGGCCGGTATATTGGGTCCAGGTCGATGTGTTTGTTGATAGAGTCTGTGGATGAGTGCCATGCCTCTAGGAATTCCCTGGCTGTTCTCTGTTTGGCTTGCCCGACAATGGTAGTGTTGTCCCAGTCGAAATCATGTTGCTTGTCCTCTGTGTGTGTGGCTACAAAGGATAGATTAGATTAGATTACTTACAGTGTGGAAACAGACCCTTCGGCCCAACAAGTCCACACCGCCCCGCCGAAGCGTAAGCCACCCATACCCCTACATCTACATCTACATCTACCCCTTACCTGACACTACGGGCAATTTAGCATAGCCAATTCACCTGACCTGCACATTTTTGGAGTGTGGGAGGAAACCGGAGCACCCGGAGGAAACCCACACAGACACGGGGAGAACGTGCAAAATCCACACAGTCAGTCGCCTGAGGCGGGAATTGAACCCGGGTCTCCGGCGCTGTGAGGCAGCAGTGCTAACCACTGTGCCACCGTGCCGCCCACAAGAAATGAAGGCTCGTCCGGGATTTGAACACAGGATTTCTCACAAGTCCACCCACCTAGAGGCCCGAAGTGAGAATCATACCGCTAGACCAACGAGCCGCAGGCCCTAATCTAATCTAATCTAATCTAATCTAATAGATAGCTGGTCGTGTTGTTTCGTGGCTAGTTGGTGTTCATGTATACGGATCGTTAACTGTCTTCCTGTTTGTCCGATGTAGTGTTTTTGCAGTCCTTGCATGGGATTTTGTACACTACATTAGTTTTGCTTATGTTGGGTATCGGGTCCTTTGTTCCGGTGAGTTGTTGTTTGAGCGTGGCTGTTGGTTTGTGTGCTGTTATGAGTCCTAGTGGTCGCAGTAGTCTGGCTTTATTTGGTTATTGAATGTGAAGTGTGTTGTGAGGCACAAGTCCAGTAGTTTAAGTATGCCGTCTTTGTTGATTGAAATGACCCAGCCAGACTACTGCGGAGACTGACTTTTATTCGCATCAGCCACATGATAGAATACAAAACTTGAAAGTACGGGAGCAGGCCATTGGCCACTGTGTGTGCACCAGCTCAAGTGATGTCTCCAAAGTGCCTCCCATTTGCCAGCCCTATCTGCAGCCTGTTAAATTCATATTTCCAAATACATAACCAGTTCTCCTTTTAACCTTCATCCACAACTCTCCCAGGGAGTCCATTCCGAATCCTAACAACTCTCAATAAAGACGTTTTTGCTTATCTCACTCCTGGATCTTTTGCTAAAAATCTTGAAATTAGAAAGCAATGATGCTGTCTTCCTGTTTTACTCTGCAACATGTTTTTCATAATTTTAAGTATCGCAATAAGCTCACATCGTTGTCTGTTCTGCTCCAGGAAGAATAAGCCTTGCAAGAACTGTAACAAACACGACATTGGACAAACAGGCAGAAAACTAGTCACCTGGATACATGAACAACAACTTGCAAGAAAAAAAGACATGACCCACTATTACTAGTATCCCTACATATGGATGAGGAAGTATACCATTTTGACTGGGTCTGCACATCCATAGAGGACAAGGTAAACAGAGACACGCACGAGAATTCCTAGAAGAATGGCATTCAAATCGGAACTCCATCAAGAAACACATCTATTTTGATTCCAACTAACATTCTCTGAGAAAAAGAACGGGACATGAAATCACCAAGACTGGAAATTACATCACTTACTCAAGGAAACCTAAACAATTAAATATAAATTCGGAAAACAACACGAGCACTTCACCGGCGGCTCACTGATAATGTTCCTTAGTATAGTGATGAACCGTCTGAAAATGAACTCTCCAACTCAGCGAGCAAACTGACATCCAGAAGTAACACAATTTCTCTTATACTTTCTTTAACTAAATCCTTCATTCCAGTTATCATTCTGATTATTTATAAAGTTATTGGTATTCTTCTGCAAAGCAATGTGGCATCTGTCTGTCTGTCTGTGTGAATGTGTGTGTGTGAAAGAGATTGAACAATCCTCTTCAATCTCTGAGTTACTCCCCGTGCCATATGGAAAAGAGGCAAAGATTAGGAAGGCAGTATAGCTTAACATGTCGTTAAAAATCTAGTTCAGGGTTGATGGTTTCAGATTTTTGGATAATTGGGATTGTTTTCAGGACAGGAAGGACCTGTACAAAAAAGACAGGTTGCATCTTAACTGGAGGCGCAGCAACGTCTTTGTGGGGAGGTTTGCTAGTGCAAGTCGAATGGATTTAAACGGATTAAGCAGTAGTGTGGGAACCAAAGCAGCAGGTCAGAAACTGAGTAGAATTTCGAGGTGAACAGGACATCAGGCACGGTCAGTCTAATGACCCCCATGCTGAGGGAAGGAATCATATCAGTTCACATTGTGAGATGTAAGTTGGAATAAATGAAAGAGAAGAGGTGCAGGTTTATCAGGGATTCACAAATAAGAATGGAGAGTGTAGGGACTGTGAGGGATTGAGACATGTGAGATCAGGAATTCTGTGCACAAGAAAATATTAAAGGGGAAAGAGGTTGGGGTGCAGTGTGGTGTGGAATTCAGTGATAAACAGCTGCCTCCAAAAAACAGGAAAGCTTGCTTTTTGTCAATGTGAATACCTGGGAAGGAATTTATTATGCTTCAGAGAACGAGAACCCTCATAGCTAAAAGTCTGCATTATATTAAAGGAGAAGCTATATCCATGATATTGCTGTCGCTATAATAATGGTGGGAAAAGTGCTCGTGCGGTTGTTGCACAATGCTTGCACTGAGCATGTGAATTATCCTGGATGTTCCCAGAGATGCGCTAGGTTGAGTAAGTGCATTGTGAGAACTTGCATGAGATGATGTTGGTTTGTAATCTCACCACTTACTGAGTCCAGTCAAAGGAACAAACCAGCAACTGCCATTGCTTATTGCCTCAGAACATATCAGAGTCTTCATGGCTGCCAACGCATAGAAACATGCAACAAAGAAAAGGCCTATCACGTCTGCACCAGCAAGTGCACATCCAAAGACTTTTTAAACGTTTGTGAGGTTACCTCTCTCAACGACCCTCCTGGACAATGCATTCCAGATTCATACCACCCTCTCAGTGTGAAACACATTCCACAAATCCTCTCTCAATTCTCTGCATTTCACTTCAAAAATGCGTCCCTTTGTTATTGTCCGTTTGACTAAAGGAAACAGCATCTCTCTGTTAAGCCTCTCCTTATCCCTTATGCACTTCTACACCGGTACCATATTCCCTCCTCAACCTTCCCTGCTGCAAAGGAAAAACGAACATCAGCATTTTGGAGGCACTGTTCTTTGTTACATTCACTGCAATAGCCAGAAAAGAAGAAACAGTTCATCTGCAGGATGGACACAGACTAATTCATTGTTTCTTTACTTCAGCTTGTATGAGGAGGACAAATATGCAATTAAATTCTATGTTATGGACAAACTGCACAAGATCAAATCATATTGTCATGTCTACCTTAAATTGGAAGCAAATACATACTGTAAAAAAATTCAAAAACACCACATTAAATGTGAAAAAAAACGTCGTCTGCACTTGATGGAGATACAAAAATATAGTGTGCATGTACAATCTGAACAAGAATCAAGTGATAGAAAAGAAAGTATATGAAATATTTTCTTAATTTTGAGTGGAAACCTGATCTTGATTTTCTGAACAGTGATGTTTTTGCACACAATCCCGCTTCCTCAAAAACAAGCTTTTCCCTGTCACTAAAACTTCATCTGCCATTCTTGGTCCTCCGTCCTACTCTTTCCTTACACTCCTACTTTCCTTGCACTACTCCTTCTGCTGCTACATACTCTTCCACTGATGATCTCCCTTATACCCTTCTTCTGCCACTCCCACTGTAATTTACACCAATTCCCCAATTACTCCCACTTCGTCTGACCATCGTGTTCACTTTTTGCTTTCCAACTGGGATAATGGGAACTGCTGGCTTCTGTGCTGCTATTGATCATTAACAAATGATGAGATTGGGATGATCAATGTCCAATCGGAACAGACAAGTGTGTGTTTCTGTCACTTCCTGATGCACCGTGAACAGGATCGTTTTGTTACCCATGGTACAGAGTGGAGTGTTTTTCTGTCTCTGTGTCACAGCGCTTAACCAAACAGCCTCATCACAAATAGGACGAATCTCTCCTCAGAATCAGAAGTCCATGTATCAGCTTTCCTTTTAATTTTGTGAAGACAGTGAACACACTGTTCAAACAAGCCATGTTCTATCCTTTTGCATTTTATTATTTTAAGGATTTTCCAATGTCATTTGAGGTGAGATCAGAGTCACTTCCCTTGAATCAAAGTAGTATTTGACTCATGTGGCATCAGGGACCCTGAGTAAACAGGGGTCAATGGGAATCGGAGGAAATTCTGTCCTGGTAATTTCCTCACTGAGCAATGACATCTTCCCCAGAGCTTTTGAGAATGACAAATACACTATGCCCTTCTAGTACCTTCCAAAACCATGGATGACTTTGTCCTGTTCATAATATCAACACATATTATGTTTTCACAGTTTGGTCTAAAATCTCAGAACAGTAAGACCTTGCGGTTGAGTGTCACCCCAATGAAATCAGGGCGTTACAATAAGATTACGATTCAGATTATTTTCAACCAGTTACTTTTAGAGGACTGATCGTGTGATGTCAGTGCCAGTGATATCAACATTTTATCTGTCCAAAAGATTCACATCCCATTGACTCAAGGCTGCACCACTCCCCAATTCTAGTTCTTTCTCCAGCTCATTCGCCATGCTCTTCAGATATATGGGGCCCACAAGATGCAATGATGCAGAGATGCCTGTGACCCCTTGAAACCTGCCTCCCGATCCGTGCCCTGCACTTTGAATGCATCCCCTAACCCAAATGCACCTGCCGTCGTATCTGATGTTGAATGTTCTATACTTAGAAAAGGTCTCAACTTTATCCCACTCTGTCCCCACTTTAATGAATTTCGGGCACGGCATGATGCTGATCTCTTCTTCCACTGTATTCTCCTTGGTGCCCATCCACTCTCTGTTCCACAGACTCTTCGCCAAGCTCCAATACTCTTCCTCGAAATGCTCTGGCGTTTGCTTGAACTCAATCTGTTCATTGAGAATGCTCGATGTGACATTGGTTGTTTTATTTTCTCTGCATCCCCTCACCCAATCTACAAATTACACTCTGAACAGGTTGTACGCCGTGTGCTTGATCCAACCCTGACTCTGTTATTCAGCCTATGCTGGTAAGGGTGATGCTGCTGTCGTCTGGTGGACTACCCTCGACATTGCAGAGACTGAGTGCCAGCTCTCAGATAGTCCTCATGTCACCTGCTGGACCATGACACAACCATGGCACATCAGGCCATTGTGTTCACTATGATAAACTGACCACATTTCATCAGGTTATTCCCACCCCACTTGCCCCCACATAACAGTCCACAAGCTGATGGTCTCTGACAGCAGAGCTCACTTCTATCTCCTCCTGAAAATCCACAAACAGAACTGCCCTGGCAGACCCAATGCTTCAGCCTACTCCTGCCACACAGAGGGGGGTGCATGGATACACACGTGGGCCCCAGTCAAACCTGTTTCTTCACGGGGTACGTAGACCATTCCCTGTTCCAGTTCTTTTCCAGCCCTAACCACAACTCTTTCTCCAATACATAAATGATATCATCGATTCTGCTTCCCTGTCTTGTCCTGAATTGGAAAAAAACACATCGATTTCACTTCCAACTTGCATCCCACCCTCACTTTCACCTCGTCTTTCTCTGACTCATCCCTTCCTTTCCTCGGTATCTCTGTTTCCATTTCTGGGGATCGACAGGCGACTAATATTCAGTATTAACCCACCGACGCCCACAGCTACCTGGAGTGTAAACCCTCATACTCTGTTTGCTGCAAACACTCCATTCCATTCCCCCAGTTAATCTGTCTCCATCGCATTGTTTCTGATGATGTCAATTTCAAAAATGTAGCCTCCAATATGTCCACCTTCTTCCTCAACTGAGGATTTCCCTAGCATTGTTCTTGACAGGGCCCTCAACCAGGTCTGACCCACCTCCTCCACTTCTATCCTCAACCTCTCTCTACCCTCCTGCAACAGCGAGAGAATTCCTCCTTTCCTGGCTTACCATCCCACCAGCGTTCACATGAAGAGGACCATCAGCCGCCATTTCCCCCACCTCCAGCAAGAGTCATCACCAGATACGTATTTCCCTCCTCTCTCTTGTCCGCCTTCTGGAGGGACCAGGACACGCTGGTTCACTCTTTATTCACTCCCAATATTCCGCCCTCACCCCACACCACAGATGCACTTCTCTTGCCCCTGCCGAAGGTGTAACACTTTCGCACTTCTGTCCTCCTTTCTCACTATCCAAGGGCTCAACCACACCGCACCAATGAAGCAGCACCTTACCAACGTTTCCCACAATGTAGTCTAATAGATTCGCTGCTCACAATGTGGTCTCCTCTACACTGGGGAAACTAATGGTAGACTGGGTTACCGCTTCACTGAACATCCAAAGTGTACCTATACAAATGACCCTGAGCAACCAGTAGCCTGCCAGTTTAATAGCGCATCCTGTTCCCTGGCCAATATCTCTGTGTCAGGCTTGCTGTAGTGTTCTACAAAAAGTCAATGCAAACTGGAAGAAGAACGCCTCATTTACCATGTGCGGACCCGACAACCCTTCAGACTCAAAATCAAGTTCAATAGCTTTCGGCCCTGATCTCCCCAATGTTGTATCCCCCGACCAATAATACACCAGGTCTAGTTCTCACATCGCCTTCCATTACTCACCCTCTATTGTTAGCTACTAACAATCTCCATTAACAGCTGTCCAACCTCTTCTGCATATCAACCAACATTTTTAGAGCTACCATTAGTTCTGAGGAAGGGTCACTGGACCCGAAACGTTAACTGTGATTTCTCTGCACATATGCTCCCAGACCTACTGAGCTTTAGAAGCAACCTCTGTTTTTGTTTCAACATTTTCATGACAAGTTCTCACAATCTAATACGTCATCAATATTTAGAACCTTGTCAAACATAGGAACTTTGTAATTTTTCATTTAATGTCCATAACAAATTACTCGAGATCCAAGTGAGACAGAGGCTTTGCTGTTATCGTTCAGATCAGACAATTTGTCACAGTTCAGAAAGAAAAAGAAATTTAAAGAGCTGGAGCAAAACTCAAAAAATCTGGCAGAATTTGAGCAGAGATGCATAGAATTAACCTTTGACTTTCCAGAAATTTCACATCATAATCAATATATTAACTCTGTTTCTATCTGCAGATACTTCTTCATATTTCTATTTCGTTTCTCCACCATTTTCAGTTTGTATCTCATGTTTGCATATCATTTTATCTCATGTTTCTTGACAGGTCCATATGTTGACCTTGGTTGTATTTGGACACTGTGGTCCTATTATAGTTGGTGTGTCTGTGACATTTGTATTAAGGCCAAAATCTGTTTCTTCCATAAGATTCAAAGGGGAAAAAAAACATGTTTCTGAATATCCTGTAAATCTCAGAAAACCACGTTGTTTTAAAACACTTTTCATTGCAACTGAACTTCATGACATAATAAGAATCGATTTTTGTTGATGGAACAGTCTGTGTCCTTCATTGAACAAGCTTGTCTACACCTCCCCCCCCGCCACCCCGCATTGGCTTTCAATACATACCACAGAATTATTACAGCAAAGGTTGCGGAATCTCAACCCATTGTCTCTTCCAGCTTAGAATGAGCTGTATCTCTTACTGTTATTCTGTATACTGGCAACTGAAAACATTCAATTCGTGTGACATGGTAACTGCTCTGCCCAGAACCATAAGAAACTACAGACGGTTATGTGCACAGCACAGACCATCACGGAAGGCAACCTTCCATCCGTTTATACTTCTCATTTTCACCGAAAGGCTGATAACATAAAAAAAATCTCTCCCATACCGGTAATGATTTCCGACAACCTCTTCCAACAGGTAGAAGATAGAGAGGCTTGAAAACATGGACCAGCATACTCAAGAACACTTTCTTCCCTACCGTAATTAGACTGACGAATTGACATCTCTAACTTCAAATAATACTAGTCTTGCTAATAGCGATCTTGTTTTGGACATCTCCTGTGCAGCTGTAACCTTATATGTCTCACTCTGTTGAAGTACCTCATGAGCTGTGTTTTTTTGTCTACTATCATGTTCCTGCACTACTCACAAAACAAAGCTTTCCATTGTACATTTGACTAAAATAAATCAAATCAAATCAAATAAAACACATGGACTACAGTGGCTCATGGTCTTCTCAAGAGCAGCTAGAAAAGTGAAGTAATGCTGGTCCAGGCAGTGATACCCATATCCCATCAACGAATATAAGAAGATGACCACCGTTCAGGGCAGAGTGACAGGGAGATAAAATTGCTTTAAACATTGTCTTAGACATACACAGGTTTCCCTTTATTGAACAAGCTTGTCTCCCACCCCCCACCCCCATAGGCTTTCAATACATATCACAGAATTATTACAGCAAAGGTTGAGGAAACTCAACCCATTGTCTCTTCCAGCTTAGAATGAGCTGTATCTCTTACTGTTATTCTGTATACTGGCAAGTGAAAGCATTCTATTCGTGTGACATGGTAACTGATCTGCGATTTGCAGTACAGTGTTTCTTTCATAAGCATATATGGTGTAAAGTGAAGAAGCATTCATTTGTATGGGAAAAATTTTGGCAATCTTCTTAAAAGTGAAAATCCTCTTTGGATTTCTTTAGATTAGCGAAAACAGATTAGATTAGATTAGATTACTTACAGTGTGGAAACAGGCCCTTCGGCCCAACAAGTCCACACCGACCCGCCGAAGTGCAACCCACCCAGACCACTACATCTACCCCTTATCTAACACTACGGGCAATTTCGTATGACCAACTCACCCGACCTGCACATCTTTGGACTGTCGGAGGAAACCGGAGCACCCGGAGGAAACCCACACAGGCACGGGGAGAATGCGCAAACTCCACACAGTCAGTCACCTGAGGCGGGAATGTCCGAATGTAGGTTATTTGGAAAGGGACGCGGGGAAAAGCGAACTTTTGAAAAGCAGGGGATACCTGTATTTACGTGGGCATGTCATCAGAGAACTTGCAGCTGGCGTTGTTTGGAATTTGGCAACACAGCCGTGTGTGGGCAGGGAGTACAGTAGGGGGCTGAGGACGCATCCTTGGGGTATCCAGTGTTGAGTGTAATTGTGGTCAAGGTGCAGATAGCTGACTTCACAGATTGTGGTCTGTTGGTCCGAAACCAGGGGATTTAGTTGCAGAGGGTGGAGCCGCGACTAAGGTGATGGAATTTTGAGATCAGTCTGGAGTGGATAACGATGTTGAAGGTGGGGCTCTAGTCAGTGAGCAGGAGTCTGGTGCAAGTGTCCTTGTTGTCAAGATGTCCCAGGGATGAGTGCAGGGATCGGGGTATGGCATCCGTTCTGGACCTGTTACATCAGTAGGCAAATTATAAGGGATCAGGTCAGGCTGGGAGACTGGAGCTGATGTGGGCCATAACCAGCCTTTCAAATCACTCCATGTTTATTGAGGTCAGAGCCACTGGGCAGTAGTCATTAAGGCACGTTACATGTGCTTTCTCATTTACGAGGATGATGGTGGTCTTCTCGAAGCGGGTTGGGACTTCGGCTTGTAAGAGGGAGAAGCTGAAGTTGGAAATGAATACCTCTACCAGTTGGTCCTCATAGGCTCTGAGTACACAGGCGGGAACATCGTCCAGGTCTGTCGCTTCCCTTGCCTTGACTCTCAGGAAGACTGATCATGTCTGCAGCGGTGACAGCGGGCACAGATACATCCGAGGCTGTCGGGGTAGGTTTCAGCCTGGCAGTCACACAGTTATTCATTATAGACATTCCTTTCCCCACCTCCCTCCATCGTCATCAACACACAGTTTGTCCAGACAGAATGCCATCAATAGACTGGGATTGTGCACAATAATGAAGTAAACTCACCACGAAACAGGGCAGGGTGTGCTTCTACTGAGAGTCAGTAGAGCAGGGAGTGAAGACTTTGCAGGTGTAATTCCACTCAAGCCATTGCTTCAACATGAATGGAGTCAGGCACCTTGGGTGTTGTGCCTTGTAGATGGTGGACAGTCCTTGGGGAGCCAGGAAATGTATTATATCTGGACAAATTGGACAAAGGAGCTGAGGGCAGTTTTGCTAAGTTTGAAGATGATGCAGTGATGGTTTGCTGGGAAGATGATATTGAGGAAGTGGGGAGGCTGCAGAAAGACTTGGACAGTTTTGGACTGTGGGAAAACATGTGGCTGATGGAACACAATATGGAATCGTGTGAGATCGTACACTTTGATTGGCGGAATAGAGGCAGACATTATGTTCTAATAGGATCCATTCAATCTGAAGCACAAAAGGATTTTGAAGCACTCGTCCTCCTTTATGGTTATTGTGCAGGTTCCGTTGGCAGTTACAAAAGCAAATGCAATGTTCGCATTCATTTCAAGAGAACAAGAATACAAGAGAGGAGACATACTGTTGAGAATGTAATGGGCAATGGTCAGACGGCATTTGGCATATTGTGAGCTGCTGAGGGATGACGGCTTGTTATATGAGCGGCAGTGTGTGTACTCGATGGAACTGAGAAGAATGGCGGGGGGGCATCTGATTGAAACTGATCAATTACTGCAAAGATTGATACAGTCGGTGTGTAGAACATATTTCCACTAGACAGAGAGACAATGATAAAACAGCACAGTGCTGAATTGTACGTCTCTGATCTGCTCTTGTATATATAAGTTGATTTGACTTCACGTTCTGGTCAATGGTAACCCCCGTGAAATAGACGGTGGTAGGATTCAGTATAGCCAGTAGTCCATTAATCTGTTGAATGTAAGCTACTATCTGTGAGTCTTCCCTGGCGGGAGTACATTGTCTCTATTATTATTGTCATTTGTAATCTGGTCATTTTGAAGGATTGAGCCTGTTATACCAGTATTGTTGATTTTAACGAAAAAGGTGGAATTTATCACAGCACTCAGCAACAATATGTCATCGAATACGGAACACCTTTCCAATAACAGAAAAAGTCTAAAATATTCACGATTAGTAACACTGTTTTCCTGTTCGTGTTCAAATAGATAATCTGTCCCATCGAGATGCTCAATTTGGAACTATTTATTTAAAAAAGTATGTTTTGGATGTCGGCAACACTGGACGGGCCCAGCATTTCTTGCCCATCCCGAGTTGCCCTTGAGAAGGTGGTGGTGAGCTACCTTCTCGAACTGGTGCAATCTACCTGCTGTGCGTTGACCCACTAGTGATTAAGGAGGGAATTCTAGTGCTTTGAACCAGCAACAGGGAAGGAAAAGCGATATATTTACAAATCAGCATGTTGACTGGTTTGGAGGGGAATTTGAAGTTGATGATGTTCCCAAAATTCTACTGCCCTTGTCATTATACATGGAAGTGTTCGTGAAATTGGAAGAAACTCTCTGAGGATCTTTGTGGAATTTCTGCATTGTGCCTAGTAGATAGTACGCGCTGCTGTTCCTGAGCGACCGTGGTGAAGGGAGTGAATGCTTGTGGATGTGGTGCAAATCAAATGGGCTGCTTTATCCTGGATGGCGTCAAGCTTCTTTAGTGTTGTTGGGGCTGCACTCAGTCAGGCAAGTGAGGATTCTTACATCTCATTCCTGACTTGTGCCTTGTAAATGTTGGACAGGCTTTGGGAAGTCAGAAGGTGAGTTAATTGCACAGTATCCCTAGCCTCTGATCTGCTCTTATCTGTGACGAGTCCAGTTGAATTTATGGTCAATAATACCTCCCAGGATTTTGATAGTGGGGAAATTTAGTGGGGAAAATGCTGCAGAATAACAAGTGGTTATATAGTTTCTTATTCGTGATGGTCATTGTCTGTATTTGTGTGGCACGAATGTAACTTGCAACTTGTCAGCCTAAACCTGGATAATCCCCACTCCCGACCTTATGATGGAAGGAAGGTTATTGCTGAAGCTGTTGAAGATGTTTGGACCTGGAACATTATCCTAAGGGACTACTGCAGAGATGTTCTGGAGATGAGATGACTGATCTCCAACAACAATGACCATCTTCCTATCTGTCAGGTATGACTCCAATAATGCAGTGTTGGCCTAAGATACCGTTTTTGCTTGGGGTCCTTGATGTCATATTTGGCAGAATGCAGCCTTGATGTCAAGGGCTGGAATTCAGTTCCTTTTCCTATGTTTGAACCAAGGCTGTGATGAGGTCAGGAGCTGAGTGACCCTGTTGGAACACAAAATGGGTGTCCCTGAGCAGGTGCTGCTTGATAACACTGTTGATGACACCTTCCATCACTTTACTGATGATGGAGAGTAGACTGATGAGGCGGTATTGGGTCGGGTTGAATTTGTCCTGTGTTTTATGTACAGAACATACTTGAGGAGTTTCCCGCATTGTCTGTTTGTAATCGTACTGGAACAGCCTGTCTAGAGAAGCGGGAATTTCTGGAGTACAAGTCTTCAGGACTATTGTCGGCATGTTATCAGAGGTTATAGCCTTTGCAGTATCCAGTACCTTTAACCGTATATTGATATCAATCAATCGAATTTGCTGAAGACTGCCATCTGTAATGATGGGGACCACGGGAGGAGGCCGAAATGGATCATCCACTCAAAACTTCTGACTGAAGATTGCTGTGAAATCTTCAGCCTTAGCTTTTGCACTGATGTTCTGGGATCTTCCATCATTGAGGATGGGGATAGTTAAGAACATAGAACATAGAAGAATACAGCGCAGTACAGGCCCTTCGGTCCTCGATGTTGCGCCGATCAAAGCCCACCTAACCTACACTAACCCACTATCCTCCATATACCTATCCAATGCCCGCTTAAATACCCATAAAGAGGGAGAGTCCACTACTGCTACTGGCAGGGCATTCCATGAACTTACGACTCGCTGAGTGAAGAACCTACCCCTAACATCAGTCCTATATCTACCCCCCCTTAATTTAAAGCTATGCCCCCTTGTAATAGCTGACTCCATACGTGGAAAAAGGTTCTCACTGTCAACCCTATCTAACCCCCTAATCATCTTGTACACCTCTATCAAATCACCCCTAAACCTTCTTTTCTCCAATGAAAACAACCCCAAGTGCCTCAGCCTTTCCTCATAGGATTTTCCAACCATACCAGGCAACATCCTGGTAAACTTCCTCTGCACCCGTTCCAGTGCCTCCACATCCTTCCTATAGTATGGAGACCAAAACTGCACACAATATTCCAGATGCGGCCGCACCAGAGTCTTATGCAACTGCAGCATGACCTCAGGACTCCGGAACTCAATTCCTCTACCAATAAAAGCCAGTACGCCATATGCCTTCTTCACTGCACTATTTACCTGGGTGGCAACTTTCAGAGATCTGTGTACATGGACACCAAGATCCCTCTGCTCTTCCACACTACCAACTATCCGACCATTAGCCCAGTAATCCAGTCGTGGAGACTCCCACTCCAGTGAGTTGTTTGATCATCCACTACTATCCATGTTCGGATTAGGAGGACTGCAGAGCTTAAATCGGATGCATTCATTGTGGGATATCTCAGTTCTGTCTGTCCCTTGCTGTTTATGCTATTTGGCATGCAAGTATTTCTGTTTGGAAGCTTCAGCAGATTAACATTTTATCTTTGTATATTTCTGGTTCTGCTCGTGGCATGCCCTCCTGCACTCTCTATTGAACCAGAGTTGATCCTCTGCCTTGATGGTAATGGTTGAGTGGGGGGATATGATGGGTCGTGACATTACAGTTTGCGCTGGAGTACAGTGCTGCTGCTATTAATGATCCACAGTGTCTGATGGATGCTAGTGTTGAGTTGTTAGATCTCTTCGAAATCTGTGCCATTTAGCATGGTGATAGTGCCACACAACACAATAGAATTCATTCTGAACCTGACCACGAGACTTTTACTGTCACGGACAGATACGTCTGCAGTTGGTAGATTGGTAAGGATGAGGTCATGTATGATTTTTTCCCCTCCTGTTCTTTCCCTCACCACCTGCTGCAGACCCAATCTAGTAGCTATGTCCTTTAGGACCCGACCAGCGTGATCAATAGCACTGCTGCCAATCCATTCGTGGTGGTCGACTTTGAAATCTCCAGGCCAGAATACACTTTGTGCCCTTCCCTCAGTCAGTGCTTTCTCCAAGTGTTGTTTAACATAGAGGAGCACTGATTCAGATGAGGAATGACGTTACGTGGTAATCAGTAAGAGAATTCTTTGTCCATTTTTAATCTGAAGCCATGGGACTTCGTTAGGTCTTGAGTCAATTCTGGAGACTCCCAGAGCAACTACCTACCAACTATATCTCACTGAGCTGCCCCCTCTGCTGGATCGGTCCTGCCTTTGGGGCAGGACATATCCAGGGATGGTGATGGTGGTGGCTGGGTTATTTTTGTAAGGTATGATTCCGTGAGTATGACTATGTCAGGCTGTTGCTTGAATAGCCTGTAAGGCAGTTGTCCCAGTTTTGACACTACCCCTTAGATGATAGTAATGAAGACTTTGGAGGTTCTACAGTGATGTTTCTAATGTTGACTTTTCCAGTGCACAGTTTGATGCCAGGTGGTCCAGCCGGTTTCATTTCTTTGAACCTTTGTAACCATTGGTACAAGTGAATGACTCACTGGACCATTTCAGGGAGCGATTGGGAATCAATAACGTTGCTTTGGGTCTGGATTTGCATGTCAGCCAGACCAGGTGAGGATAGAAGATTCCCTCATTGAAGGATATTAATGATCCAGATGGACGTTTCTAAAAATTGGCAATGATTTTACTCTCATAGGTAGATTCATAATTCCAGGGATATTTTAAAATTATTGAGTGGAATTTCCATCATCTACAGTGGCGGGATTCGAACCTGGGTCCAAAGATCAGGAGCTGATTGTCTGGATTGATAATCTATCGGTAACACCAGGATGCCTACTTGGAACCAAATGTTGTACTCAACTGCTATTTCTTGTGTTGCCCTGTTTTTCATTCATTGATTATGTTATTCTGGAATTTCATCCATCATTAAATCCTGATTGAAATACACAGTCATGAACGTCGTCTCGGCTGCTTGAATTTCATTCAATCTGTTTGGTTTGAACACACATTTCAAGGCAGCTGCACATCAGAAAAGAACAGGAAGTAAGAATAGCTGACTGTGCACTGTACTTGTCACCGGACCAGCATGTCTGGGTATGTCAGTTAGTCTGATCTTCGAGTAGGATAAAAGATTGGCAGGACGTCAAGGGTCGAAGGGTCTGCAATGTGCTGTACTGTTCTGTGTTTTACGTTTCACCCAGCCTGTGGATTCTTATCAATTGTTGAATGCTTGAGGAAGTGATATGTGTAAGATCAGGAAGCTGGGGAGGGGCGTTAGCCCAAAACTTCCAGTTATGTTGTTCATTGTTCCTTTCACATGAATGCCAGTCTGTGTGGTGTCCTACACCAGGCAGGCTCCGCCAAGTTCAGTTATTAACGTGATTCTTGACTTGTCATTTGCTGCTCTTTTCTTCAGATACAATCTGTTGGGTGACCCATGTATTAATCAGATGTTTGCTAAGTTGAGTGAGTTAGGCAAAAATAAGACATCAACTATGATTATTCAACTGAACTATAATCTCTGAAAAGAATTCGGTTGATTCTATATTTATGGATCAAAAAAATAAACTCCTGTCAAGATGTCTTAACATAGAAATAAAGAATTTACATGTTATTTTATTTCGAACGAACAACATGGATGTAACTCTTCTGGCGATCAGAATTACACACACAATGTCAGGATTCAAAACAATGCATTGTCACTCCAACATTTTGAAAGCGGTTGGCTTCTGAATGATTACATGTTCAGGGCGAGCAAACGATTGAATAATCAAATAGAATTAGCATTCTTATAGAATTATACATAATCAATCAGTTTAATTTCTCACTGAAATGTACAAGCTTCATCTATTTGCCAGCGAATTAGAAATGGCTATTATTCAACATGCACTGTGAATATTCAACTAAATAAATGATTTGTGTTATCAAATTTTAGAGAACAATAATTTGAAAATGTTTAATTTTTAGAAAAAATGTTATTTGATTTGAAATGCAGACAGTGAACAAAAACGATAAATATATTATCGTGTAAGTGAAAAGTCAGACCTTTTCAAAGAGACTTGTGTAAAAGCAATGACAGATTTGTTTTCATAATTGGAATTCAACATCTAAAATATTCATGTTCTGCGCAATAATTAGACTATATAATGAAGATGGTCTTGCAATACATGCATTTTAAATGCTTATGCTGCACTAAATAATCAGATATATGCGAGCATTTACAATGGGAAATAATCGGATACTGACTTTTATTCACATCAGACACATGATAGAGTGTGTGCATCAGCTCCAGGAATGTCTCCAAAGCCCCTCCCATTTGCAAGCCTTATCTCTGCAGCCTGTTAAATTCATATTTCCAAATGCATATCCAGATCTCTTTTTGATCTTCATCCACAACTCTCCCAGGCAGTCCATTCCAAATCCTAACATCTCACTCAATAAAGAAGTTTTTCCTTATCTCAAACCTGGTTCTTTTGTTAACAATCTTGAAATTAGAACTCCTTGATGCTGTAATGCCAACTAACGGAAACAGAGTTTTCCTGTAATACTCTACAACTTTGTTTCATACTTTTGAGCACCGCAATAAGGTCACATATTTGTCTGTTCTCCTCCAGGAAGAATAAGCCTTGCAAGAACTGTAACAAGCACTACATTGGAAAAACAGGCAGGAAACTAGCCACCTGGATACATGAACAACAGCTATCCAGAAAAAAAGACATGACCCACTATCTCTAGTATCCATACATACAGATGAGGAAGTACACCATTTCGACTGGGTCCATCTAGGACAAATCAAACAGAAACACGCACGAGAATTCCTATAAGCAGAGCATTCCAACCGGATCTCTATCAACAAACACATCGATTTTGATTCCATCTAACATTCTCTGAGAAAATGAACCAGACATAAAATCACCAATAGTGGAAATTATATCACTGACTCAAGGAAACCTAAACACATAAATAGCAAGTGGGACATAATACCAGCAATTTAACAGAGGCTCACTGATAATGTTCCCTAGTACAGCGATGAACCATCTGAAAATGAACTCTCCAGCTCAGCGAGCAAACTGACATCCAGAAGAAGCGCAATTTCTCTCATCCTCCCTTTAACTAAATCCTTCATTCCAGGTATCATTCCCATTATTTTAAAGTTATTTGTATTCTTCTGCAAAGTAATTTGGTGTCTGTCTGTCTTCTGAATGTGTGTGTGTTTTGTTTTGGGGGTTGGGTGCGAGAGAGAGAGAGAGGGCGAGAGAGACAGATGGACAGAGAGGCAGAGACAGAGAGAGAAAACAATCCTCGATAATCTCTGGATTACTCCACATGCCATGTGGAAAAGAGGGACGGATGAGGAAGGCAGTACAGCTTAACACGTTGTTAACAAGCTCGTTCAAGGGTTGGTGTTTCAGATTGTTGGATCATTGCGATCTCTTCCAAGACAGGCGCGGACCTGTACAAAAAAAAATGTTGTATATTAACTGGACGAGCACCAACATCCTTGTCGGGAGGTGTGCTAGTGCAAGTCAGATGGATTTGAATAAACCAGGAGAGTGAGAACCAAAGCAGCAGATCAGGAACTGAGTAGAAGGTCGAGATGAATAGAACATCAGGCACGGCCAGTCTAATGACCATGCCGAGAGAAGGAATTAAAACAGTGAGTTGGGTGTTTGAATAAATTCTAGAGATTAGGCACAAGTTTTTCAGGGATTAATAAACAAGGATGGAGAGTGTGGGGGATGTGAGGGAGTGAGGTGCGTGAGACAGAGAGACAGTGCACAAGAAAATGATAAAGTGGAAAAAGGGTGGGGTGGGGAATTCTGTGAGAAACAACTGGCAGAAAAAAAAACACAGGAAAACTTGCTGTTTGTCAAAGTGAATACCTGGGAAATAATTTATTATGCTTCAGCGAAATAACATCCTTATTGCTAGAGGTGTTTATTATAATGAAGGAAAAGCTGTGTTCAAATTATGGCTGTAAGTATAATGATGGTGGCAAACAGCTAGAATAGTGTCAGTGCTGTTGTTGGACAATGCTTGCACAGAGCATGTGAATTACCCTGGATGTTCCCAGAGATGGCTGGGCTGACTTTGGTTCAGTAAGTGCTGAAGCTGCATGAGATGCTGCTGCTTTGTAATACAGAAACTTACTGAATACCATCAAAGGAACAAAGCAGCAAATGCCATTGCTTATTGTTTCAGAATATACCAGAGTGTTCACAGCTGCCACTGCAAAGAATCATGCAATGAAAAACAGGCTCATCACGTCTGTGCCATCAAGTGGACATCCAAAGGTTTTTTAAACGTTTGTGAGGTTACCTGCCTCAACCACCTTCCTAGACAACACATTCCAGATTCAGGCTACCCTCTCAGTTCGAAACACATTCCACAAATTCTCTCTCAAACCCCTCCCTTTCTCTTTAAAAGTGTGTCCTTCATTTTTTTGATCCTTTGACTCAGGAAAACAGCTGTTGTCTGTTCATCCTCTCCATACCCCTTATGCTCTTGTAATCCTGTACCAGATTCCCACCTCAACATTTCCTGCTGCAAAGAAAAAACGAGCAAATTTAGCCCTCCTCTTCCATACTCACTTTTGAGTACTTACTTGTCTTGTTACTTCTGACTTGCATCTTCCCAATTTATGGGTGTTAAGTTTCATCAGGCCATTGATCTGGCTATCTGAATAATTTGTTTCTATCCTCCTGTAGCCTAACACTTCCCTCCTGACTGTGATCCACCCCCAGCCCATCTTTGTGTCATCCACAACATTGATCATCATTTCACTGCTCCCCACCTCCACATTCTCACAATCGTCATTTCGGAATATCACAAACAAGCCGTGATTTCCTTCCTGTTCTCCAGATGTTATTCAGAGGATTATTTGACAATTCCAGTTTCTTGCTTTCCCCATTTTGGTGAATTTATGACTGATGTAATTCACACATTTTATGAGGGAGCAACAAATAGCATTTTCGACACAGAGTTGAATTCACTTTTTACTCTCCGCCCCTCTGCATGTTTTATTTATAAACCTTGTAAATAAATTAGGATAAACTGGATTTGGCATCTTGCGCTGGAACATCAGCATTTTGTGTGACACTGTTCTTTGTAACATTTCCTGCAATAGCCAGACCTGACGAAATATTTCATCTGCAGGATGGACGTGGACTCATGCATTGTTTGTTTAATTCAACGGGTGTGATGGGGATAAATATTCAATTAAATTCTATATTATGGGCAAACTGCAGAAGGTCAAGCCATGTTCTCATATCCACCTTGAATTGGAAGCAAATACATACTGGAAAATAATCAATAGTATTGAAAAACCACAGTAGGGGAGAGAAAAAAAAAACATGTCGTCTGCACTTGATGGAGATTTAGAAATATATCGTACATTACAACCTGAACAAGGACCAAACGATAGAAGAGAGAGTACAAGAAATCCTTTCTTAATTTTGAATGAATTCCAGGTGCCGATTTTCTTGAATAGTGATGGTTTCTCATCCAATCTCACCATCAAGTCTTTTCTGCATATAAACCAACATTTTCCGTATTACCATCACAAAATTGTTCTTGTCTCGGACGTTACTTCATGATTTGGACAATGTATCAGAGTAGGAATGTCGCTGGATGTAATTCAGGAGCAAAGCTTATTAAACGATAGACATTGTTCCAAGCGATTTGTTTCAAGTCCTACCACAGCTGATGGCAGAACTTCAATAAAAAATGATAAGAATTCGAATAAAGTGCATTGCACGAAAAAAACCCATAAAACCCAGATTTTGTCTGAAAATCTTGCTTTTTCACTGATGACTTTAAAGAAGTCTAATGTTCCTACCTAGTCTGGGTTAAGTGTGACTTCAGACCCATATCAATGTGCTTTCTTTTATATTGGCTTGTGGAATGGCCTCACAATCAGGGCAATTAGTGATTATTAACAAATGCTGCCCTGGCAGAGATGCGGACTTCCCATGGAATAACAAATTTGAAGCTTAAACCAAATAAAACAAGATGCTGGAGATCTGAAATTACATAAGAAATGCAAAGCAAAGAACAGAAAGTGCTGGGAGCTTTCCTGAACTGAAACCAGTTGGAAAATAGTGTGAATAATGCTGGGGACAGGAAAGTCTGCTTTGAAGGGCAGGAGGAGTGAGCTAAATCAATAGAGAAAGAGAGAGAGAGAAGAAAAAGAGCAAACAAAGGGAATGATGATCAGCTGGGATGGAAATAAAATGTGAGATCCCCCTCATTTATTTTTAACTTTTCCCATCTTCCTGAATATCATGCCCATGTCGGCACATGTATACCCCGCTTTTCAAAAATTCGCTTTTTGCCACTTCCCTTTCCGAAAAACCTCCATTACGTCCTGTTTTCGCAAACCAAAAGAAATCCGAAGAGGATTTTCACTTATACCAAGAAAGATGATTTATTTTCCCACATAAATTAATGCTATTTCACTTAACGCCATATCAGCTTATGAAAGGTTTTGTAGGAACACTCTACTTTCAGATACTTAGGGAAAATATATATATCTAAGATCATGTTTAAAGCGATTTGATCCCAACTGTCTGTCTTCCCTGAGTGTCGTCATCTTCTTATATTTATTAATGGGATATAGGTATCGATGGCTGGGCCAGCATTAATTCACTTATTTGATTGCCCTTGAGAAGACCTTGAGCCTCAATGGAACTTAGACAGAGTGAGGCACACAAGGTGGCAGTTGCACAGGATTTCACAAAGCAAGAGCGACTTTCGCAAGATTAATATTATTTGAAAAGTTAGAGACTTCAATTCGCCAGTGTAACTACGGTGGGGAAGAAGGTGTTCCTGAGCATACTGGTTCATGTTTTCAAGCCTCTGTATCTCCTCCCTTTTGGAAGAGGTTGTAGGAGATCATTACCGGTTTTGGAGAGATATTTGATGTTGCCAGCCTTTCACTGACAATGAGAAGTATAAATGGATGGAAGATTGTCTTCCCTGATAGTCTGGGCTGTGAACACAACCGTCTGTAGTTTCTTCTGGTCCTGGGAAGCGCTGTTACCCTCACACTATTATGTACATGAATAGAATGCTTTCAGTTGCCAGTATGCAGAGTACTGGGAGAAGGCAGTTCCAAAATATTTAGATGTAAGAATTGGTTGTTCAATGGAGATCCAAGTTCTGGTTGCTATTTTGACAACAACTGAAATTTAACCAATAAATTTAAATTATGTCCAAGACACCAAAACACAATTGAGTTTATTTTATTGCCAACATCCAACCAAAGAGCCATCACATGATTCAAACGAATAGAGACGCCATCACCATTACAACGAGGGAGAAATAGACAGACACATATAAGGAGAGAGAGAACACAGCGAGGAAAACAGAATAACAGTCAGTAAAACAGAGAAAGGAAACAAAACAAGAAACAAACAGTCACATGGACAGGGAGAAGGGAAGATAGTAAGTTCAGGGAAAGAAACAAAAGACAGAGAAAAGGAAAAGACAGGGAAACAGATAGTGTGAGAGAAATAGTGAGAGACAAAGCACACAGGGAGCTGAGGATAGGGTCACAGTGAGCTGAGGATAGGGTCACAGTGAGCTGGGGATGGGGTCACAGTGAGCTGGGGATGGGGTCACAGTGAGCTGGGGATGGGGTCACAGTGAGCTGGGGATGGGGTCACAGTGAGCTGGGGATGGGGTCACAGTGAGCTGGGGATGGGGTCACAGTGAGCTGGGGATAGGGTCACAGTGAGCTGAGGATAGGGTCACAGTGAGCTGAGGATAGGGTCACAGTGAGCTGGGGATGGGGTCACAGTGAGCTGGGGATGGGGTCACAGTGAGCTGGGGATAGGGTCACAGTGAGCTGGGGATGGGGTCACAGTGAGCTGGGGATGGGGTCACAGTGAGCTGAGGATAGGGTCACAGTGAGCTGGGGATGGGGTCACAGTGAGCTGAGGATAGGGTCACAGTGAGCTGAGGATGGGAATGGGAGGTGCTGGGGGTGAGGACCAGAGAGAGCTCGGAGAGAGCTGGGGGAAGGAAGATGAGCCTTTACTATGACCTGTAACAAGACAGATCATAGTAAGCAAGGATGTGCATAAAGATGGCTATAAAACATGTCTGAGAGGCATATAGGTTACGCTGCACAGCGCATGCGCGAGGCGAGGTCAAAATGAACAAGATCAGTATTATCTGAGATTAGAGAGTCCATTTATCTGTCCAATAACAGTCAGGAAGAAACTTTTAATGAGCCAGCTGCTCAGTGATTTCAAGCTTCCATATCTTTTAGCCTGATGGAAGAGGTTGTGGGAGACCATGACTGGGGTGTGATGGGTCTTTGATAATGTTAGAACAAAACATTCCAGCACAGAAACAGGCCATTCGGTGGTCCGAGCCTGCGCCAATCCAAATCCTCTATCTAAACCTGTCACCTATTTTCTAAGGATCTGTATCCATTTGCTCTCTTCCCATTCATGTATCTTCCCAGAAACATCTCAAATAGAACCACTGGTCATAGTTCACCATTTTGCGAAACTCCCTTCCCCTACTATTCTCTGCCTCCTGTTGCCCAGCCAGTTCTTTATCCACGTAGCTAGCGCACCATGTGACGACACTTTCTCCATAACCCGACCTTGGGGAAACATACCAAACGCCTTCCTGAAGTCCATGTACTTGACACCAACAGTCTCTCCCTCATCAGAGCTGAAAATGTGTTGCTGGAAAAGCGCAGCAGGTCAGGCAGCATCCAAGGAACAGGAGAATCGACGTTTCGGGCATTAGCCCTTTTTCAGGAAGGGCTTCTTCAGGGCTCATGCCCGAAACGTCGATTCTCCTGATTCTTGGATGCTGCCTGACCTGCTGGGCTTTTCCAACAACACATTTTCAGCTCTGATCTCCAGCATCTGCAGTCCTCACTTTCTCTCCCTCATCAATCAACTTTGTCACTTCCTTAAAGAATTCAATTGAGTTGGTAAGACATGACCTTCCCTGCACAAAAAAACTTGTTGCCTATCACTGATAAGACTATTTTCATCCAAATGAGAGTAGATCATATCCCTCAGTATCTTCTCTAGGAGGTTCCCGACCGCTGACATCAGTCTCACCGGTCTATAATTGCCTGGATTATCCCTACTACCTTTCTTAAACAAGGGGATTAACAATTGTCCAGTCTTCTGGGACATCAGCCGTGTTCAAGGATATGTGTTCATGCCTCAGCTATTTCCTTTCTCCCTTCCCTCAGTAATCTGGGGTAGATGTTGGCAGCCTTTCTGCGGCAACGAGCCATGTAAATGGAATCGATGGTTGGGATGTTAGAGTCCGTGTTGGTCAGAGCTGTGCACCCAACCTTCTGTAGTTTCTAACAGTCCTGAGTAGAGCAGTTGCTGTACCAGGCTGTTATCCACCGGGACAATACGCTCTCAATGGTGCATCAGTAGAAGTAGTGCATGCTGATTTTCCTGTATCACCTCAGGAAGGAGAGGCATTGTTGAACCTTCCCGACCGTCGGACCTATGTGAGAAGTTCAGGACAGGTTGCCAGTTATCATCACTCCGAGGGACTTGATGCTCTGCACTCCCTGAAACGGTTGAATGTCGATGGGGTGTGTTTCCCTCCTTTCTTCTTAAAGTCAGTGATCAGTCCTTTACGTTTACCGGATTAGAGAGAGAGGTCATTATCAACAGATCATGCCACTAAGCTCTCTATCTCCTTTCTACATTCTGACGTGTTGTTGTTTAATATCCGTACTGCTATAGTGATGTCATCAGCGAACTTGTAGCTGGCGTTGTTTGGAATTTGGAAACTCAGCCGTGGGTGTACAGGGAGTACGTAGGGGGCTGAGGGCACAGCCGTGGGTGTACATGGAGTAGAGTTGGGGGCTGAGGACACAGCCGTTGTTGTACAGGGAGGACATTAGGGGTCTGAGGAAACAGCCGTGGGTGTACAGGGAGAACAGTAGGGGGCTGCAGAAACATCCGTGGGTGTACAGGGAGTACAGTGGTTGGCTGAGGGCACAGCCGTGGGTGTACAGGGAACACACTAAGGGGCTGAGGTCACAGCCATGGGTGTAGCTGCAGTACCGTAGGGGGCTGAGATTACAGTCGTGGGTGTAGCTGGAGTACTGTAAGGGGCTGAGGGCACAGACGTGGGTTTGCATGGAGGACAGTGGGAGGGTTAAGGACACAGTCGTGGGTGTACAGGGCGTACAGTAAGGTGCTGAGTGCACAGCTGTGGGTGTACAGGGAGGACAGTAGTGGGCTGAGGGTACAGCCGTGGGTCTAAAGGGAGTATTGTCGGGTGTTGAGAACACATCCTTCAGCAGCTTTAGTGTTGATTGTTATTGTGGAGGAGGTGATTTTACCTATCTTCACGATTGTGGGTCAAAAGCCTGAGGAGCCAGTTGCAGAGGATGGAACCGAGACCAAGGTCATGGAATTTTGGGATTAGTCTGTAAGGGATAATGATTTTGAATGTGGAGCTTTAGTCAATGAGCAGGTGTCTGGTGTAGGTGTCCTTGTTGTCCAGACGTTCTAGGGATGCGTGCAGACTCGGATATGGCATCCGTTGTGAACCCGTTACATCAGTCGGCAAATTATAGGGCAGCAGGTCAGGCTGGGATACTGGAGTTGGTGTAGGCCATAACCAGCCTCTCAAAGCACTTCATCGTCTATAAGGGCACGTTCCATGTGCTTTCTCACTTACGAGGATGATGATGGCCTTCTTGAATCAGGTTGGGACTTCGGCTTCTTGAGGGAGAGGATGACGTTGTATGTGAATACCTCTGCTAGTTGGTACAAACAGGATCTGAGTGCTCAGCCAGGAACACTCTCCAGGCCCATCAGTTTCTTTGATTTGACTCACTGAAAGACTGACCTTGCCTGCAGCGCTGACAACAGACACAGGTACATGTGGGGCTTTCGCGGCCGGTGTCAGCACTCAGTGACAGTCACGCAGTCATTTATGATCGACATCCCCTCCCCCTACCTTTCTCTGTCGTCTTCAACACACAATGACATTGGTTGTTGTGATCACCACACAGTCAGCATTGAGACAGATTGCCATTAATAGACTGGGATCGTGCACCATCAAGTTCTGCATTACCATAATGGGGCAAATTCAGAATAAAATGGTGGGCAGGGTGCCAGTGCCAGTGGTGCAAGGAGTGAAGACTTTGCAGGTGTAATTCCAGTCAAGCCACTGCTTAAACCTAAATGGAGTCACGCATCTTGAGCGTTGTGCCTTTTCAATGGTGGACAGTCCTTAGGTAGTCAGAAAGTGCCATTTATGTGAACCATCTGACCTGACGGAAGTTTTGCGAGCTTTGCAGATGATACAATGATGATTGGATGGGCAGGTGATATTGAGGAAGTGGGGAGGCTGCAGAAAGACTTGGACAGTTTAGGACACTGGGAAAACACATGGCTAATGGAACACGATATGGGAACATGTGAGATTATGCATTTCAGTAGGCGGAATACAGGCAGACACTATGTTCTAAAAGGCTTCATGAAATCTGAAGAACAAAAGGAGTTGAGTCCTCGCCCTCTCTTACGGTTAATGTGCAGGTTCAATTGGCAGTTCGGAAAGGAAATGGAATGTTAACATTCATTTCAAGAGAGTGAGAGTGATGAGAATGTAATGGGCTATGGTCAGACGGCATTTGGATTATTGTGAGCTGTTCTTGGGAAGGATCTACCGGTGTTGGACATGATTTATCCTGGGAATGATGGCTTGTCATGTAAGCGGCAGTTCAGGACTCTGTGTCTGTACTCAATGGAATTTAGAAGAATGGGGGGGGGGCGCATCTGATTGAAGCTGACCGACTACTGCAAAGATTGATATAGTTAGTGTATAGAAGACATTTCCATTCGTCTTAGAGACCACGACAAAATGGTACAGTTTCACAATGAAGAGATAGGCTGAATGGCCTAAATCTATTGCTAAATCTCATGCCCTTATGGTCATACAGTCTATTATTCAGTACAGAGTTGAAAGTCTCAGACCTGCTCTTGTAACCATTGTATATGTACGTTGATTTGACTTCACCTTCTGGTCAATGGTAACCCCTGTCATATGGATGGTGGGAGAATTCAGTGCCAGTCAGTAGTGCAGTAATATGTTGAATATAAGCTGCTATTTGTGAGTCTCTATGATGATTGCCATTTTCAGTTTGGTATTTTTGAAGGATTGTTACGCTAATGTTGTTGAATTTAACAAAACAGGTGCATTTTATCACAGCGCTCAGCAACAATACATCATGGAACACTGAACACCTTTCGAATAACAGAATGGTCTAAAATGTTCATCATCAGAAACACTGCTTTCCTATTCATGTTCAAATCAGACTACTTGTCCCATCAAGGCACTCAACTTGGAACTTGTTACATTTTTTTTCGGATATGAGAATCGCTGGATGGGCCCACCATTTCTTGCCCGTCCCTAGTTGCCCCCTTGAGAAGGTGGTGCTGAGCTGCCTTCTTGTACCGCTGCAGTCCACCTGCTGTGCATTGACCCACAATGCTATGAGGGAGGGAGTTACAGGGTTTTGACCCATCAACAGTGAAAGAATTGTGATATATTTCCAACTCAGGATGTTGACTGGTTTGGAGGGGAGTTTGTATGTGGTGGTGTTTGCAAAAGCCTGCTGCTCTTGTCATTCTAGATGGAAGTGCTCGTAGGATTGGAAGGTACTGTCTGAGGATCTTTGAAGAATTTCTGCAGTGCATCTTGTAGATAGTACACACTGCTGCTACTAAGCATTGGTCGTGGAGGCAGTGAATGCTTGTGGATGTGGTGCCAATCAAATGGGCTGCTTTGTCCTGGATGGTGTCAAGCTTCTTTCGTGTCTTGTGTCTGCACTCATTCAGGCAAGTGGGAGAATTCCATCTCACTCATGACTTGTGCCTTGTAGATGGTGAAAATGCTTTGGGAAGACAGGAGGTGAGTTACTCACGCAGTATTCTTAGCCTCTGATCGGCTCTTATATTTATGTGGCGAGTCCAGTTGAAGTTATGGTCAATGATTACCCCAAGTGTATTGATAGAGGGTGTGGAGTGGGGAATGTAGTGACAAATGTGCTGCTGAATACCAAGTGTTTATATTGTTTCTTACTGGTGACGGTCATTGTCTGACATTTGTGTGACGCGAATGTTACTTGCCACTTGTCAGCTCATGTCTGGAGATTGTCCAGATCTTGTTGCATTTAGGCACACACTGCTTCAGTATCTGAGCATTTGTTAATGGTGCTGAACATTGTGCAGTCATCATCGAATATCCATATTCTGACCTTATGATGGAGAGAAGGTCATTGATGAAGCCACTGAAGATGTTTGGACCTAGGTTTCATCCGGAGGGCCACTGAAGATGTTACCTAGTATGGTGATGAAACGTCTGTAAATGAACATTCCAGTTCATGGAGCAAACCTGCATCAACATTATCCTGAGGGACTACTGCAGAGATGTTCTGGAACTAAGCAGACTGACCTCCAATAACAATGACCATTTTCCTATCTGTCAGTTATGACTCCAATAACAATTTTTGGCCCGCGATATCCTTTTTGCTGGGGTTCCTTGATGTCACATTTGAAAGAATGCAGCCTTGATGTCAAGGGCTGGAATTCAGTTCCTTTTTATCTGTTTGAACCAAGGCTATGATTAGGTCAGGAACTGAGTGTCTCTGGCAAAACCCAAAAGGGGTTTCACTGAGCAGGTTATTGCTGAGCAGGTGCTGCTTGATAACACGATTGATGACAACTTCCCTCACTTTACTGATGATGGAGATTACATTAATGAGGCGGTATTGGGACGGGTTGAATTTGTCCTGCGTTTTAAGTACAGAACATACTTGAACACTTTTTTTTCCCATTGTCGGTTTGTAACTGTACTAGAACAGCTTGTCTCGGAAAGCGGGAAGTTCTGGAGCACAAGTCTTCAGGACTATTACCGGCAGGTTATCAGGGGATATAGTCTTTTCAGTACCCAGTACCTTCAATCGTTTCTTGACATCAGTCAATCGAATTTGCTGAAGATTGCTATCTGTAATGATGGCGACCACGGGAGAAGGCTGAAATGGATAATTCACTCGAAATTTCTGACTGAAGATTTCTGGGAAAGCTTCAGCCTTACCTTTTGCACTGATGTGCTGGTCTCTTCCATCATTGAGGATGGGAATATTTGTGGAGACTCCAGTGAGTTGTTTAATCATGCAACACCATCCATGATCGGACTCGGAGGACTGCATTGTTCAAATCTGATGCATTCGTTGTGGAATAGTTCAGTTCTGTCTGTCCCTTGCTGCTTTTATTATTTGGCACGCAAGTATTTTATGCCGCTACCTTACCTCTAACACCACGGGTCCTTATTATACTCAGTCATCTTCTGTGTGACACCTTGTCAAAGGCCTTCTTGAAATCCAGGTGGATAACATCCATTGGCTGTGCTTGGTCTAGCCTGCTCATTTCCTCTTCAAATAATTCCAACAGATTTGTCAGGCATGACCTTCCCTTGATGAAGAGATTTTGTCCCATTTTATCAAACACTTCCAAGTATTCAGAAATCTCATCCTTCACAATGGATTCCAGGATCATACCCAAGACCGAAGTTCAGCCATTAATTGTGGATATTTTTTGCCTTTTTCCTCACTCCCTTGTTACAATGGGGTGTCACGATAGAGGGCGTCCAGTGCTCTGCGATCGTTCCTTACTCTAGTGATTCCTGAAAGATCACCACTGTCCCCGTACACCTTCTTCAGCTATCTTCCTTATATCTCTGGGATGTAGTCCATCCGGTCCAGGATAATTAACCACCTGCTGGTCATTCAGTTTTTTCTAGCACGCTCTCCATGTTGGTGGCCAGCAGACTCAGCTCTGGCCCCTCACTGTCTTGAATGTTAAGGTATTACTCGTGTCTTCCACCGTGACCAAATTTTTCAGTTCCTCGGCCTATTCTTGTTCACCACTACTACCTCTCCAGTAGCATTTTCCAGCAGTTCAATGTCTACTTTTGCCTCTTTTTGTACTTTATATATTGAAAGAAGCTCGTACAGACTTCCTTCATGTTAGTGGCTAGATTACCCCCATAATTAATAATCTTCCTCCTTATTTTATTTTGTTTGCTCTCCGTTTTGTCTTTGTAAGCTTTCCAATCCTCTGGTTTCCCAAACAGCCACTCGCCACATTATATGCGTTCTCATTTGCTTCTATGCTCTCCATGATTTCCCTAGTCAGCTATGGTTGCCTCATCCTCTCTCTCTATCATGCCTCTTTTTCCTCAAGATAAATCTCTGGTGCATCCTGAATTACTCCAAAAATCTCCTGTCATTGCTTGTCCACGGTCTTTCCTTCTAGGCCTGTATCCCAGTTAATTCTACCAGCTCCTCTCTTATGCCTCTGTAATTGCCTTCATTCAGCTGTAATACCATTACCTCTGATTCTAACTTCTCCACCTGAAATTGCAGAGTAAGTTCAATCATATTACGATCACTGCCTCCTATGATTTCTTTTATCCAAAGCTCCCCTCATCTCGTGTGCCTGTTCAATCAGCTACAAAAAGCCATCTCATTAACATTCCACAAATTCCTTTTCCTACAAACCACTATCAAACTAAATTCCCAGTCCACCTGCATAATGAAATCCCACATGATCACTGTAACGTTGCCTTTCCTTCAGATCTTTCTAACTCCTGTGTATCTTGCACCCCAGCTCCTGACTACTGTTTGGCGGCCTGTATATAACTGCAACAGCATTTTTCAGCTTTTTGATTCCCCAGTTCTACCGACACAGATTCTGCACCAACTGAGATTATTTCACTTCTTCCACTTGATTCAATTCCATTTCTTACGAATGAGACAAATCTGTCTCTCTGCTCACATGCCTATAATTTCGACAGGATGAATACCCTTGAATATTCAGCTCCCACTCCTGATCCTCTTTCAGTAATGCCGTCCACGTCATATATGCTAATTTGTGTATGAGTCACAAGCTTATTTACATTATTTCTTCCTTGCATTCCGATATAACAGTTCAGTTCTGTATTTACCGTCCTCTTCTCATTGTGATTTACTTGCCCAGCCATTGGTACCGACACGAACCCTAGCCACTGACTCATTCCGCTCCCACTCCAAGTTCTTCTGCACCCCAGATGACATATCCCAAACGCAAGCACCAGGTAGGCAGCACAACCTTCAGGACTCTCAATCCTGGTCACAGAGAATATTCAAAGTTTGTGAGAAGATTGATAGCTCGTGTGTTCGTTGTTGTGGTTATGTTCGCCGAGCTGGGAATTTGTGTTGCAGACGTTTCGTCCCCTGTCTAGGTGACAAACTCATCCTCCTATGAAGCGTTTCTGTGATCTCCTCCAGCATTTATAGTAGTTTGAATCTGTCACTTCCGGTTGCCAGTTCCAGCTGTCCGTTGCAACGGCTAGTATATTGTGTCCAGGTCGATGTGCTTATTGATTGAATCTGTGGATGAGTTTTTTCATGCACAGACTGGAGTGTGTATGGAAACAACTGTGGGAGGAAGTGATGGACACTGGTCCCGTTCCAATATTTAAAAGGCATCTGGATGGGTATGTAAATCGGAGTGGTACGAAAGATATAGGCCAAGTGCTGGCAAATGGGACGAGATTAGGTTGGGTAACCTGGTCGGCATGGACGAGTTGGACTGAAGGATCTGTTTCCATGCTGTACATCTCTCTGACTGTGTAACGTTCTGACTGAATGACATAAAGTAGGGTCAGATGGCACAAAATCAGTGTGGGTCGAATAGAGTATCCCGAAAGGTTGAATAAAGAAACATAGATGGCGTTATGTTCAGGATTCCAAAAAGTAGTCAGGAGCTGCGTCACAATATACAACAGGAGATAGAAAAGATGCATAGATAAAGCAAAGTACAGTAGTCATGTGAGATCTCAATATACTGGGGAGTGGGGGGGAGGGTTGGTGGGGACTGGGAAAATCAGGGTGGTAGTGGTTTGCAAGAAAAATAATTTGTGGAGTATATTCGATAGGGCTTTTTGGAGAAGCTTGTAGTGGAGCCCATTCAGGAATAGGCAATACTGGGTTTAGTGTTGTGCAATGAGGCAGACTATTTAAGAGAACTTAAAGTGAAGGAACACGAAGGAAGCAGTAATCACAATATGATTGAATTTATTCTGCAATTTGAGAGGGAGAAGATAGAATCAGAGGTAATGGTATAGTTGGTGTTCTTAGTAAGTCATTCTCTTTGTCTATAAAACCGGGCTGAACTGTGTTTCTGCTCATGTTAGGTAAATTTTGGAAAAGGGGAAATCAGTGTCTTCACTTCCAATCAAAAATTCCTTTCCTGATAAATTCTACAAAGCAAGTTACTATTTATAAATTGCTCACTGATATGCGAGAAGGAATCAGACTGTTCTCAAACTCTATAATCCTTCTAGCCCTGCACAGATCTACATTTCCATATCCTCCCCACTCACCAATCCTGCCCAGTCCCACCATTATTATGTCCCAGTCTAATCGTCAGCCTCAGTACAACTGCTGAATAAACTTCTTTATTTGTGCCACGATGAAATCTGGATTCATCTGTTTCAAGTCCCTTCTAACCACATGTCCATGCGAAACGAATTGTACTTGAGATGTTTAACTTGTTCTCTCCACAGAATCTGTCAGACAGGAAGATAGTGCGTGGTGCTCAAGTCATTGACTCTTCATGTCGAGGCACAGAATAATGATCTGTTGATGTCTCATGAAGCAAGTTGATGGAATTTAAAAAAAAAACATCATTATTTGTAATAAACAGAAGCCCATCTGCTTGTGTCATGTCCTTTAGAGAAGTCAATGAGTTATCCTTCCTTGGTCAGGTCTCCGTGTAACTGCAAACCCACAGCAATGTGGTTTACTGTTTACTGTCCAATGGAGCAGCTGGACCAGCCACTCAGTTCAAGATAGGGATAACATGCTGGTCTGACCAGGGCCTCATATTGCTACTGCTCATTTCCATCGGGTAGGCGACTATTCCTTATTTTAGGTGTATTCCATCTCATTGAGTCTGTCTCCGAGAGTGATGTCCATCTCGATCGGCTCCTCTGGTGCTGGTTTTATTGACACTGACATACAGATGTAAGGAAGATGTAAATTTCGCATCAGTGGTAATATATAGAGAATGATGCTTTTTACGCCATGAGAAAGAAATGGAGATGGCGAAGTGAGGGAAAGTAATTAATGTGATCATCCCTGAGAGATTTGTAGAGGCAGTATTTGGGGCATTGTCCACAGATTTTCTCTCCTTTATAAGGAATGATCTCCTTACCACAGAGAGAGTTCAAAGGAGTTCCACCAAACTAATCCCTGGGATGATGGTACCATGAGGAGTGAGTTAAGATTAATCTGTCGCACTGTGAGAGAATAAGATGGGATTGCGTTGGAAGTTCGGGGGATGGACAATCACACATGATGTTCTCAACAGACATTGATACGGTGATAGATCCCACTGCCTCTTTTCTTTTACTAACTTTATTAAATTCTAGATACTTTTAGTACCTCTGAAAACATTCCCCCCAACCACCCCCACTCCCCATATCAATGAGAGAGCAGAAAATCCAGACTTTGACTAAAAACTCTGCATATTAATGCAGTGCATTTGTTGAGTGATCCTGCACTGAATGTCATGTTATTCGTAATCCCAACATCAGCCACAATACCTTCAATCTAAAACAGTTAACTATTCCCACCAGCTTCTGATCCCCACGGAGAACATTGGTCTGCCTTTTCAGAGATGGAAGATGTCTCCTTGAGACTTGACAGAAAACATCTCGCTTCCCTCCTCACTGCCAGCAAACCACGTTAAAGTAGCAATTGCTCCACAGACAATGGAGCCACGATAAACATCAAGATCTACTCCTGTGATTTGTCATTTTGGACCATCAGTGACATCCTCCTGTTCCTCTATAAGCATTTGCGAGGCTGAATGGCCTCTTCCTGGTTCCGTGGAACAGTTTCGAGAGACTGTTTTGGCTCCACCTGTTCCTGTTTAACAGTTCGAAGTGCTGAACAGACCCCTCCCCTTCCTATGTAACAGGCAGGAGTATTGAATGTATTGCCACTCTTCCTGTTCAGTAGATTTGATGGGCTGAATGCTAGCTCATATTCATGTGTAACCAGCTTGAGAAGCTGAATGAGCTCCTCTTTTAACTATGGAAATGTGCAATGTCTGACCCTACTATTACATAAATTTTACCAACACTTTAACAGCACAAACTGGAATGCTGTCCGGGCCTTGCTGCACATGGACACAGACTGCTTCAGGAGATGAGGGGGGAAAATGTTCTGAACATTGTGCGATCTTCAGTGATCATCCCCATTTCTGATGTAATCATGGGGAAGGATATTGATGACGCAGCCAAAGATGATTGTGTCGAGGAAGCTACCCTGAGGATCTCCTGTAGGGATGTCCAGGGACTGAAAGGATTGATGTCCACAACCATGAACATCTTCCTCTGTGCGATAGCTGATCCCCAGTGGAGAGATTGTGGCTGATTCATATTAAATTTAATTTTGTCAACGTTTCTTGATCCCATCCTGAGTCAACTCCTACCTTGATATCAGGGTCTGTCACTCTTACATGAGCTGCTGTGTTCACTCTTTTGAACATACAAATAGGTTATTGTGTATGTTTGGGGCGTGTAACCTTCTCACAGAGGATAGTGAATGTCAGAAACTATCTGGTAAAGAGATTTCGGGGAGCTATATCACTGAAAGTATTTTCAGATGAGGTAGGTGGGTTTTTGACCTGCCATGGAATTGAGAGATGTGAAAAATTGGTAAATAAAGCAGAGTTGATAACAACAGTGGATCATCCATAATCTTATACAATGGCACGGCAGGCCTGACCATCCGAATTACCATCCGATCCTGTTCCTTATGCTCTCATGTTCTGTAATTCGGAAGTTAATGGTTGTAATTTTCCTGAACATTCCGTTATTGGTTGTTACAGTTACAGAGAGCAAAGCATTTTATGAGTCATTTCAGGGTGAGGTATGGGGACTGTATTCACAGTGAATCTGGATCTGCACCATGACCAACAAATGAAGCACAAGTTGCAGAGAGGAGACACTCTATTAATAGACCAGAGGCGTCTTTTGAGCCCAGCCTGGGTTTTGAATTAACATTTTTCAACCCACGCCAAATTTGTGTGACAATTGTGAGGGACAGAAGGAGATCCTGTATTACTGTGGACCAGGTATTTCGAGCAATTGGCCTCTGTCTACTCCTGTGCAGGAGCTCTGAGGGGCTGAATGGAATATAGGAACATTGGACTGAGGAGTAGGAGTGGGCCATTAGGCACTTTGTCTTTGCTCTGCCACGCACTAAGATCGTAACTGATCTGATTGTGGTCTCAGCAGTACTTCACCTGCACGTGCACCATTTTCCTACATTCACTTGTCTATCAAGTATTTAACATACACAACTTTGAATAAATGTAAACATCCAGGCACCACAAACTTCTGGGGAAGGGAACTCCCACTTGAACAGCCCTTTTAGAATTTGTCATTCGTGGTCCAATCAATATTGCAGGGTCAGTGTTTCATTTTGCTGTCACACTGCTCCACTTTTTACAACAAATTTCAAAGTTTAGTGATATGGCTAATTATACAAATGTCAGCCTGGCTAATCTTCTAGAATAATGTGAAACACACACACACACAGATCTTAAGACAAACAGAAAAATGAAAGCTTTCCAGAGTTTCATAATAGTTGAACTCAAAACAAATGGATAGATGATAGACGGTCCCAAATGTTATTCGGTCCTCTGAAGTCATTAGTTTAGTTTCCCTAATGCGTGGGAACAGGCCCTTCAGCCCAATTAGTCAACACCGAACCTCTCAAGATTAACCAACCCAGTCCCATTTCCCTCTGGCTAATGCACCGAACACTATGGGCAATTTAGCATCGCTAATTCACATGACCTGCACATTTTTGGACCAGTGGGAATAAACCGGAGTACCCGGAGGAAATCTACACAGACATGAGGAGAATGCGCAAACTCCACACAGACAGTCGCCCGTCGCTGGAATCAAACCTAAGCCCCTGGTGCTGGGAGGTAGCGGTGCTAACCACTGAGCCGCCGTGCCGCCCATTCTGCTCAGGCAAGCTACTTGTGATGTGATTTCTCCCCAGAATAGTTGGATTTAGCTGAATTCCCTTTGCTTCAGACGGGAGAGAGATTCCAATGAACCTCTCATCAGGAATACTCCACGACTCATCAGGTAGAAGTGAGTCAGAGATTTACTGTTGCCAGGTGGAACAAAAGAAGATAGAGGGACCAATCGGCTGCTGCTTCTAAGGCAGAGAACATTGTTCTCCCTCTCTGTGTTGAAACATGCAATCATGTCAACTGAACACCAAACTGGGCCGTGTGCGCTAGTCGGGAACATTCTCTGGAATGCATCATAATGGACGATATGCAAATGCATCATTGCTGTTGTTATACACAGTGCCTTTCATTAGCAAAAGAGAAAATTCCTGCTAATTCTAAAGGATTTCTCATCTAAGACCAAAATTGATAATGTTTCAAAACAAAAGGCCTTCATTCCAGAAAAGTGTGAACAAAACATTGTTCATAAGCTTCAAGAACTTTTTTTAGGTTAAGGGATCAAAACTGCACATAAAGTGCCAGATGTGGTCTTAGCAACGCCCTGAACAGATGGAGACGCGAAAAATGTGATGCTGGAAAACCACAACAGGTCAGGCACTCCCAACGAACAGGAGACTCGATATTTCGGGCATATTCCTGATAAAAGACTTATACCCCTGACGCCAATTTTCCTGCTCCTCGGATGCTGCCTGATTGGCTGTGCTTTTCCAGCCTCATACTGTTCGACTCTGATCTCCAGCATCTGCACTCCTCACTTGTACCGGTACAGATGCAGTAAAACGTTCCTGATTAAACCTGGTACCCTTTTCTAGAAACACAATCATTCCACTTAGCTTCCAAATCACTTACACCAAGTGCAGACTAACTACATCTGATTCGTGTAGCAGGATCATGCATACCGTCTGTATCTCAGAGTTCTGCAATCTCTCTACACTTAAATTGTTTACCATTGTTTTATCCTTCCATCCAAAATAGACAACTCACAGTATGCGAAATCTGGTAAAGGTTTGCTCACTAATCTCCCTTTGCCTATATCACATTGATCACACACGACCTCTAGTTGATGACATACTGGATGACCAGCTTGGATTTTAAGCTAATTGGGCTTTGATATATTCAGACCCTTCATCCAGATCTTTGGTTCAGGTACTGATTTTTGATGATCCCATAGTGATCTCTGAGGCACTCCACCAGTTACAGCTTTGTAATGTGAAAATAAGCATTTATCGCTACTCTCTATTTCCTGTTAGCAACAGCTTCCTGTGTAACAGTTCAGATGTTTACATGGCGTCCTGTGCAGTAAAATGTACTCAATGAGCTAAAATGATTCGTTCTATTTTCCTCTGTAACTTGTTAAATAGGCAGAATATACTCCTCCAGTTTCATGGTAACGATAATGACTGGCGAAATGAGATGGCCCCCTATCTTTGTCACAGCTTCGAGGGGTGGATGGAGGGCACAATACATAGGGTAGAGGCAGCAGTATTTCCCTGTAACAGCATCGAGGGTGGATTGAGGGAACAACACATTGGGTAGAGGCAGCAGTATGTATCTGCAACAGCATCGATGGTGGATTGAGGGAACAACACATGACTAAGGGAGAGCAGCATGTCACTGTAACAGCCTCGAAGGTGGATTGAGGGAACAACACATAGCGTAGGGACAGCAGTTGTCCATTCGGCGCCACCAGTCAGATGCTCATGACTGATCCGATTGTGATTGACCATCCGTCTCCTGTCTGTTCCCAATAAATATTGACTCTCCTGTCCAGCAAAGATCACTCGAGCTCAGCCTTGAATATCTTCAATAACTGAGTCTTCACTGCTCCCTGAGGATGAGGACCCTACAGATAGTACAACACTAAAGTGAAAGGGGCGACCTTATTTCAGTGTGGAACCTGTTATTTTAAACTGTGTTAACCTAACATGAAATCGCCACCTTTTTTGAAACACAACGACAGAATAATTAGGCATAGATATAAACTATTCAGCCCTCTAAGCCTGTCCAATAGGACCACTGACCCTTTTCAATCAAATATGTATTAAACTCATTCCCTGCTCCCGTCTCAGGAAGAGAATAACTGATGGCATGACACCACACGAGCATTAAAAATGCAGAATTAGGACATTCAGCCCATTGACTCTGAATGCCAGAGAGATTAGAGCTTTCTCAACATCATTCTCCTGACTACTCTCTGTAACTCTTGACATTCTTATTCATCAAAAACCTATCTATCTCTGTCCTATAAGCACTAGTGTCTGTGTCTCTGTGAGTCCGTATGTACACTTGTGTGTGTTCGTTCCTGTGTCTGTGTGTTTGTGTATTTATGTGCTGACATTGGTTCATCTGTTTATTAGCCTGTGCGTAAAACTTGTGCTTGTGTCTATTTGTGTGCGATTATCTATGTCTCCGTATGCTACTACACGTGTGCAGTTCTATCTCCGTGTATGTACTGGGAGTGTCAGTATATTAGCGTATTTACATATGCCTCTAAATATTTTTGTGTCTGTATCGCTCTGCAATGAGTTGTTTGTTGTTTTGGGAGGGAGAAAATTGTGAGAACAGACAGAATGGTTAAAGTGCGAATTGCCCATCACTGAACATTGTTTTTTTACTCAGTTGGAGGGACATGGGTGTCGAGGAATCTCCATACGACACGTCCCGGTCCTCTCTGGCTGATACCAGTGTCCTCCCCACATGGTTGGGGGGAGGGGGGTGGTTGGAGGCGGATCAGATATCGGGTGCTCCACCATCTGGCTTGGCCCTTTCTCTCCTATTACAGTCCGTTTCTGTGGGAATGGGAGAAAAGGGGGGGGGGGAGGAGGGAGTGGTGGTGGGAGTGTGTGTCCCTGCTGTTAATGCTGGTGTAGGTGGAGGGGGAGGGGGAATAGTGCGGTGTTCGGAGGGAGTCAGCCCACAGTGTTGTATCCATGCAGTGTTATTAGTTGTTGTGGTTCTGTTCGCCGAGCTGGGAATTTGTCTTGCAAACGTTTCGTCCCCTGTCTAGGTGACATCCTCAGTGCTTGGGAGCCTCCTGTGAAGCGCTTCTGTGCTGTTTTCTCCGGTATTTATAGTGGCCTGTCTCTGCCGCTTCCGGTTGTCTGTTTGAGCTGTCCACTGTAGTGGCCGGTATATTGGGTCCAGGTCGATGTGTTTGTTGATAGAGTCTGTGGATGAGTGCCATGCCTCTAGGAATTCCCTGGCTGTTCTCTGTTTGGCTTGTCCTATAATAGGAGTGTTGTCCCAGTCGAATTCATGTTGCTTGTCATCTGTGTGTGTGGCTACTAAGGATAGCTGGTCGTGTCGTTTCGTGGCTAGTTGGTGTTCACAGCCAGGGAACAGCCAGGGAATTCCTAGAGACATGTCACTCATCCACAGACTCCATCAACAAACACATCGACCTGGACCCAATATACCGGCCACTACAGCGGACAGCTGGAACTGACAACCGGAAGCGGCAGAGACAGGCCACTATAAATGCCGGAGAAAACAGCACAGAAGCGCTTCACAGGAGGCTCCCAAGCACTGAGGATGTAACCTAGACAGGGGACAAAACGTTTGCAAGACAAATTCCCAGCTCGGCGAACAGAACCACAACAACGATCACCCGAGCTACAAATCTCCTCCCAAACGTTGAACAGTGTTATTCGTGTTGGGAGTATAGTGGAGGGAGAGAGTGCGCGGGGTGGGGGTGGGGGTGGGGTGGTAGGTGCTGAATTCAATTGTGAGAGTGGTAGTGCCTGAGCCTTATGTAGAGATAAAATATGAGCCTTGTTAGGGGGTAGGTGCTATAACAGGTAGTGAGTGTGAGGGTGCAGAGAGAGTACGGTGAAAGTTAAGCTGGCAGAGTGGGGAGGATATTGATGCTTGTCCTGTGATGCTGGTCATTTCTTCAGCGTCGAGGTGACCCTCCCAGAATGGCTTGTTCACGTCTATCACTAATAAAGCCACAGACCCTGTCCCTCAGATTCCACAGAATCAGTTTGAGTAGATCTTACAAATAGGAAGGAGAAACAAGCATTAGTGTATTAGTGTATTATTTGCTCTCGGGCAAATTCTGTGCATTATATGCTCTGTAAATTAGAGATGCAAATATTGTATTATTGCATGATCTTAAAATGCATCTAAACTGCGTTAACTAAGTGACTGCCAATGTTGTGAAAAGTAAATTCCATAAGCGTATAACAGGTTGATTGAAGAGTATGTTGTGACTCAAACAAGAGAGCAGGTTATTTTGGATTTGGTGTTGTGTGGTCAGAAGGACTCATTAATAACCTTGCTCTGAGGACTAGAGAGGTTAATATACTGCATTTTACACGGCGCCTGCATACAATCTCGAATGTTTGAACACGGAGTGGTAGACACTAAATGGTTGTTAGAATATTAGAATCATGGAGTCCTGCAGCTTGGATACAGGCCCTTTGGACCAAAGTGGTCCGTGCCTACCAAAATGTCGATCCATGCTAATTCCATTTCCCTGCCATTGTCCCTTATTCTTCTAAATCTTTCCTATCTGCGTATTTGTCTAAAAGCCTTTTGAATGTTGTTAATGTACGTGCCTCAATCAAACTGCTGTCTGCTAATTCCATATGTCTACCAACCTCTGCGTAAAAAACTTGGTGCTCAGGATCATTTTTATTCTTTCACCTCTAACCTGATGTCCTCTAGTCTTTGATTCTCAAAACTGGGAAAAAGAATGAGTGCATTCACCTTATTGACGCATCTCATAATCTTATACATTTCTATACGATTTCCCCTCAGTTTCTTCCACTTAAAGGAAAATGCCTCTCCAAACTCTCCCTACAACTCAGACCATTGAGTACTGGCAAAATCCTTGTAAATTTCTTCTGTCCTCTTTCCAATTTAATCACATCCTTCCTATGGCAAGTGAACAAAACCGAACACAGTACTCCAAGTGCATGTCTCACCAGCGTCCTGTCCAACTGCAACATAACTCTCGAATGTGTATACTCAATGCCCTGACTAATGAAGGCCAAAAGCCTTTTTCACTGTCCTGTCTACGTGCAACTACTTTCAGAGAACCACGGATCTGAGCACCAAGGTCCCCCTGTTCCACTACAATTCTTGAGGGTCGAATATTCACCACGAAATTCCAACCTGGATTTGACTTTTCAAAAGGCAACATCCCATATGTTAATCTCCATTTGCCATTTCTCGGCCCACTTCCCCAGCTGATAAAGATCCTGCTGCAATTTCTGATAACCTCACTGTTCACAGTCCTGCCTATTTCATTGTCATCAGCCTAATTACTAATCATGCTTTGCAGATTCTCATCCAAATCATTGATATAGATAACAAACACTAATAGGCCCAGCACCAACCCCTGAGACACTCCACTAGTCACAGGCCTCAAGTCCAACAAGGATCCTTCGAGTATTAGCCACTGCTTTCTACCATCAAGCCAATTGAGTATCCAATTTGCCAGAGTCCCCTGGATTCCATGCTATCGAACCATTCAGAGCAGCCTATCATGTGGAACCTTATCAAAGGCCTTTCTGAAATCTAGATAGACTATGTCTACCACCCTAACCTCATCAACATTCCAGATCACTTCCTCAAAAGAACGCTAAAGAATTGTGAGCCATGATATCCTATGCACAAAGCAGTGCTGATTGCTCCTTATGAATCCGTGTCTTTTCAAATGCATGTATATGTTATCTCTCAGATCCTTCTCAAGTTGTTACAGTTGTTAAGCTAACTGGTCTACGTTTCACAGGTTCTTCTTCGCAGCCCTCCTTGAACAAGGGCACAGCGTTCTCTACCCTCTAGTCTTCCAGGACATCCACCGTGGCCAGCGATGATGCAAAAAGATCAGCCAGGACCCTTGCATTATCTTCTCTCGTCTTTTGCTCTGTTCTTGGATACACCTGGTCAAGACCAAAAGCTCTGCAGAAATACTACAATGTGTGAAATAAAATTTCTATTTCTTTAAGATAAAATCACCAAGTAAAGGGCAAGTGACTTAATGAATGCTAACATGATAAATTAAAGATTATATTAATCGTAGGAAGTGATTTCAAAAGAATTTTAGACATGGTGGAAACCGGAGAATTCTCAGAAATTTGTTTGTGTGGAGTTTACATATTCTCCCCCTGTCTGTGTGGGTTTCCTCCGGGTGCTCCGGTTTCCTCCCACATTTCAAAGATTTACACGTTAGGTGAATTGGCCATGCGTATTTGCCCAAAGTGTTCAGCGATGTGTACATTTGCTGCATCAGTCGAAAAAGGTAGAATCGGATGGGAATGAGTCTGGGTGGTTACTCTTCGGAGGGGCAGGATGGACTTGTTGGGCCCAAGGTCCTTTTCCACACTGTGGGCTTTTAATGATTCTGTGAAAGAAGAACACGAAGACTACATAAATCTACAATCTGTATTGCAAAGAAAACAAAATACAAGCAAGGTCAAATGTGGAATTTTGTAATCGGAAGAGTAGAGGTTATTGTGGTGAACAGGGAAATGACGAAGAAAGCAGCCAGTTACTTTGCATCTGTCATCACGGAGGAAAATCGCTGAGAAATACTAAGTGATCACATGGAACTTGTGGAACTAAAGACATAAACTCAATTCATATCAGTAACAAGGTAGTAGTTGAAGGCTAGCATAGTAGCATTGTAGCTGGATTGAACATTGCTAAGTCTGATGAGCCAGTTGTACTTCTTTTCAAAATATTTGAAATAAATCAGCAATAGACGCATTAATTGTGCTGTCGATGACTGCTTTTTTTTCCTGTACATTCTGCAGAGGCTGGAAGTTAGTAAATGTGTTCCAAGCATTGTAGAAGAATGGAAGGGATTCAAGCATCTGCAAAGGGAAGAAGAGATAGTGTGGAGAATTGCAGACCGATTAACTTGACATCTGTAGGGAAACTGATGGAATTTATTATATATGGTCTGATATTGGATATTTCTAAATTAACAGCAACATTGGAGAGAATCAGAATGCACTGACAGAGTCTGACAGAGTGTTCATATTTGACAAACTTCAGAACAATTTGAACTTTTTGATTGCAACACAGAAATGGCATATTTCGATTTTCAGAAGGCTTTTGTTATCAGAACTCATGCAGTGAATTCATAAATAAAGTAATGTAAATGGTAATTGGAGAAATATATGGAAGTGGAAAGTTAAAGTCAGGTTCGACTTCATTGACATGAATCAGAACATAGTTGGAAGGTCATGTTGAAGCAGTTTCACAGCTTGCGAATGAAACTGTATATAAAGTATTGAGTCCAGTATTGGTGACCCACTCTGAGAAAGAATATACTGACCACAGAGGATGTGCAATGGACAGTCTCCAGATTAATCCCTCTGATGGTGAGATTGCCTGATGTGGAAACTCGGCCTGTGTTCTTTAGAGTTTCAAAGAATGAGAGGTGATCATAGTGAAATTTAGAAAAGTTACTAAACATATGACAAGGTGCAAATAAACAGGATTTTTCTCTGGTTGTCTACTCTACATTTAAGGCAAATAATGCCAGGTAAAGGATGGACCATTTCAGACTGCAATAAGAAGGCAATTCTTCATTTGAAGGGGACTGACCAGCACAGGGACATGGAAACCTGCTGGCAGGGCAAGATTAGGGAGAATCCCCAGATATTCGACTGGGACGACAAGTGGAACAGAATAACCAGGGAACAGGTAGACTCATAAGTGACTTGCCAAGTTTCATCCAAATCAACTTAGTGGCAGGAGACAGAAGGTCTGCTGATAGAAGTCTGTTTGATTGACTGGAGACCAGTATCTAATCGTGTACCACAGGGATCAGTGCTGTGTCCCAAATTATTTGTGATTCGGAAATGCCAGTGTTGGACTTGCTTGGGCAAAGTTAGAAAAGTTACAAACACTAGATGATATTCCAACAGTTTATTTGGAGGCATGACATTTCGAAGAGCATAATCACGTGATGAAGAAGCAGCGCTGCGAAAGCTCGTGCTTCCGAATAAAACTGTTGGATTATAAACTGATATTTTATGATTTTTAACCTTATTATTTATAATATTCATAAATGATGCAGCTATGAAAATGGAAGGGATTGGAGTGAATGTGATAAATCAGTTTGCGTTTGACACAAACCTTGGCTGGTTGGTTGGCAGTGAGGAGGAAGGCCTTACATTACAGGAAGATACAGATGGAATGATGAAATGGGTGGATCAATGGCCGATGGAATGTAACCCTGATAAATATGAGGTGATGTATTTTGGAAGAAGAAACCAGACAGGGGCGGACTCAAAGAATAGCAGCACACTAGGAAGCTCAGAGGGTGCTACTCCACATAATGGGTGGCACGGTGGCACAGTGGTTAGCACTGCTACCTCACAGTGTCAGAGACCCGGGTTCAATTCACGACTCAGTCGACTGATTGTGTGGAGCTTGCACATTCCCCCCGTGTCTGAGGAGATTTCCTCCGGGTGCGCTAGTTTCATCCCACTGTCCAAAGATGTGCAGACCATGTGAATTGTCCATGCTAAATTGCCCGTCGTGTTAGGTAAAGGGATGAATGTAGAGGAATGGGTGGGTTGCACTTCGGTGGATCGGTGTGGACTTGTTGGGCCGAAGTGCCTGTTTCCACACTGTAAGTAATATAATCTAATACCCGTGAATGTGATTAAACAGCTTAATGCACAAGTTGACAAATCATAGCGACCATAAACATAGACTGTATTCATGGATGCACAGATTATTAAAGCTATGTGTAACTTTGGTTAGGCCAAATGGAATACTATGTACAGTTCTGGGAGTCACATTACAGGAAGTATGTGATTGCACTGGAGAGGGTGCAGTGGAAATTCACCAGGATATTCCCTTGGATGGAGTAGATCAGCTCGGGTTGTTTACCTTGAAGCAGAGAAGGCTGACAGGGACGTGCTTCAGAAGGATAAGATTACCAGGACCATGGACAGGATGGATAGACAGCAGCTGCTCCTTTCAGTCAAAGGGCGAAGAAGAAGGGAGTATCATTTTAAAGTGAAGGGCCTGATCCTTAGTGAGGATTTGAGGATTGGTTTTCATCCAGAGGCTGTTGGGGTCAGGAATGCATTTCCTGAGAGGGCAGTTGGCACAGATAACCTCACAACCATTAATAAATACATGGTCGTGCCCTTGAAGTGCCATAACATACATGGCTACGGGCCTCGTATAGGAAAGTGGGATTAATGTAGATCGTGCTGTATTTCTGACAGTATATGGCCAGTGCTACTGTAATAGTATGGGTTGGACGGTCAATCATTGAGCATCATAAGACAGGAATTGATGAGTTTCTGAAGAATGTGTTAACCAGGGTTATAAAAGTAAACTTGTCTCCATGTGCTAGAACAGGGAAGCTGGACGTGTCTAATGCCCTGCTCCCTTCCTGATGTTTTCGTGCAGTCTGTGGGAATGCTCTCATTGTTTTCACAAGCTCTTCAACATTAGGAGGTTAGCATCTGTCTGGTTGAAAGGACTGTGTTTCCTGTTCCCTTTTCCAAAGATCATTGCCGGTGTTCTGTCTGGTTTTATCCTTTAAGAACTTAGAGCAATTTGATACAATTGAGTGTGTTGCTTGGCCGTTTCAGAGACCAGAATAGAGTTTCGCACATGTCTGTGTGTCTGGAGACACTTGTAGACCAGACCAGGAAGCATGGGAGATTCACTTCCTGAAAGTACATTGGGGAAGGGACAGATGCTAACAATGGGCATTACATTCAAGGTCAATATTACTGGCACCAGATTTTATGCCTCGATATTTTGTTTATTGTTTTCAACTTCCACCAGCTGCCAGAGAATTATCCTGGTCTGGATCTGTAATCCAGTGATATTTGCACAACAAATCAATTTTACTGACTTTCCCCCAGTTCACACCCATACCCATTCGTCCATCAGCCCTGTACTCAGTAACCTAACCAGGTTTCTGATGTGCAAACACATCCAGTTTCATATTATCATTCTGTTGAGGGTCTCTCCCTGATGTCATGCCTCCAATTTGTTATGTTACATTAACATATTAATCGGAATCATTTTCTTTCCCATCATAACATCTTCTATGTTTGAAGTGAATGTTTTTCCCTCTGGTTTTCTCCCTGATCATGATTAAGACCTCTGTCGTGTCAGTGATGCCAGCCTTATGTCGTTTCAGAGAAAATGAACTTGTGCACTTTGCGTTTTGTTAACTTCCCAATGTACAGCGCTCTCTGCTGGACAGGGTGTTGGAGCAGATTCAACACATGTCTTTGGAAAATGTTCAAAAACAGAAACTGCTGTAGAAACTAAAGAGGTCTGGCTGCATCATGTGAGGCGAAAGCTGAGTTCATCTTTCGTATCCAGCGACCCTTCAACAAAGCTCCCACTTCCTACAGCAATTTGTGCATTTTTATTTCTAGTATTCATAGTTATTTGTTTAATTGAAAATTTGTGCTGTGCCTATTCATTTCTGGAGAAACTTAGCAGGTCTGGCAGCATCTGCAGAGACAGAGAAACAGAGTTAGCGTTTCAAGTCCAGTGTGGTCCTTCTTCAGAACTGAAAAGGATTGGAAACTGGGCATTTTAGTTCCTTGCCAGAGGTGGGGGGTAGGTGACAGGGAAAAGAGGGTGTGACAACAGATAAACAGGCTTTTAGCAGTGGTGAAAAGAGAAGATGGTATAAAATGAGATTAAATTAAGATGTGAATGGGGAAAGGGGTTCTCTCTATTGAGTGCAAGATAAAGAAGACACAATCACATAAGGTCATACGGAGGCCATGAGGGAGAATGTTGAACATGTGGTATTATATAGATCTGTCCAGAGATACATTTTCACTGTAGAGATCACTGCCGTCAGGCAAAGAAATTCAGGTGCTTGACGGCTTATTGGCACTAGTAAGATTTTCATGCTCCCTTAGTATTATAACATAAAGAAGAAAACAAATAACAGCATGAAGTTTTGGCTGACCGTTGTTTACCTGTCACTTTTAACATTGGTTCAAATTCACAGTGCTGATCTTTAAATGCTTGTTCTTGAAGTTAGTATCAGATGGAGTATAAGAGGTTGAGGTGTGACATTATAGTAATTTACAAAATCAGGGGAGACTTGGGCAGTGTGAAAAGCCAAGGTCTTTGCCACAGGATAGGAAAATTAAATCATGAGCCATAGGTTTATGGTGGAAGAGGGAAGATTTAAAAGGGAGGAAGAAGGAAATGTTTTTTACACAGAGGGTGACGTGTTTATGGAATGAGCTGCCAGAGGAAGACTGGCAGATGCAAGTACAGCTCCAACATTTAAAAGACATTTGGAAGAACATGTGAATGGGGACCGTTTAGAGGCATATGGGCCAAATGCAAGAAGATGGGAATAGTTTAGTTTGGAAAACCTGGCCGGCATGGGCAGGTTGGACCAAAGATTGAGCTTGTATGCGCTATGACTGTATGAATATAGAAAGCGTAGAAAAGGGAAGAAAAGATGTGATATAAGTAAATTGGCAAGAAATATAAAAACAAGAAGCACGAGCTTTTCCATGTATGTAAGAAGAGTTAAAGAGGTGTGTGTGTGTGATCTTTGATAAAAAGGAAATCAGGAAAGTATATTGAGGATATTTGGAGGGCGTGACTGGGGAACTGGATAGAGGGAACAGACAGATAATTTACACCTGTATTTAACATCGTTCTTCACAGATGAAGGTGCTGTAAATATTTCAATGGTATAAGCAAAATGGTAACAGCAGGGAAAATCTTGAGCTGTCTCTAAAAAAAGGAATGAGGCATTTCTCAAACAGATTAGACCAAGGGTAAACAGGTCATCAACAATTCAGAGCTGGTTTTAAAAGAAGTGGTCACAGAGTGGCTGGTGGCACTGCTTGAAATATTCCATAGCTCTCTGGATTAAAGGAGTGATCCAGTGAAACTGGAGACCCTCCAATGTGGCGCCTGTCTTCAAGAAACGAACGAGACTGAAAGCATGAAACACTTAGCCTAACCATTATTGCTGGGAATCTGTGAGAGTCTGTTATTAAGGACGGGACTGCAGAGCATTGAGAAAAGCTTCACACAGAGTCAGCATGGTCTTGTTAAAGGCGAACTACATTTTCCCTGTAAAATCATGCAAAGTGTTTCTGGAAATCCATGAGAATGTAACAAGTGGCCTTGATAAAGGGGGACTGGTAGACATGAGGCTTTCTAGAAATTTTCCACAAGGTATCACAAAGTAAAGGTTCTCACACAAGACAGAAGTTCATAGTCTGATGGGTAATGCATTAGCATGGGATGGCACTTGGTAAACACTTACAAATCGGAGAGTCAGGATTCATCGATCTTTATGAAAAAAAATGTATCTACTGGAGTACCACAAATATCAGTCCGATGGCAAGAGCTGCTTACAAGAGCTGCACTCAGCACCTGACGGCTGGAGCTGAGTGCAATATACATTCGAATTTGAGGATGACACTGACAACCAAAAGGCAGGTTGTTATTAAATGGAGAGTTCATCCAAAAAAGGAACAGTACCACGGAGTGGCGTGTTTCTGTATGAAACATAACGTCAGCATGTTGATGCAGAAATGTTGGTTCATTAGACTGTTCCTGGATGAAAGGACTGAATTATTGAATACATAAAAAAGGCTGAGGTGATTATTCATTGTGGTTTAAATGAATGAGAGTGTCATTAATGAAACGGATAAGATACAGAGGGGGCTGGACAAGGTCGGTGTTGAGAATGTGGTTCCACACCAGAGCAGAGTCTCGAAGTCAGATATGTAGATACAGAGTAAGGAATATCGATTTCAAACTGAGATGTAAAGAAATGTCTTCTTTCAGAAGGTAGTGAATGGCTAGAATTTCCTAACCCCGAGAGTTGTGGAGGTAGGGTCACTGATTGTATTTACAGAGGGTGGATTGGTTTGTGACATTTCAGCGAGTTGAGGGATGCAAGGGGTTAACAGGAAAGTGGAGTTGAGCCGTGGAGTAGATCAGCCATGTTCTTATTGAATGACAGTGCAGGTTCCTATTTCTTCCATTCTTATTTATGTTTTTGGAAAATACTTGATTATTTTCCTGGAAGTCATGATGTAAAATGTTGCATTCAGAGACAGCGGAGGATTTGTCTGAGTTGACCTTGTGTGGGGCATGAGGGCTGTATTCAATGCGAATCTGGGCCTGTAACATGACCTACATCAGGAGCAGAAGTTACAGAGAGGAGAAGCCTGAAAAGAGGGGTTGGGGGAGGGGGGTCAATGACTGACCCAGCCTGGATTTTCCTATACATTTGCCAAACAACACCAAACCATCGGAGTGGCCTCAATCTGCTCCTTCACAGCAGGACCGAAGGGCTGAATGGAACGGACACGACTGGGCCATTCGGAACTTTGATAGTATTCCACCAGTCAATAAGGTCATGGTTCATCTCATTGTGTTCCCAGCTGCACTTTTCTCTGATTTCACAATAATCCCTGATTCGTTTGTCTATGGAAAATCAGACAGTCAGCCTCGATATAATATGAAGATTCAGCCCTCCCAATCTTCTGGGCGAGAGAATTCCCACTTGAATGAATTCCCACTTTGTGAATTTCTCCTCACTCCGGTTCTGACTGAGGTTGGAGGGTGTCACTGTTTCCATTTCTAGTCCCACTCCTCCACTGCTCACAACAAATTTTAAATGTAACCAGGTTGGCGATATGGCCGATGATAAGGGTCTAATACTGGGTCAGGGTCAGTTATCAGAACAAGCCAGTTGGATTTCTTCAGTCACCTATAAGTAATTAACAGAACTAACTGAGGAGTTTGATGGATATGTGCTTAGCACTGCGGCCACACATCACCAAGGAGCTGGGTTCAATTCCAACGTCAGGTGAGTTTGAACATTCCCCAAATATCTGCGTGGGATCCCTCCCAATGCTCCAGAGTACAAAGATGTGCAGCTTAGAGTGGATTTGCCATGCTCGATTGCCCATTGTTGAGAGAGCGTCCCCTTCATGGTAACCTCTGTCAGTGTGGGGGATCTTAACCTGCGCTGCTGGCCTCCCTCTGCATCACAAACCAGCCGTCCAGCCAACTGAGTGCGAGACAGTTTAACTGTTACAGACAGAAACAGTCACAGGCAAAGGGCAAGAGAAACTTTCATAACAAAGAAAATGGTACAATTCAGATAACGGTCAAGATTAGAGCTGAGGATGAAATGTTCTCTGCTCAAAATTGTATTTCATAACGCGACAAGTGTTGACAAGCCGTGTTTGGCTGAATACAATAAAGTGAGACAAAGTGAAATAGCCAGAATTACTAACTGTGATTGGATATAAAGTAAGTCCATATTTTTGCAGGAACCCATGGGGTTGAATGACTGAAAGTTCCTATACCTGAAAATGGGAATTCTTTGGAACACTATCTGGAATTTTCCATATTCAAAGTGTGTGTGTGAGAGAGAGAGAGACTGCAGATACTGCACTGAGCTGGGTGGTGAGCTCAGACCATGCTCGGTGGGGCTAGTGGTGAGGCCTCCTCTGGGAAGAGAATAGACCCCCCTGTACTAGCCCATCCACTAGGACCTCTGTGCCTCTGATGAAAACCGTGGTGTTAGTTCCCTTTACCTACCATGCTCGGGGTCAATTGTGCAGAATGGCTTCAAACTGAGGAAGTACAACAGTGTGCCCATTGGCCTTTGAAAGATGGCACCAGTGTCAGTGATCATAGAATAGCCAGGGGCATCAGTGCGATGGTGAGTCCCTCCAGCCATGTTGGGTTGGAGAATTGGGGTGGCATTGAATGCGAGTAACACTATGAAATTGAGTGGGTAGTTAATGTGGTGAGTTCGATAAGATAGCACCATGAAACGAGTTCAGTGTCGTACAGATAATCCCTCTCTCACACTCAATGAAAATGTTACTGAGACAAACTATTGTTAGATTCAGCCCAATGAGTCGAAGACTTTGCTGACCCCACACCCAGTTACAAAGTTGCAGAACAAATGTTCATCTAAAACTCTCCCTCATCTTTATTCTCGCCAATATCCCCTTCACCTATCATCCTGGGAATACTGACTCATGTTGTGGAATGCTGTCGAAGTGCCTTCATTTCAGCATTCTGAAACCTGTGATCTTACATGAAATTGTCTCTCAATCTCCCTTTCGCTTTTTTCCCCAAAATCCTTTTGATTGTTGGTAGTTAAACTGATTTCCCCATCATCTCTCCCTGGCAGGAACTAGGGAATACGGACTAGGCAATGAGGACTCTGTATCAGAGTGATCAAGTAACTAGAAGCATAATTCAAAGGCACGGGTTGTGACTCCAAGGCAGTGTTTAAAACCCTACCACAGCCGATGACAGGGCTTAAGTTCGAATGACAAAAATTGGAATGAAACTTAATTTCACTCATGGAAACCAGAAGGCGTTAAGATTTATTTTTATTTCACTGATAGTCTTTGCTAAAGAAACTTAACGTTATTACCCAGTCTGAGCTCAGTGTGACTTCAGACCCAAAACAACATTGTTGGCTCCATTTTGTCTTGACAAATGGCCATGTTGTCAAGGACAATTAGTGATAGACAACAAATGCTGCCCTTGCCAGTGATGCTGGCATCCCGTGAAACAACAGCATTAAAGATGAAATAAACCAAGGAAGGGTGGGTGCTAGAGATCAAAAATAAAATTCTCCAGCGTCTGTAAGTGTTGGAGAATCTTGCAGGTATGGCAGCCTCTGTTAGGAGAAATGCAAATAACGGTCTGAGTCCAGTCACCTGCTTTACAACTGAAAGCAATCTGGGAAATAATATTATTTATCCTGGTATCATGGATGGTTGGGATGGAGAGAGAGGTGGGGGCCAAGTTTAAATTGAATGGATGGAGAAATTGCCGAAAAAGAGAGGAAAAGAAATGAAAAGTGAGCAAAGGGATTGCTGATGATGAACTGAAAGGAAAACAAAATGGCAAGTTATTCTCACATTTCCCCATTTTCCCATATTCCTGAATATTGCGTCCATTTAGATTTGTCCTTGATCAAAGTGAATTAGGTTCCCTTTATCTCTCTTCTGTGAGTGTGATGATGAAATCCATGAGCAATGCTGGTGCTGCCTTATAGTTGCTGAGATATAGAGAGAGGTAATGTTACATTGTCAACTGCTTCTTTGGAGAGAGAAACAGTTACTGTGGGAGTGTGCAGAGATGCAACAGCTTTCTCAGCGAGGAAGAGAAACTCAGGAGCGGAAATAGTTTTCAACACTGAGCGCATTCACGTTCCGTGTGGGGAATTGACTTGTTCCTGTCATTGGAAAATCAGTCGAGTTTCTGTGGGTGCTTATCTCGGGTTTGTATTGTCAGCTGCTGGGTCTGGTGACCCCACTCTATACACTGCATTTACAGTGTGTCTGGGTCCATGGTAAACAAATGGAGATGAGGCTCAACGGAAGGAAAGCTCTATAAATAGGGAGGTGCAGGACAGTACATTATCTTTCCTGGGATTTCCCGGGACATTTGTCTCAGCTGGACCAGGTGTCAGGTATGAAACCAGTTTGTTTCAAAATTGAGGTTGTTACTGAGCTGTGCCCCCTCCTTCAGTGTACTGTGTAGCCTCACACACCAGTGACAGGACTGTGCTGATGCTCACCATGAATTAAACTGGATTAACGCTGGAACTTTCCAGGCAGGAGTGAGTAACATATCCACCATCACCGGAGTGCAGTCCTCCGATATATTTACTGGCTAACAGAACCCATCTGTCCGCTGAGAGCAATATATTGTGTCCATCTCCCCGAGGAAGGTACAGAAAGAAACTTCCAGAAATACAAGGAAACAGAGTGACTGGTGAAAATGGGGAACAGCAGGAAATTAGAATTAATAAAAGGTACGTCTTTCAAAATCTCATTGAATTTAAGGTTGGTATGTTGCTGCATCTGATGAGCTACATCCCAGAGTATTGAGGAGATGAAAACAGTGCTAGTGAAAGAATTACTGATTATTCTTCAAAGCTGGTTACATTCTGGAAAGGATCCTCCAGACTGGAAAGCAGCAATTGTAAACCTAAATATTTAAAACAGGAGTGAGAGAGCAAACAGCAACCTAAGCAGTGGTTAGCTTGATGTAAGCTGTGAGAAAAACATTGTAACCTTTTGTGAGGAAAGTGACAACTAGACCCTTGGAAAATAATGACATGATTCCGTAGAGTCAATCTAGATTCAAGAAGGGGAAAGGAACTTGATCTTTGATAAACCTGCTGGATTTGGTGGAGGTTGTCCGTTGTGATGTCGACAATTGAGAACCAGTGGGAATGAAGTATTTGTATTTTCAGTAGACATTTGACATGGTTGAATACAGGTGAGTGGAGAATGTTAGAGTCCATGGGTAGGTAGGGGTGGAATACACCAAATGTATTAAAAGTTGGATAATCGAGAGAATGAAGAGAGTAATATAATTATCTGGAGTGAAGGCTTTGGGGTATCAGAAGAATCAGAGTTTGGGCAATAGCTCTTCACAAGATATAAAATGTTTCAGATATGAACAACAAATATCATCATTCACATTTATGTTCATTAAATAGTAAGAGATTGGAAAGTGCTGTTGTTGAAACAGACCTGGATGTGCTTGGTCATATATAAGTCACAAACAGAATTTTTACGCAGCAGTAAGTAAAAGATATGTGGCTCATCATGCATAATGATTAAAGTACCAGAGTAAATGTATCTTTCACAATGATAGAGTTAAGTTGAAAGACTGTTTGGTGTATTGTGTACAGGTTGACTCAGCTTTATAAATAATGATCTTGTCAGCGATTCAGTCCAATGGGGTTTCACTAGACTAAACCCTGGCATGATGTTACCATGAGGAGAAAGTGAAGAAACGTATGCTTAATAAAGTGTGTTAAGGTGTTTGTGAATATATATTTTTTAAAAAGTGCTGAGCACACTGAGTGTTGAAGATACAAAATTGCCTTATTAGATCAATTAAAGGAATGCCCAGGCAAATTCATATTTCCTATGTATTGAAGTGCAAATATATCCACTGCAAATGTATTGGCTCGTTCCTGTTCTAGTCGAGGAGAGATCTGCCCGGTAACAGCATGTAGATTGTGGTTTTTGAGGGTGGTGGTGGTGGGCGGTACAGCCGGTTACAGTATCACAAACGGACAACGCAGCAGAATCATCTAACCTGCCATAAGAAAACATGCATCATTCTCCTTCACTACTAACTTCACGAGAGCAATGGCTGATGGGAGATGTGGTCAATATCCGACGTTGCCAACATTCAATCCAATCCAGTAGTTTTTGTGAACTGAAGGAACCATACTGAAAAGGGTTAAATGGAGCTGTTTGCTCAGTGACTGTGATTGATGCCAGTCTCCATGGATCCTAGTTGTATCACTGGATGTTTTCCGTCTCCTATTAGTAAGGGGCCTCTTGCAATGGTTTATGCCATTGTAGCAGCAGATGCATCAACTCCAACGCTCAAAGGGATCAGCAGCTGCAGAGACAGAAAAAGGAGACTTAAACATAGTCTGGAATGATCCATTAATGGATCAGAATCTGAGAACATTAGACTGGAATGCTGCAACAATGGACAGGAGTTTATCCTGGAGTCTTTTCTCTTTTTTCTGGTCTTGGTCATCATTACCAGGTCGGATATGGGGTGCACTGATGATTATCCAGGCGGGTTACTATCCTATCCGCGCTATTGTTGGTGTTCCTGGTAAGTTTCTTCATCTCTATCCATTTATTAATCTCTTCGACAATGGTGAACTTCTTTGATATTTCTGTTATCTATATTTGACAAAGATGGAAACTATTGTCTTCAGTTTCAAATGCAAATTCCATTGTTTACCCACATATTTCAGAACCGCCCACACCTCCGCCCTCACAAACATCTGAGAACGAGACTGTTCACGAAACCGAATTTAAATAAATAAAATTCATTCATGTCTCGGTATTCTGTCCATCAAAAACATATCCACTACCAGCTCGATTATATGCCCAGTCACCATCTTGACTTCATTGCTGACGCTTAATTGACCATTATCTATGCTTTGGTAAAATTCAGACGTTATGGCTCCACCCCTCCTCTAAGCACTCTTTCAGTTGCAAATATTTCGATCACAACTTTGTTCTTATCTCTAAAATATCTTAATGACAGGAACATTCTCTCAGAGCAGTAATGTCGGAAGAAATGTAATTCAGATGCACAGGTTATTATACAGAAAGAGACTGTTCCACGTCGTACCACAGACGATGTCAGAAAGTAAATACACAAGACAGGAATTGGAAATAACAACCATAACATTTCCAGCATTTTGTCTATACGTTTATCTATTTCACTGATGTCCTTTGGTAATTGGATCTTGCGTTACTCTCTGGTCTGGCTTAAGATTGATGTGAGACCCACAACAATGTGCTTGGTTCTGTACTGCCTGAAAGGATGACCTCGCAGTAAATGACATTTGGTTAGGTCAACAAATGCTGCCCCTGTCAGTGATGCAGACATTCCAAGTAATAACAAAATTAAAGGTTAATAAAGCAAAGAATGATGCAACAGATCAGAACCAATAAAGAACGAGAAAGTGCCAGACAAACTGAGCAGATTTGGCAGCCCCCTCTCGTCGACAGAAAAATAGAATTGGCAATTCGATTCTAATAACCATACATCTGAACTGAACACAGTTGGGAAATAGTGTGATTGATGTTGGTGACACCGACATTTTTATGAAGAGGAGAAGGACTGAGTTGAATAGATGGACAAAGAGAGAGATAGAGAGAAAGAAGCAAACAAAGGGATTTTTGATAATCAGCTGTGATGGAAATAAAAAAATAAATTTAAACCTTGCTTATGTTTCTCCTGTTCCCATATTACTGATAATCATGACCATGTAAGGTATATGTCAAAGTCCCTGTTCAAAGCTATTTATGTCCGTTTTTCTCTCTTTCCTGAGTGGGATCATCTTTCTTTATTCATTAATGGGATGCTGGGCCAACATTTAATTGCCTTTCCTCATCGTCCTTGAGAAGGTGTTGGTGAGCTGCCTTCCTGAACCACTGCAGTCTGTGGGCTGTAAGTAGTCAGTGCTGAGGTCCATGTGGTTTCATTTCTTTGAGGCTTTGAAGTGACTGATATAACTGAGTGGCTGGCTTGGCTATTTCAAACTGCAACTGAGAGTTTACCATATTGCTGTGGGTCTGGAGTTACATGTAAGCCCGACTAGCTGATGATAGTAGATTTCCTTTCCTGAAGGTCATGAGGGTGGCAGGTAGTACAATCAACAATGGTCTCATTGATTCATAATTCCTGATATTGCATTTAATTCAATTTTCAACATTTGCTGTTGTGGGATTCGGATCCGGTGTCTGGGTCATTACCTGATCCCCTGGATTAATAGTCGGAGATAATACAGCTAGATCATCGCCTCCTCAGTATCTCCAATCAATTCCAATGGCAATAGTGATGTTGTTGTTGATGTGACTTTGCTTCATAAGGCATAATAAATGATTGGCAAAAAATGCCATCCTTCTTATTTGGTATTTATGAGAAGGCGAGATGATGGGAAGTGCTCTTGGTGAAAAGGAGCTGGATGCACGAACAGAATTCCTACAGAGCAGTCGGATACTGGCAGGTGGGACTAGATTGGGTTGAGATATCTGGTCGGCACGGACGGGTCGGACCGAAGTATCTGATTCCATGATGTGCATCTCTATAACTCTATGACTCAGCAAGTAATCAGCACAATGAATGAGTAGGAGCGTTCATTACAAATTGATTAAAGTATAAGAGTGAAGACACCGTCCTGCAGTTGTGAAGTGTACTTGAGACAGTATTTTCTTTCATTTATAATCAATGATCTCCTTGGTACAGAGAGATGGTGTAATGGAGTTTCAGCAGACTAATCCCTGCGGTGATGGTACCATGAGGAGAGTGCGAAGGAAATGAGTGTTTAATCTGTAACGCTCCAAAGAGAAAAAAAAGTGATTGCATAAACACTGGAGTGTTATGAATCAACACTCATTATTTCCAAAACAAAACACGGATAGCATTAGATACAAAATGTTTTCCATGATACGTGTCTTCACATTTGGACAGTATATAGATAGGAAAGATTTAGAAGGATATGGACCAAGCGCAGGGAAATGGGGTTAGCATGGATGGACATTTTGATCAGCATGAACCAGTTTGTGCTAATGGGCCAGTCTCTGTGCTATAGGATTCTTTAACGCTATGATCGTTTACAAAGCTCTATGAAGCCCCCATGTTATTTGAGAGAGAGCTCCAGGTTCTGAATCAACTCTCACCGTCTGGATGTACAGTTGGTGTGTGACCCTGCATTGAACGTCATGTTGTTCACAAATCTGTCATCAGCCACACTCTGATAGTATTAGCCATTCCCGCCAGCTTCTGACGTCCATACAGAAAACTAGCCTGTATTCTCTGTCACAAACAAATCCTTCTTTCTTGCTAAAAGCTGTTCATTGCCTCAAGTAGACTCTTGTCGTTGATGTTTTTCAGAGGGTCAATAAAACGGGGCCAGGCTACGATCAGTCTGGTGAGATACAGACGCGAAACGGACTTTCAGAGGCCTTTTATTTATACGTAAACAGATTAAACTACATGGCAAAGTTGTCATGCTTTAGAAGTGACCTGGATAATGAACGGGGAGTCGTCAGCTCTTTTAGCTGAGCTTGCTGAGTTGAGCGGAGCTAAGCAGTTTTCAGGTGAGTCTTGTACTGGGTAGTTCAACTGGGAGCTGTGTGGAAACTCTCTCTCTTTTCTGCCCTTCAGCTTCAACCTGGAAGCATGCATTCCATTATAACGTTTTTTCCAAGGGAGTTTGATTATTAGGACTATTGTGTGTATTTGGAATAGCACAATTAAGTCTTGCTGGACAGTTTGAATTCTGTCGGGGTTCTTTATTCTGTTCTTTGTGTTTCATTGTGTAACTTTGTGAATAACGTTTTTGTCTGATTTAAAATCTAGTAGTCACCCTAGCTAAATTACTCTGGGTAATTTTCATTGGATAATTACCAAAACAAACTGCAAAGTTATTCTCTGGGCTGCTTGTTGAAGAATGTTTTGAGTGGTCTGGCCTCGTCCATAACAGACTGGGTGCTCATTGCTGGATTTTTAACAGCGAGTGGGAGATGCTCGTGTCTTTGTTTCGGGTATTAGTTTGATTGGGTTGACAAAGCTAAGAATAGTAATGGCTATTTCAGTTGTCAAAAGTTTCCTGGGTGTTCATGCAGTAACTTTGGAATTTTTACGAAAAGTGACTAATACCAAGTTGCAAGAATTAGCAGAGAAGCTGGAATTGGAACTGACTGCTTCTGTGAGGAAAGGAGAGATAATTACAGCAGTAGCTCGTCAATTAAACTTGCTGGAGAAACCATCAGAATCAGAGATGGCAAGAATTCAGTTGCAAATGACACATCGTGAGTTAACATCGAGAGGGAGGGAAAGGGCAGCCAAAATGAAACATTTGACTTTTGATAAAATGCAGAAGAGGGGGGAAAAGAGAGAGCAGCAGAACAGAGAGTAAAAAGAAAGAATGGCAAAAGAGAGAGCAACAAGGGAGAGAGAAAGAGAGAGCTTTTGAATAGCAAAAACTGACTCTTAAAAAGGAAAGTCAGCGGGCTGGAAATAACGGCTCAGGGTGCGCTTAGTAAGGAAGAGAGTGAGGATGAGCAAGCCCCTAGTAGTTAGAAGCCTAGTGAGAATTTGTTTGAGTATGTTCAAGCGTTGCCTCAATTTGATGAGAAGAATGTGATGCCCTTTTCATCTCATTTGAAAAGTTGCCGAAACAAATGCAGTGGCCAGAGGCAATGTGGGTTTTGTTGATCCAAACGAAACTTGTAGGTAGGACTGGTGAGGTATTCACATCCCTATCAGAGGAGGTATCTGGGGAGTATGAGCAGGTTACAGAAAACATTTTGTCTGTATAGGCGACCTTTCAGGAATCTAATGAGGGATCCTGGTCAAACCACTGAGTTTTTAAGGATCACACAGACTAATTTCGGTAGTTGGATATGAGCTTTTAAATTCAAGCGAAGCTATCATGCCCTTAGAGAGGTTAATACTTGGAGGAATGCAAAAATTCACTACCTGAAGTAGTGCAAACTCAGGTTGAAGAGCAGAGAGTGTAAACAGCAAGGTTAGCTGCTGAAATGGCTGATGATTATGAACTGTTACATAAACTTGGTTTGGCTTCCAGAACCAGTTCTGGTCTCTGAGGGACAGAAATTGGAGCAAAGAGATATCCTCACATGCAAAGGGAAAGGTAGAACACAGTGTAGATCATAAGGATAATTTACCACAGTAATAAAGAAAACCTTGAAGGGGACAAAGAAGTTAAAATACTATGGTGATTTCATTGTAATAAAGTGGGCCACACAAAATCACAGTGTTGATGGGTTGGGAGAAAACCAGCTGTAGGATAACAGACAAGCCTGGAAGTTTTGTTGGACTCGGAACATAAAGCATAGTGGGAGTTAGGCAACTGCCTCAGTGTGTACAAGATTATCAGTGGATGTGTCAAAACTGCATAAAAACTTTCATGAAAGGGAAAAGTTTATTCACATAGGCCAGGAGTAATTGGTAAGGAGGTTCCGATATTAATTGACACAGGATCTTTTCAGTCTCTAATGCTGAGGGGTGAGGCTTTATGCACTCTTTATAGACTATTTTCAGAAAATGTGCTGGTAACAGGAATTCATAGTGAGGCAAAAAGTGCTCAGTTATGTACAGTGAGGCTAGAGAGTCCAGAGAAGAGTGGAGAATGTGTGGTAGGAGTAGTGGACCCCTAACTCTCAGCTCCAGGAATCAAATTTGTCCTTGCAAATAATATAGCTGATTCACTGGTAGGCGTGCTGCCTACTCTAGTTGAAAATCCAGGGGAGATGCAGGCAACTGAAGACCTGGAGAAGGTTTATCCAGGAATTTCCCCTGATTACGTGACCAGAAGATCACAGATGCACAGGTTTAAGCAGGATAAAGGCACAGATAAGGAAGCTGACGTAGAGTTATCCGAAAGTTTCTTTGTGATCAGATAAGTGGAACAGAGAAGGAGCAAGTAGGAAAACATGAACGTATTTTTAGCTCTGCTAAGCTGATTGAGTTACAGCTGAAAGACGAGGAGCTACAAAATTTATATCAAAAGATATTTTGCAAGAAAGAGAATGAATGCATTCCTGTGTGTTATTACTTAACAAATGATGTCTTAAAGCGGATATGGAGATCAGCACACATTAAAGCAGATCAGACGTGGACAGAAAATCCTCAAATTGTTTTGCCTGTTGTGTATAGAAAGGAGGTGCTGCGAGTGGCGCATGAGCTACCACTTGGAGATCATTTCGGGGTGAGGACATTACAGGCTGAAATACAAAGATATTTTCACTGCCCTGGTCTACACAAAGATTTAGTTGAATATTGCCAGACGTCTCAAACATATCACACAGGCAGTAATAAAACCTGCAACTTGAATACCTATTCCAGAACTTGAGGAACCTTACACAAGAATCTTGACAGATTGTGTAGGTCCCCTATCTCAAACAAAAAGTGGGAATAGTATTTATTAACAATCATGGATGTGTCGACTAGATTTCCAGAGGCAGACCCATTATGCAGCATCACAGCTAAAAGAGTTGTAGAAAATAAACTTATTTTTTTAACTAGGTACGGACTACCAATAGAGATCCAGACAGATCAAGCCTCACATCCGAACTATTCAAGCAGGTGATGGATAACGTGGGAATAAAGCAATTCAAATCTACTACGTATTATTGGGAATCCCAGTGAGCATGAGCGAGATGGCATCAAACCGTGAAGACCATGTTGAGGGTTTATGGTCAGGATAATCCAGATGATTGCGAGAAGGAAATTCCTTTTGAAATATTTGTGATCAGAAACGCACGAAATGAATCGACCAAATTCAGACTATTTGAATTAATTTGTGGGCATGAACAATAAGGACCATTACCATTGGTTAAGGAGAAATTAATAAATCAGAATTCAGAGACCACCCAATTGGACGATGTGTCAAATTTTAGGGAACGATTAAATAGACAATAGTCAATAGACAATAGGTGCAGGAGTAGGCCATTCTGCCCTCGAGCCTGCACAACCATTCAATTTGATCATGGCTGATCATTCCTAATCAGTATCCTCTTCCTGGCTTATCTCCATAACCCTTGATTCCACAATCCTTGAGAGCTCTATTCAACTCTTTCTTAAATGAATCCAGAGACTGGGCCTCCACTGCCCTCTGGGGCAGAGCATTCCACACAGCCACCACTCTCTGGGTGAAGAAGTTTCTCCTCATCTCTGTCCTAAATGGTCTACCCCGTATTTTTAAGCTGTGTCGCTGGTTCGGCACTCACCCAGCTGCCAGAGTGTCCAATCCTTTCATAATCTTATATGTCTCAATCAGATCCCCTCTCAGTCTTCTAAACTCAAGGGTATACAAGTCCAGTCGCTCCAGTCTTTCAGTGTAAGGTAATCCCGCTTTCCAGGAATTGACCTCGTGAACCTACGCTGCACTCCCTCAATAGTCAGAATGTCTTTCCCAAATTTGGAGACCAGAACTGCACACAATACTCCAGGTGTGGTCTCACCAGGGCCCTGTACAGCTGCAGAAGCACCTCTTTGCTTCTATATTCAATTCCTCTTGTTCTGAAGGCCAGCATGCTATTAGCCTTCTTCACTACCTGCTGTGCCTGCATGCTTACCTTCATTGACTGGTGTACAAGAACACCCAGATCCCTCTGAATTGCCCCTTTACCTAAATTGATTCCAATGAGGTAGTAATCTGCCTTCCTGTTCTTGCCACCAAAGTGGATGACCATACATTTATTCACATTAAACTGCATCTGCCATGCATCTGCCCACTCACCTTACTTGTCCAGGTCACCCTGTAATCTCCTATCATCCTCATCACATTTCACCCTGCCACCCAGCTTTGTATCATCAGCAAATTTGCTAATGTTATTGCTGATACCATCTTCTAAATCATTAACATATATTGTACAAAGCTGCGGTCCCAACACGGATCCCTGCAGTACCCCACTGGTCACTGCATGCCATTCCGAAATGCAGCTGAAATAGAGCTGGAGAGTTGGGTAGACAGCATTTAAAAGTATCGCAGCATACAATGAAACAGGAAGTGGATCAGAAATCACAAATTTGCAATTTTGCAATTGGGAATACGGTATTGGTGTTACTTTCAGTAACAGTTGAGCCTGTAGAAGCATGTTGTAGTGTACCTTATCAAACTTTGGAAGAAATTGAATGAGGTGAACTATTTGGTACGGACCCAAGACAGGCAGAAATCTCACAGAGTGTGTCATGTGAATATGCGCAACAGGTATTTTGATTGGGAAGGAAAGCAAGAGGAGAAGGCGTTAATGATTACAGCACAGAAGGAAGAACCAAGTTCAGAGGATTGAACAATGAACAAATTGAGCAATGAGAAAATTGTTAAAAATTGGGATAAATTATTGGGTTACCTTCCTCAAGAAAAGCATAGTAACCTGAAAGAGGTATTCCGATATCGTGGAGAGATATGCTAAAATAAACTGGGAAGTACGAGCATAATTGTGCATGGTGTAGACACCGGAGATGTTTTTCTGATTAAGCAACATCCTTAAAGGCATTACCCTTTAAAGATGGCACAGGTTCAGACGGAGATGGAGCACATGCTCCAAGATGGCATAATCGAAGTGAGTTACAGTGATTGGAGCTCATGTATAGTCATGGTGCCAAAGCCAGATGTTACCCAGCGGTCATGTGTGGACTTTCACAAAGTCAACTTCGTTACAAAGACTGATGCATATCCCCAATTCCATGTTTGGAGAACTGTGTCGAAAAAGTGGGAGAAGCTACTTACATTTCTACGTTGGACTTGCTCAGAGGGTCCTGGTAAGGACCTCTGACAGAGAGAGCAAAGGCAATTTCGGCTTTCATAACGCCAAATGGACGATCTCAGTTCAAGGTTGTGGCATTTGGTTTGTAAAACGATCCAGCCACATTTCAGAGACTTTGCCGGATTACCCAACTATGTGGTGTACATTGATGACCTGGTGATTTTTAGTCACTCATGAAAGGAACATTTACAGCATTTTTCGGACATGTTTGATTGACTTCAGAAGGCAGGCTTGTTGGTAAACCGAGCTAAAAGCGAATTTGAGAAAGCCCAAGTCACGTTCCTGGGTCATGTTATTGGACATGGACCAATGGCCCAATGAGATACAAAAAGTAAAGTAGTTGGGGAATGTGCCACACCTTCGACAAGAAGAAATATGCAATACTCCGGTTCCTCGGATTGACTGGATTTTACTGAAAATTTGTGCCAAACTTTAAGCTGTGTGGCTGCTCCACTCACCGAATTGTCCAGGGCAAGAACTCTCAGTGGACAGAGGACTGTCAAAAGGTATTTTACATCCTAAAACCTGTGTTAGCCACTGCCCCCAGTATTAGCTACACTGTATTACATGAAGCCTTTCAAGGTGGCTATCGTTGCCAGTGATGTGGGTGTCGGTCCGGTGTTCCTGCAGGAGGATGATGAGGGAATAGAAAGACCCATCGGGTATTTTTCTGGGAAGTCGGATGTTCATCAACAGAAATGTTCAACCGTGGAGAAAAAGACTTTAAATTTGTTGTTGGCATTACACCATAACTGTGTTTATATTACCAGCAATGCATCTGAGACAATCGTATCAACTGATCACAACACATTGACATTTGTGGAAAAACTTAAAGACATCGGAGATGGAAGATGCCTCCTTGGGACGTTGCAGAAACCATTCACTTTCCCTCCTCATGATCAGCAAACCACGTTAACATAGCACGTGTGTACCATTAGCAATGGGGCCAGGAGGAAAAACATGGAGCAGTCTGTCTTTGCAGTCTGTGCCTCATTGGTTTGTCGTGATTACGCAACAATGACATCCTCCTATTTCAGTGTAACAGTTTGGAGGGGCTGAATGGCCTCTTCTGTTCATGTGTCAGTGTCTCGAGGAACTGAATGTCTTCCTCCTGGCCCGAAGGCAGAGGTTCAAGGACTTCAGTGGGCAACCCATGGTTTCTGCCTACCAGCACATTGTGCTGACTAGACTCTATCTTCCTGAGTTATAGGAGACAAACAGGAGCCTGGAAGAACACAGCAAGCCAGGCAGCATCATGAGCTGCGAAAGTCAACATTTCAGGTATAAGTGTCCTTCAGAACTGGGTTGGGGGTTAGGGGGAGCTGCAGATCAAGAGGGAAGGTAGTGGTTGGGGTGGGGAGATCAGGGGGATGGTGAGTTACGGCTATGTGGACACAAGTGGTGGGTACAACCTGGTTGAGCGATGGGGGGGAGGGGTAATGAATCTGGTTGGGAGCTGAAAGGTAGGGTCGTTAGGTGGAATGGAAGACATTCCAGTCACTTCCTATTTCAATTCTCTTTCTCAATGCCTTTCCGACATGACCATCCTTGACCTCCTCCGTTGCCACAATGAACCAAACCATAATCTGGTGGAACAAGATCTCACCTGTCACCTGTGCAGCCTGCACCCCGTGGACACAACACTGAATTCTTCAATTTCAAATAACCTCCCTTCCAATCCCCCGACTCCCTACCCAAGCCCTCCCCTGCCTTCCATTGCTCTGAGCAACCTTTTGTCGAGCTACCAACTAGATTCAGTCCTCGCATCAACAACTCGCTGATACCCTTTGTCTGTGTTCACTTCTCCCCCACCTCGCCACTCTGCCTCCTCCTCCCTCACCCACCACTTTATCTATAGACCCCCTTACTCCCATCCACAGGCCTGACGAAGGGTTATATCCAAGGCGTTCACTTCTCAAAGTCTTGATGCTGCCTTGCTTATTCTGTTCTTCCAGCTTCCTGCGTGTGTATTTTGGATTCCAACACCTGCTTTTATTTTAAATTGTCTTCTTGTATAATAGGCAGGAGTGAGTGAACCCATTGCGCCTCTTGTTATTTAATAGATCTGATGGGCTGAATGGCTTTCTTATATTAGTGGGAAACCAGCTAGAGTTGCTGAAGGGGTTCCTCTTTCTTTTAACCGTGGAAATGTTTAGTGTACAGCAGTGCTTTTGATTCATGTAACCTTTACATTAACAGCACAAGCTTGAATGTTGCCCAGATTTGATACTTTAGTATCTTAGGAGGTTACTTATTGTTCTGAACATGGTATAATCTTCAAAGAACATCCCCAACTCTAATTGTGTGACAGAGCGAAAGACATTGATGAAGCAGCTGAAGATGTTTGTGCCGAAGAAGCTACCTTGAGGATTGCCCACAGAGATATCCAGGGACTGAGGATTTATGTCCACCAGCCCCATTGTGCTCTGAATGGTTTAACCAGCGGGGAGTTTACAACTGATTCCCATCAAGTTCAATTTTGTTCAGACTCCTTAACATCTTGCTCAATCAAATACTACCGTGATATCAGGGCCAGTCACTTTACGCTGTGTTCATATCTTCTATCCATATCAATAGGCCAAGGTATATGTGTGGGGAGTGTTTTCTTCTCTCAGGGAGTAGTGATGGTTGGGACCAGACAGTTAGTGGAGGCGACATCACTGAGATGTTTCGGGGGTGCGAGTGGGTGTCAATGGGTTTTGACCCGACAGAGAGTCGAGGGCTACAAAGATTTGGGCATTAAAGAGAAATTGCGGCCGAGTGCAAATCAGCCCTGACTTACTGAATGGAAGGGCAGGTCTGACAGGCTATGTGGCCTGGTTTTATTCCAGTATACCCCATAGTCCAGTCACTTTGTGGCCACTTCCATTTCCTGTGTTACTGATTCAAGTAGCTGAATAGATTGATCCTGTTGCTGTGCAACTGGATACTGGTGCTGCATGATCTGGTTACAGTTTTATAGGCCCTCGGGGCTTATTGGCCTCCTCCTGTAATTGTATATCAGGCTCCAGGGGCTGACAAACCTCATTCTGTTCTGCTGTAACTGAAATCCATATTGACTAAATCTACTGCCCTTGGAGAAAGTAAGCACGGCAGATGCTGGAGATCAGTGTCGAAAGGTGTGGCACTGGAAAATCAGGGCAGGTCAGGCAGCATCAGAGGAACAGGAGAATCGATGTTTTGGACGTTCCTGATGAATACTGCCTGACCTGCTGTGCTTTTCCAACACCACATGTTTTGAAGTATACTGCCCCACTTAAGTCAATTTTCCTAGTCATATCATCCAATTACTTTAAGAGAATTGTCAGGCAAAACTTCCTCGCACAAAGCCACACATTCTATTCCTAATCAAAGCCTGTCTTTCTAAATGCAAGTAAATCTTATCCCTCAGAACCTTACTGGTCTTTAGTTCCAAGGCTTTTTGTGTTCAGTTTTTCTTGAATAAAGGCACAACATTTGCTACCCTCCAGTCTTCCGGGACGTCACTGTGGTCAATGATGATCAACATTCTAGGCCAGGGACCCCGCAAATTCTTCTGGAGTCCCGTGAGGTGTTCTTGGATATATCGGGTAAGGACCGTGAGATTTATCCACTTTCCAACATTCCAGTACGTCCAAAATCTCCTCCATTATGACATGGATTGTCCCTAAGATATCACCACTAAGTCCTCAAGTTCTCAAGTGAACATGTCTTTCTCCACGGTAAACATAGAGTAGAAATATTTGTTGAGGACTTCACCCATCTCTTATAGTTCAAATCATCCTTGTCCACATTGGTCTTCGATGGGTCCTATTTTCTATCCAGTTATTGATTTTTCTTTTAAAGTAGCTTTTTGGATTCATCCTAATCTTCTCAGCCAAGGCTTTTTCTTGCCCCCTTTTCAAGCTACTGATTTCCTTCTTCAGTAAACTCCTGTATCTCTTATATACCTCCAGAGATTCCCTTGATTCCAGCTGCCTGGACCTGAGCCACACCCCAAGTTCAAACATGAACCTGTGGACCAGTTTTGTCCCTCTCCATAACTATTTGAAAATTAAGAGAACTGTGGTTACTGGTCCCACAGTGCTCCCCCACTGTTAACTCAGTCACATGTCGTGCCATATTTCCGAAGAAAATTTTGAGTTTTGCCCCTTCCCGAGTAGGACACTCTGTATACTGGTTGAGGAAACTTTCCTGACGCTTTTATCAGATTCTATCTCATCAAATCCCTGAACTCTGTCCATTCCAGTCTGTCCTTAAAAGTTAAAATCCCCTATTATGATAACCATATTGCTCCTGCAGGTCTCCCCTCTCTTCCTGCATATTTGTTACTCTTATTCCTGTTGACTATTTCGGGGCCTATAATACATCCCAAATCACCTCACCAACCCCTTCCTATTTCTTAACTCCACCCACAAAGCCTCACTGGGTGATCCATCAGTTATTTTATCTCTGATTACTGTTGTGGTACTCCCCTTAATCAGAAATGCAACTCCCCTCCCCTCCTTCTACTATCTCTGTCTCACCTAAAGCACCTGTACCCTGGCACATTAAGCTGTCAGTCCTATCTATCACTTAGCCATGTTTGTGTAATGGCTAGAATATCCCAGTCCCACCTACCTATCCACGCCCTGAGTTCATCGGCCTTACCTGTAGGCCTTCTTGCATTGAAATAGATGCAATTTAATCCAAAAGGCATTTCTCTGTCATTTTCCAGCCTAATCTTACTATTTCTCATTACTATATCTCCTTCCAGCCTCGCACTTGCCTCCCTGCCCTTGAGGATACCACCCCCTGCCAATCTAGTTTAAACCCACCCTTGTAACATTAGCAAAACTGGCCGCCAAGATATTGATGCCCCCTCTAGTGCAAGTCTCTGACGGTAATCTCCCTCTCATGAGATAACCACCGTCAAGGTTTTTTTAAAAAATGTTTCTCCTAGCTCTCTGCAATCACGCTGCAGGAACTCCTCCCTGTTGCTACGGGTATCATTTGTGCCAACGTACATAATGATATCTGGATGCTCACCCAACCCCTTGAGAATGTTCTGCAGCCACTTGGAGACATCCTGGACCCTAGCACCTGGGAGGTAGCCCACCATCCTGGATTCCCGTTTGTGACCACAGAATCTCCGATCTGTCCCTCTAACAATCGACCCTCCTATCTTTAACGTCCTGTTTACCTTTACCCTTTCCCGCTGTGCCCCAGAGCCAGTGGTAAAACCACCAACCTGGGTATTGCTGCTTTCCCCTGTGCGGGCATCGCCCCCAACAATCCAAAATGGTATACTTGTTATCGAGAGGAATGGCCACAGGCGATTTCTTTACTCTCTGCCTACTCCCTTTGCCATTCCTGGTTGTCGCACAGCCACTCTCTACCTGGAATATGACAGGAAGCAAGGTGTGTTTACTTAAATACAATAGGACTGACAGGTAATGCTCATGAACTGAGGGCGATGAACATTGGACTGGAATATTACAGTCATTAAAGGAACATAACTAGGGGCGTGTCTTGGGTGTGGCCACCACACTAAAGCACTTATCTATGAAGTTCTCAGTATCTCAGATGACTCTGAGTGCATCCTAAGTTAGATTACCTACAGCATGTAAACAGGCCCTTCAGCCCAACAAATCCACACCGACCCACCGAAGAGCAGCCCACCCAGACCCACTCCCCTACACCTAACACTACGGGCAATTTAGCATGACCAATGCACCTAACCTGCACAGCTTTGAACTATGGGAGGAAGCCGGAGCACCCAGAGGAAACCCATGCAGACAAGGGCAGAACGTGCAAACTCCACGCAGACAGTTGCTCGAGCCAGGATTTGAACCCTGGTCCCTAGTGCTGTGAGGCAGCAGTGCTAACCACTGAGCTACCGTGCCATCCAGCTCCAGCTCCCTAACACGGTCTCCCAGGAGCTGAAGCTGGGTGCACAGACACACGTGTAGCCATCAGGGACGGTGGAAATCTCCGTGAGCTCCCACATCCCACACGAGGAACGTGAGACTGCCCTAACTGCCATCTCGACTGCTGTAGCAATAAAGTTAAAAGGACTTTATTTCAGTTTCCCTGTACATTTTGCTGAGCTGGAGCTGTCCGAAGCCCTTCGTGTCAAAGCCCTACTGCTAACTCTGCTACAACGGCATGTCTCTCTACCCCTCCACACATAGTTTTTGGCAGGGAAGGAAGGAAGGAGACACGATAGTTTCATAGTCTTTAGGCCTTCAGCACTCCTTGACACCTAGCCCCTGACGACCAGTTCTCCAGTGCAGATCTCATCTTGACCTTGGAGGGTGTCTTGCTGAGGTCTTCCTTCTGGTCGTGGTGACTGCGTCGATGCAAATCCTCACCCCAACAGGCATTCTGTGTTATTGCAGACCTCTCGTACTTTCTGTCTATTAGTATCGCGTTTATGAATTCCTTGAATCCCACGATTGCATTCCAAACTGTGTCTGACTCCATAGTGAGAGAGGTTGATGTTCTTCTGAATACAGGGCTATTGGAAAAGAACTACATTAGACAAAGGGGAAACAATATATCTATCCTCTCACTGAGTCTGCTTTTCCTTCGATTAGGTTATATTTATTTTGTTAATCCCCCATTCCACTTTCCTATGATTTCCCGTAACACTTGTATAAAAATCTGTCAGTCTCAGCCTTGAAGATATTTAATGATCCAGCCTCAACAGCCCTCCGAATTTTCTACAATTGTTTCCCTCTCACTGATGTGAGACTTGGTGGTCTTTAATCTGGTTATTTGCCCACTCTATCTTGCATAAACTTCCAATTCTTCCTCAGCTCCTGTGTCAATTTGCACAAGTGTCAAGCAGTCACTCTCCCTGAATCCAGAAACTGCTTCTCCAAACTGAAGACCGATTCGTAGAATGTATTTAACATATTCTCTTGCTCTGTGAACAGGCTGTCCCCTTAGACCCTAACACTCTCATTCTTTCCCACGTTATCGTCTTCCCCTTAATAAACCAAAAAAAAAGATTTTGGATTCTTGCTAATCTTACATGCTAACGTTTTATCATCCCTTCTTCTGCTCTTCCACCTGACTTTTTAAGTTTAGCCCTCCACTTCCTATATTCTTTTAGGACCGTCATTGGCCCGCTCACTTCGTATCTGCTTTAAGCTTCTCTTTCTTTTTTCATCCTGTTCGGAATTTGTGTCAACATCTGAAGTTCTCAAGGCTTGTTTTCCTAAATCTTATCTTCGGTGTAACATGCTGGGCCGACACTGTCATCAATTTGGTTTTAATCAAATGATCCCTCAACCCGCGCCCCACCTTGTTCTGCTACGATTTCACCCAGAAGCAACTGCACTTTGGCCAGATTTTGCCTTTTTTTTCATAAAATCTGTCTACCTTGGATATAACCCTTGTGGGGATATCCAAGTGGGGGAGATAGAGGGGGACAGAGAGGGAGGACAAAAAGAGGGGGAGGTAGATGGGGTCAGAGAGAGGGGAACAGAGAGAGGGGCACAGAGAGTGGGGGAGATAGAGGGGGACAGAGAGAGTCGGGGGGGACAGAGAGGGG